>NC_141158.1:22162083-22856666 GCF_053477565.2 Lygodium microphyllum | reverse complement strand
GTATCAAGGCCTCAAGATCCCATCTCGAGTCACATAGAACACTTGTATAGGGTCCAGAGGCATTGGGATTTACGGCTAGAGCCCCCATTGGCACCCAAGCGTCCTCCTACACCAAGTAATTTCCATGGAGAGGCCTCTGGTGGTGGGTTCGGTCCACATTCCCGACGCGGATTCATAACCCCCTTGGTTAGGGTTTGGCGGTTCGCGAGGTGTAGCTAGTGCCATCTTTCCTTAATTATTCCTTTAGGAAATCAACCATAGTTGAAGCAACCATCTTAATAACATTTACTAGGGAAAACATCCCTTTTGTTTCCATGGCAATCACTCATCACCATGAGTTCCTCAAACGGAAGCCTAGGGGGCTACTGTAGTCTGCAGGTAACGAAGCATGAGGGGGGGTCTCCATTCGATGCAGGGAGGGGCACTGTGTCTGCAACGGAGGGAGGGAAAGGTGACAAAGTAGGGAGGGGGCACTGATGCACGTGACGGGGGGGCGAGGGGCTATGCTAGCCCTCTTATAAGGAGGGAGGGAGGTATGGGGGGGAAGACGACGCTTCCCTTCCATCTGGGGGGGCTGCATGCCCCCTTCTCTCACTAATCTCTCTCTCTCTCTCTCTCTCTCTCTCCCCCCGCCATGCACATGGCAGGGGGAGAGAGAGGGAGGGTAAAAAAATTTAAAAATTTCTTTACGGGGGGGGAGGGAGGGGTTCTTATGGGAAAGACACGGGTGGGGAGCACGGGGGTCACGGGGGGACATTACACTCTTGCTCAACTGCCAAGACCCACAGACTGCTTATTCCTTCAAGCGTTTCAAGTGAGCACTAATGGCTACCTCTCACATAGCCGACGCGCTATCCCTCTCTATGAGTATGGTGAGCTTACATTGATGCCCATTGAGTTTCTTCCTCTCACAAGCACTTCAATAGCTCCACGATTCATGATGCAAGCTCAAGCATCATCAAGCCTCTTCCTCTAAACTCCATCCTCTATAGCCATGCACGAGATGAGAGAAGAGGAGAGAAGAGAAGAAGAAGAGAGGAGATGGTGGAAAGCTTCACCTCCAAGATCCCTCACCCTCACACACTCATTCCCTCACTCACTCACACTCCCTCCCTCAAGCACTCACAAACAAGCAAGAGAAGAGAATGAGAGAAAAAGAAGAGTCAACTTTTCCACACATCAAAGAATGAGCTCTTCATTCACTTTTCAACTTTATATACAAAACCCTTAATCCCTTTTGGGTGGTCATCCCCTTATCCCCTGTTTTTACATGAGTGATTGTAGGGACCTAAAATGGGCCCGACAGTCGCTCTCTAGCACTAGCTGGACCTTTAAGACACACAAGACACCCCACATAGCCACGCGACTAGGAGCATCTAAAGCTCACATTACACTAAACTCTAACATCAATTTTGCGTTTGTAATAGGACACCATCCAACGTTTACCTTCTCTTACTCCCCAGAGGGAGATCCCATAACATATAGCTATAATATCCCATATCACATACACAAGAGGCAACCTCTCAGTTGAAACACTGCAGCTGTCCTACATCTCGGGGATTGGCCCCAAGATGCACTGCTTCAACATAAAAACAAGCATACAAGCTCCACTCTTTGATTTATTGAATGATCCAGGAGTTGATGTTTTCTCACTACTGAACTTATCCCAAGGAACTGCTCGTCTAACCTACAACAAAGGACCTGTTTGGCTAGAATTGCCTCCTAAAGATAAGTTTAGAGGCCCTTTTTTCTATAGATAGATGAAGTTTAGTCAAATTAGTACAGAGTCAAATGTTATGTTTGGCCACACATGGTAGTGTCCCATTGGCCTATTCACTGATTTCATCATTACTGAACACTAATTAAAAGACCAACTTTCCCTCAAAATTGGACCTAATGGAAAGTACATCTCGATTAGTCAGGATAGGGGGACTCACCACTTGGGAACAAAGGGAATCTCAAGAATTGCCTACAATTATGTAAAAGGTAATCCAAATGTCATTAAGATTAGATAAGAAATAGTCAAGGCAAAAGATTCAAAACCATGGATTGTGGTAGGGAAAATAAATAGATCATTATCATGAAGTGACAAGGTATTTGAGGTATCGAAGAATATGAAGGGTTACACATCTAAGCATGTCTAGAGAAGGAATACCTTGGACAACAACATGGAGGCATGGGTAGATTTCTAGATCTCACTACCTTTCAAATTAGGGAATCCTAGATACATGCCTTATCCTAGAAGGCATGGAGTTGACTATGACTTTGCAATGCATGGAAGACACAATTTTTCTTTAATATTCAATACCAATGCAAAAAAGCTAGAAGATAGCATTAGGTTATAAGAGAATGACTTGATTCCTTCTTTCAAAAAGTTTGCAAAGGTTTTCTTAGATTTCCTAGACTCCACTTTCATTACCACACATAATTATTTATGGTTGCTTCTTCAACTAAACCAAAAGAAGGCGGCAAAAGAGGAGGGTCTCCACCCATTATTTTTTATGTAAATGCGAGAATAGATCGGTATGCCATGGCAAGATTATTCCTTTTTCCTACACTACTATCAACATACTTCTTTGAACTACTAAAAAAAGATACGAATGTTAGTCAGTTCACTAGTTGTTGCCACCCCTTCCTTCCATTAAACCCCTAGCAACAAGGTCTATGCTAGAACCTATATGATGAGTAGAGCATTCTTAGAAAGATTATTGTGGCCACCACTAACCCAATCACCACCAAGAAATTGGAGAGATAAAAAGGAAGAATGAAAAAGAAAGAAAAAAAGAAAAGAAAAAAATTAGAGCCCATGCATAATCATAGCACATAGGGCTCCTTAACCACTAGCCCTTTCTTTGCCTCATAAACTTGAGGTAGCTCAAGGGCAAGACATCCTGAGAACATTCGTAGACTTGTCATCTTGAGCTTTGCACTGCACCTTCCCTAGCACCAACTGGGTTCTCAAGTGCGGAACAACACTCCAAGATTTCTTGGGGTTCAACTCATCTCCTAATTGCACTTGCATGTGCACAATAGTCACAACATGGTACAATAGACACCCCCTTAGGAAGTGCAAGCATTCTCCTATGGTGAGAACTCAACTTGAAGAGCAACTAAACTAAACAAGAAACGTTGGTGGCCCACATCATCTTGATCTCTCTCTCCTTTATCTCAACAACAAACCTGTCCTAAATACTAACTTGAAGCTAATCCCATTCCTATCAATAGTGGCCCCAAACATAAGGATACTAATGGTTACTCTCTATACCTCCAACCAACACCAGTGGTTGTACATAGATCCCACAAGACTACAAAATGCCATGGGACTACTACAACTCTAGGAGGGGGTAATATCAACCCTTCAAGGAAGGCATAACCAAGGAGCATGTAGCTACCAAGTGATATGGGGTCCCTCTACAAGTAGGAGGGGCATACTTCCAACCATTTATGGAGCATATCTTTGAAAATCATGCACATTAGTCCTTGAAAAGTAGTAGGCAAGGTGGTTAAGCTCAAGAGTATTACAATATATGCAAATATGCCCCATTTAGTGGGAAAATCTATTTTGTGCATGTCATTTGGATGAACTTGCACTTGATTGTATTGTGAAAATCCATCGAGAAAGCTATATGCTTTCTTTCATGCAACTCTTTTCAACATGTTCTTAGTATAATGCAAAAGATAGTTGTCTCTTTTTGTTTCTACATTAACTTTTTGTAAGTTATGCATACTCTATTTTTTTCACTTTTCTTTAACACAATGACCATGGAGGAAACCTAGCCTATATGCTCAATTTTGTAGATAGGCCCAACAATGAGGAGCTTGTCAATTTCTTCTTTGATTGCATTTGCGTGTTTTGGATTCATTGTATAAGGACATTCCTTAATCGGCATTGCATTAGCACCATGGGAATGTTATGGGTGATAATGTTGGGCTCACACTCTCAATGTTGGTCAATGTTTGGCATACAGGTACTATGCATCAACCAGGAGATTATACCATGTGGCATGCAAAATGCAAAAGTGTATGCTTATTGTGCACAAACATTTATCATTAAAAATCAGCAAAGTGGAGTGTAAAACTTAGCCCTTCAATGATTTTCAATCTACTCATTGTTGCTGCATTGCTAGAGACTAGCACTGAGTTACCTTGTGCTACTAACCTCTTAAAACTTAAATTTTTATCGTCCTATATGATGTGCATAACCAAAATATCAGGCTTTACTTCATGTTCCACACTTAAACGCCTCCACAACCCCTTTTTTCCCCTATCGCTTATGTGTTGCATCGTTGCATAGGTGTAGGGTTTTATTTTTTTGTCATTTTCAATGTATAAAGTAATAAAAATGCACATACACACAAGGGTGAGATGAGGCTATACCTCATGCCTCAACCTTGCCAAACATGCACGAACATTAATCATAATTTTCCTTATTTATGTGTCACAAAAAACCTAATTTTCCTCGATTTTTGCTATTTTTTAATCAAGAAAATAGAGCATTTTTTGGTTTTTCTGATTATGATAGCATGAGAATCACTCATTTTCCACATTTCATCCCTCATGCATCATTTTTATCAAACTTGAAATGACAAAAATTCCCATCACACGCAGGAACTGCCCCATTGAGGAGAGAGAGGGAGGAGAGAGAAAGATCGATTTTCATTCTCTTTCTATAGTACATCGATTCTGGATCTAATTTTTGCGATGGAGAGCGAAGGTTGGAAGTATCTTAGGGTCTTCTCCATTTGCCCTGTCTTCTCAGGCGATTGAAAATTGCCAAATTTTTAGGCCAAAAATGACCGCGTGAAAAAACGTGCCCCCCCGCCCCCACGTCGTTTCATTTCTTGTCAGTTAGCCTCACTAATCGAGGTTTAAACTTGACCTTGTAAATAACTAGTTTCTATTTTCCTTTTCACAATGCCGGGAAATGGACATTTTGATTTTGAAGACCCTAACAAACTCGGAATTGAAATCCAACTGGCCAAGTGGCTTCGTGCCATCAGGCTCCATCATCTTGGCCTTTCCCGCGCACTTTTCGACATCCGGGTCCAGTAGTTGCTTCATAATGCCAACCCTTTGCAAGGATTAGATGGGGGGTCAAACAACTTCCGATTGACGAACTGAGACTTGCGTTGGATTCTTGATGTCGAAATGCATCTAGGAAAACTCCAGCTCAGTCGTCCACCACTGTTTGATTTTTCATGAAAATTGGCTCTTTGACTTGTCCCAGTCATGTTTCTACTTTAAAATGAGCTTGATTCGCTTCTAGATTAGCTTGAAATTGGCTCCTAAAATGTAGCTCTCATGGTGACCACGAGATAGGGTGACTCGGCCCGTCGAACCCCACGAACAAATCTACACATCAACACAACCACAAAGAGCATCAAGTTGATACAAAAATGACACAACAAAACACATCATAGCTATCACCCTACCCCCTGTTAAAACCAAGGCATGAAATCCATGAGGAGTAGGCCTAGCATAATTTGACAGAAAGCCCAAAGCTATTCACTAATCGATTGCTCCAAAATGGCCAAGCTAAAAAGAACTATCAAAGAGGTCGTCTAAAGAAGTGGTGGTCTGAACTACCTACATAACTGAGGACAACTCAACAAGGAGCTCCTCCTAGGCGAGGACTCCTATAGCCTGATCAAGAAATATTGTCTTTTAGCACATGGTCCTTTTAGGCCTTTATTTCCCATAGTTGAGCGTGTAAAAAGGAGGGAGCTGAGCGTAGTGACCCAAGGAAAACAGGGCATCGGCCTCAGGTCTTGTCTTGGTACCCAAGAACCTACCAAGCCCTTGCAAGGTGACACTGAATCCTTTTCTAACGCTCACTTTTATTTTCGCTCTAACCTTCTGTGATTCTTCTTTTCCAGCTAGATGCCATCCTTTGGAAGACAAGGCATCGGCCCCGGGTTTGCTGACTCGTGCCTTCGCAAGGCGATGGACAGCTGCTCAAGGATTTTTATTTCCTTCCTTTTCTATTTTTATAGGGGGTTAGAACCCCTTTTTACACACCTCCATACATTTATATATTTTCTTTTAGATATTCACAGTTTTTCTTCTTTGTATATATTTATTCTAGCAGGCTTTTCTAACTGTCTCACAACTAATAGAAACTCCTAGAAACAGGTATTTTAGTGCCTGACAATGCCTTTGCAAGAGGCAACGACTACTCAGACCTTCCTCAAACTGCATACCTAACCTAAACCTGGCACTTCATGCCTTGATTGTCGATCCCCAACAAAAAAAAGAAAGCAACCATTACATACACATATAACATTATCTGCTTATAGGAAATGACTCGGAAAGGGGACGAAACCGCATGGAATGGCCTTAAGAAGCTCCTCCGCATCAAAACATCCCTCCAGTGACTTCGTTAATCTACAGGATGCAATCACTAAAACAGAAAACCATTAAACATACATGCACCAAATAGACATATGTCCCTCTTGGCCTAAAGAATTAGCACATTTTACTGCCAACTAACTAGCCCTCTTGGCCTAAAGAAAGAAAACATTCAAACTTGATGAAACCAGCCCTCTTGCCCTAAAGAAAATCAATAATTAGAACCCTTAAAGCAACTGGCCCTCGTGGCCTAAAGAAATCAAGCAAACCAGCTCATATATATACCCCCTTGGAAAATCTTTTTAATAAGCAACCAAACGCTCCATCCCAAGGAGAAGATAAGGCTCCTGCCCTAAACTAAAAGCATCAAATTATGACCCATACATCATGCATAAATAGCAAGAGGGGTACGCATAACATGTCATCTAACCAACCTATGGGTCCAAGATAACAGAGGAAAATGGGTCTCGGTCACCCTTTGCATTACCCATGCTAACCATCACCTACCATACAGGGCATGTTTTGATAAAAGCCTCCATAATCGACCGGGTCCCATCTCATCATCCATACAGATATCCAAACTAGGACCATAGTTAAAGAAAAGGTATTCTTCATAAGTGAAGTTTGCTAATGAATCCGCAAACTGATTCCAATAACGTGGAACTAGCTGAAGAGACACTCCCTCAAACTCATCAAGCAGGGTCATAGCAGTGCGATAATATATAAAGAGAATGGGATTTTGAACTATGTATGTCCCATTTAGTTGATTCAATACCAACTGGGAATCCCCCTTGACTAACAACTGACGGATACCACCTTTCTTAGCAATATTTAATCCCATAATTAAGGCTTTGTATTCTGCCATATTATTGGTAAATCTAACCTCGAGATAAACAGCTAATTTTGTTACAACTCTACATCGAGGGTCTTTAATAACTACCCCTATACTCCCTTTCTTGTTGGGACCCATGGATGCTCCATCAAAGTACATTGTGAACATCCACAATGGATTCACACAGTCAGCCATTGTCAACTCTACTCGTAATTATGATAGTTGAACATTAGCATGTTCAGAGGATGTATAGAAGGCTCCATCCCACCCTCTTCATTGAATGTAACAATGATGATCGTCAAGATTCGTAAGTAGTTATGATAGAAGACTTTGATTTCCCAAACGAATGATCCATCCTCTTGCTCAACCACCTTACGTCCTTTACTCCACCAAATAAGCTTCCCTTGATGGTATCTCTGCTCCAAGTATGGATGTTCCAAGTAAGGAATCAGCCGCCCCATCAACCCCTTTCATCTCTTGCAAGTCCTTGATCAACCTAGTATTAACTTGCAAGGAATTTACTTCATTAGTGCATTTAGTATAATAAGGTTTAATCTTATTAATATTGACCTTATTTTTAAATTCCACTCCCTCAAGATCAGCCAGTAATGCAGTGGATTTATTCTTTCCTATTCTTACAATCTTGTAGGGACTGTCTCATTTGGGCTCAAGTCTTCCTGGAAACAGTTCTCTCTGTGCATCATAATAAAGAACTAACTGCCCCTTCTTAAAGGTATATTTCTTCACTTTTAAATCATGCAACCGCTTCATCCAATGCTTAGCTACTTCTTGGTGCAACAGACTCTGCAATTTGAGCTCATCCAAGTGGGCTAGAGTCATAAAACACTTGAATAGGGCATCCTCATCACCCAAAGAATGATTGATTGTGAATCTCATGGTCGGAAACTCAATCTATAAGGGCAAGACACACTCCTCCCTATAAACTAATTTGAATGGGGTGTGGCTAGTGGCCCGTTTAAAGGTCATGTTATATGCTCACATCGCCACATACAGTTTTTAATCCCAGTCACGCTTCTTTTCAGAAACTATTTTTGATAAAATACCCACAAGC
This sequence comes from Lygodium microphyllum, assembly GCF_053477565.2. NCBI lineage: Eukaryota > Viridiplantae > Streptophyta > Polypodiopsida > Schizaeales > Lygodiaceae > Lygodium > Lygodium microphyllum. Next base: position 22,848,414 of record NC_141158.1, on the reverse strand, counting down.
TGCTTGTTAATGCTTTCAACTTGCCCATTTGCCTGCAGGTTATAAGGAGTCATCTTGTTATGCTTAATTTTCCATGCTTTAGTCAAGCTTTTAATCACTTTGTTTAGGAAATGGGTTCCATGGTCTGATATTAATTCTTTTGGCGGACCAAATCGGCATATAATCTGCTCTAGTAGGAAACTAGCAGTCTCTTTTGCATCGTCCTTCCTTGTCGCTCGTGCTTCTGACCACCTTGTAAAGTAGTTAGTCACCACCATAATATATCGCTTTTGTGTAGTGGATGACGGAGTAATAGAACCCACAAAATCGATGCCCCACTTTTCAAATGGAAGTATAGCCATAATCGGGGTAAGTGGTCACTTCCTATTCTCCCTACTATCATGCCATTGACAAGTATTGCACCTCTTAACATACTCAAATGAATCTTGGAAGATGGATGGCCACCAATATCCGGCTCTTAATGCCTTCTATACCGCCAACCGCCCAGCAAAGTGCACCCCACAAGCGGAGTCATGGCACTCCTCCAGGATAAATGGAACCTCGTTAGGCATCACACATTGGCAATAGATATCATCAACCCCCTGCCGATATAGTGTTCTTGCGATTAACAAATTTTAAAGCATGTTGTTTAATTTTTCTCTTCACGCATTTTGATAGAGTAGCTCCAGTCTCTCTTGTAGATAGATAGTGCATTATAGAAGCATACCAGGAGGGAATAGAAGCTGTATCAATCTTAAACAGTGTTTCCATGTCGCTTCCTTTAGTCAAGATCTCTTTTGGCTCTCCGAAATCCACAAGACATTCTACAATGCCCTGTAGCTTTGATAGCTTGCTTTTAATCTCGTAATCAAACTCTTGCAAAGCGATTAACCACTTTGCTAAACGATCAGATGGATGTAACTTGTTCAACAACAATCGAAGCCCTTCCACCTTTGTATAAAAAACCACCTTCTCGTAAAGAATGTAGTGCCTAAAATTTTTTGTCACAAATACCATCGCAAGGCACAACTTCTCCATGTAGGTGTAGTTAATTTCCAATATGTCCAACTTTCGACTAGCAAAGGCTATCTAATGGTACCATTTTTCCTTCCAAATTTTGGCCAAACAACAGCTAATACTATGCATTGTTGCTGCTGAAAATATATAAAACATTTTTCCCCTTTTAGGTGCTTTTAAAACAGGTGCTTTGGCAAGTTTCTGCTTCACAACATCAAAAGATACTTTGTAAGCATCACTCCACGCAAACAGGCAATTAAAGGACAATAGGTTTGTCAATCGCAATGTTCTTTCTACCAGGGCATTTATAAACCTTCAATAATACCCTACTGATGACAAAAAGCTATGTACTTTCTTTTGGAGTACATGGCAAACTCATGGTGACTATGACCTTGATCTTTTCAGGGTTAGTTTCGATCCCTATTGAACTAACCACATGGCCTAACAATAGCCCATAACCCCAAAGACGCACTTCCATGGGTTAAGAGCTATGTAAAATTATCTGCAATGCTCAAAACACTTTCGCAAAATAATCAATTGCCTTTCTCTTATGGTGGCTGCCCCCAGGTCATCAGTGAATACTTTCAACTCCTCTGGGGAGATGCCACCAAAGGTCTTATCAATTATTCTTTGCCACGAACCAGGTGCATTGCATAAACCAAAGGCCATCACATGGTACGTAAAGGTACCAAAGATAATAATAAATATTATTTTCAGCTTGTCTTGCTTAGTAATCACCATTTGGTTATACCCTGCAAAGCAATTCCATGAACGAATATATTTCCCTACTCGCTAGTTGATCCAAAATTTGGTCAATAAACGGCAACGGGTAGTAGTCTTTAACAGTCTGCACACTTAGCTCTCTAAAGTCTACGCAAAGTCGGATTTGATTATTTTTCTTCTTCCTGATCATAACCGGTGAACACCATTCAATATCTTGAATAGGGAAGATCAAACCTGCTTTCCGCAACTTTTGTAGCTTCTTGAACAGCCCATCCCTTAGTTCAAATGGCATGTGCCTTACTTTCTAACGTATGGTGGGCCAACTTCCTTCCTTTAGAGGAATGGTATGCATAGCCAAGCTAGGAGGAATGCCTCTAAGTTTGTCATAACTCCAAGCAAAGATGTCATAGAACTCTTGAATTAAGGACACATAGTCCTCTCTTTCTTCCGAACTGAGCATGGAACCTAATTTAATTGGTTGCGAATCGTTTGGCATACCAAGGTCCAAGTCAATGACATCCGCATCTCTTATCCTATCCTGTGACTTTATCGGCTCATTCAAAGTTATCTAATAAATGTCCTCTATGGTGGATCCTTCTTTAGATCCATTGCTTGATGATGCCTCACTACCAGATGGATCATCTATTGTTTCTAGTTCATTAGAGGATAGAGGAGCTCTCTCACTCTGAGGAGACTCAGGGTAAGCATCCACTATTACACAATTGGCAACTCTACCTAGAATCACTCGACTAGTAGGTATATCGACTTAATAGTCTGTTCATAAGATCCATGACCTGCCTAGCAAAACTTAACAGCTAGGACATCTTGGAGCCTTATCACCCTAAAGTCCAGAATACCATTCCACGCTTGCAACGGTAACGTGGACTTTAGTGATGCAACCTTCTGGTTGCCTTAGACTGTCATCACCCATCCCAAGAAGTGTGGAGCCGTCTTTTTGGATTTCTAGACCTAGCCTCTCCATCAAGTCTGAACTCATGATATTGATGGAGGATCTAGTGTCCACGATAGCATGCTCCACTAATATTCCATCCACATATGCCAAAAACCTAGGACAATGCTTTTTAGCATACTCGAACCAATCTTCTCCTACTCGTGCTATGCCCAAAGGTTCTACAATATACCCAATACGTAGGATTTCCTTGAAGTCCTTGCGTACTCCTAGAGACAGTTCAATCAATTGCAGGAGGTTCACATCCAATTTAACTTCACAAAGAGAACTTGCTAAATCAAAGTCGTGGTATTAGCCAAAGCTCTTTTCTCTCACAAAACCATTCTCTCCTTTGATCTTTTGACCGGGTTTGGTGCCTCATTTTTAACTTTTTCCTTCTTTCTTGGACATTCTTTATCCTTCTCGGGATCAACTTTACTATCAATAGACCTTAGAGGTCCACCTTCCATATCAAGATTCAGAACTTGCTTTTCCCTAGCATCTTGCTTAGGGTTTCCCTCGATAGATTTTAGAGTTCCTTCATCACCCTCTCTAGTCTTTTGACCTCTTGTTATGGCTCGTAGATTAGAAGTTTCAGTGTCATTGACACGTATACCCTCAATAAGACTGACTCCACTGCCATGATGCAACTCCTCTACAGTAGCATTTCCTCTTTGCAGTATTTATCTTGGTCCATCATCATGCTGGAGATTATTCCCTTATGCGCAACGATTAATTGGACCTGGCTGTTTACTTCCTTGTTGGAGAGAACTGATCTTACTCCAACAGGTAGTAGCTAAGTGGCCAAACTTTCCGCAAATATTACATTTGACATTTGGACAATTCCTAGGGAAATGTTGGCCCCACCACACCACTTACAGCTGAATCTTGAGGGGACACCCTCTTCAGGGCATTGACTCCCTATCAAATTTTGATACTTCTTAAGGAAATTGACATCCACAACTATTTTTCTATATTGTTCGGTAATCATGTTAGTGTAGTGCTTCATCATATCCTCAACTTCACCAATGACATTTGAGGCACTTGACTCATAGCCCTGATCGTCTATCTATCATCCCATCGGCCTAATCACTTGATTGGGAATTGGCCATTGACTTACTAGGACAACATTAGGGTTCGTTGTTTGCCCATTGTTTGGCCTCCACCATTTAGTGGGGCCATCTCACTAGCCATAGGCATAGTCACACTACGAGGAGCTGGTAACATAGGCAGATTTCGCATGATACTCCCTCTTCCATTTTCATTTGGCATGGGGTCCCCTTGGCTCCCATTGGTTAGTGCCAAATTATTGCCATTCCAATTTACCCTTGTTGCATAAGCCGCTTGCAAGCGCGACTCTACTCCTTCTGCTTGGGTAATAGCTGTGTCAATGTCGGCCAAAGCGACACTACTCAGCTGCACTTGGATAATGAAATCTAATCCATGTAGGAAATATTGCAACTGTGCAGCCAGTGGAATGAGAACATAAGTATCAAGTTTGTGAAGAACTTGCTTTAGTTTCTTGGCATAGGCCTAGACATTCTCGTTTGGCTCCTAGCGTGTTACATTCAAGACACGCAACCAATACTATCCACCCCTCTCATGGGCAAACTCTCTACGGAAGGCCGTGAAGAATTGGTCAATCATGGTTATGGTTCTGGCCTCTAGACCGTGATACCATACTACTGCCCTTTTTATTTTAATGTTGAAGAACATCATTAAGTGTCCTTCGTGCCTTGGATTCGATAGTTGAACATGAGTTTTTGAAACTCATTAATATGAAGGTCTCCATATTCTTCTACTAACCCATTGAAGATGGATAAAGGTGCTCTTAATGCTGGTAGATCTGGTGTCCTTGCTAGAATTGCAATGGGTTGTGCCATGGCTACAACCGAATTGACAATAGGAGTTTGTGTAGATAAAACTACACCCCCACTTGAAGTGGGTTGATTGACTGGAAGAGGGAAAGTATTAGGACTTCCTCTTGCACTCAAAGGGATGCTTGTGACACTTGGGTTATTAAAACCACTATTGCTTACACGTATTGGGCTACTCCTTTGAGGAGAATAATGCCTTAGAATCTCAACCCGCTGTCTAGCCCTCTCAACATGTTTCTCTTTTTGTATTTCGGCTTGATGGTTCTTGTTAGAGGACATAAACTGACTATTTGGTCCCTAGAGACCCTAGATTCGAAACCACCACTTATTGGTGGCTCCTGGCAAATGTACCACTTGTCGGGACCTAAAATGGGCTCGAACACTAGCTCTCTAGCACTAGCCACCGACCTCTAAGACATACAAGACACCCCACATGGCCTCGCGGCCAGGAGTATAGGCCAAGAGCATCTAAAGCTCACACTACACTAAACTCTAATATCGATTTTGCGCTTGTAATAGGATACAGTACAATGTTTACCTTCCCTTACTCCCCAGAGGGAGATCCCATAACATATAGCTATAATACCCCATATCACATACACAGGAGGCAACCTCTCAGTTGAAACACCGCGGCCTCACTGCAGCTCTCCTACATCTCAAGGATTGGCCCCAAGATGCACTGCTTCAACATAAAAACAAGCATACAAGCTCCACTCTTTGATTTATTGAACAATCCAGGAGTTGATGTTTCCTCACTATTGAACTTCTCCCAAGGAACCGCTCGTCTAACCTGCAACAAAGGACCTCCTCACACTCTCAGCGTTGGTCAATGATCAACATATAGGTGCTATGCATCCAAGAGATTATACCATGTGGAATGCAAAATGCAAACGTGGATGCTTAATGTGCACAAACATTTATCATTAAAAATCAGCAAAGTGGAGTGTAAAAATCAGCCCTTCAATGATTTTCAATCTTCTCATTGTTGATGTGTTGCTAGAGACTAGCACTAAGTTACCTCGTGCTACTAGCCTCTTAAAACTTAAATTTGTATCGTCCTATATGACGTGCACACCAAAAGATCAGAGGGTTTTATTTTTTTGTCATTTTCAATGTATAAAGTAATAAAAATGCACTAAAACATATACACAAGGGTGAGCTGAGGTTATAGCTCATGCCTCAACCTTGCTAAATATGCACGGACATTAATCATATTTTTTCTTATTTATTTGTCGCAAAAAACCTAATTTTTTCCATTTGTACTATTTTTTCATATTTATTTATCAAGAAAATAGAGCATTTATTGGTTTTTTTAGTTTATTTGATTATGACATTTAAGAATCACTCATTTTTCACATTTCATCCCTCATGCATAATTTTTATCAAACCTGAAATGACCAAAAATCCCATTTTCTTTGTAAAATGCATGTTTTTAGGGTTTTAGAAAATTATTTTCAGTATCATGGCATTATGTATTTGGATTTTTCTAACATAGAATCATCAAACATATAGCAAACAACATTCCTACCAAATTTCATCCAATATGAACATCATTTGGCCAACCAAACCTCAAAAAGAAGCATTTTTCCTTTATAAAATAGAGTTATCGAGTTTTTTTATGGTTGCGGGTTTCTAAAACCAGATTCGGGGCAGCAAAACAGTCCACCATTAATGCTTAGCTTATCTCCATCATCCATCTTCAGCCCCAAGTCGACTCGAAAGCGATCCGGTAGCACCATGCCGGACAAGCATTCACCACCCGGGCTTCATCTCCCTTCACACGCAAGAACTGCCCCATTGAGGAGAGAGAGGGAGGAGAGAGAAATATTGATTTTCATTCTCTTTCTATATTACATCAGTTCTGGATCTGATTTTTGTGATGGAGAGCGAAGGTTGGAAGCATCTTAGGGTCTTCTCCATTTGCCTTGTCTTCTCAAGCAATTGAAAATTGCCAAATTTTAGGCCAAAAAAGGCCGTGTGAAAAAATGTGCCCCCTGCCCCCACGTCATTTCATTTCTTGTCAGTTAGCCTCACTAATCGAGGTTTAAACTTGACCTTGCAAATAACTAGTTCCTATTTTCCTTTTCACACTGCCGGGAAATGGACATTTTGATTTTGAAGACCCTAATGAACTCGGAATTGAAATCCAACTAGCCAAATGGCTTCCTGCCATCGGGCTCCATCATCTTGGCCTTTCCTACACACTTTTCAGCATCTGGATCCAATAGTTGCTTCATAATGCCAACCCTTTGTGGGGATTAAATGGGGGTCAAACAACCTCGGATCAACGAACCGAGACTTGCGTTGGATTCCTAATGTGGAAATGCATCTAGGAAAACTCTAGCTTAGCCATCTACCACCATTTGATTTTTCATAAAAATTGGCTCTTTGACTTGTCTTGGCCATGTTTTTGCTTTAAAAAGAGCTCGAATCGCTTCCAGATCAGCTTGAAATCGGCTCCTAAAATGCAGCTCTCACCAGCCATTGTGGCAAAGTCCTTTGTCAATTTTCTTCTATGCGCCTTCTGTTTGCCTTCTTTCTTAGCTATGCCCACCTACCTTTTACAATTTGCATAGGAGGGAGCATGGCGCTCTTTTACAACATTTTTAGGGACGCCTTGCGTTTAAAACTGTGCTTTATCCTTTGACTTGATTTTAGAGGCGCCCTTGTGCTTTTAGTCATTTTTTCATCTTGCCTTTTCCATTGCGTCTGATTCCTTCCTAGGCTACCTCTTTTAGGTGACCCAACTTGCACTTTTCCACTTTTTCCACTTTCTTCTTGTGCTGAGGTTAATAGTAGCATCTCAAGAAGTAGTAAATGATATGAAGATGACCTGAAAGTTGTCAAGCTACATGTGGAGTTGTATTAATGAGAACTTGCCTAAGGATAGTTTAACCAGTAAATGTGATTGATGATGTAGATGCACAAAATGGTAATGCTGCACAGAATTCTCAACAGCAGTCACAAGATATTAGTGGACCTGGAGCGTCCTCTAGCAGTGGTTCACATTCTTCGCCATGGACAGGAAAATTGAGATCAGGAGAATCTTCTCAAGGCAGTGAAAATAGTGGTATGCAGGTGTCACGAAAAGGAAAAGAGAAGGTAGATCAGCCCATGTTTGATGTGAATGCAGGTCACTCTTATGTGGATGGTGAATCCAGTGGCTCAAAATAGAGCATTGATGATGAGTTGGGTATTCCTTCTATTGTTACACCTGGAGTAAGGAAGACCAGGGATGTTTTGAGAGCACCTGGGAGTGAACCTACTTTGCGCAGGTCAACCAGAGTTAGGTATCCTGTGGATAGGCTGAAATATGATGGATTTACAGCCATTCACTATGCATATATGGTCAAAGTGATACAGGAACCAGAACCCACTTCTTTTGAGCAAGCCATGGGAAAAGAAAAATGGGAGAAAGCCATGGATGAAGAAATGGATGCCTTGGAAGCAAATGCTACATGGGAATTGGTACCTTTGCCTAAAGGTAAGAATGCAATTGGCTGTAAGTGGGTTTATAAGATAAAGCACAATGCCGATGGTTCTGTGAACAGATACAAGGCAAGATTAGTAGTCAAGGGGTATGTACAAACATATGGCATTGACTATGAAGAAACATTCAGTTGGGTTGCAAGGATGGCAACCGTAAGAGCAGTCATTGCTATGGCTGCATCAAAGGAATGGTCTTTACATCAGATGGATGTAAAGAATGCCTTCTTGCATGGTGATTTGCAAGAAGAGGTATATATGGAGCAGCCACCAGGTTATGTGCATGCTGTTCATCCTGAGTTTGTTTGCAGGTTAAAAAAAGCATTGTATGGCTTGAAGCAAGCACCTAGAGCATGGTCTGACAAGATAGGACAGTATCTTGTCACTATTGGCTTTCAGATTTCCAAGGCAGATTTCTCACTTTATGTGAGAAAAACAGAGAAAGGTATTATGCTACTTGTCATTTATGTTGATGATTTGATTATGACAGGTGACAGTGATGAAGATATCCTTCATGTGAAAATGCTATTGAAGCAAAAGTTTGAGATGAAGGATTTGGGAGAACTGCGTTATTTCTTGGGCATTGAGGTGATTAGATCACCAAGTGGGATACAGCTCTTACAGAGGCAGTATGGATTGGACATGCTGTCCAAATATGGGATGACAGGCTGTAAGCCTATTTCAGTTCCTTTGGAGCAGAATGTGAAGTTGAGCACAGATGCAGGTGAGCTTTTGGAAGACCCTACTATGTACAGACGCATAGTGGGAAGTTTGATTTATATGACTATTACCAGGCCAGATTTGAGCTATGTTGTTGGATTGGTAAGTCAGTTTATGCAGGCTCCAAGGAAACCGCATTTGGATGCGGCTAGATGCATACTCAGGTATGTGAAGTCCACATTGCAGTATGGACTATTTTATGAGACTGGGGTTCAGATACAGTTGCATGGATACACTGATGCTGATTGGGCTGGTAGTATTTCTGATAGACGATCTACCAGTGGATATGTGTTCTCTTTTGGGAGTGCTGCAGTCACTTGGAGCAACAAGAAACAGCCTACAGTTGCCTTGTCAAGCACAGAGGCCGAGTACAGGGGTGCAGCAATGGCTGCATGTGAGGTAGCTTGGTTGCATAAGTTACTTTATGATATGTATCAGCCTATAGATGGGCCAGTTGTCATTTATTGTGACAACATGAGTAGTATACACTTGGCAAATAACCCAGTCTATCATGCTAGAACAAAGCACATTGAGGTGCATTATCACTATGTGCGAGAGAGGGTTTTACTAGGTCTTATTGATCTAGTTTATGTCAGCATAGAGGATCAGGTAGCTGACATATTTACGAAGGCATTGGGCACAGAGAAGTTGCGCAAGTTCAGAGACCTGCTTGGTGTGCAGGAATTGGGATTGAGCTCGAGGGGGAGTGTTGAGAGATCGAGCTCCACTCGCGATATGCCAGGGTGACCGTTGTGCATTTATGTCATCGACTTGTCAGTTGTAGATGCAGTTGGTACATCGCCCATGAATAATAGCTACATGACAGCTATCCTTATCTACTCTAGTTCGTGGCTCAGTTAGTATGCCACCTTAGTTAGTTGAGTTTGGTTTGAGACCCATATATAGGGTTCTTCTATTTCTTTGTATGAGAGTTCTTTTGGTTTACACAACTAAGAAGAGGAAAACTGTTTTCAGCCTCCACCCTTGTGTGTATTCCCCCATTGTGCAAGCAAGAAAGCTACAAGTGAGACTCCTTCCTTCTCTCCCACAATCTTGACATTTCCGATCCCCAATAAAATAAAATAAAACCCCCACAAATACATATATATAAGCAACTTAAGAAAAAAAGTTCAAAAATGCAATGACACCACCTGGATTGGCCACTAGAAGCTCCCATGCAACAAAGGCTCTCTCCAAGCACTCTGTGAACATGTTTGGTACAACACTAAAATAGAAACTGATTAAAATCACTCGCACCAAACATTCATAGGGCCCTCGTGGCCCTAACAAGATATAACATTTCACAAAAAATGAATTGGCACTCTTGGCCTAAAGAGATATAACATTCGGCATCTAAAACTTGGCCCTCTTGGCCTAAAGGAATATAGCAATGTAACTCATAGAAAACTCTCCTTGGACTAACATTGATATACAACAAGATGCTCCATCCCAAGGAGAAATTTGTGCTCCAAGCCCTAAACTAAATGCATTCAATTGTGACCCATACCTCTTGCATAGATAGCAAGAGGCATATGCACAAAGTTGTTGAGAATCAAGCTCATGATCAGTATCACCGACATGACCAACCTTATCTAGACAACTGTCATCTTAGCTGTCACTCTACATGTGTGTTGTAATAATTGAGTCAGTCAGACTCAACCACAATTAGTGGTACGGTTAGTTAGTGACCTAGTGTGTTTATCAGTTATGTGTGATTAGACTTTAGTAAGCATTATGGAAGAATGAGAAGAAGAGAACAATGAGAGTTCACTACTCTCTATTATAGCTCCATGTCTTTGTCTCTCTCTCCCTCTGAATCTTTAATATGGTATCAGAGCATGAAGCCTAAAACCTGAAGGCTTGGCAATAGTGACCATTTCACATCAAAGACATCAGGTCTAAAAAAACTTCATCAAAGGAGATTGTGCATGCAGCCTATTATTTTGCAGAAGCTATATCTTGCTACAAAAATGGATTTTGGAGAAACAACTGGCCATTCTTGACCATTTCAACGTGCTCTACAACTTTGCAGAAAAAGGTTTTTTCAAATTCTTCACAGATTTTGAGATATTTAGCACAGACCTGTGCAGACTGGTTATTTCATGGTTCTAGAGTGTTAAATGCTTAGCTTTGGAGCTTATTTGTAGGTTGGAAATAGTGAATCGGTTGCTGTCCTGAATTTGGAAATAGTATACATACAGGGTTGAAGTATTTGTGACGCTTATTTGCTACTGACAAATGCTTGGATCATACCACTTGAGTGGTAGATGATTTTTGGGATACTGTAAGTGTTGAAAGCCCAAAGTTTGGACTACTTTTTTACTCATTATACTGAGGTATTGGCTGGTTATTGTTTGTAGGAAGGATACCTATCATCTTCACTTGACCTACATGCAATCTATTCTAACCAGTTGGACATGTATCAACTCTTGCATAGAGTGGAAAACTAAATGAGATGTTCTAGGGCTAGTTTGAGGTCTAAATACTCTTATTTTAGTAGATAAAATATTGCTAGTTATAGCAATGGATTGTCTGTAAACAACCTGTGGTTCGAGTATTTGGTACTGCTACTTGCATACAATACAAACATTGATGCTTGTTTGGTCACATATTGAATCCCCAATGTAATCAGACATATCTATGGTGGTTTGAGGATATTTTTGAGTTTAGGATACCCTGATTATTACAGAGTTTATGCTACTGGTCATAACATGCTGCTTCCATGTCATAGACTGTGGGAAAGTCTAGTGAATGTCAGCATGAGTTCTATGCATCTATTGATGATTGTATGGACATAGTTTGTTGCTAGGATGTTTTGTCACTACTATAGAATGTTTTGAATTGATTTAAGCTCAAATGCATAAGGAAAATGAGGATTTGGAGCCTTTAGAGGCAGGGGAGATCACCTAGAGGTAGATGTGGCTCCTGGCAATTGCATGAGTAGTCTAACATGGATAAAGACTGTCATTGTTGCGAAAGATATGGGCATATCGCGAAGGATTGTCATAAAAAGCAAGCTGATATGAAGGCAAAAGGTAGGAAACATGGACATTATGCATCTTTGAGTGGTACTCATGATGACCAGGGAGATAGACTGCTTGTTATGCACATCATGTATCAAAGAATATGCCTAAGCAAGGCAAAGATGAGAAATGGTACATAGACTCAGAAACATCCAATCATATGACTCCTCATGGTGAATGGTTTGATGAGTTAGTAGTAGGATCTCATGGATTTGTATGTGCTAGTGATGATATACATCATAATATTTAGCATAATGATGGCAGAAAGAAGAGCCTACATGATGTACTACATGTATCTTCTATTACCAAGCATTTACTGTCTGTTGGACAGATGGCAAAATTTACTATCGATGAATAGAATCTACAAGTCAAATTCAACAGGGATGTTTCTTTTAGTGAAGAATATGGCAATGGCTATAAATCGATTGCCAAAGGTAAGAGAGATAGCAGAATGTTTACTTTGGATGCATCTATCCCGAAATTGAAGGCCATGTTTGCCCATGATAATGGAGTAGTTCGGGATGTAGAAATTTGGCATAAACACATCGTCATGTTAATGTATAGAAGATGAAAAATATGCAATAGAAAGAGGTTGTACTTGGCTTGCCGAATTTCAAGTACACTGATCTTGGACATGTATGCTCTGCTTGTTGTCAGTTTGGGAAATAAGTGAGATTCCCGTTCATGAGACATGTTAGAAACACTTCTCGGCCATTGCAGTTGATACATTCAGATATATGGGGTCTTGCCCATAATACGTCTTTTGATGGTACAAGGTATTATATATCCTTCATTGATGATTTCAGCCAATACACATGGTTTTACATTCTGAAGCACAAGGATGAGATGCTTGATGTATTTAAGGATGTTAAGAAGCATAGTGAAAATGAACTTGGCTATTATATCTCATGTTTGAGATCTAATGGAGGTGGAGAATATGTATCTAGATAGTTTGACACGTACCTTGCTAAATATGGCATAAAAAGGCAACTCATATGCAATTACACACCTCAGCAAGACAGTGTGACAGAAAGAAAAAATCAGGTGCTTATGGAAGCTACCAAGGCAATGCTTAATGAAAAGAATTTGCCAAATGCTTATTGGACTATAGTGGTTGCTGCAATTTATGTGCTGAACCGAACACCTACAGCTAGTGTTCATGATTTGACTCCATATGAGAAATTGTATGGGCACAAACCCCATTGATATTAGTTACCTAAAAGTATTTGACCGCATTGCCTACGTACATGTGCCTGATGAAAAGAGGAAGAAGTTAGACCCGAAGGTTGTCAAAAGTGTTTTTCTTGGCTATACACAAGAGAGAAAGGCTTACAAATGCTATGATCCATCCACTCAGGAAACCCTGATCAGTTAGGGATGTAGTTTTTGATGAGCTAGCCTCATGATATGGTAATTCAAATGCAGTGGTCTTTGATGGACCAGCTAGCCCTACTTATGCTGAAAATTATCATTTAGCTAGTACATCTATGAGTGGCCCAACAGGTGATGGTATTGTTAGTCCTTGGACCAGGACAACTCCACAGTTGTACTACTACATCCATTGACATAGATATGTCAATGAGGGGAAGATTGGATAAAGGCAAATAAAAGATGTTTGATGATGTAACTAGCCCACTTACATCTGGATATGAGTCACCTAGCAGTGATAGTCTTGATAGTGAATTGGGCATACCATCAGTTATAATGTCTAGCGCAAGGCAAAGTAGGTATGTGCCACCTCATAAGAGGCAAGCCCAGAGTGCACCACAATTGAGGAGGTTTGAAAGGGTTAGAAAACCAATTATTAGGCTAACGTACAGTGGGTATTCAGCTAAACATTATGCATATATGACTAATGTGTCAGGCTACACAGAACCTACGAAGTTCAGTGAGGCAATTACAGATGGGAATTGGTGTGCCACCATGGATTATGGGTGTTGAGATGACAAGCTCAACACATGCAGACATTAATGATGGATCGCCCGATTAGATGGGTCCACACGTCTACACTTAGCACATCGGTAGTTATTATGATCGTACTGAGATATTATTATAACTTGCATGGTAGTGAGCCTAGCTCTCTTTTATAGAATCATTTCAAAATAAGTTTCTATCTTTAAAAACACATGGACTAGACATGCACTCAGATTTTCACTTCTAATTTTCTAAAATTTATCTTCCTTTATCATTGAGAGCTAGATTTTGGAACCTGTTTTTGAAGCGTTTTAGCTCATTCTTGGAGCGGAAAAGTGGCCAAGAGGCGTCAAGAACCAAAATTTCATGCAAAATTGAATGGTGGTAGATGGTCAAGCTAGAGCTTTGCTAAGTGGATTTCGACGCCAGGAATCCAACGCAAGTCTCCGTTCATTGATTGGAGGTCATTTGATCCCCCCATTTAATCTCCGCAAGGTCTAGTGATCTAAAGCAACTATGTGATTTGGGAGTCAAAAAGTGCACGGCGGGGTCAAGGTTTATAGATTTCGACGTCACGAAGCCAATTGTCTAGTTAGATCACAATTCCGAGTCTGTTTGCCCCTCCAAGCAGACAGAAAACCCTTGCAAAGCAGTGTGAAAGTGGTTTTTTCAAAGTGGACATTTAATAAATGACATGAAATGAAATGTAAATGAAAAAAAAACATGCAAATTCTTGCCCAATAGGAGGGGGCCTTTTTTGTTTTGCACTCCATTTTTTAATGGAATTTATGCCTCTTCAATACACCCCAATCAAGAGAGTGAGAGATGGAAGCCTGATCTACATGCCAAGAGCAAGATTTTGACTATAAGCATATGAAATATGGTCAAGGAAGTGAAATTTTGATTTATTAGTCTTTCTCTCTCCTCTCTCCTCTTCTGGCTGTCGTTCATATACTTCATTCTATGACAGAAGGAGGTGGGGTTTGATGAAACATGCTGATGGAGTGATGGTGCTGGAGCATAAAGGATCGTAGATTGGGTTGTGGAAGAGTGTCAGTGTGGCGAAGAAAGAGTGTCATCGACCTCCCAACCTTGAAATACGAGTCTCAAAAAGTGTGTTTTTATGCATAAGCGATTGTTCTACTTGTTTTATGATAGATTTTGGTTGAAATTGTTTGAAAATGGTTGTCTTTGGTTGTTAATGTTGTAATCTACTAGAGATGCTGAAGAAAATAAGATAATTTAGTCACATAATAATTTGTACATAAACCTGCGATGAAAAATTGTCAATTTTGGGGTTTTTGTGGTGTTTATGGGGTTCGTGTGGAATAAAAAATGATATAAAATTAATTCTCAGTACAATAATCAATCCAAACTAGAAAATTAGAAAATATCATATTTTATACATATATAAATAATGAAAAATAGAAAAAAATGGAAAAAATAAGTTTTTTACATTCAAAAAATAAGAAAAAATAAAATTTATGTGTGTGGATGTGTGACATGGCTAGAGCATGAGGGATGAGCCTTAGTTCTCAACCTTGTCTTTGCATCAAAGTGGAGTCTTTATCACTTTTATAAAGAAAAACACATTAAAAATGCTTCCTACACCTATCAATGCATGTATAACCTAAGCAATAGGGAGAAAGAGGGGGTTTGAGGGTGACTAATTGCTGATAAGATTCTAAATTTTGACATTTTTTTTATGCATGGTATATTGGACGTTTATGGTTTAAGTTTAAGAGGGTCTAGCAACAAAGAATGCTTGGTGCTGACCCTCAACAACACAGCATTACATGTAGATTAAAATCATTGAAAGAAGTGTCTTTACACCTCACAATGCTGATTTCTAAATGATAAAATGATTGAGCACTATGGTTCATGTAGAATTGCATTGCACGCAACTCGTGGTATCATTACTGGATGCATTATAATTGTATTCATGCATATGACCTACGTTGAGTATGTAAGATATCCTAAGTTGTAGGTCTAGATGATCAGTTTCCTATCTATCTCAAGCTCTAGTTTGGGGATGAACCCTTATTTCGATGCTCGAGTGAGGCGCCCAAGCACTCAAGCTTGAATCTATTGGTCCTAAAAATGAAAGCAAAATGTAGAGGGACTCACCGCTCAACCACCAAGACCCATGGACTGCTTATCCCTTCAAGCATTTCAAGCAAGCACCTATGGCTATCTCTCACCTAGACGACACGCCTTTGATCCTACTTTGGTATAGTGGGCTTACCTCAATGCCCGAATGAGTTGCCTCCTCCCTCAAGCACACCGATAGCTCCACGATTTGTGATGCAAGCTCAAGCATCCTCAAACCTCCACCTCCAAGCTCCATCCTCCATAGCTGCGCGCGAGAGAAGAAGAAGAAGAAGAAGAAGAGAGGAGAAGATGGAGAGCTTCACCTCCAAGATCCCTCACCCTCACACACTCACTCCCTTACTCCCTCACACTCCTTCTCTCAAGCACACACAAGCAAGCAAAGAGAAGAGAGGAAGAGAAGAAGGTGAGTCCACTTTTGCCACACACCAAAGAATGAGCTTCTCTATTCACTTTTTGATTTTTATACATAACCCTAAATCCCTTTCGGGTGATCATCCCTTTTTTACATGACTGGCCATTGTGCCAAGGTCCTCTTTTCCATTTCCTTCTATTTGCCTTATCTCTTTACCTATGCATGCCTACCTTTTACAAATTGCACAAGAGGGAGCCTGGAGCTCTTTTACAACAGTTTTGAGGATGCCTTTCATTTTAAAAATGTAATTTTTACCTTGACTTGATCTTTGAGGCCGCCCTCGCACTTTCAATCGTTTCCCTTGCTTTTTTTTGTTGTGTTTGATTTCCTTATGGGTCACCTATTTTAGGTCCCAACTTGCACTTTTCCACTTTTTCTGCTTTCTTCTTGTGTTGAGGTTAACATTACCCCCCTCCTAGCCTAGTGCCAGTCCCATGGCACTTGTGGGGCTTTGCTAATGAGGGCTTGGTGCTTGGAAGGGTGGTTGCCGAGGTGATGATGGGCCTTGTGTGAGTGGGTACTAGGTGTGAAGCTTGGAAAATGATTGTGTTGTTGGAGGCCGATGATATGTTGTGTGGATGGCAGGGCCTTCGATGTTGGTGGTTTGCAATATCCATCATTACTTAAAAGAGGAAAAGCATGCTACTACATAGGGGGTGTGTCTAGCTTACCATGGGGTGCATGCTGCTTGTGCGAGTGGAATCGGGAGTTGGGTCTTACTGCAAGCAAGCCTAGGTGGTATCCCACACTTGAGGACCCAATTCGTGCATAAGGGAGGTGTGGTGGGTGCGGCTTAGGGAGAGAGGTCAGCGAGTGTGACCTCCCTAGGTGTGTCCTACCCTTGATGTGCCCTAAGCATGTGTAGTGGGAATTAAAAGGGCTAGGGGGTCAAGGACGGAGCTAACCGATTGAAGCCATCGAATTCACCTAACTTGAGAACCCCTAGATGCAGTACTTATGACCTATGTGAATTGAGGTGGTCTAACTACTTTGCTCATGAGGTGCTTGTCTTTCCTCTTTTTTAAAAATATTTTACATGGTCACGGTGAGAGCTATTCGTCATCTAAGTGGGATGGAGATGGGGATGTAGGGGGACTTCAATGATTTACTAAGGAAGTTCCTACTTAGCATATACCCTTTTTGGCCTATCCTAACATGGAGAGGAGTGGTGGACAAAAATGGATGGCTACAGATGGTGAAACGACTATCCTTCATGTCCTTAAGGAGGGCCATGCAAAATGACAGGAGTAGAGTAGCACATAGCATCAGCCGAACAACTATCTATTCCCACATTAATGTAAAAAAAGAGTGGCGGAAGATGGTACTCTACCGATGCAGGGGGTTGCTTGAGGAGTGTTCTAAGTAATCTAATATAGTTACATGTTGTTATAAAGGCAAGGTCTGGCAGGAAGATAATTTACCTAAGAAGTGGGTCATGGAGTCCCATAAATCTTATTTTGAGAAAGTGAGTGCTTCCTCGAGCTTTGTGGCGTTGACATTGTAGATCTTGGGGAAGTCATATCGGTCATGGATGTCATGATCAAAATCTACTCCTACCCTCCTAGGATATGATAGGTAGGTCGGATCATTCCACTCAAAGGGAAGGGAGTCGCAAAATGACATCCAGGCATCCTGTTCTAGACTCTTCTCCTCCATTTAGGTTGGGATTCATAGCCTTTCACCGTATGGAGCACCTCTTCAACCTTATTTTCCTAGTAGTCTGGAGATTTTGTCCCCCATGTAGTTGGATTCTTCTCTCTTTCAGCAAGCCATTGGTCACCAAGCCTTCTTTCCATGGTGATCACTTCCTTTACCACTTCAGTGGATAGCACTTTACTCAATACCACTGGTTATTGGTGGAAAGTGAAATCAAAGGGCTATGGCAACGGTTTTCCCACTACTCCCATACTGATAGCTCCGTGTTCCAGTTCATGGGTGAGCAGTCTTTCTTCGGTGCGATAGGAGGCTCTTGGATTGCAAGAAGTTGTGCCTTTGCTCTTTTGCATGCTTGTTCAAGCATTCTAGCTCTTTTCTTTTTAGCATATGATTTCCTTTCTGTTGTGGTATCTTGCTCTTGAGGGGATTCTGGCTGTGGCGAGGGAGGTGGTGGAACCCACTCCTCATCTCATTGCACCCCGTCATGGCTTGATCCTGCTTTTGCTTCCTGTGGATGTTTCTCTTGGAGTCCTAATGCATTAACCTCCTACGGTGTCAAGCTTGCTCTCAATAAATTTTCTCAATGATCTTGTCAAGTCAGATTGAGTCTTGTGTCCTAGATTTGGGAGCACAGCCCTTGTTTTGTTGCCTTCCAAGCTATTTCTAGCTTTATCGTGTCAACTGCCTCCTCCTCTTTAGAGAGTGTGATGTCTAAGATTGTGTTGAGGAAGGCATGTTGCTAGGCCTCTAGACTTTCCTGAGTAGCATCAACCTTACTTTCTGCTAATATTCTGCTTCCTTCTGCGAGGGCCGAATGACTTGCTAGGTCTTTCACTTTCTTCTCACTCTTGGCCTCCCATTCCTTTGCCTTCTTTTTTGTTTCTTCCAAGCCTTCATTTTGCCTTTGTGTCAACTACTGCCCCTTCCATTTTTGTGCCATTTCTTCTTTCTCCCTTGTTAGGTGCTCGATCTCTCTTTCCAATCTCCTTTGTTCTTCTATCACTCTTTGCACTCTATAGTCCACTTCTTCCCTCTCTCTTTGAAATTCCTCTTTTTCTTGTGCTCTTTCTGCCTCTAGTGTAGTGAGCTCTTCCATGTCCTCCTGGAGCCTTCTCATCCACCTTTCGAACTCTGTTGCTTGCTGTAGGACTAGGATCTTGTACTCCCTTTGCATTCCAACAAGCTCCTAGTTCTCTTCTTCTAGTCTCTTTCACTAGTGTTCCTCCTTCTTCCTTGGCCTTGAGCTCTGCTTTTAGCTCCTTGATCTCTTTTTGTTGCATGGCCACTTGCCGTGTCTTTTCTAGTTGGAAGGCATCTGACATTTCTATTTCAGCTTCTAGTTTTTCCATCGCAGCTTTCTTCTCCTCCTTTTCTCTTTCCAATTGAGTGTAAAGCTCCTTGCCATGCTCGTCATGCTCAATGGGCTATGGCCGCGGGCTATGGCCCTGTAGTGGTGGTACCCTTAACTCTTTGTCACTTATGCCCGTGTTGGGATTCGACATCTATAGAGCTACCAGTCTTTTCATTCATGTCATTGGGGTCCTTGCACTAGAGTCAGATGTTGAGCTATGTTATTCTGCCTTCCTTCCCCTTTCCTCTTCATCCCTTTTTTATTCCTATGTTATTCTTTGTAGTTCAGTCTTCTCTTTATTTCTTCTCTCTCTTCTTCAGCTTTCTTGGACTTTCTTTGTGCTTCTAGTAGCTCTTCCTTCTCTTCTTTGTCATTCTCTCTTCCTGCTTCTCTTTGGGATTTTTTTGTTTTCTTTTTCTGGACTGGGTGTCTGGTTATCCCTCCACCTCACTAATTGTTCTCTTGCTTGATTGCACTCATTCGTGATGGGGAGGTGACTTTCCATGTGTTTCATCAACTCCTTCCTCTTCATTATACGCCTCCTTCACAGCTTCCTAGATGAGAGCAGTCAAAATTACCCCATACCCGATGAATGAGGCTTTGGATGATGATGGTTTATTTCTCTCAACTCCCTTTGATGCTAGGGATCCCCCATCAACAGCAGCCGGCTTGATTCCCAAGGCTAGTGCCTTAGCGGATTGATCGATGGTTTTGTGCATGTAGCCGTTCGAGTCTATTTCATCCAACAAGCAAGCTGCCAAGATCTCTAGCATGGGCACATTGATTATGTGCATAAGGGAGTTGTATCTTTGGCTGGAAAAGAGGGAATGGATGACTTTTGCTTGCATTCTGATTTATGAGTTGGGGATGTCTTGAATGCTTGTGCTATCATTTGTTAAGACTTGTTCCTTTTTCATGTTCAACATGGCATAGACATCCCGCTTTTGTCTCCTATCTACCTTGGGTTCTAGACCCAACGTCTTCCCCACCAAGGCCTTAGTGAGCTGAATCTACACTTGCTTAGCTCCTTCTCCCCTCCCACATTCCTTATCAGGGTTGTAGGTCCTCAAAAATTCCACACATTTGGTGTGGGCTCCTATCTAAATTTATTGAGGTATTTGGCTAGGTTGCATTGCTTCACAACCCTTTTCGCAGCCTCCTCCTTAGCCACCACCTCTGCAATATTGTGGATGCTTCGAAAGTTGAGTTGGTTATAGGTGCAATTTTTGAGGAAAAGGCTATACTTTACTTTTTTCTCATCCGTGAACAAAAGACGGTGGGTACAATCATGTTGTGTTGCCATCTTTAGCTCCTATCATTAAACCATGGTTCACCATTAGCATTCTTAAGATACTTTCTTGCTAGAAGATAAACAGGAGTTGATCATGCTTTTATGGAAAGAAGAACATGCTTAAGCACAAAAAGAGAATTTTCCTTCGAGTTGTTTTGTTCATTTCCAAACTTGTATGACACTTTTCCTCAATCACAAGTTAATTTTCATCTATTTTGGATGTCGATTGAGGCTTTAAATGTTTTCTTGCATGTTTCATTCCCCTTACATGTTTGATTTCACCTCGTGATTTCAGCTCTTGATTTCACCTTACCCCCTCCCCCCTTGGGAATGAGAAGAGTCCTTCCTAGGATTAGAGGTTGAGAGGTCAAGGGCATTCAACGTGTGTTTTTGGTACTTTACTTCCGCATGAGCCAAGCATAGAAATTTGAATTCTATTCTAGATTAGCATAGTGGTCCATATCGAAAGGAAGAATGCCTACTTGAATGATGTAGGTGAGAACATCCATGAGGAAGCCACCAAATTTTACTAGATTGGCAATGTGTAACTCCTCCTTAGTTAGAATTCAATCTAAATGTGGGTGGGTTAGGAGATGCTCTTCTAGGGGTCGGTTACAAATGGTGGTAAACACCCTATAAGAGGTTGGAGCTACACAAGTGGGGTCATACTCTAAGGTTTTGATGGCACGTCATTGCTTAGCATTAGTCATGATTTAGTAGCCCTCTAACTCCCATTGAAGTTGGAGAGCATACCATTTTCTCAAGAAAGAGAAGTTGGTGTTAGTGAGTTGTTTTGACTCCTCATTTTCTTCGTCTATGGCAGGGATAGTGCTCTTGTGATAGGACATAATGAGGCGTTAGTTTCGTGCATGTTCTCTGGAGATCTTGGTGGCAATTAGCTCCTCAGCTATTTCGAAAGCCGTAATGAATAAACATTCCAATTCTTTCCAAGAACAAGGGAGTGTACGCACTTATGTCACTACAGTCTTGTCCAAAAGACCTAAATCTAACCTGTCATAGCTTTTAGCAAGTGTCATAAAGGTAGCATCCAAGTGTCTAAGGCAAGCAACCAAGTCATCCCCCATATTCTTCGCTAAGACTACGGGGCCAAGGTTAGAATTGATCTCTACTCACAAGAGCATCTAAGGCCAATTGGTGATTGGGGAACTAGATAGTTTAGCAGGTGATTGTTGTAGCTTGGGTCCCTCCTGATGTTGTGGTTTGACAAGCTTGGTTGGAACTGTTGGTGTCGTGCTACTAGATGCTTATGAGGCCTTAAGGGCACAAGTGCGATTAGGTTGAGGAAGCTTGTGAGTAGTGGGCTATAGTTTTTGTCGATAACACGATTTAGGCTCTGTTGGCCTAGGCTTTTGAGGTTCTATGGGTTTCGTAGCCTAAGTATCTTGTGGGATGTGTGCCTAATTTGCCTTGATGCTTCGGTTGGTCAAGCTCGAGGGTGATGTTTGAGTCGTGCCCTTGGACAACTTGGCTTTAGGTACCCGTATCCATGTATTACCATCGTAATATCCTTGAGCTTGCAACAAGGTCTTGGAGACCCATATCCATGTATTACCCTCGTAATAGCCTTGAGCTTGCAATAAGGTAGATATAATTTTGGTCACTAGATGTAGCACACACCTCCAGATCAAAGCTATGGATAGAGAGGAAGAGTTTCATATACCTACAATGCACAAGAAACTCCTAGGTGAAGCAATCGATCCATGCGAGCACGGCTCTCTCTCTCTCTCTCTCTCCCTCCCTCTCTCTCTCTCTCCTAACACATATAGGACCATCATGATGGGGCCAGTTTTGTCCAAACTTTATGGCACGGTGATGGAGGAGGAGCTCAGCACGCTGGCAGAGAGAGAGTGCATGCGCACACCTGGACATGCAGGGTTCAGACGGGCATTTTCTACCATAGACCACATCTTCACTCTCCGTTGTCTGATCGACCAGACAGGAGTGAAGAAACAGAGATTGTATTGTTGCTTTGTGGATTTCCGCAAAGCCTTTGACATGGTTCCGAGAGAGAGGCTTTTCAGACGCCTACTTGATCTGGGGGTGGATGATGACATGATGTGGGGTATTTATGCACTATATGAGCGGGTTACTGGCAAAGTCAGATGTCCAGGAGGTATATCAAATCCCCTTGTGAGCACCATTGGTGTGAAACAAGGATGCCCACTCTCACCGACTCTATTTGGGCTATACATTGATGAGATAGCAGAGTTTATTCAACAGCAAGCTGGTGGAGGTATAGATCTCAGTGGAGCCACAGTTCATATCTTACTATATGCAGATGACATTGTGTTGGTCTCAGATTCAGCTCAGGGATTACAGCAGCATTTATTAGCATTGGATGATTTTTGCATACAGAGAGGCATGACAGTGAACCTTGGTAAAACCAAGGTTCTTATATTCCATACGTCATCTCAGATACGCAGACAGAGTATTTTCATGGCAGCAGGAGGGAGTATTGAGGTCACTGGATCATATGTATATTTGGGAGTCATCTTTACAGTAGCTTCAGGGACTTTCTCGATGACACAGGCAGCTCGTGACCACCTCACTAGAGGATACTCAGCATTGGCTCTTATGGAGCGACAGTGTCATCAGGCACATTTCCAGGAGCCCTGCACCAAGGGGTGGCTCTTTGATACTCTAGTCACTCCAGCACTGATGTATGGAGCAGCTATATGGGGGCCAGGCCTTGCCGACTATGTATGGACATTGATGGAGAGACCTCAGGTGATCATGATATCTAGATTGATTCGCAGCAAGGCCTCAGTCCCACATGACATTGTGCAAGCAGAGCTTGCCACACCGCCCATGCTAGTCGAGGCATTATTTCAGACAGTCTACTTCCTACACAGATTTCAGGATATGGACAGAGATCGCATTGCATACAGAGCATATATGGCATCTCAGGAGATGGCTCGAGCGGGGGATACCACATCATGGTATGCACAGACTAGAGCTTGGTTTGACAGACATGGGCTGGACATTGATACACTCCCACCTCTTCTATATGATACTCAGGCTCCCACTTACACCCTCTCTCTCTCTGAGAGGAACAGAGTCATCAGACAGGAGATATGGCATATTTATATACAGAGGACATGGGTCAGCCCTGCACAGCCACTGCCATCGAAGATGGCACATTATTATACACAGTTCTTGAGCATATCAGAGCAGAGATTCATAGAGATTCCGAGATATATGCAGATCTATATGCCACATCGATTGAGAGTTCTTATTGGACAGCTCAGGGCCTCATCACATCAGCTTATGATTGAGAGTGGCAGAGCCAGTGGCATCCCATGGGAGGAGAGGATATGCCCCCTTTGCATATCAGAGGTGGAGAGTGAGGAGCATTTTGTTCTCAGATGCCCAGCATACTCAGAGTTGAGATCTAGATACACACTGAGCAGCTCACTTCAGGGATGTATGACTGATATGGATCAGAGATCATTTGGCCGTTTTCTGGGAGAGGCATGGCACATCAGAGAGCAGAGCACACAGCGGGTCCCAGTCAGAGAGGGGCCCACCCAGACGACTATTACACAGTTCTTTCAGACAGATAGAGTGAGAGCTACTGTACCAGCCTCCAGCCAGGCCTCCGGGCTCACACTACAGCAGGCTGAGGACCAGCGTACCCGACGCCTCACGAGGATCCGTGGGTTTCGGACCCCACAGCCACACCGACAAGAGATCCGGAGGATTCTTGATCTACATCGATAGTAGACTGAGATCCGACGACACTCGATACATTGGATCTCAAATCTCCTGTTTTCTCTTTCTCCACCGCCGATGTACCACATCCTGCATCCAGGAGGGATCACCTGCTATTAGCGACTTCGACAACTGCTACTACATCCCAGGATAGTATATCTCCCTGCATCTGTTACATATACACATCGCACCACTTTATCACAGCCGACAGTTGTTCCCCTATCACAGCCGACATTTGTTCCCCTTTTGTAGCCATTATCTGGAGTACCAAAGCTACATATGCACATACACATACACGACACTTATCACACTCACAGCACCGTATTTTCAGTTTCCAGTTTTTAGCTTTTCATTCAGCACTTTTATTTTGGATAGCTGGACCTCATCAGTTGTATCACAATTTGTCTCATAGGCCAGTTTTGGTCTTTAGAAGACGTTAATATAACTTTCTTTCTTTCTTCTTTCCTTCTCTCTCTCTCTCTCTCTCTCTCTCTCTCTCTCTCTCTCTCTCTCTCTCTCTCTCTCTCTCTCAATGCCACAATTGCAAATGAGCTCTCCCTCGGCATCTTGCGTTTTAAACCCTTCCCCCGGCTAAGGCTTGACCTCTCTGATCACTCTCTTAGTGACATAAATCCATTCAAGCACTCTTTTTCCCCCTTTTTTCTTAATCTATGTCCTGTTGGGCTTGTTTTATAGTAGCAACCCTAAAGCTTTCCGCTTCAATTTCTCGATCCTACCTACTCTAAATTCAACAAAAATCAAAAGTAAAGTATTGAAATGATTTCTCCTACTTGCTTAATCATTAAAAAAAAAACTTGCTTCAAGGATTAAAGACCCAAAACCTCCTATCTATCTCGAGCTCAAACCCTTACTTTGATGCTCAAGTGAGGCGCGCAAGCACTCAAGCTTGAATTTGTTGGTCCCAACAACGAAAGCAAAATGTAGAGGGAGCTCACCGCTCAATCGCCAAGACCCATGGACTGCTTATCCCTTCAAATGTTTTAAGTAAGAACCTATGGCTATCTCTCACCTAGCCGATATGCCTTTGATCCCACCGGGGTGTAGTGGGATTACCTTGATGCTTGAAGGAGTTGCCTCCTCACCAGTAGCTCCACAATTCGTGATGCAAGCTCAAGCTTTCTCAAACCTCCACCTCCAAGCTCCATCCTCCATAGCCGCGCACCAGACAAGAGAAAGAAGAGAAGAGAAGAGAAGAGAAGATGGAGAGCTTCACCTCCAAGATCCCTCACCCTCACACACTCACTCCCTCACACTCGATCTCTCAAGCACACACAAGCAAGCAAAAAGAAGAGAGAAGAGAAGAAGATGAGTCCACTTTTGCCACACACCAAAGAATGAGCTTCTCTATTCACTTTTTGGTTTTTATACATAACCCTAAATCCATTTCAAGTGGTCATCCCTTTTTTACATGATCAGCTATTGTGGCAAGGTCTTCTTTTCCATTTCCTTCTATTTGTCTTATCTCTTTACCTATTAGATGCTCCTGGCTACGGTCGATTGGCTGTGGCCGAGAGGGTGTGTTCTCTAAATGTGGAGAGGCCCGATTAGTGCCTAGAGAGTCAGTGTCAAGCCCATTTTGGGTCTCGACATGTGGTGCATTTATCGGGAGCCACTTTTAAGTGGCGATCCTCGAATCTTGGTTGTCTAGGGACCATTTAGCCAGTTTATGCCAAAGGACACTGAGATTGATCCATTGTTTACTGATAAACATTGTCTAACTAAAATCCGAAAACAAGAAAGAGTTGAAAGATCTAAGCGACATTTGGAGATATTGAGGAGGTATTCCCTCAACATAGTAGTCCAATATTCCTACAAGGGAGTGGATCTAGTGGTCCTAGAGCCACAAGTAGTCCGGGTATAAACCTGGGTATAAACCTCTAGTGCTCCCCTTCCCCCAGTAAGTTAGTCCGGGTATAAACCTGGGTATAAACCTATCTTCACCAAATCCTATTGCAAATCCAATCATTGTTATGGTACAATCTATCACAATTTCTGCTAGAATGGTAGATTTGCCAACCTTAGGTTTCCCCCTACCCATCTTTAATTGGTTAGTGGAGGAAGATGCAGAGCTCCATATTAGGGAGTTTCAAAAGTTGATGTTCAACTGTCATATCCAAGATGAAGGAAATTTAATGATGTTATTTAACATGACTCTCAAGGAAAGAGCTACAGTAAGGTATCTTGGCCAAGAGGCCGAAACCATAACCACTATTGATTTGTTTTATGTATCCTTTTGAAGGGAATTTTCCCCTGAAAGGGATGGTCAATATTGGCTATGTGTACTAAATGTGACATGCCAAGAGCCACATGAGGATATTCGAGCATATGCCAAGAAGTTAAAAGAGGTCATTCACAAATTTCAAGCCTATATTCCTATCCTAGCAACTGCCCAACTGCAATATTTTTTGCATGGTTTGGACTTTAATATTCAGGTGCAGTTGAGTAGTGTCACTTACCAAATATAAACATTGCTATTAGGCAAGCAAATGAAGTAGAATCTCGACTACAAGCAGCCTATGCTTCTAGAGGCAATACGGGTCTAGTTCTTAGAAATAATTTGGTATTGACAAATGGAAGTCAAGGGATAGCTATGAATAACTTGAATGGGAGAGCAAGCACAATACAAAATGTACCCTTGCTACCAACTCCTCCTAGTCCAACACAAGGTTCATCCACTAAGCCATACCACAAGGAGGAGCCCGAAGTCCAGTCTAGGTTCACATCATTGAAGTCTAAAAACACCATTAAACCTCGGAAGAAGATTGCACATAATAAAGGACTACCCAAATCATATTTTGAAATATTACATATGTATGATTTTCAACCTTTCTCCTCATTACAACTTTGATATCAATTGTTTGATTTGCTTCTGCATTCAGTGGCAAGGTTGTAAGGGACTAGACACTACCCTTGTTCTAATAAGTGGTAAGACCTTCCCAAAGGCCACAACATATGCTGATGTCCGTCCTCAAATTCAGAAATTTAAAGGAAAATATTTCCATCCTTGGTAGGTGTTGATCAAATACAAAATGATGGAAAGAGGATATTGGCCCTTCATATAAAAGGAACCACAGTAATTGACCCATCTAATCCCCTTGATGTAGAAGATGATGAATGGGCTCAAGCCATCATCATGCTTCATTTAGATGAATCCTTAATTCATCACGTTGATCAGCTCTCAACTACAAAAGAAAAATGGGACGAGCTCAAAAGTCTCTACGATGCTACAGGGAAGAACTCCAAGATGTAAAAGATGCGGGATCTAGAGCATGGCAAAGGCAGAAGCTATGGAGGATGGAAGATAAAGACACAACTCATGTTGTCATGACAATGTAGACAACTGTTACACAAGTGAATTAGGTTTCAAGATTGATACTTGAACTCATAAACACAATCTTGTGTATGGACAACAATGACACAGACACTTGACATAAGAGACAAGTACTATTGCATTATCATCATATGAAAGCGATAGTTCAAGTACATCATTATATAGAGTTCTTTGGTAGCACTTAACATCCACTGTGCATATGGGATTTTGTCTCTCTTCCTAGAATGGACTGCATCTTCCTAGTCTAGCTGTCTTATACAAAGGGACTAGAGTAGGTGTGCTTGCAAGTATCTCAACACCCCTCCTCAATCACAACCAAAAGTACAAAGTGTGTAGAGGCTTTAGTAAAAGCAACACCTACAAAGTGTGGGCACACCATAAACATGGCAAAACACCAGAGGCTATCGCAGAAAAGGCTAAGTGTGGGTACCACAAACATGATGGACATCCAGAGGTTGTAGGAGAGGCCTTAAAAAGTGTATAGAGGCTGTAGTACCAAGATAATTGAGGAGTTTTACAAGTTTATGTTTGAGACATTAGGACTAGGAAACACAAAACTAAAAAAGTCTATCTGAATAGAAGGACTGATGAGGTTTGTCCTTCTCCTGATGGTCTTCTTCTTCTTCTTCCTTTGCTCCATTTTCTTCTTCTTCTTGGACTGCAACTAGATATGCCTTTTGGGACCTCTTTCTTGCGTGGTAGAACTTCTCGGTGTGTCCGGTCCTTTTGCAGAAGTCACAAAAGAGCTAATCCTTCTTGCCTTTGTACCTGTTGCCAACATATAATGCATGCTCATCTCTAGAGATACTTGGTTCTTCCTTAGTTTTTAGCTTCTTTTCCTCTTCTAACAGTGATGCATGGATATCAACAAGTTCAGGATTTGGCATGTTGATTAAATTTGTTGATACATTATTATATTCAGGAGGCAAACTCTTAAGTAGAACACCGATGCAAACATCTTCTTCCATTTTAATGTTGATTCCTGCAAGTTGGGTTAGAAGTCCTTCCATGTAATTTAGATGTGTGGCAAGTGATGTGCTGGACTTCATTTCAAGCCTGAAAAACTCAATCAGGAGACCATACTTTGATGATTTAGACTGTGCACTGAACAAGGTGTCAAGTCTCTTCCATGTATCCTGTGAGGTCTCACAGTTATCCACATGGTGGATATAGCTGTCATCTAGCTCCAGTTTGATAATGGCCTGGGCTTTGTCATCATTATTTTGCCAAGTAGCTACAAGGTCTGCATCACGAGGCTTATTTTCTTTTCTAGTGGTAATGACCCAGAGGCCCTTCTTCATCAAGATGAGTTTGATGCGGGTTTGCTAGGTGTGAAACCCGACTCCTTTGAACCGAGCAGTTGGAGAGTCTTTGCCCATGTTAGACTTACGGGAACAATAGCAAATCAACTTCAAAATTTTGAGATTTATCAGTGGAAGAGCAGATTACAATGTGTCAAGAGACACAAGTAATGACAGTGTGAAAACACACTATGCGGAGACTATGTCTGTGTTGATGTTGAGCTTCAATCTTCTTTGTTCGGGGTCATCGATCCTTCTTCAATCTTTCCAGGTTCTTCCCCTCCTTGATTTGATGCTGGGACAATAGATCAGAGTGGCAGTGTGTTGCTCCAGGTGGCAAGAGAGCGAAAATAATGAGATTTTTGAGCTTGAGTGGAAATTTGGCTATGGTGGATTTTTAGGGTTTCATGACAGGGGCCTAGTTTTTTGCTGATTGTAGGAGCTATGGTTGATCATTTTCAAAAAAAAAATTATGGAAATGTAGCTCTTTTTAAGGCCTATCAAAGCCCTATGATCCTCGTCCAGATCGCGGCCTATAGCGATGGCGGCAGCAGCTCGATTGTCAACAGGCGCAG
Source organism: Lygodium microphyllum (assembly GCF_053477565.2). Lineage (NCBI taxonomy): Eukaryota > Viridiplantae > Streptophyta > Polypodiopsida > Schizaeales > Lygodiaceae > Lygodium > Lygodium microphyllum. The sequence continues at coordinate 22,818,944 of NC_141158.1, read as the reverse complement.
TTTAGCTAGGTCCTCGCAATTTCGTGAATGCTGGAGCAGAGGGTGATCAATATCATGTTGTGTTGTGCCACGATGAAGCACCCTGATGTAAGGAATGATTTCTTAGAAGGAAGCAAGAGTAGCAATGCTGTGTTGAATGCTATGGTAGTGACTGACAATTCGAGCAATGCTGAGCTATGGAGTGGCCAATGTCAAGCACTTAAGTGATACAGAGAAGCCTTGGGAGTCAAGGAACAAATGTCCAAAAGAGAGCAGGTTCAGCTATGACTTTGACAGGGTGCTGCTGGCTATGGCTGCCAAGGAAGGTCAAGTAGAGATGGAGGTGAGAAATGAAACCATGAGCTGAACTTGAGCTGACCTGAGGTTAAGAGGGACTGGGAGAGCAGAGAAGGGAGTTATGCCATGCCTAACTAGGCTTTGATACCATGTAAAAGATGCGGGATCTAGAGCATGGCAAAGGCGGAAGCTATCGAGGATGGAAGATAAAGACACAACTCATGTTGTCACGACAATGTAGACAACTGTTACACAAGTGAATTAGGTTTCAAGATTGAGACTTGAACTCATAAACACAATCTTGTGTATGGACAACAATGACACAGACACTTGACATAAGAGATAAGTACTATTGCATTATCATCATATGAAAGTGATAGTTCAAGTACATCATTATATAGAGCTCTTTGGTAGCACTTAACATCCACTGTGCATATGGGACTTTGTCTCTCTTCCTAGAATGGACTGCATCTTCCTAGCCTAGCTGTCCTATACAAAGGAAATAGAGTAGGTGTGATTACAAGTATCTCAACACAAGATATTTCTCAAGATTGAGTTTTTCAGCTTGGAATACAAACAGGGAGAAGATCTAAGCAAGTTCATTTCACATATGAAGGGGCTTATGGCACAGCTTGCCTCTATTCAAGCACCTATCCATGATAAAGATGCCATTGCCATCCTGCTAAAGGTTGTGAAGAAGGTTTTTCCAACCCTTGTGATGACTACTCTAACTAATATCCCAAATCCAACTTTAGCAAGTACCATCTAGTCATGCCTGGATGAAGAGAAGAGAAACCATACTAAAGGGTCTTTAGCATTTACTTTCCCTGAGAAAGTGTTAATTCATACAACTTCTACTAGGTGCTCCTTCTGTCAGAAAGGGGCATATTATAAGCAACTGCTGGAAGAAATATCCTGACAAAATGAAGTGAAATAAATGTAAAAAGACCAGGCATATCACCAGTAAGTGTCCCAGTGTTCCAGAAGTACCTAAGGAATGGGAGGTCAACTTTGCCTCCCAATCCACAAGTGGCCGACTCTTTTGAGTCTTGTAACACTCTCTACCTATAACCTTTTCTTGTAGCATGATTTATAAAGGCATCTCATTGAGAATTAAGGGGAGGCATCCTATTATGTTTGTATCCAATGCCACCTGGCATTGAGGGGGGGTGTTGAAAGATAAGCATAGGAACTCTCCCTACACTAAAGAGGATAAGGGTAGCTAGGTGTAAAAGGGTTGGAGGACATGGGAAACCCTAACCCTAACTCCTTCACTGGCTATATAAACAACCTAAAGTACACACTCAATGTAGAAGTGCTAGTTGTACTTTGAGCAACTAACTAAACAAGATCTTGTCTTATACTTGAGCTCTCTCTCTCTCCCTCTTGTGCACACTCTCTCAAGCCTTCAACTCTAATTTGCAACAAGAAGGATGTGCCAAAGCTAGTTCAAAGGCCAACTGAGAGAATGGTATGGCGGGAGAAGAGAACCCTTGCTAATTATCATAAGTTTGATTTAGCGAGTTCTCTTTGCGACATAAAGCCTGATGTGAAACTCCTGAAATTGATCAATTTATCTCTAGGAGTGCGTAAAGAATTTAAAAATATTCTTCAAATTGGGTATATCATTGAGCCCTAGCAATAGTTCATGTGGGAGAGGATTGGTTTGAGCATGTTGAAAAGCATTGCCCAAGGGTAGTAGCATATGTTGATGGAATATTAGTGGATCATGCTATTGTAGACATGGGATCCTCTGTCAATATCATGAGTTTAGAATTGATGGAAAGACTGGGATTAGAAATTTGAAAGGATGCCTCCACAATTCATCGAATGACTGATGACAGTTTAAGACAATCTGAAGGTTGCATTACCAAAGTCCATGTGATATCAAGCAATGGATCCACGTCCAAAGGAATGTCAATGACCTCATTATTTGGCTACTAAATTGCATATTCAAGTTGATATAATACATTTTCAAGCTGTTGTAATTCATTTTCAACATGCTGATTTTTTTACCCAAACTTATTTTCAGCATCCCTTTGTTGCCCATTTTCATTCATCTCAATAATGATACACTGATTATCATAACCAGCATCCAATGGAGTTGAATTTTCAGTGGTTGATCATCTTGAAATTTCACTTTTTTTTTGTCCAACTCATTAGATGTGGCATTTTTCAACAACTTTAACTCATTAAGTACCACATCTTAGCTATGTAACACCTTATTCATGCTTGGGACCCAAACTCTATAGCCCATTTCACCTTCTCTCCATAACCCATGAAGATGCCTCTATGGGATTTCATGTCAAGTGTTGTGAGTGTGGAATGCATTGTAGACTTTAGGGTTATTTGATTTGCAAGACAACCAAGCTATCAAGTATTGTTAGAAAGGACATGGATCTTGTGATTTGACTGTCAAGTGGATATACATGCTGGTCGTTTGATTTTTGGTAGAGGTGCTAGTCTTTGGTAGTAGATGCATATCCCGAGTCTCCTCAAAGTGAGAGAGCTCCTTTATCCTTGTCAGAATTAGATGCATTAGAGGAACCATCTGGCAGTGAGACTTCATCAAGTGATGAATCACAAGAGGGATCCACTACATAGTATATATACCAGGTGGCTCTAAATGGGCCAATTGAAGCTCAAGATAGAATAAGAGACATGGATGTGATTGAGCTAGATATCAAAACGTTGAATGATCCAGGACCTATCAAATTAGGGGCTATGCTCAGTCTCTAGAAGAGAGGAGGGACTATGTGTCCGTGATCCAAGAATTCCATGACATATTTGCTTGGAGTTATGATGAGATGAGGGGTATTCCTCCCAATTTGGCTATGCATACTATTTCTTTGAAGGAAGGTAGCTATCATGTGCAATAGAAAGCGAGGTGTATGCCATTTGAGCTAAGGGACAGACTATTTGAGGAGTTACAAAAATTACATAAGACTGGTTTGATATTTCCTGTACAACACACAGAGTGGTGTTTGCTAGTGGTTATCAGGAAAAAGAAGAATAATCAAATCCAACTTTGCGTAGATTTTAGGGAGCTCAATAAACAAATGGTTAAAGATTACTATTGACTGCCATTCATTGATCATATTCTAGATACGTTAGCGGGTAGGGATGTATATTCATTTATGGACTGCTATACTAGATATAACCAAATGTCTATTACAGAGGAATATAAGATGCAAAGGTACCTTTCCATATCATGTGATGGCATTTGGATCATGCAATGCGTCGAGTTCTTGGCAACATATAGTTGATATGACTTTTGGTGATATTTCCCTTGAGGAGTTGAAAATATTTATCAACAATCTTGGGGCAGCCACCTATGGACTGCTATTGGGTCATGTGGGTAGTTCAACTGGTATTGCAGCCGATCCTTTAAAGATAAAGGTTACTATCGCTATGAGTCCGCCATGTACAACTAAAGAATTGCATAGCTTTCTGTATCATTTGTGGGATATTGTAAGGTGCCCGCCCAACGGCTGTCTAGGCACGCATTTAGCGGTCTATCAAGAAACGAATCTAAGCGTCACTGCCTGGTACTCCCATGGAATATTCCAGGTTTTGTTGCCTAGGGTTTCCCGAATTCGCCTCGCAACGGAACATTTATGGCCAAACCCACTAGGATCGAACTAAAATTTGGGCTCCTAGTGGCCAAGGTCTCGTAACAACATTCTAGCGTCAGATCTTGGACATCCTACTTTACGCAGAGATACCCAATCTGAAGCAGACCCATGCCGTACTTGGTTCAAAGAGAATGGGAAACGAGAGGGATGCGCTGCTCAATCTCTCTGCCCATAGGGCATAGTCCCATTCTGGTCCCCTAAAATGGCATGAATCGGGTTCTAACCTAACAATACCTAACGGTCAAATGACTGTAAAATCTTGTGAGAAGCCTCCCAGTTTTCTGGGACCACCCTGCCATAGGACGGACCCGTTGGGGGTTCCACCCACCCGCTTCCCTTAATAGCTTTAGTTTTCTAATTAGATCCTACCACATTTATGTGTGACACTTAAAGTCAGCTTCATTAATTAAGCCTTTTAGGGAACAGGGTTTGTTCGCATAACTTATAGCACAGACACAAAAACAGAGCAAAGCAATCTATTGACAAACAAGATTCAAACAAGTTCCTTACCTTATCTTCAAGTTAATCTTTGTCTCCCACCCATACAGGAGAAATTATGTATCGCTTCTGTCCAACAGAAGTATCCCTTCTGCCCTGCAGATGTAACTGGTCCAATTCACATGGCACCACAACTCAATCCTGTATCTAGAATAGGATCTCCCAACATGCCTAGATGTTGGGGGCCACGGAGGTCTTCAACTCCATCCTAGACCTAGCAAGGGGTGTCCAGAGCTCCAACTAACCCGCAATCTGTCTAGGAGCGAAACATCATTCCCGTGGTTGGCCTTTTCACCACTCAACCTTCGGCCCATGAATCGAGCAGTACCCTCTCGGGTTAATCCATGGTGTGATCATGGAGGTGATCCACCCGTGCAATGTATCCTTCCTTAATTAAATCCTTTAAGAATCAAGCACAAACAAGGCATTCAGCCCTAATATCATTTTCCAAGAAAATATTCCTTTATTCCCATGGTGACTTGTCATCACAGACCCTTGCCATGCATTTACCATAAATCACAAGCACTTGGAATAATCATCCAAACAACAACTAACAACCAGCTGAATGTAAAAGCATTTAGGATGTTGTTCAATCAACCAACAAAACCAATTGCATTCTTTCCAACCAATGCAAGAATAGACGATATAACATTTCCATCGTATATTTGCTCTCCCCCTTGGGATCTAAGAGCAATACTATGTAAAAATGTTTCTTAACACTTCCTTCCTTCGGCTAGGGCATATGTTAAGGGTTCAAACACTATTCATGATGTAAGTTCTATAGGTCACTTACCTTGATTGATAACCCAACCCTCGATTTGGGTTGGCAAAAGTCATCATTATTATCTGACGGATCTCAAGACATCTTAGTTTTAACCCTTATGATTAATTTATTGTACTAGCTCTTAGTCAAGTCATGAGGCAACTAGAAAATTATCCTCATATATCAAACATATTATAGGCATAACATGTGAATACTTAATAAGATAAGTGTGAGATGATCTCAAGTAATTAGACTCCAACAGGCCTTGCATTGAGCTAGAATCTAGTTTTTCTTAATATTTGGGCTCTTAGGCTAAGTAATTTTGAAGTATTTAAACTTTAAACTAGTATTTTCTATCATGATTCTCAATGTCATATTCTTTTAGTAATTATGCTATTTGTAACCCTTGACTATACTTTAATCTAGCACTTGTATGCACAATCTTTTAATGTCGTTCTTTTGACGACTATGCCATTCACAACCCTTGACTAATTCTTCCTTGTAATTGCTCTACCAGCAAATAAGTCATATGTAACTAGGTGTAATTATCTTCCCTTGATATATGCACTTCACAAACTCCATCTTCCGAGTAGGTGAGATGAAATTTATCCTTTCCCATGACCTATACTCGTGCATCATAGTATGGGGCCTAAAGTATCTCATACAAGAATCAAAACAAGAATCTATCAATTTGAAAATACATTACTTACGACCGGAACCGCAGTTGGATTGACAATGATGCCTTTGCTCGAAGCCTTGTTGCTGGTTGCAGGATTGTCATCCGCACGTGACATTCTTCTCTTGGAGGCCATCGTCCGCAAGTAGACTCAAGAGATTAAGAAGGTGGAATAGATTCAAGATGGGAGAGCATAGGAGAAGATGTCTAAGTTGAGAATCAAGATTGTTCAAAGAGAAGAGAGAGAGAAAGGGAAAGACTCCATATCCATGAGCCTTCAGGCTCTCAAGCTCATTCCTTCATTTCCACACACTAAACTGAAAAGCACACACCCACTACAAGATAAAGTGACCTAGTGTAAATGTAGACTAGACTGACTAACTCTAGTCAGGTCACTGGCTGACTACTAACCCGACTTATTTAATGTAGTCACATGTAGACAGCTGTACACACTAGCTGTCATAGATGTCGGTCATAGATGAAGACACACTGACAGTGAGCTTGATTTCTGACACTCCCCCTCAAGCTCAAAAACAAAACTCAAATCATCTGCATCACTCCAAGTAGCTGTCTAAAGTGAATGAACTTATCTTTACCAAGTGATTTGGTAAAGATGTCTGCTACCTGGTCTTCAGTCTTCACATGCTCCAAGTCAATCTGATCTGCTAAAACCATTTCTCTGATGAAATGGTAGTGAACCTCAATGTGTTTTGATCTTGCATGATAAACATGATTGCTTGCTAACATAACACTGCTCAAATTGTCACAGTACAACTTGACTTTGATGTCCAAGTGTACTCCCAAGTCATTCAGTAACTTCTGTAACCACTTAGCTTCACAGACCGCTAAGGCCGCACCATGATACTCTGCTTCCGTACTGGACAATGCAACTGTAGGCTGTTTCTTACTCTGCCAACTGATCATGCTACTATCCAATCCAAATGCATAGCCACTGGTTGACCTCCTGTCATATGTGCAACCAGCCCAGTCAGCATCAGTGTACCCCATCAAGTCAAGGGTTTTTCCATATGCATAAAACAGCCCATGATCTGTGGTACCCTTTACATATCTCAGAATTCTTCTGACTGCATCTAAGTGTGGTTTGCGAGGCTTCTACATGAACTGACTGATCAGCCCCACAGCATAACTCAAGTCAGGTCTAGTGATCGTGAGATAGATCAAGCTGCCTACCATCTATCTGTACATAGTAACATTCTCAATCTCTGTCCCAACATCAATCTGCAGCTTGACATTCTGCTCCAAAGGCGTATCCATAGGCTTGCAATCAGCCATACCATATTTCTGTAACATGTCATGAGCATACTGCTTCTGTAGCAGCCATATGCCTCGAGGTGTAGAGACAACCTCAATCCCCAAAAAATATTTCAGCTCTCCAAGATCCTTGACCTTAAACTCAGCCTGTAAACATGTCTTTATTTCTGCAATCCCATTTTCATCATCTCCTGTAATGATTAAGTCATCAACATAGACAACTAGAAAAACATAGCCACTATCTGTCTTCTTCGCAAACAGACTATGATCAGCATCTCCCAATCGGAAACCATGTTGCTGTAAATAACTGCTGATGCGAGCATTCCATGCTCTGGGTGCCTGTTTCAACCCATATAATGCCTTTTTCAGCCGACATACATGTGCTGGAAATTCTGGATGTACATAGCCTTCAGGCTGTTCCATGTAAACCTCTTCCTGTAATTCTCCATTGAGAAATGCATTCTTTACATCCATCTGCCATAGTTTCCAGCCTCTAGCTGCTGCCAAAGCAATCACAGTTCTAACTGTAGCCATCTTTGCTACAGGACTGAAAGTCTCCTCATAATCAAGACCATACTGCTGCGCATACCCTTTTGCAACCAGCCTGGCCTTATATCTTTCCAATGATCCATCTGATTTACATTTTATCTTATACACCCACTTGCATCCAATAGGTGTTTTTCCCTCAGGCAATTGTACCAAATCCCATGTACAATTTTTAGCCAAAGCTGAATATTCCTCATCCATAGCAGCACGCCAATTCTCATCTGAAACTGCCTCATCAAACTTACTTGGTTCTCTAAAACCTGTTACTTTTGTCATATAAGCATAATGACGGGTTGAATATCCAGTGTAAGTATACCTGTCAACAAGTCGTCTGACCCTCTCTGATCTCCTGAGCTGTGGCTCACTGTGAGCTTGCTCATGAGGCGGCACATAACGGCTCTATCTAGCACCTGGCGTCATAACAGACGGAATCCCCAATTCACTATCTAAGCTGTCACTGCTAGATGAATCATAACCTGCAGTGAGTGGACCTGTTACATCTTCAAAAACCTTTTCTTTTCCCTTATCTGTTCTCCCTCTCACTGACATATCCGTGTCAGTGGATGCAGTAGTGCGACTCCGTAATCGTCCTGTCCAAGGACTCACTGTAGATGATACATCACCTGTCTGACTAGTCATGGAAGTACTCTCTGCAGGAGTACTTTCAGCATGACTCATACTGGGTGAGCCATCAGTAGGCACTGCAACAGGATTCCCATACCAAGATGCTAACTCATCAAATACCACATCTCTGCTTATGAGTGTCTCATGCGTAGAAGGTACATAACACTTATAAGCTTTCTGTTCATGTGCATATCCAATAAACACACTTTTCACTGCCTTAGGATCCAATTTCTTCCTCTTCTCATCCGGTATATGCACATTTGCAATGTTGCCAAATACCTTCAAGTGTGAAATATCAGGTTTATGACCATACAGCCGTTCATACGGAGTGACATCATGAATCCCTGCTGTAGGGGTTTGATTCAGCACATATACAGCAATCACCACTGCTTCAGCCCAATAACCATTTGGCAGACATTTTTCATTCAGCATAGCTCTAGCTGACTCCATCAAAACCCTATTTTTCCTCTCTGTAATACCGTTTTTCTGCGATGTATAACTGCATGTGAGCTGTCTTCTGATCCCATGTTTAGCAAGATACGTGTCAAAGTAGTTTGAGACATATTCACCTCCTCCATCTGATCTCAAACATGATATGTAACAGCCCAATTCATTTTCAGCATGTTTCTTGAAGTCTTTGAATGCATCAAACACATCATCCTTATGTTTCAAGATATAAAGCCAAGTGTACCTGCTGAAATCATCAATAAATGAGACATAATATCGTGCACCGCCAAAGGAAGCATTATGTGAAGGACCCCAGACATCAGAGTGTACCAACTGTAAAGGCCTAGTGTTGTTTTTTACATGTCTCATGAAAGGAAACCGTGCTTGCTTCCCAAACTGACATGCAGGGCGTACATGACCAAATTCACTATACTTGAATTTAGGTAATCCAAGTACTACTTCTTTCTGTTGCATAGATTTCAACTTTTGTACATTGACATGTCCAATCCGCTTGTGCCAAATCTCTACATCCCGAATGGCACTCTCATCATGAACAAACATGGCTGCCTTGAGTCCCGGAATGGTCACATCCAATGTAAACATCCTGCCATCCCTTCTGCCCTTGGCAATTAGCTTGCAGCCATTTCCATACTCCTCAATGCAACATCCATCCTTGTTAAACCTCACTTGCAGATTCTGTTCTGCCATTTGACCCACAGACAACAAATTCTTTGTTATGGTCGGTACATGTAAGACATCATGCAGGCCTTTCTTCTTGCCATTAGGCATCATCAATGGAACAATCCCTTTATGCTTTATGTCATGTTGGGTATCATCCCTAGTACATACATGACCATGTGTACCTGCAACCATCTCATCAAACCACTCTCCATGCGGGGTCATGTGGTTTGACGCTCCAGAGTCAATGTACCATCTGTCATCTCTATCATGTCTCGATGCATTTTTAGATACATGCTGCATGGCAAAGAGTCTAGCAACTGACTCATCATGAGCACCACTGGAAGATGCATAGTGCCCATGCTGTCTGCCCTTTGCCTTCATATCTCCTTGCTTCTTGTAACAATCCTTTGCAATATGCCCATACCGGCCACAATAATGGTAGTCCTTGTCCCTGTTGGACTGATCAGACGACTGCCATGAACCAGAACCACCACCTCTACCTTGGGGTGATCTCCCCCTGCCTCTAAACCCACCAGATCCACGCTGGCCTTGTGTATTTGCACCATGCCAATTACTCTGCTGCTGCTGCTGTCCATAAGTATTACGAGTGTCACCACGACCTCGAAATGAACCACGACCTCTAGATCCTCTGCCACGCTGGCTAGAGTACAACACAGTGTCTCTACTATGAGATGCACTAGAACCTATATTCAAACCAAGTTTGACTTCCTCATGCAGCAACAAAGCAACTAGCTCTTCCCAGCTAGGGGGCTCTTCTCTGACAGAAATGGAAGTGTCAAAAGCTTTGTACTCTTTGCCTAAGCCATTCAAAGCAACAGCAATCATATCATCTTCTGATACACTTGAGCCAATAGTAGCAAGCTGATCAGCTATGGTCTTAATCTCCGTGGTATACGTCTGGATGCTCTTGCCATTCCTAGACATGTTGTTGAACTGCTGTTTCAACTGGATCTTTCTTGCATGTGTCATGGTTCCATAATTTTTCATCAGTATGTCCCAAGCATCCTTCGGAGTCTCACATCCAGTGATTTGAATTACCATAGCATCAGATATACATAAGGAAAACCAATGCAGCACCTTGCATGCTCTTTCATTCCATAGCCTGTAGGCTCTTTTCTGTTCATTTGTTGGATTGTGTGCAGGCAACTCAGGAGCAACTTCATCTCCTGCACATAAATCCCAATAACCTCTGCCAACCAGAAAGTTTTTCATTCTGAATTTCCATAATGTAAAGTTCTTATTATCCAACTTCTCTCCAACTATCTGAGTGATATTGTCAGTCCCATGTGCATTAGCCATGATGCAATAGACTGTCTACCAAGTGCCTGACTCCCTGCAGGCCAATAAGTATGACTGACTAAGTTCAGTCGCTCGTAACAGTTTATGACAGTTTTCTGCACTAAATTGCAGAAAAAAAACCAGGGTATTTCAGCCCACTAACACCCCAAAACAACCCTCAAACAAGTGGTCTCAACTGTAGATATAACTGTCAATACATAAGCTATGTGTTTGCTTCAGCTTAAGCTTATGTAACCTCACTGCCAGGGTACATACATGCAGTCTGAAAACTGTAAACTGTGAGTAACCAGCAGCAATTTCAAGTCCAAAAGTGAGTGTGTCAACAAATTCAGTTTTAGGTTGTAGTCAACCAGAATTCAGCATACCAAGCTCCAAGCAGCTCCAAAATGTCTTTTGACCATGTCATACATTTACTTTGTAGTGGCAAGTTCAATACATGAGTATCTGAGTAGGCATAGACAACTTGTCTTCATTGACCAATGGCATAAACCTCATGAGCTGTTTGTAATTAACCAAGACAGTGTAACTGCATTTATTTCAGCTTCAAAATTCAGTTTTCAATGATGCTCATTGCTTGCTTCAATTCTCCATGCATTCAGCATGTATAGGCCAATTCATATAGATGATGGAACCCCCAAGATGACCTGTATTGCTTCAGTAATGCACCGTACTTTTCATTGACTGTGTATGACAGTTTTCAGCCTGTCATTGATTTTCAGATCTGAGTATTCTGTCATTGACTGTGTATGACAGTTTTCATCCTGTCATTGATTTTCAGATCTGAGTATTCTGTCATTGACTGTGTATGACAGTTTTCAGCCTGTCATTGATTTTCAGATCTGAGTATTCTGTCATTGACTGTGTATGACAGTTTTCAGCCTGTCAGATCTGAGTATTCTGAGCAAGAGATCTCAGCTCCAAGACATTTGATCCAATGTATACATGCTTTGACACATTCTTGTATTCCAAAGATGCATTCTAAGTGTAGTACAAGGCTCCTGTGTGTCAGTAATGACTGAATGCATGTTGTCCATTCATGTTTACAGTAGTTCAGAAATGATTACAGGTCTGTGTCTGTCACTCTAGCTCATAACAGAGCTCCCACACAAGCATTTACTCCTTGCACACTTCAAATACCTTCAATAGTGAGCATACATGCTCTATGAACCTTATCCAGGTGCCCCACTGAAGATTGACAGGTTGCTGTCCACTCAGATCAGCAAGCGCAGATTTTCAGATCAGGGGGCGCAGATTTTCAGGCACAGGTTGCTGTCCAGTCAGATCAGCAGGCGCAGATTTTCAGATACAGGTTGCTGTCCATTCAGATCAGCAGACGCAGATTTTCAGATACAGGTTGTTGATTTTTAGGAGGCAGTCCACGCTGATTTTCAGGAGGCAGTCCAGCTTCTTCCTCATTCCTTACTTCCATCTCCTTTGCACTGCAAGTTGTCATGCCTATTCTCCCACAGCCTCATGGATGAAGCTCTGATACCATGTTCAAAGAGAAGAGAGAGAGAAAGGGAAAGACTCCATATCCATGAGCCTTCAGGCTCTCAAGCTCATTCCTTCAAGTTTGCAAATCAGTTTTGGTGTATGGATATGAGTGAAAGATAGTAGAGGGTTGTTCTTCTTCATGATGAGAGTGATGTTTGTTAGTTGCTGAGTGAGGCTTCCCATTTTAGCAGAGAAGAATGGAAGTGGAGGGTCTAAACATCTGAAAGTGGGTATGTAGTAGGGAACATGTATTGTGGGTAGGTGTTGAATGCACGGACTCAAGTTAGTGGAAATTTGAAAGGATTTGCATCCAAGAAACTAATAGACCAGAGTTTGTAATGTTCAAAGCTCCCGCAACTCTTGATCAATGCAAGATTGTACTTTTGGAATAGAGTAGTTGTGTTTGTTGTATAGAGCATGCAGGAATTTATGACTGCAGACTGTGCAGAGTTGTTTCAGGGCAGCAGATCAAGGAATTTGACTCTAAGTTTTTCTGAAGAATTATAGATTGAAAAGAGAGCTACAACTTTCCTTTTCAAAGCTTGGCGATCTAATGTCTAGTTAGAAAGTTATGAACTATTCTGTGTAATGCTTCATGATGCAATTTCTGTGCTCTATGAGGAAACAGGTGAATTTAGTAGCATTTACATCACCAACTCGCTTTCCCATGAAATTCATCATGATTTTCCATTGATATATCAGTGCAAGCTATGTTTGGATGTAGTAATGGAATGTCTTGAACAGTGAAATGCTTGTAGCAGTTGAATGAGCATGGAAATTTACCATATAAAGCTTTGATTACCAATGTATTTGGTTTGTATTTATGTGTGCTCTGAGAAAAGCTTTGATTACCTAAATTTTCCTAATTAACATCTCATTCAATCTCTTGAGAGAAGCTCCCAGCTTATCGGGACCACCCATCCATAGGACGGATCCGTCAGGGATCTCGCCCACTCGCTTCCCACAAATGGTTTTCTTTAGTTTTCTAATTACATATCACATTAAGTTATAACATATGAAAGCATCTTTGTTAATTAACCCGTTATCATAGGTTCCTTCACATAATTTTATGGCACAACACAAAGATAGAGAAAACAGGCTTTTGGCAAAACATATTTTACAAATTTATTTACAATGCTTTTCCCCTTCTGCCTACGTAGAAGACAAACGTTTGTTCATCGAAAAATCCCTTCTGTTTGTGTGCAGAAGAAAACAAACCCTTCAAGATTTCTGTCCCTTCACTAGTACTGGGGACTCTAGGATCCCATCTTGATTCGTGTGAGGGTCAAGCAGTTCCTAGGAGCGATCGAGAGATTTACGGCCAAAGCCCCCTAGCACTCCTGCCTCCTCCTGCCTAACGGATTCCTCATTGAGTAACCTCTCACCATCGGGGCCGGCCAGTCCAAAGCTCCTCATGGTGGTACAAAACAATCCCCTTTGGAGTAGGGTTCCACGTCTAGCTATGGGGGAGGCATAGCGCGATCTTTCCTCTTATTATCTCGATTATATATTTACAATTAGATCTAACTACTACAAGCACAATCAATCTTTTCTATGCAACCATTAATGCATGCACAAATCAAAAAAGAAATAGCAGCAAGTGTTTTTAGCATAGGAAGCAGCCCCATCCAAATCTAGGGTTTCTCTCATAAGGTCCCACCTTAATCTTAGGGTTTTACTTCCTACTTACAACTCTTTTTTGGGATTTGCAAGTTATTTTGTGAATCTAAATTCTATTTTATCCATATGAAAAAATTGGTATTTCTGTTGTAAAAGATAATATGGGCATTTATACCTATGGTAGGCAATTCATGCGCTACCCCGCCCTAACCCACACTTAATAGGATTTCAAATGCTTTTCCAAGTCTAATTAGACTTTAGAATTTGTATTGAAAATTTCTTATCAATGTCCAACAAGTCCTACAGACTTTCAATATTTATTTAATTTCTTGATACTGATAGTTTCAGGGTTGTTATTATTTCATAGTTGTTTTTGCTTCAATATTCTCAATATTTTAAGTAAGGTTTTCTCGCTGATTCATACGTGGGTCAACTCATGATATTGTCACTCTCACTAATATAACCATTAATATTAACATTTTGTGTGTTTTCAACAAGAAAATAGTTTTTATTTTATTCTACTCTTATTCTATGGTTTAATCGACGATGTCGAACCATTTGCCGAACTTCAACGTTATCTAGAAAGAACAATTTTCATTTAGCTATATCCTACGTACAATGTTGATTGTTTTTCTGAAAACTTTATTCTAAGCAATGCAAAAATCATGAGTGCAATTGTTTTTTCATCTTTCATATATCGAATTATATTTTCACACACCTAATTTATGTACATCTAGTATACATTATCCTATGTAATTTTATGTTGAATTAATGCATTGATTATTTCATGATGGGCCATCTTCAACCCTCAATCTTGTCTCCATTTCTTTTACATTTTCATGGCTATAATTTTGTGAGTAATTTTCATTTTCAGCTTTAAGTGTTCATTCTCTTTTATATTAAATCTCGAAAACAAGCGAATATCATAATTGTTAAGCATACTACATTGTTCGGGGCATTTACAGTGGTATCAGAGCTTTGGCTCGGTCCTCACCCCAACACTGGTAGTGCTTACAATTATAAGTTTGTTTGTTTTCAGCCCTTGCATTGAGTGCTTGAGCTTTTTTTTTTCTTAAGAGTCTCAATGGATCAATGAGTGCTATCCTTCAAGCCATTCAAAGTCTTAGAGAGGAGAATCAGCAAATTCGTGAGCAACTTCTCAAACTAGAAAAAGTTGAGAATCCCAAAGAATTCAAGGAAAGAAGCCCATCTACTTCAAGGAGACAAAGCCATACCAATGAAAGGAGCCAATCAAGAAGTCCAACTACTTCTAAGAGGCAGTCCCATTCTACTTCAAGACAAAGAAAGAGATCGCGTCGAAGCTCATCCTCTTCTTCAAAGTCATCTAGCACCTATTCTAATGGATCCTCTTCTAGTAACGAAGAGTCACACCCTTCTCGTAGAAGACCTCATCATCGTCAAAGGCGTCGACATTCTTCACCCTCGTCTCCATCTTCATCCCCATCAAGCACTTCATCATCTTCAACCTCAAGATCCGAGCATGGACGAAGGCATAAGAAGAAGAAGAAGACTAAGTCACTATGTCAACTTGAAAAGAAGATCAAGTTCAGTATGTATGATGGTTCCCGAAATCCTGATCTTCTTCTGAAGTTTATTCGTCAATTTCAAATTTTGTATGGTCGTGACAAGTATAAAGAAAAAGAAAAGATTAAGTTTGCAGCTTTACATTTAACCGACTTAGCCCATACTTGATGGACGGGTTGGAATATGATCATGCTGCCCCAAAATCATGGCGGTCCTTTGTTCGCATGATACAAAGCCAATTTCTTCCTGTTCATTTCAAAAGAGATGTAAAAATGGAATGGGATCGGCTTTGGCAAAGGAAAAATGAGTCACTTGGTGACTATATCAAGACATTTTGGGAGCTACTTTTGAAGGTCCAACATTTCAAGAAGATCAGCAGTTCGGAAAAGCTTAGGAAGTTTCAAGGAGGTTTGCATTTTAAACTTCGTAATGCTCTTAATCATTATCATTATTCTAGTCTCAGGGAACTCATTGACCATGCTGAGACATGGGAAATGGAGCACAATGGCAACAAATCATTCCAAAAGAATGATAACAAGAGAGTAGCTGACGATGAGGAGTATTCAGCCCCAAATGAAGGACAAAAACAGTGGCAAAAGCAGCCATCAAATCAAAAGAAGATGAAGCCCTATACGCCTCCTAATGCTCCTCAATTTCGCTCCAATCTATACCCACAAGCAAAGCAACTTTCCGAAGAAGAAAAGCAACGCTTCATGAAAGAAGGGAAGTGCTTTAAATGTGGACAAACAGGCCACATAGCGAAGCAATGTCCAAACAAGGGACAAAGCAAGGTTTCTGACAACAAGCCCAAGTCGCCAGTGAAAATCAATGCTATCAGTGATGTAGTTGCAAACACAACTCATACTCCAGAGACGCGCAAATTATTAAAAGCTTGGGGACAGTTGCAAGGTAAGCAAGCACTATTCTTGATAGATCTTGGGGCGAATGAAAATATCATTTCCTTGCAATTAGCTAAAGAGCTTGAATTAAAGAATGAAGAGATGGACACTCCGGCAGAAGTTCGCCAAGCTTTAAATGGTGATGAAGGTGACACAGTGAAGACTTGATACCCTACGTTGGCAAGCTCAAGTTTCAAATTCAAGGCTACAGTGACGAAGATACCTTTTGTATCGAAGACCTTGATGGTTGCGATGTGATTCTTGGCATGCCCTGGAATCATAGAGTAGATTCAACCATCTTCTCTCAGAAAAAGAAGGTAGAACTCACCAACAAAGGCAAGAAGTACGAGATCCAAGCTGGAGTTTCTGGAGACACCATACCTATGGTAAGCCATATGCAAGTCTCTAGAGCAATTAAGGATTGTGTTCAATGTTGTCTGCTTTATGTCACTGATGTAAAAGATAATATGAATGCTGAAAACCAAGAGCAACTTCAACTCTTAGAAAAGTATAAAGATTGTTTTTCGGAAGATCTTCCTTATCAGCTTCCCCCAGAAAGGCTAGAAGACCATCATATTGATATTATCCCGGGCAGTTCTCCTCCTAATATAGCACCATACCATGTGAGCCGTCCCAACAAGAAGAAATCAGAAAGCAAGTCGAAGACCTACTCAACCGTGGGCTAATTAGGCCAAGTAGCTCACCATTTTGTTCACCGGTTCTCATTGTTCAAAAGAAAGATGGCACATTTAGGATGTGCATTGATTATCGATCCCTCAACAAAATCACTGTGAAGAATCGGTTTCCTATTCCCAGAATTGACGACATTTTGGATCGTCTAGGAGGCTCAAAGGTTTTCAACCGCATTGATCTAAAGAGTGGTTATCATCAAATTAGGGTAACACCACAAGATGTACACAAAACTGCTTTCCACACTTCATACGGTCTTTATGAATTCTTGGTGGTTCCTTTCGGATTAACCAATGCACCAGCCACCTTTAATTGAATGATGGAGCCCATCTTTAGAGAGCATCGACAATATGTCGGTACTTTCTTTGATGATATTCTTGTCTTTAGCAAGAATGAAGAGGAGCATCATCAACACTTGGGATCCTTGTTTTCATTTTCATGACTAGACTAAGTATGCAAGGATCCTCTATCCCTAGATTGAGATCTCTCCCTCACACGGGAGTAACCACCACCTTTACCAACAAGTCCTGCTGACTTTGTCCATGCTCAAATGCATGTTGCTGAGTTTCCCTACCATGGCTAGAACCTCTGCCAAGATAATCATGGTCTCTGTGTGATTAGAGTAAAAAGTTGCACCTTTGCTTTTAGAGCTACTCAAGCTCGTAGCCAAACCCAATATCACTTCTTCATGGATAAGCAACGATACAAGTTCATTAAAGTCAGACATTTCATCCCTAACTGAAATTGATGTATCCTTCTATTCCGAGTAGCTAGCCTAACCATTGGACATTCCTTCTTCCACTTCTAGTGTAGATTCAGTAGAATTGTTGATGAGGGGGCCCTAAGGTCATGTGCAGGCTTGCATTGGTGGAGATATTTTCCCACAAGGCTAGCAAGGTTCCTTAGGATGGAATTCTTCTTTCTAGTTATTGGGATAGGCTAGTTTGCTCTTCTACTTTGTAGAGTGTCAGCGAGCCAATCAAGCTCAATGCTAGTGAGGTTACGTTGATCTTAGATTTTCCCAAGTATGAACGACCTAGAGTACTCTCCATCCCATATGTCATTCGATATGGCTATACCTTTGTTGTGCAAAGACTTGGTAAGATTTGGATTTCTGTGGATTGGAGCATGTGTTGGGTCATATGCAAAGGGGGATAGCCAAATGCTCCTGCTTAGTGACGTGTCTCCCTCATTGGACTCTCTTGACTTCTAGTCCATATTTCCAATGAGTCTTTGCCATGTACTGACTAGTCCTTGTGCTACTTCAAAGACCGTGGAATCTTGACTGCCATGTACTGACTAGTCCTTGTGCTACTTCAAAGACCATGGAATCTTAATTAACCCGTTATCATAGGTTCCTTCACGTAATTTTACAGCACAACACAAAGACAAAGAAAATAGACTTTTGGCAAAACATATTTATTTATTATTTCACAAAGTTATTTACAATGATTTTTCCCTTTTGCCTATGCATAAGATGAACCTTCGTTCACCAGAAAATCCCTTCTATCTGTGCAGAAGAAAAGAAAACCTCCAAGATTTTTGTCCCTTCACTAGTACCTGGGTCTCCAGGATCCCATCCTAATTTGTGTGAGGGACACACAGTTCCTAGGAGCGATCGCGGCCACAGCCCCCTGGCACTCCCACCTCCTCCTACCTAACGGATTTCAAACAGAGCAACCTCTCACCGTCGAGGCCAGTCCAAAGCTCCTTGCAATGGTACAAAACAATCCCCCTTGGAGCAAGGTTATGCGTTTAGCTGTGGGGAAGGCATAGCGTGATCTTTCCTCTTATTATCCTGATTATATATTTACAATCAGATCTAATTGCTACAATCACAATCAATCTTTTCTATGCAACCATCAATGCATGCACAAATAAAAAAGAAACAGCAGCAAGTGTTTTTAGCATAAGAAGCAGCCTACCTAAATCTAGGGTTTCTCTTTTAAGGTCCCACCTTATTCTTAGGGTTTCGCTTCCTACTTGCAACTCTTTTTCGGGATCCACAAGTTATTTCGCGAATCTAAAGTCTATCTTATCCTTATGAAGAATTTGGTATTTCCGCCCTAAAATATAACATGGGCATTTATACCTATGGCAAGCAATTCATGTGTTGCCCTGCCCTAACCCACACTTAGAAGGATTTCAAATGCTTTTCCAAGTCTGTTTAGACTTTAGAATTTGTATCAACAAATTTTTATCAATGTCCAACAAGTCCTACAGACTTCCAATATTTATTTAATTTTCTGATACTAATAGTTTCAGGGTTGTCAAGTATTTCATAGTTGCTTTTTTTTAAACATTCTCAATATTTTAGGTTAGGTTTTCTCGTTGATTCATACATGGGTCAACTCATGATATTAACGCTCTCACTAATATAATCATTAAATTTAACATTGCCTATGTTTTCAGTAAGAAAATAATTTTTATTTTATTCTACTTATATTCCATGGTTTAATCAACGATGTCTGACCATTTGTCAAACTTTCAACGTTATCTAGAAAGATCAATTTTCATTTAGCTATGTCCTAAGTACAATGCTAATTGTTTTTCTGAAAACTTTATTCAAAGAAATGCAAAAAACATAAGTACAATTTTTCTTTCATCTTTCATACATCGAATTATATTTTCATACACCTTATTTATGCGCATCTAGTATATATTTTCCCATGCAATTTTTTGTTGATTTAATGTTGATTATTTCATGATATTATCTAAATGATTTTCTATAAATTATTATAAAACTCATATGCATATGTTTATCATTAGCAAAATGAAATAGAGATAGTAAATTTCAAGGAAAAATTATAAAAATTCCCTTCCCTAAGATCATCTATCTTTTTTCTCATATTATGATCACATGTGTTGTTAATGAAATAACAATAAATATCATGAAATAAATCATAATTAAGATATTTTTTTAATGACAAGCATATAATCATTTTCCAAGTAAAAGAGTCTTTTCATTGAATAGTTTATTATTATATTACTTAGGCTATTTTCCTAAGCGGCAGTTCATATGTATTTTCTTTAAAATGTGTTTATAATCATTTAAAGACAAATATAGCAATAAGCTTATAAAATATTATTATTTTTCAAATCGAGGAGATGTTACCTCTCTCAAGTTTGCTATAACGGGGGTTTTTCCAATTCCTACCATGTCATTTTCTCCATCGACCACGTTCTTTGCTTCCCTTTCTTCAAATGGGATTTATGAATTTATACGACCTCATGGAGCCATGGACATGAGGCAAAATTGATGTGATAGTTCAAGGAGAGTTCGTGGTCATCTAGAAAAAATTCGCTAGCATTTTGTTTAGCGATATGGCTGTATGGGAGGAAGGCGTAACAAGGGGTAGAGAAAATGGAAATGAAGTAGAAGAGGGACATTTTCCTCCTTCAAGGCTCAAGCTTAGTTCAAGGAGAGTTCGTGGTCGTCTAGAAAAAATTTGCTAGCATTTTGTTTAGCAATATGGCTGTATGGGAGGAAGGCGTAACAAGGGGTAGAGAAAATGGAAATAAAGTAGAAGAGGGATATTTTCCTCCTTCAAGGCTCAAGCTACAATGGAAAAGAGAAGTGGAGAAAATTTTCCATTATTAGGAGGTCTTCCTTCTTGCTTTGTTTGTGATGAGAGGGGGTGTATTTATAGCCATGAGGAGGAGCATGCAATCGACTCATTCTTTTGGCTACTTGTCAAGAGCTAAGTAAGCTTTATAAAAAATGCATTTTGATTGTCTAGCTATTGGATGGTGGCATGGAGGTGATTTTAAAATGCTTTCTCTCTCTCTAGACGTAGAAAAGTCATGATTTTTGGCCTATTTTTTCAAAAACGTTTTTTTCCTTCAAAACAACTTATCTGGTGGTTTTTGGCCAACTTACCTAATGACTTATCTAGTTTATAAAGTCATGCCATATCTTTGATACTTAACTTACTCAATATCATGCTCGTTATTGCACGTTCTTTGTCTATCGATTAAGACTTTTGTGATTTGTCTTGCGGTTAACACAATATTAGTGAGTTTGGGAATCTCCTAATTCTCACTTTTTGAATACTAAAAAGGTGGCACCTAGATAACATGCCTATAAGTTTCTCAAAACCATATGATGTGACCTATCATTGAAAAACACTTGAAAAATGGAATCTATTGAGCTATAGAGCGCTCGATTTGGAGTTATAGTGTTCAAGTTGTGACAAATCCAAAGATTTGACCACGTATCCCAAACTTATGGGAAATTCCCATATTCCCTAATATGGTGCTGGTTACGAAATCAATGTGATCTTTGACATATTAAATGGAACCGGGAATACTAAATCAAATATAATGCATGAAAAATTATGATCAAGCCATCATAATATTATTTATGAGGCGTTTATGCTTTTTGTTGGCTAGGAACATTGAGGCATCTTCTCGTATCAGATTGGAGAATTGCTTTAATACAAGGCTCGATATTAAGAAAATTACGTGCAGTCACTTATGTGATAGCTCGACGAGTAATTTTTAAAACATCTCAAACCCGAATTTATTTCTTAATATAAATTGCTATGGTGGGAATATTACATCCTCTCCTCCTTAGAGGAATCGAGATGTCATCATCTCAAAAAGAACTGGGAAAACTGTTTTTCTAGAGATGTCTCGTCTATCTAGGTGGCATCCTCCTCAGAATTGTCTTTCCACCGGATAAGATACTCTCTAATGGTTGTGTTTCTCAGAGGTTTCTCTTTTACTTCTAGAATCTTATCAGGCTGGAGTTCAAGGGCTCCTTGACTAGGCATTACAATTTGCTGGTCACCAAGAATATGATCTTGATTGGCCACATAAGTTTTCAGAAGACTAACGTGAAATACATTGTGGACTTTCACATGATCAGGAAGTTGTAGTTTGTAGGCATTAGCTCCTAGGCATTTGAGAACCTTGTATGGTCCATAATACCTTGGACTCAACTTTTTGAACTTCCCAATGACAGAGAACTCTTCTTTGGGCGTACATGAATGAAAACCATGTCTCCCTCTTGGAAGATACGCTCTTGTTGTCCTAGATCAGTATAAGCTTTCTAGCAGTCTTTGGCAATTTGGATGTCTTGTCTAATAGTTTTGACTTGATCATCCATTTCTTCTAGCATTTTCTTAGAAGCCTCAACCTTTAGGATTGGATCAGAGAAATTCAGTGGCGTTAAACAATATTTCCCATACAATGCTTGAAATAGAGTCATTTAAATACTCTGATGATATGGCGCATTGTAGGAAAATTCAACTAAGGGCAAATAATGTATCCACCTTGTTGGTTCTCTGGAATAGTAAGCTCTTAGTATATCCTCAATGACTTGGTTAACCCACTCTATTTGACCATCAGTTTGGGGATGGTAAGTTGTGCTTCAAATAGGCTTCTCTAGAAATGTGATGTAAACAGAGAGTCGTGATCACTAACGATCTGTTTAGGCAATCCATGAAGCCTAAAGATTTCTTTCACAAATAGTCGTGCAATATCTGAAGCTTTGTAGTTGCTCTTGACTTTGTCAGCATAACCACAATCACCATGATTGAATCATACCCTCCTTGAATAGAAGGTAAGCCAACTATGAAATCCATACTAATGAACTCCCATTTCTTCTATGGAATTTCAAGTGGTTGTGGCATTTTGACACACTTAGCTTTCACCCCCGCTAGCAATTTAGGCATTCTGTAACATACTTGTGTACATCATGCTTCAGTCTTTCCTAGTAGTAACTTTTCCTGACTGCATTAAGAGTTTTTGCATAGCCAAGGTGTCCTGAGAATGGGGAGTTATGGACTTCCCATAATATCTTCTTTTTTAGCACTTGACTAAGGGGAATGCAAAGCCTTGTCCTGAAATAGAAAAGTTCATCATCCATAGTGAAATTTTGGTATTTGACTCTGAGCTTAGGATCAATGTCCTTAACTAGAGAAGTGTCCTTAACTAGGATTTCTCTAAGCATTAGTTGATACTCAGGATCCTTGTCTACCTCTTCTTTGGCTAGCTCAATGATTGGATTGCTAGGCATCGATATCATGGTAGCCAAAGTCTCTCCTTTAGATGGCTCTGTCAAGATTGTGGGAGAGAAGGAAGGTGTCTCACTTGTAGCTTTCTTGCTTGCATAATGGGGGAATACACACAAGGGTGGAGGCTGAAAACAGTTTTCCTCTTCTTAGTTGTGTAAGCCAAAAAAAGACTCTAATACAAAGAAATAGAAGAACCCTATATATGGGTCTCAAATCAAACTCAACTAACTAAGGTGGCATACTAACTGAGCCACGAACTAGAGTAGATAAGGATAGCTATCATGTAGCTATTATTCATGGGCGGTGTACCAACCGCGTCTGCAACTGACAAGTCGGTGACATAAATACACAACGGTCACCCTGGCGTATCACGAGTGGAGCTCGATATCTCAACACTCCCCCTCGAGCTCAATCCCAATTCCTGCACACCAAGCAGGTCTCTGAACTTGCGCAGCTTCTCTGCGCCCAATGCCTTCGTAAATATGTCAACTACCTGATCCTCTGTGCTGACATAACTAGATCAATAAGACCTAGTAAAACCCTCTCTCGCACATAGTGATAATGCACCTCAATGTGCTTTGTTCTAGCATGATAGACTGGGTTATTTGCCAAGTGTATACTACTCATGTTGTCACAATAAATGACAATTGGCCCATCTGTAGCCTGATGCATATCATAAAGTAGCTTATGCAACCAAGCTACCTCACATGCAGCCATTGCTGCGCCCCTGTACTCAGCCTCTGTGCTGGATAAGGCAACTGTAGGCTGTTTCTTACTGCTCCAAGTGACTTCAGCACTCCCAAAAGAGAATACATATCCACTGGTAGATCATCTATCAAAAATACTACCAGCCCAATCAGCATCAGTGTATCCATGCAACTGTATCTGAACCCCAGTCTCATAAAATAGTCCATACTGCAATGTGGACTTCACATACCTGAGTATGCGTCTAGCCGCATCCAAATGTGGTTTCCTTGGAGCCTGCATAAACTGACTTACCAATCCAACAGCATAGCTCAAATCTGGCCTGGTAATAGTCATGTAAATCAAACTTCCTACTATGCGTCTGTACATAGTAGGGTCTTCTAGAAGCCCACCTGCATCTCTGCTCAGCTTCACATTCTACTCCAAAGGAACTGAAATAGGCTTATAGCCTGTCATCCCATATTTGGACAGCATGTCCAATCCATACTGCCTCTGCAAGAGCTGTATCCCACTTGGTGATCTAATCACCTCAATGCCCAAGAAATAACGCAGCTCTCCCAAATCCTTCATCTCAAACTTCTGCTTCAATAGTATTTTCACATGAAGGATATCTTCATCACTGTCACCTATCATAATCAAATCATCAACATAAATGACAAGTAGCATAATACCTTTCTCTGTTTTTCTCACATAAAGTGAGAAGTCTGCCTTGGAAATCTGAAAGCCAATTGTGACAAGATACTGTCCTATCTTGTCAGACCATGCTCTAGGTGCTTGCTTCAAGCCATACAAGGCTTTCTTCAACCTGCAAACAAACTCAGGATGAACAGCATGCACATAACCTGGTGGCTGCTCCATATAGACCTCTTCTTGCAAATCACCATGCAAGAAGGCATTCTTTACATCCATCTGATGTAAAGACCATCCCTTTGATGCAGCCATAGCAATGACTGCTCTTACAGTTGCCATCCTTGCAACCGGACTGAATGTTTCTTCATAGTCAATGCCATATGTTTGTGCATACCCCTTGACTACTAATCTTGCCTTGTATCTGTTCACAGAACCATCTGCATTGTGCTTCACCTTATAAACCCACTTACAGCCAATTGCATTTTTACCTTTAGACAAAGGTACCAATTCCCATGTAGCATTTGCTTCCAAGGCATCCATTTCTTCATCCATGGCTTTCTCCCATTTTTCTTTTCCCATGGCTTCCTCAAGAAGTGGGTTCTGGTTCATGTATCACTTTAACCATATATGCATAGTGAATGGCTGTAAATCCATCATATTTCAGCCTATCCACAGGATACCTAGCTCTCGTAGACCTACGCAAAGTAGGTTCACTCCCAGGTGCTCTCAAAATGTCCCTGGTCTTCCTTACTCCAAGTGTAACAATAGAAGGAATACCCAACTCATCATCAATGCTCTGTTCTGAGCCACTGGATTCACCATCCACATAAGAGTGACCTGCATTCACATCAAACATGGGCCGATCAACCTTCTCTTTTCCTTTTCGTGATACCTGCATACCACTATCTGCATTGCTTTGAGAAGATTCTCCTGATCTCAATCTGCCTGTCCATGGCGAATAATGTGAACCACTGCTAGAGGACGCTCCAGGTCCACTAATATTTTGTGACTGCTGCTGTGAATTCTGTGCAGCATTACCATTTTGTGCATCTACATCATCAATCACATTTACTGGTTTATACCAGCTACTCATCTCATCAAAAACAACATCTCTGCTCACTGTACACTTACGAGTAGAAGGGTTATAGCATCTATACCCTTTTTGCTGCAGAGAGTAACCAATAAAGATGCACTTCTCAGCTTTTGGATCCAACTTGGATCTCAACTCATCTGGCACATGTACATAGGCAATGCAACCAAAAATTTTCAAATGAGAAATATCTGGTTTCCTACTAGTATACCTCTCCTCTGGAGTCATTCCATGTATTGCTGCAGTGGGAGTCCTGTTCATTATGTAGACTGCTGTAGCAATTGCTTCAGCCCAATAAAAATCTGGTAAGTCTTTTTCATTGAGCATGGCACGAGATACCTCTCCAATATGCCTTTTTTCCTTTCTGCAATTCCATTTTGTTGTGGGGTATGACTGTATGAATATTGCTGCTTTATGCCATGCTCCTGCAGGAACCTTGCAAACTCATTTGAGAGGTACTCTCCCCCTCCATCTGACCTTAGGCATTTTATCTGCAGGCCTGTTTCTTTTTCAACCATAGCTTTAAGAGTTTTGAAATGCCCAAAAACTTCACTTTTCTTTTTCATAAAATACACCCAAACTTTTCTGCTATAGTCATCAATAAAAGTGACAAAATAATGACAGCCTCCAAGAGATGCAGCTTTAGTAGTCCACACATCAGAGTGGATTAATTCCAATGGCTTCTCACTCTCTTGAACATGTCTAGGAAATGGTTTCCTTGCCTGTTTTCCAAACTGACAGGCTTCACATACCTTATGCATTTCTGCAACCTTGAATTTGGGCAATCCTGCAACAATATTTTGGGCCTGCATTGATTTAAGTCGTTGTACATTAACATGACCAATGCGTTTATGCCAGATATCAATATCTGCAACTACACCGGTCCCATGTGCAAACATTGCTGCACTCAATTCAGACATGTCTGCATCCAATGTAAACATTCTGCCCTTCTTTTTTCCTTTTGCTATCAAGCGACCTTTATTTTTCATATCCTCAACAAAGCATCCATGAGGATTAAATCTGACCTGCAAGCCTTGCTCAACCATTTGACCAACAGAAACCAGATTCTTGGTGATATTCGGGACATGAAATACATCAAACAGGTATTTCTTTTTCCCATCCTGCATAGACAAGGGAAATTTTCCAATCTGCACAATAGGATGTGCAGTATCATCACCAATCTCCACAAATCCTGGTTTTTCCATTTTCCTTGCATCCTCCATCCATTCTGCATGACCTGTTATGTGGTTTGATGCACCTGAGTCAACATACCATACATCATTGCTTTCTTCTGCACTTGTCACAGAATTGTTCATGTGCTGCACCATAAACAAATGCTCATTTCTGTCATTACCCTGTCTACTAGAAGATGCATAATTCCCTTGTTGCAATTTTCCATTCATGATGTCATTTTGCTTTTTATAGCAGTCTTTAGCCATATGACCCATTTTACCACAGTAGTAGCATTCAACATTACTGTTTGCATTTTGGCCTTTTTGCCATCCACCACGACCTCTTTGGCTCCCCCTGCCTCTAGAGTTACCACGTCCTCCTCCATAGGACTGGTTTTCTTGAGTTTGCTGCATATTTTGATTTCTACCACGGCCTCCAAATCGGCCTCCTCTACCTCTGCCTCTACCTCTTCCAGCATTTGAGTAGAAGACAGCTTCTTTTGAAGTTCCTCCTGAAGAGGATGCACCACCATTTCTCTGCTCCTCAAAATTTAGAAGAGCAATCAACTCCTCAAAATCAGGAAATCTTTCACGAACTGAAATGGATGTCCGAAACTGTGCATAATCCTTTCCTAGACCATTCAAGGTCACAGAAACTAAATCATCATCTTCCACTGGCGATCCAATGGAAGCAAGTGCATCTGCAATCTTCTTCACCTTCATGTGGTAGTCGTTGATGCTCATATTTTCTCTTTGCACATTGTGCAACTCTTGCTTGAGCTGCATTTTCCTGGCTTGCCTATTTGTGCTATACATTTTTGACAAAGTATCCCATGCCTCCTTTGGCGTACTTGCATCTTGAATATGCACAATCATAGAGTCTGAAATGCTGATAGACAGCCAGTACATAACTTTCCTGGCTCTCTCATGCCATGCTTTAAATGCCTGCATTTGTTGTTGATTGGAAACATCAGGAAGAACTGGTTCTTCTTCATTTCCTGCAACAAATTCCCAATATCCTTTTCCCATAAGGAAATTCGTCATTCTAAACTTCCATGCTTGGAAGTTGTTCTTGTCAAGCTTTTCAGTTACAATCTGTGAAAGAGAATCATACGCCATTACAGAACACTGCAAAAAATTCTGTCACTGCAAAAAACACAGCTTCACCCTCACAAGGGCAAATCTGCAAAACTGGCGAAAGTGGTATTTGACCACACAGTCACTTCCTAGTGACGATTTTGCATAAACAGGAACCAATGATGATTCTGTAACTCCCAATGTCTCTGCGCACAAGCATACGATGCAATTTCTACAGTAACTTTTCACCAACCTGCAGAACAGTGGCTGCACAGCATAAAACTGGGCCTTTTCCTGAGTGCGTGCAAAAAACTTCCGCCTCCAAAACAGGCCCCGAAATGGCCTCAAATAAAAAAAACAGGGTCGCCAAGGGCCAAAGCCCTATCCCGCAGCATATACTGCCCTCTTGCTTCACCGCGAAGGGCGTCTCAACCTGAGACAATGCACTCCTGCAATTTCTGGCTGTGCTACCTGCAGAGATCTGCTCCCAAAACAGAAAATGAAAGCAACACTGCTCCTCTTACCAAAACACCGCGAGCTTGGCTTGCTTTCTTGAGCTCCTTACCACGAACAAGGCTCTGATACCATGTCAAGATTGTGGGAGAGAAGGAAGGAGTCTCACTTGTAGCTTTCTTGCTTGCACAATGGGGGAATACACACAAGGGTGGAGGCTGAAAACAATTTTCCTCTTCTTAGTTGTGTAAGCCAAAAAAAGACTCTAATACAAAGAAATAGAAGAACCCTATATATGGGTCTCAAATCAAACTCAACTAACTAAGGTGGCATACTAACTGAGCCACAAACTAGAGTAGATAATGATAGCTATCATGTAGCTATTATTCATGGGCGGTGTACCAACCGCGTCTGCAACTGACAAGTCGGTGACATAAATACACAACGGTCACCCTGGCGTATCACGAGTGGAGCTCGATATCTCAACAGGCTCTTCCATGATAAGTGCATTCAAAAAAGCTTTACGACTTAATGCATCAGCAATCACATTCTCTTTTCTAGGTCTGAACTTGATTTCAAAATCAAATTCTTGCAAGACTTCAATCCACCAACGCTGCCTCATGTTGAGGTCAGGTTGAGTAAAGATCTAGAGTAAAGATCCATTTGAGACTTTTGTTGTCAGTGACCAAAGTAAACTTGCTTCGAAGCAAATAGTGTCACCACAATTTGAGAGCATGGATCATAGCTAATAGCTCAAGATCATGGGTGACATAATTCCTCTCATGGATTTTAGGTTTCCTTGAGGAATAGGCTATTGGATGACCTTGCTGCATAAGTAGACAACCTAGTGCAAGAGAACTTGCATCTGTTACAACCTCAAACTCTTGACTTAGGTTAGGTAGCTTTAAAATGGGTGATGTTACCAAACTTTTCTTGAGTTGCTCAAAATTGGCTCGCTTAATGGGCATCCACACAATAGCAATTTACTTTTTCAGCAAATCAGTGAGAGGTGCAGCTATTAGGGCGTAATTTTTTATGAAAATTCTATACTATCCAATCAGTCCTAAGAAACTTCTCACTTCCTTAACTATCGTTGGAGGTTGCCACTCTTGAACATCTCTAACTTTGGTTGGCTCTATAGAGATTCCTTCAATAGATATTATGAATCCAAGATATTCCATCTATCGTTTGAAAAAGGTGCACTTCTTTTTCTTTGCATAGAGCTTGCGCGTCCTCATTATGTTTACTAGCACAATGTACAATTGCAGCTCATGGTCTTCATCTCTCTTGGAGTATGTGAGGATGTCATCAAAGAAGACTAGGACAAACTTATCAGGATAAGGTCAAAAAATGTCATGCATTAATCTATTAAATGTAGCAGGGGCATTAGTTAGACCAAAAGACATTACAAGAAATTCAAAATGATCATATATGGTATTGAAGGAAGTTTTGGGGATATCTTCTTCCTTGATCCTTATTTGGTAATAACTAGATCGAAGATCAATCTTGGAAAAGTTTCTCGCCCCTTGCAGCCTATCAAGTAGCTCGAATGTTCTTGGGAGTAGATACTTATTCTTGATTGTTACCTAGTTTAGACCTCGGTTAATCTATGCAAAGGTAGAAAGTTTTGTCCTTTTTCTTTTGAAATAGTTATGGGAATCCCCATGGAAAATTACTGGGTTTGATGTATCCTTGATCCAGTAACTTCTTGATTTTCTCTTTCAGCTCAATTGCTTCAAGGATAGATATTTTATACGGACTCTTAGCAATTGGAGCGGCTCCTGGTTCAAGTCTGATCTCGTGATCGACTTCTCTTCAAGGTGGTAATTCAATTAGCTCTTCTGGGAAGATGTCATCATATTTCTTCAGCCAATATGGCTCTCCCTCATCTTGTTTATTCTGCTCAACCTTATTTGATTTTATGAGATACACAAGTAATCCTCTTCTTAACCCTTTTATTATGCGAGATGATTTGGCTAGTTGAACCTTGGGTTTTCTTGCCTCACCTTGGGTCATCACTTTTCCCCCTTTAGGTTTTGAAAAGTCACTTGGCCTTTTTTGCACTGAATATGTGCGTCATTGGAGATTAGCGAGTCCATACCCAATAGACATTCCTAGGCCCCTAAATTCATGATTCGAAATCCCATTTCAGAGAGATTGCTTCCCAGGCTAAATGTCACTTTGCAAATTTGCTGAGTAGACATGATTTCTTTTCCATTGTCAAGTTCCGCAAGCAACCTAGATGTAGGTATTATATCTATACCTAATTTCTTGGCACACTTTGCTGACATGAATGAGTGTGTGCTTCCATAGTCAATTAGAATTTTAAAGGACTTACCCTAATATTCTGCTAGTGTTTGAATCACCGAAAACTGGCAATTTGGGTCTTTCTTATGGAGGGTGGCATGAACCGATGCCCTCTCCATATCGGCTTCCATAGTTGGGTTCCCCTCTTCTTCAAGCTCTTTAAGTATTATAGCAGATGCTTTTCCTTTTGTAATTGAAGCTTGATTCTAAACTCTATACTGTCCTTGGTGAGGAATTTGGCCAAGCTTTGGGCAATGTCTTTTAAAGTGGCCTAGATCATTACAATGGAAACACCTAGGTACTCTTGAATTACTTCCCATAGGTATGAAGTTCCTGACTACATATTTTTGGCCCTCTTTCCTTGACCAAGGATGCTGACCTTGGGCTCGCTTAACCGTGAAGCCCCTTTGTTTTGATTCTAGAGCATATTATTCCTTGGCTTTGACTGAATCTCTTGAACAAGAGGTGTTGTGCAAATCAAAGCATCAGATCAGTTGGGCACATAGATTCAAGGTGTGTGTTTAGAGGAGCATTCAATCCGTGACAAAATTTAGACACATGCTGAGCAATAGTCATGGAAGGCGCATATTTAAGCAATGAGATAAACTTTGAGTAATATGCCTCCAGGCTCATTCCTAGCTATCTTAAGTTAAAAAACTTGTTCATTTTTAGTGTGTGGTAAGCTAGTGGAAAATATCGACTACGCATAGTTTCTTTCAGCTTTTCCTAGGTAATAGCTATCTCAGCAAGTCCCTAGTCTTTACACCATTGTTTCCACCATAGGCGTGCCTCACTAGTCAATTTCAACTTAGCGATCATAGCTAATTAGCAGGGGTAGTTCCCGTGGCAGTAAAGTAGTTCTCCATGGTCTCAATCCAAATCTCTACCTTGGTTTCAATATCTTTGCCCTTGCCATCGGATTCTGGTGGCTTAACTTACTTAATGAGATACTTCTTCTCCTGAAATTCAGTTAGATTAGCGATAGCTGTATTACCATGGGTTATCATAAGTTTCAAGAATTAGTTTAGCGCTTTAAACTTTTCAGCTTCATTTACACATTAAAATATCTTACTAGATATGTAAAATAATGATGGGTCAAAGAGCACAATATTTTTACAAAATCTAGCCACTATTATCTTTTATTATTAGTAGCCATAGCAGAGAAGAGTTTTAATAAGCTAAAAACTCTACTTGTTTCAGCACCTATATTTGTCTACTAAGATTTCACTAAAGAGTTCACACTTTGTGCAAATGCAAGTGGTCATGAAATTGGGGATGTTTTGGTATAAAATCATGGAGTGATTGCATATGAGAGTAGAAAGCTAGATAAGAAAGAAAGGAGCCTTCATGTTTATGAACAAGAGATGTTAGAAATACTCCATGCCATCAAGAAATAACACCATTATTTTTATGACAACCACTTCAAGGTGAAGAGTGATCAAGTTTTGAAGTAGTTTCTCACACAACCCAAACTTTCTCCAAGTATCACTTTTGTGTGATTGATCAACTTGGGACATTATCACATTCCAAACTCCCACTAAGGTAGTATTCTCATGGTCACCTCCATGTTTAGCCTTTCCCACAACCTTGCCATCTTAGCTAATACATGAGATGCATATTTTGAGAAGAGATGAACCTTGACAATAGCAATTACAATCTGAACATCGAGGCATTCTCCATCTTCCTCTTTCCATATGAACGTGGGATTAAGTTCCTTCTTGACTAAGGTACCTCCCTTGCCTCTTTGCTTTGCTGCTAAGAATATCAAGCATCTCAATAGGATGATATTCTTAATATCATCTTCTTGTAGTTTTACCACTTGTAGGGAAAGAATATTTGGTTCTACCTATAGTTAATCTTCTACATATTGCTCTCTTGCTATTGGAACAAAGCCCTCTAGTGTTTCAAGATTGGTAACCATATCGATGAGCAATAAAATACATCTTGTGAAACTTTTCATTATCATCCAAAAGTGACGTACACACATTCCTATCTACCAGTGGAACCCTTGCCTCTTCTTAAATGAGATATTTCCTTTCTTGCATCCCTTTGGTTTTAGAGTTATCTAGACCATAGATGATTTTAAGAGCCAATGTATACTTTCATGCTATAGAATATGTGGCAAAACTTGTATTTTAGACTTTCGAAAGTGTGGCGATTTGTTATGTAAACCAAAGATATCCTATAATCGGTTGGCAAATATTTTTAATGAAAATAATCAAGTAATAAAATATTTAAAGTGTTATTTTTGAATTCAAGATGGTAAAGTTTTCTTAATTAATAACGTAGAAAAAACATGGAATGAAAGATAATTCAACCAATGACCGTGTTATTGCAAAGAAAATAGTGTAACTAAAGCAAGGTAAATCAAGTCAATACACATTGAGTAAAGCTCAACTTTCTTGTGAGTAAATACCTATAAATAATGTATTGATGAGCCACAATGCAACATTCACTTGGATTGTCTATACAAAAGCTTCACCATTCATGCTAATTACACAAAGAGCAACTTGATTATCTTAGGCTTGTCATCCATCAGTACTTACTAGGTACTTCATTATTTTCATGTA
This sequence comes from Lygodium microphyllum, assembly GCF_053477565.2. NCBI lineage: Eukaryota > Viridiplantae > Streptophyta > Polypodiopsida > Schizaeales > Lygodiaceae > Lygodium > Lygodium microphyllum. The sequence continues at coordinate 22,785,934 of NC_141158.1, read as the reverse complement.
GTTTTGTTGATGGTGATGATGGTACTGATGTTGACCTGTGTTGATATCCAATTGATTTCGCCAAGTATTGACCAATATCTAATATGCCAAAGCTTGGTCGTAGGGAAAGTTCTCTACTGAGTACTGATGAGAAACATACAATCTCATACAAGTATCCAAGCTTGTACTTAACTTGTTGCGCAACTTATTTTTTAAAAACACCATAAAACTAAACATTTTTTAATCCTCCACAAATCCTAAAATCATTAATTGATCCAAGTTAACCACAAGGAACTTTTAATCATTTCCTATGTAGGAAAAAAAGGAAATTCCCTATCAATTCCCTAGTTAAAATTACACATAAGTAAGGAAAGTAAATACTAGGGAATTTCCTATGTGATTCCCTAATTTCTCTAACTAGGAAATGTTCCACTTTTCCTACTTATGTGTAATTTTAACTAGGGAATTTCCTATGTGATTCCCTAGTTTCTCTAACTAGGAAATGTTCCACTTTCCCTATTATTTACTTTCCCTACTTATGTGCAATTTTAACTAGGGAATTTCTTTTTTTTTTCTTTCATACGTAGGAAAATTTTTCCACTATGTTTTCCTACATATGGTAATTTCCCTATATAGAAAATTTCTTATGTGATTCTAATTTTTCTTTAACTTAAAAATATTACATGTTTATTAGTTTACATATTTTTACTTATGTGAATTTCTAAGTAGAAACTTATCTAGCAAATTTTCAATTAGAAATTTATATAGAGATTATTTACTTAATTTCAAATAAGACATAATAAACATCTAATAGATTATGTTAAAAAATTCACTATATAGGTTTTTTTTTCCTATGTCAAGAAAAATTTCCTAAACAGATAATATTTTCCTATATAGGCTTTTTTCCTATGTCAGGAAAAAGCTTGTATATAGAAATTTTATTTAAAAAGATTATTCAAATAATCTATATGATGCTATAATATGGTGATACTATATTGTTACTCAAGTTGATCCCTAATGGCTAATGAAATGGTAAATAGAGGCGTCGAATTGTACATTACCCCAACGTAGAATTGAAAAATTTCTATCACTTGTGTCGATGCCAATGCTAGTAACAAGTTTCTTGGCAATTTCTCGAAGGAGGGCTTGCTCATCATTGTTATGTTGAGATGACAAGCTCAACACATGCGGACATTGATGATGGACCGCCTGGTTAGATGGGTCCACACGTCTACACTTAGCACGTCAGTGGTCATTATGACTCTCACATGGCCACTGACTCATTACTTATTATATTCAGGTTGTTACACCTATTTACAGCTGGCATAGTTATAGCGCCAGTCGACTAGTGTAGTCGGTTATGCATTGTTTAACTTAGTAGGCCACTTTCCTTTTATGTTGTATCTTATCTATACTTTGTGTACATTGTAAAGAGTGTGGAAGAAGAAGAAGAAATCAGCAAGAAAACGTTTTGGCCTCCATCTCTCTTCTTGTCTCTTGAGTGAGCTTCTCCTTGTGCATTCTGTGTGTGTTCGGCGCAACATCTTGAGCAACCCCCTCCACCATGCGATTCTTGACATGGTATCAGAGCCACACCACTGAGAGAGGCTGATTTCGAAGGTTGAAGCAAAGGAGAAGAAGCAAGGTTCGAGCAAGCAAGCCATGGGTAAGAAGCTCTCCCATCCTTCCACTCTTTCTCTTGGATAGTGCCTGTGGAGGCACAGGAAGCAGGGCAGAGCAAAAATCTCAGATTGCAGTGAGATTTGGTGTGCGCGAAGAGCACTGTATATTCTGCAGATAGGCCCTTTAGGGCTGTCCCACATTTATTTTGGGCATTTGAGGCCGTTTCAGGGCTCGTTTTAGAGCCGCAAGGTTGCGGACAGCAGTTTCAGGGTACGCTGTGACTTCGGCTGTATCGACCGAAAGTGGGTGCGCAGGTTACAGATTTCAGATCTGTAAGATCAAAGGTGTTTACCAGTGAGTAAACACAAGGTTTATCTACAAACTGGTTGCAGATTGCATGTATTGTTGAGCAGACAGTGAAAAAGGCTGTCTGGTGTATTGCTGTGCACTACAGGTCGAGGGTTGCAGAAGATTTTCTTGCTGTTTGGTATTATTCTTGTGATAATGGCAGAGAATAGTGGAAGCCCCATCATTGAGAAGCTCGACAAGAACAACTACCCTTCATGGAAGTTTCGTGTCACGAACTTTCTTATTGGAAAAGGCCTCTACGAGTTCGTTTCAGGTGAAGAAAAGGAGCCGGAGGTGAGTGATCCTCCAACTGCAGAAGAGACAAAGGCACGAAAGGAATGGAATGCAAAAGACAAGAAGGTCATGTATTGGTTGTCTGCAGTAATTGACAATAATATGTTGGGACACATTAGAAATGCAGAGAATGCATATGCAGCTTGGACCATACTTGAAAGTATGTTTTCTGTACATACAAAGGCACGAAAGATTCAACTCAAGCAAGAGTTGAATACATTGAAGAAAGGGAAGATGTCTATCAATGAGTATACATTGAAGGTAAGGAGCATTGCAGATGCCTTGGCAGCAATTGATGCAATGCCCGATGATGATGATTTGGTGTCGTCTACCTTGGGTGGACTTAATAATGAAAAGGCTTGGAAGTCTTTTGTAACTTCCGTATATGTCAGAAAGCCATTTCCAGATTTCGATGAGTTGGTCTCCCTTATGATCACTGAAGAGATCAACATGCAGAGTGAGACATCTGAAAGAAGCGGTGAACAGGTCCAAGCTTTCTACTCCAGTTCAGGAAGGGGACGTGGCAGGTTCTCTTCAAGAGGCCGTGGTACAGGACCTGATAGTGACAACCAGCAAAATAGATTGAATCAGCAATTTGGCGATATGCAGGTTTCAGGAGGTCGTGGTAACTTTAGAGGCAGGGGGAGCTTTAGAGGAAGAGGTGGATGGCAGAACAGAGGTTCTAACAACTCTGGTATTGTGTGCCACTACTGTGGCAAAACAGGTCATATTGCAGCCCAATGTTATGCTAAGAGAGATGATATCCGCAGTGGTAAGTTGCAGCAAGGAAACTATGCATCGTCTTCACGACAGAATGAAGACAAAAATGAACGTTTGTTCGTTATGCAGCATATAGTGAATGCTGTTACAGGAAAGGGAACACATGAAGATGTTTGGTATGTTGATTCAGGTGCATCCAATCGTATGACCAGCCATGCAGAATGGTTTGGAGAGATGCAGGATTTGCAGAATGCAGGTTATGTGCAGACGGGTGATGACTCATGCCACCCAATTTCACACATTGGAAAAGTTCCCTTGTCCTTGCATGATGGTAAGATAAAGAGTCTTTCAAATGTATTACATGTGCCATCTATTACAAAGAACTTGGTGTCAGTCGGTCAAATGGTAGAGCAAGGGCTGCAAGTCAGATTTAATGCAAAGGGCTGCTTTGTAGAAGACTTCAATGACAAGTGCAGGTTGGTAGCAAAGGGAAGTAGAGTTGGACGTATGTTCACTCTAGATGCTGGAATTCCTACTATGAATGCGGCTATGTATGCCAAAGGAAAAGGTGTTGTCGCAGACATTGAAATTTGGCACAAACGCATTGGACATGCAAATGTACAAAGGCTGAAATTAATGCAGTCCAAAGGGTTGGTTACAGGTTTGCCTACTTTTAAAGTTGCAGAATTTCAAAAGGTATGTGAAGCATGTCAGTTTGGTAAGCAGGCAAGACAACCCTTTTCACATGACAGAGATGTAAGCAGAAATATCCTTGATGTTGTGCATACAGACATTTGGGGGCCTACACAAAATGTATCTCTTGGAGGCAGTTCATACTTTGTCACATTCATTGATGATTGTTCTAGAAAGATGTGGGTATATTTTATGAAGGAAAAGAGTGAAGCTTTTGAGCACTTTAGAACTTTCAAGGCTGTAGTTGAAAGAGAAACAGGCTTGAAAGTAAAGTGCCTGAGATCAGATGGAGGGGGAGAGTACCTCTCAAATGAGTTCAGTGATTTTCTGAGGTCTCATGGGATAAAGAGACAGTTCACATGCAGGTATACCCCACAGCAAAATGGGGTTGCAGAAAGGAAAAACAGGCATATTGCAGAAGTTGCACGCGCCTTGATGGCTGAAAAGAATATGCCTAAGCATTTTTGGTCTGAGGCTGTTCATACTGCTGTTTATATTATGAACAGAACTCCCACAGCTGCAGTTCATGGTATGACCCCCGAAGAATGTTTTACAGGTAAGAAGCCTGATGTTTCACACTTGAAAGTATTTGGTTGCATTGCGTATGTTCATGTGCCAGATGAGTTGCGGAAGAAACTGGATCCAAAAGCTGAAAAGTGTGTCTTTATTGGATACTCTTTAGAGCAGAAAGGGTATCGCTGTTACAACCCTGTCACATGTAAGTTCAGAGTGAGCAGGGATGTCATCTTTGATGAAATGAGCAGTTGGTATGCATCTAGTGGTGATGCATTGGATGTTGATGATGATCATGACACTCATGTGCAGGCTGAAAGGCAAGAATCACGGACTCTTAGTGGACCAAAGACATCATCTGGTAGTCCTTGGTCTGGGAGACTAAGGAGTACCTCTACATCTTCGAGTGCATCTAGTAGCACTACATGTAAAGACAAAGGAAAGAATAAAGTGTCAGAAGACATTGATGCTGTTCTTGATGGAGACTCCAGTGGCTCAGAGAGCTTGGATGATGAGCTTGGCATTCCTTCAGTGAGGACTCCAGGTGTGCGGAGAGCACATCTTAATGCAAAGACTCCATTGAGTGATCCAGTGGTACGCAGGTCTAGCAGGGTGAGATACCCTGTTAAAAGATTTGGTTTTGAGGGTTATGCAGCTCACCATTATGCTTATATGGTGAAACTAGTTGAGGATGTTGAGCCCACATGTTTTGAGGAGGCTGTTGGTCATGCTCATTGGGATGCAGCAATGGATGAGGAGATGGCTGCATTAGAGGCCAATAAGACTTGGGATCTAGTATCATTGCCGAAGGGAAAGAAAGCTATTGGATGTAAGTGGGTTTATAAGATTAAGCACAATGCAGATGGTTCTATTAGCAGGTACAAAGCTAGGCTGGTTGCAAAAGGCTATGCCCAGACATATGGCATAGATTATGATGAGACCTTCAGTCCAGTTGCTAGGATGGCAATTGTCAGATGTGTGATTGCTTTAGCAGCAGCCAAAGGTTGGAGGTTGCAGCAAATGGATGTAAAGAATGCCTTCTTGCATGGTGATTTGCAGGAAGAAGTGTATATGGATCAGCCAGCAGGTTATGAAGATTTAGAGCATCCCACATATGTGTGCAGGTTGAAGAAGGCACTCTATGGGCTCAAGCAGGCACCTAGAGCATGGTCTGACAAGATTAGAGAGTATCTTGTCAATATTGGCTTTTATGTTTCTGATGCTGATCACTCACTTTATGTGAGAAAGGGAGATGTAGGTTTGGTCATCATAGTCATCTATGTGGATGACTTGATTATTACAGGTGATAGTGATAGTGGAATTGCTGAAGTCAAGGGCTCTTTGAAGATGAAGTTTGAGATGAAGGACTTAGGTGAGCTAAGGTACTTCCTTGGCATTGAGGTGATCAGATGTGATGATGGTATATGGCTGTCCCAAAGACAGTATGGCTTGGATATGTTGTCCAAGTATGGTATGACTGCATGCAAACCACTTTCAGTCCCGTTGGAGCAGAATGTAAAGCTGAGTGCTGATGTTGGGGATGAGATAGAAGACCCTACTATGTTCAGGAGGATAGTGGGGAGTTTGATCTACATGACCATTACAAGGCCAGACTTGAGCTACGCTGTTGGTCTTGTGAGTCAGTTTATGCAAGTACCTAGAAAGCCACATTTGGATGCAGTCAGACGCATATTGAGATATGTGAAGTCCACATTACATTATGGACTTTTCTATGAGGCAGGTACAGAGGTACAGGTGTTTGGATACACAGATGCAGATTGGGCTGGTAGTATGTCTGATAGAAGATCTACCAGCGGATACATGTTCTCTCTTGGTAGTGCAGCAGTTGCATGGAGCAGCAAAAAGCAATCTACAGTTGCTTTGTCGAGTACAGAGGCTGAGTATAGAGGTGCTGCTATTGCAGCATGTGAGGTAGTATGGCTGCAAAAGTTATTGGCTGATTTGGATGTGCAAGTGGAAGGTCCAGTTGTCATTTATTGTGACAACATGAGCAGTATACAGTTGGCTAGGAACCCTGTGTTCCATGCCAGGACAAAACATATTGAGGTACACTACCACTTTGTGAGAGAGAAGGTACTAGCAGGTGAGATTGACTTGGTGTATGTCAGCACACAGGATCAGATAGCTGACATCTTCACGAAGGCATTGGGTACAGAGAAGCTTCAAAAGTTTCGAAGCTTACTTGGAGTTGCAGAGATGCAGTTGAGCTTGAGGGGGAGTGTTGAGATGACAAGCTCAACACATGCGGACATTGATGATGGACTGCCTGGTTAGATGGGTCCACACGTCTACACTTAGCACGTCGGTGGTCATTATGACTCTCACATGGCCACTGACTCATTACTTATTATATTCAGGTTGTTACACCTATTTACAGCTGGCATAGTTATAGCGCCAGTCGACTAGTGTAGTCGGTTATGCATTGTTTAACTTAGTAGGCCACTTTCCTTTTATGTTGTATCTTATCTATACTTTGTGTACATTGTAAAGAGTGTGGAAGAAGAAGAAGAAATCAGCAAGAAAACGTTTTGGCCTCCATCTCTCTTCTTGTCTCTTGAGTGAGCTTCTCCTTGTGCATTCTGTGTGTGTTCGGCGCAACATCTTGAGCAACCCCCTCCACCACGCAATTCTTGACATGTTAGGAACTTCCACTTAGCTATTGATGGTTATGGAATGCATGTCCATGTACAATACACAAAGATGTATAAACATGACACTGTGATAAGGATATTATAAAACCACGATTAAGATTGATTGACAAGGCCTAGCCTAGCTTAGCTATTGCATGTTGGAGTTCTTAAGCATAACAAACAACTACGTGTATCACATTCTCGCTTGTGTCCCCCATGATTGCAATAGATAGAGAAGCTAATGATGATGATGATGTCATGGTGTAAGTGTTCCTCTTGTATTTGAGTAGGCAATTAAAACTACTCTTTGTAATGGCTACCCACTAAGTATAATAGCTATTAGGAGCTGCCAAAATCTGTGGAGTCTTTTCAAGACTTGCAACACTCTCCTTCCTTGAAAAAGAACATATCTCATATTGTATACAGATCAATGGCCATGACATGCTCAAAATTAATTGTTACAAAGAATGGTGCCCTCATGGTGTCTCCTTCTATTATAAACAATTAAGACACCTGAATTGGAAAAACACTGGGATTCACTTGGAAACACAATTAAAAAGTCTTCTTAGAGACAAGGAATGCATACCTTTATTCCATGAAACACAAGAAAGCTTCTTGCAAAGTCACATAGCAATTCCCCAAGATTTGTTAAATGAGTGATACATTGAACGGTGACAGTAGATGAGCCAAGTTGGCTTGGTCAACTAGAAATGCCCAGTTTGTTGAATGAGTAGGAGGCCAATCAGACCTCCAACCTAACCAGCCTACCTAGGCCCTAGAAAGGGGGGTGATGCAGTCAAATTTCAAGTGGTATATCCATAGTAGATTAGCTGTGCTAGCAGCAATGTACAAAAAGCATGGCACCTCCAATGGGTGCTGCATTTTCTAATGCTTGAGGCTGCTTTGGTGTCATGTAGTGCTTGTGGGTTGCTAATAATATCCAAACGGCTCCTCCCCTACATTTTTTTGTAGTTTTGAAGGCTGCAGTTGCTTGTCTCCCTTAGTTATAGTTTAAATTGAAGGCACGTCTTGTGGCTACTATACCTGTGTAATTACCTGAAGGCATGACTAGGGATGCTATGGATTGGGTTGTTTTGAGCCTTCACTCCGCTTATATTTTACTTCCTTGCTACTAGAATACTGTTGCTTAAAAGTTCTTCCTACTAGTTGTATTCCGACTTGCGCTCAGACCTGATCTGGTTGCTCCAGGTGGACCTCGCTCTTCATGCTAAAGCTCATGTGTTCTATTGCTACTGCTGCTCCTTGTTCATGGATTATGTTTTCAATCATCACTTACCATTGAACCCACATTGGAGGTCTAAGAGGCTAAATACCTATGCTGAAAGCTACTCAAGTACTTGTGATTTACCCAAGCACAATACAATTAACATAGATGTACAGCACACTTATTTTTCTTACTTTGTAGTCCTAAATTGATCCTTTGATTACTATGCTTCCTCCAAACTCCCTATCAACCCATCTATGTCTTTTAGGCTTGTCAGTAATCCTAAGTGCAACTTGAAGATTCTATTTCTCCAATGCTTGCCAGTGTGACTATACAATTTGTACATATACAAGGGGTGCCCACCTCAAACTTTAGATTGGCCTTAACCCCAATAGTGTTTACTCAAGTCACAATTAATTGTATGGATCTAGTCCATATGTTAATTGTCTACTGTGTCATAGATATGGACCTCTGTATAGCCTTCTCTCTCACAGATTCACTTCAGGCTGGGCTTGCTTGCTGAGTAGCATCCTACTAGTCAGGGTCATGCATCTAAGGATGCTCCTTGGTTTTCTGTGGTGAACTCTCTCTCTCTCTCTCTCTCTCTCTCTCTCTCGTCTCTCTCTCTCTCTCTCTCTCTCTCTCTCTCTCTCTCTCTCTCTCTCTCTCTCTCTCTCTCTCTCTCTCTCTCTCTCTCTCTCTCAACATAGACTTCTAGGCAACCAAATCTATATAGGTCACACAAGTGGACTACAAACCACTCAGCCCATCAAATCTGCACAATTTGCTTGACTGTACCTATTTACAGTCGAATTGAGTGCTAAAGTTTTCAGACTCTTGATTGGCAGGTTTGTTGGACAGCAAGTCTGCACATGTATAACAATTGGTATGTGCTCACAATCAAAGTAACTCTGCAAGGTCACAATTGCCTGCAGGTCGTGACTATAGAGTACTGGCTGGCTCTATTACTGGTGGACAAAGCATATTAACAACTACCTCTGTTGCTCCTTGTTGTGTTTAGAGTAGATAATGATGATAAGCTCTCATTCTTGCTGTAGGCTCCTCAATCCAAGTCTATGTGGCTACAGATTCAAGAAAAAGAAGCCAATGACCCATCATTGTTGCCAAACCTCCAAGAGCATATAAGAGTTGTGGTATCCTGAGATGCAGTCCATTACTCTCGATCTTTAACTTTAACTAGGAATCTTCTTCTCAACTCTTTTTTTGGAAACCAAGGATAATTGAAGCTATCTTATTTGCTTATGCTTCAAGGTCGAGGACTTGGGGCTCCTCTGAATCATTGCTAAAACATGAAATGAATTGTATCACTTGGAATGATATGATGAAAGTAAGGGTTTACCTATTAGCTCTTGGAAACTGCTTTCTCACCTATTCAATGATGCATAAAGAGAGACAAATACAACAACAACCTCATGCATTGCAGTTGCAAGATATTGCATGTGACAGTTGAAATTCATGTTCTTACACATGGATATCCATCAAGCTCAAAAGCTGAACTAAAGAAGCTCAAAGACAAAATCTGTTAGTAAAGTGTTTGAAATAGTTTGTTTCAACTGACTTGAAATCTTAAAGAAAAGCAACGACCATAAATTAGACATTGGAAGAAGAGGACAAACTTCTTGCATTCTTCTCCTTTTCTCCTCTCTTGAGAAAGTTCCTTCTGATGTTGTCACGAATCCTGAATCTCCCTCCTTTGGGCTCTAAAACAACCCATAATCTATAGTACCCTTTAAATATCTCATGATCCTCGTGGCTGCATCTAAATGTTGTTTCTGAGGCTTCTACATGAATAGACTAATCAACCCCACTGCATAACATAAGTTAGGACGGGTAATAGTCAAGTATATCAAGCTGCCCACCATCTATCGATACATCGTTACATTCTCTATGTCATTCCAAACATCAATCTGTAGCTTGACATTCTGATCAAGAGGTGTCTCCATAGGCTTGCATTCACCATACCATACTTCTGTAACATGTCATGAGCATACTGCTTTTGTAGCAGCCATATACCTTGAGCCATAGAGACTGCCTCAATCCCAAGAAAATACTTTAGTTCACCAAGGTCTTTGACTCTGAATTCAGCCTATAAACATGATTTAATTTTAGCGATTCCCTCTTCATCATCTCCAATGATGATAAGATCATCTACATAAACCACTAGAAACACATATCCATGATCTGTCTTCTTCGTGAATAGACTGTGATCTGCATCACCTAATCTAAATCCATGTTGCTGTAAATAATTGGTGATCCAAGCATTCCATGTTCTAGGTGCATGTTTCAGTCCATATAAATCCTTTTTTAGCTTACATACATGTGTAGGAAAGTTCGGGTGAACGTAGCCTTCAAGCTGCTCCGTATATACTTCCTTAACCAAATCACCGTTCAAGAAAGCATTCTTGATGTCCATTTGCCATAATTTTCAACCTTTGCATGTTGCCAAAGCAATGACAGTTCCAACTATTTCCATTTTAGCCACCGGACTGAAAATCTCCTCATAGTCAAGGCTATATTGCTACACATACCCTTTTGCAACCAGCCTGGCCTTATAGCTTTCTAACAAACCATCTGACTTGCACTTAACCTTGTACACCCATTTGTAGCCAATAAGGACTTTGCCTTCAGACAACTCAACCAATTCCCATGTCTCATTTTTAGCCAAGGCTGCATACTCCTCATCCATGGCAGCACACCAATTATCATCTGTAATTGCATCATCAAACTTTGTAGGTTCTTTGTAACCTATCACACTAGCCATATATGCATAATGGCGGGATGAATAACTAGTGTATGTAAACCTATCAACTGGTTTTTTGACTCTCTCAGATCTCTGTAAATGTGGCTCACTCTGAGCTTGCCTCTCATGAGCTGGTACATAACGACTCTGCCTTGCTCCAGGCGTTATAATAGATGGAATGCCCAACTCACTATCCAAACTATCTGCACTGGATGACTCATAACCTACTATAAGTGGACCTCTCACATCCTCAAGCATCTTTTCTTTTCCCTTATCCAATCTCCCCCTCACTGACATATCCATGTCAGTGGACGTAGGAGTATGACTCCACAAGCGTCATGACCAAGGACTTACTGTAGGTGACTCATCACCTATAGGACCACTCATAGATGTACTCACTGTAGGTGTATTTTTAGCATTACTAGTGCTCACTAATCCATCAGTAGCCACTACAACAGGATTACCATACCACGATGCCAACCAATCAAAAACAACATATCTGCTAATCAATGTCTCATGTGTAGATGGTACATAACACTTGTAAGCTTTCTGGTCTTGTGCATAACCAAGAAACACACTCTTGACAAATTTAGGATCCAATTTCTTCCTCTTTTCATCAGGAACATGTACATATGCAATGTTGCCAAATACCTTCAAGTGTGAAATGCCAAGCTTATGACCATACAACCTCTCATATGGAGTTACATCATGAATCACTGTTGTAGGGGTTCTATTCAGCACATAGATAGCAGTCACTACTGCTTCAGCCCAATAACCATTTGGCAAACTCTTCTCATTCAACATAGCTCTTGTTGATTCCATCAGTACCATATTTTTCCTTTCTGCTACATCATTTTGTTGCGGTGTATAGCTGCAAGTTAACTCTCTTCTGATCCCATGTTTAGCAAGGTACTTGTCAAAGTAATTAGAGACATATTCTCCACCTCCATCTAATCTAAGACATAAAATTTTATAGTCAACTCATTTTCAGCATGCTTCTTGAAATCCTTGGATACATCAAACACATCATCCTTATGTTTCAGTATGTAAAACTAATTATACCTACTAAAATCATCAATGAAGGATACATAGTAACAAGCACCACCAAATGAAGCATTATGAGATGGACCCCATTGTAACGTGTCCACCTGTTCACTTGTAGGACACGTCTTAGCAGCCCATCGGGAAGAAGGTCTAGAAAGTGCTGCTTGACACTCCCATGGAATGTCACGGGGTTTGCAATCTAGGTCTTCCTGAGTTTGCCACACGAAGCAAAGCATCCCGGCCATTCCCACTTAGGACCAACTTGAATCACGGTTTTCCTAGTGGTCAAATTCCTAGAATGGTAGCTAGCGTCGAACCCCAGGCGAACTACTTTATGCAGAAACATTAGGGTCGAAGCGGATTCATACTGCACTTAGTTCAAGGAGAATGGGAAACAAGAGGGATGCAAACCTCATCCTCTCTGCCCGTAAGGCATAGTCCCATTCCGTTTCCCTAAAATAGTATAAATCGGGAAAATCTAGTACTCTAGATTCTAGGTCATCGTTCCTTGCTGTCAATTTCCTTCGAGAAAATTTCCCGGCCAATCGGGATCACCCTTCCGTAGGATGGACCTATGGTCACATCCACCACACTTTCCTCGGGGTTGCTTTAGTTATCTAATTACCTACCACATTTAGTTTGACATGCAAAGACAGCTTCCTTAATTAGCCAATTAGTCACTGGTTCCTTCACATAACTTAAGCACTGACATAGAAAAACAATGTCAAACAAGTTCCTTTTCAACAATTGATCTTATTTATCAGTCTTTGGAATACATCATATAATCCAACCCGAAGGCTATTCCATAATCCGCCCGAAGGCAATTCCAGCAATCCTCAGGGATCGCTATTCCAAGTTTTCGCCTGTAGACTAGTATGCGGGCCTCAAGATCCAATCTCGAGTCATGTCGGCCTCTTGTGTAGGACCCGAAGGCAAGGGATTTACGGCCAGAGCCGCCTTGGCACCCAAGCGTCCTCCTGCTCCAAGTAGCGCCCCACGGTGAGACCTCTCGCGGCAGGTTCGGTCCACATACCCGGCGTGGCTAACAACCCCCTTGGATAGGGTCAGGCAGACAGTCGGGGGTAACTGATGCTGCCTCTCCCTCTAGGCCTTCAACCTGAAGCATTAATTATTTTTCCATCTTTAGTTCATTTAGCAAAGAGGTACAAATAGTGCTCCTAACTATACAAACACAATCAATCCAGTGGTCGTTTGTTTGGCCAACTGCTTAGGTGTGAGTCCTTCTCTCCAAACGTATCTAGCATTCGATCCGGGATCAATTGCGACTTGGCAAGATCCCCAAGGGTTTTTTAGCATACTTGTTTACCCTTTTATCCTTGGGTTAGGGTTTATACCCTGTTAACCCAATTTAACAAACACCTTAGGTTCCTTATATTAGGGTCGATTTCTTGCAAGGAAATTCATAACTCCCCTAACTTGGCAGATCAGCCCAAGGAAGGGTGATGAAGCTGGATGACTACTCATCCTCTTGCAAATAAAACTTGTACTTAGAACCTGCCAACCTTATTCCAAGGAGTGGCAAATCTATCTTGTGATTTAAACACAAAGCCATGCGACGTTGCAACTTGTTGCATGAGACAAGTGTCGCACCTAACTTGTGGGATCATTTCTCCCATCACATGGTATTCCTTGGTCAAGGATACCTTGGTCAAGATGTAGGGTTTGGGAGTCCTCTTGACCCAACCCAACCCTAATCTTACTAGGCCGACAACATTTGGCCCTAGGATTTCTAAATCCATAAGGAGGTCTAGTCTTTGGCTAATTGATCCTTAGGGTAAAAACCCTAGATCATTCTTGCATGGGCGTTCAGCTAACCCTAGCATTCTATGAATGTGGGTAGGATCTTTGGGATTGGAAGTCTTGACTTGGCATCCCAAGTGCGATACTAGGCATAATTTTTACCGTACTAAACTCTCCCTAGCGCATTGAGGTAATCATCGTTTGAGTTACACCATTGCAAGCGAATTACCTAATTGAACTAATTGTCTTGCGATAAGAAGTGATCTTTCCTTAAGATGCTAATACTTTTTCCTAAAAAGATGTAAATAGTTGCAAGACATAACATTATGTGCAAATATGTGATTCATTGACTTTTTCCTTTTATGCAACTATAAAATGTAAAATGACCATTTCTTTTCCTTACCCTAAATTATAATGATTGACAATTTACGGCTTACTTGTATAAAACCTACGTTGAATTTCATCAAGAACTAAGCTCATAACCCTTCGCTTAATGCATTGAATTCAAGCTTTAATATGAAAAATGCATCCTTTCTAAATACAAACTTTGATGGAAAGACTCCGTGCATGAACGAATACCATGAGACCATTATTGATTTAATTCGTCCTTCGACACTTAACCCAACCTAGGATGTAATTAACATCACATGCACCTTGCAAGGTACACAAATCCCTTTCATGCAATGCAGCTACTTGGACAACATTTTATGGATGTCAACGATTATTTTCTACGAATCACATCTAGGAAATCATTGCCTAAATGCATTATGCACTTGTTCTTTCTTGCGAGGAAAACAAGGATGCATTTGGACAATTCCTCCTTTTAACCTATGCAATATGCATTTGGGATTGCAACTTGGAAGTGCAAGCATTTTTCGAAGGCATGACATGCACTAACTTCGTAAACGGATGGATAACTGTGTTTAAAATTTCCAAATATATTTAACTCGACTACATGTATTAAAGACATGCTTAAATGCATTCTTTCCATGCGAAATCAATTTCTAAGAACCTGGGCATTGAGGTTTGGAGTGTTATCCACACGCGAACTCGGAGTAGAAGCTCCCGCGTGTGTGCCTCACATCTTTAGCTTTGGAGCCATCTATGCAGTGTATTTTGTTGCAGCAACTCCCCCCCTTGATTTCTCGCATGTCCCGAAGTGTCACAGTTTGCGGTCTCCTCTCCTGCGCAGTGACACGGTCCTTGGAGACTTGGCTTTAACGTTCCCGGGGAAGGCACGAGGGAATGGGATTTTAGGAAGCTTAAAATTAGAAGCTTCTCAAGCTTCTGCTCTGACCAAAACATGGGGAAGAAAAAAGTGATGATGGAGAGGATGAGGACGAAGGAGGTGAGGATGATGATTATAAAGGTGATGACGATGGAGATGAGGCGGCGGTGGGCCAGCGCGGCGGAAGTAGGTAGCGTGGAGGAGGATGGCGGCGGCCTGGTTCCACAGGTGGGCGTCACGATAACGATCTCCTCTCCTCCCTTCAACAGCAGCACGACTCCCTCCTCCTTTCTCCCTCAAGCTCCAATGGGGGTTTCATATAGGATAAGGGGGGGGGGGGGGGGGAGATAGCCACCCAGGTGGCTTCACATGCCTCCTCCCTCCCCCATGCACTCCACCACTACACCACTCCTCTCACACTCCCTCTCCCCTTGCCATGCATCAGCTGAGGGGGGAGGGGATTATTAAAAAAATTTGTCAAAATTTTAACCATTATCCCCTTTTTCCCTCTAGAAGAGGTGTTCTCGTGCGGGCTTACGGTCTTCAAGTCACGGCCTCTTACGCACGTCACGGAGCTGGAATTTATCAATGCACGCGAGGTAAGCACTTAACCACCACATTTACCAATGCGGGGGATTATTTTAGTTTGCTCTTTGCGCAGATTACGAGTCTTCAATATTTCGAGGCAGAAATATTACATTCTCTCCCCCTTAGAGGAATCGAGATGTCCTCATCTCAAGAAGAACTGGGGGTATTGTTGGTTGAGAGTACTTTCATCCATCCAAGTGGCATCCTCTTCGGGATAATCTTTCCACTGGACGAGGTATTCTCTCAAGGTTATGGATCTCAAATGCCTCTCCCTAACATCTAATATCCTGTCAGGCCATAGCTCAAGGACTCTTTGGCTAGGCATTACAACTTATTGATCATCAAGCACGTGGCTAGGGTTAGGCACATACTTTTTCAATAGACTGATATGGAATACATTACAAACTTTTAGGTTCTCAGGGAGTTGCAGTCTATAAGCATTAGGCCCTAGGCACTTGAGGATCTTGTAGGGTCCACAATACATTGGACTCAGCTTTTTGCATTCACCCAAGGATAGGGAACTCTTCTTTGGACGTACGCGAATGAAGACCATGTCACCTTCAACAAAGGATCTATCTTGACGTTTCAAGTTCGCGTAAGCCTTCTGTCTATCCTTGGCGGCTTGGATGTCCTGTCTTATTGACTTGATTTGGTCATCCATATCTTCCAGCATCTGCTTCGAAGCTTCAACCCTCAAGGTTGGATCCGAAAAGTTTAAAGGACTTCGACAGTGGTGCCCATACAATGCTTGAAAAGGGGTCATCTGAATGCTTTGTTGGTAGGAAGCATTGTAGGCAAACTCAACCAGTGGCAAATATTGAATCCACTTTTTGGGTTCACGGCAGTAGTGTGCCCTTAGCATATCCTCAATGACTTGGTTGAATCGCTCCGTTTGTCCATCGGTTTGGGGATGGTAAGCTATACTCAAATAGAGTTGAGTCCCAATGGCTTCGAAGATAGCCCTCCAGAAGCGTGATGTGAAGAGAGAGTCACGTACACTAATGATTCTTTTGGGTAACCCATGCAGTTTGAATATCTCCTTGATGAACAACCTTGCAATGTCTGAGGCTTTATAGTTTGTCTTAACAGGAATAAGATGTGCAACTTTGGTAAGCATATCAACCATAACCATAATAGAGTTGTATCCTCCTTGAACTTGGGGTAGGCCAACAACAAAGTCCATACTAATGAATTCCCATTTCATTTGGGGTATGTCAAGTGGTTGTAATTTCCCTGGCATTTTGACATGTTCAGTCTTAATGCGTTGACAAGACAAACATCCAATGACATATTTGAGAACGTCACCTTTAAGCCTTTCCCAATAATAGCTCTTTCTGACTGCATTGAGGGTCTTGGCATAGCTAGGATGTCCTGAAAAAGGGGAGTCATGAGCTTCCCAAAGTACCTTCTGCTTGAGTGATTGGCTTGCTGGTATACATAATCTCGTTCTATATTAGACAAGTCCACTATTGATAGAGAATTCTTGATACTTTGCCTCTAGCTTCGGGTCTTGATCCTTGATGGGGATCTCCCTTAGCAACTTCTGATAGGTTGGATCATGGCATGCCTCTTCTCTAGCTAGCTCAAGAATTGGGTTTTTTGGCATGGATACCTTTGTGGCTAGAGATCTAGCTGTTGATGGATTTTGCAAGATTAGAGAATTCAGAAATGCCTTGCGACTGAGTGCATCGGCAACTACATTCTCCTTTCTAGACCGGTATTTGATTTCAGAATCGTATTCCTCCAACGCTTCAATCCATCGATGTTGCCTCATGTTGAGCTCATTCTGGGTAAAAATCCATTTAAGACTTTTATGATCCATCACTAGGGTAAACTTGTTACCTAGCAAGTAGTGTCTCCAAATCTTGAGAGCATGGATGACAGCTAACAGGTCCAAATCGTGGGTAGCATAATTCCTCTCATGGCTCTTCAATTTCCTCGAAGAGTATGCTACAGGATGACCTTCCTACATAAGCACACATCCTAAGGCAAGTGTGCTAGCATCAGTTATTACTTCAAACTCCTTACTAAGGTCCGAAAGTTTTAAGATAGGTGCTGATACCAAGCTTTGCTTTAGTTTATCAAAGCTAGACTGTTCAGCACGTGGCCATACAATTGATGTTTGCTTCTTCAGTAGATCCATCAACGGAGCTGCAATCAAATCATAGTTTTTTATAAAGACCCTGTACCATCCTGTCAATCCAAGAAAACTACATATTTCTTTGAAGTTGTTGGTGTTGGCTACTCCAGAATGTCTTTGACCTTGGCCGGATCTATTGAAATTCCTTCCGCTGACACAATGAATCCCAGATATTCAATCTGCCGCTTGAAAAATGCACACTTCTTCTTTTTGGCATAAAGTTTGTGTGCCCTCATTGTTTCAAGAACAATGTGAAGCTAGGGTTCATGAACTTCTTCCTGCTTGGAGTAGACTAAGGTATCATCGAAGAAGACGAGTACAAAGTCATCAAGATAGGGCCTAAAGATATCCTGCATTAGCCTGTTGAAGGTAGCAGGTGCATTTGTCAACCCGAATGACATGACTAGGAACTCAAAGTGTCCATACCTTGTGCTGAATTCCGTCTTTGGGATATCCTCTTCCTTGATCCTTATCTGATAATATCCAGACCTGAGATCAATCTTGAAGAAGATATTCAGACCTTGAAGACAGTCAAGAAGTTCATCTATTCTTGTAATGGGGTATTTGTTCTTAATGGTCGATTGATTCAACCCTCTGTAATCAATACATAGCCAAAGCGTTCCATGCTTCTTCTTTTGGAACAGCACTGGAGCTCCCCATGGTGAACTGCTAGGACGAATGTAGCCTTGATCTAATAGTTGCTTGAGTTGCTCCTTTATCTCAATCGCTTCCGGGATGGACATCCTATAGGGTCTCTTTGTGATAGGTGCAGCTAGCTTGATTTCATGATCAACTTCCCTTTGAGGAGGAAACTTTGTCAGCTTTTAGGAAATACGTTTGTGTACTCCTTTAGCCATGAAGGTTCTTCACTAGACTCCTAATTCTGATCTAGCTTATTTAGCTTAATCAAATAGACAGGTAGTCCCTTTCTAACTCCTTTTATTATATGAGATGCTTTGGCCAGTTGAATTTTTGGCCTCCCAACCTCTCCTTGAGTTGTGACCAATTCCCCTTCAGAATTTTGAAAGGAAACTTGGCTCTTTCCACATTGAATGTGGGCATCATTAGGTTTAAGCCAATCCATTCCGAGCAAACACTCATGGATACTAGGTTCATAACCCTGAATCTGACCGAAGTCAGCTTTCCACCCAGTAGGAATCTCACCTTAGCAGTCTGCCTGGTACAAGTAACTTCGCGACCATTTGCTAATTCCATAAGTAAGGTAGGTGCATCTATTGTGGCTATTCCTAACCTTTTTGCACAAACTAGTGAAATGAAGGAATGTGTACTGCCACAATCAGTCAAGGTTCCGAAGCCTTTACTTTGATAATTCGATGGAGTCTGAATCACCGAGAATTGGTGATTTAGGCCTTTCTTGTGAAGAGCGGCATGGACTGTTGCCCTCTCAAAGTCGGCTTCCATGGTTGGATCTTCTTTATCACCGAACTCCTTGTCGGCAACACTAGCAGTCCTCCCTCTGGCTCGGGTGGTGGCTCCTTGGCCACGGATGGTTCCTTGGGATAGTCCTTGGCGTTGTCCTCCATTAATCTTGGGACATTGCCTTATAAAATGACCGGGCTCATTGCAATGGAAGCAACGAAGATTGTTGCCATTACATTGGGTAGGAACGAAATTATTGATAGTGTTGGTCCTAGCCTTCTTTCTTTGTCCCGTATTTTGGCCCTGCGCTCTCTTCGCCTGGGACCTATACACTCCCTTGTTCTGACCCTTGTAAGACCAAGTCTTGTTATTTCTTAGCTTGGTTTGCACCTCCTGTATTATCAATGCAGCTCGAATGAGCGCGTCCTGAAGGTCTGTTGGGCACATTGATTCGAGGCGGGTGTTTATAGGTGGGTTTAATCCAGCACAAAACTTTGACACCTCCTGTGTCATATCCATTTGTGGCGTATAATTCAAAAGAGAGACAAACTTTGAATAGTAAGCGTCAAGAGATAGACCAAGCTGCTTCAGTTCATAGAACTCGTTCATCTTCTGTGTGCGGTAGGCAGGTGGTAGATATCTCCCTCGCACAGCTCTTTTAAGCTTTTCCCATGTAACTGACCCTTTCGAGATCCCTTGGTCTCTACACCATTGCTTCCACTAAAGTATTGCTTCGCCTGTAAGCTTCAGTTTGGCGAGCATCACTTGGTTAGCGGGTGCAGTACCGACTGCTTCGAAATAATTCTCCATGGATTTGATCCAGATCTTGGCATCAGTTTGGATGGTTCTTCCCTTGCCATCAAATTTTGGTGGCTTGATTTGCTTGAGAAGAAACTTCTTCTCCTGAATCACGGTCGTACTTGGTGTAGGGGTCGGACTAGGAATCTGCACTTAAGGTTGTACTTGGGCATTGAAATTCTTTACGTTAAAAAATTGATAAGCGTTTCTCTCATTACATTTCATGTCCAGTTCAGCTTTTAGCCAAGTGACCTAATCACTTAGCTTCTTTATCAATACTCACAGTCAAGACAATCATTGATAAAAAAAAGTCTATTTCATTCATATGGGCATAGCCCTTTCGAGTACAATTATTATTGGGATGGTAGAGTAAGCTGATACATTAATTTTGGGAGAACAAGATTGTGTTATATTCAGCTACGGGAACTGAATAATAGTATGGATTGGGATCATGGATTTTCAAGAATCGATAGGTCATTGGAAGATTAGGGTATCCTTTCCTTTGGTACCCGTTCTTTTCATAACGTCCCAACACCTTGATTCTGTCGACAGAGATTATTCGAGTCACTTCCTCGTACACATATGTGTTCTGCTTGACCTTTCGACCGTTGACACGTAGGGTTGCATTTGCGTGAGCTTCAACAAAAATGAACAGCTTCACGATCTTTAAGTTCTCCATCCACTTGATTCTCTTCAAATTGGTGTGAAGGTACGCAAGTCAGTGGGCAGCTATGTAGTAAATTCGTGAATCACCCATCCATCTCCGTTCCGCGTACAGGGGTGAAGGATTGTAGTTGCGGTCTAGAATATTCATCATATCAAGTCTCCCTCGATAATCTATGGCATGCATCGCGGTCATAAACATAACCCGGAACACCAAGAATCTGTTCCATGATTCACGACTCTACAAGTCAGCATTGATAAGTAAGGAAATGTTCTTAATAGCAACATTTGCTCTACTTCTCCTCATTAAGTTTTCTTGTACATATTAGTCCCTCGTTGGTTCGCTCTGTTACCAACTGTAACGTGTCCACCTGTTCACTTGTAGGACACATCTTAGCAGCCCATTGGAAAGAGAGTCCAGAAAGCGCCGCCCGGCACTCCCACGAAATGTCACGGGGTTTGCGATCTAGGTCTTCCCGAGTCTGCCACAAAGCGGAAGCATTCCGGCCGTTCCCACTTAGTACCGACCTGAATCAAGGTTTTCCTAGTGGTCAAATTCCTAGAACGGTAGCTAGCGTCAAACCCCAAGCGAACTACTTTATGCAGAAAAGTCAGGGTCGAAGCGGATTCATGCTGCACTTGGTTCAAGGAGAATGGGAAACAAGAGGGATGCAAAGCTCATCCTCTCTGCCCATAAGGCATAGTCCCATTCCGTTCCCCTAAAACAACATAAATTGGGAATATGAAAAATAAAGGTTGCTTGATAGCAAAAGGAAAGAAGAAGGACAGAATGTTTACATTGGATGCAGACATGCCTGAATTGAGTGTAGCAATGTTTGCACATGGGACCGGTGTAGTTGCAGATATTGATATCTAGCATAAACGCATTGGTCATGTTAATGTACAGCGACTTAAATCAATGCAGGCCCAAAATATTGTTGCAAGATTGCCTAAATTCAAGGTTGCAGAAATGCATAACGTATGTGAAGCCTGTCAATTTGGAAAACAGGAAAGGAAACCATTTCCTAGACATGTTCAAGAGAGTAAGAAACCATTGGAATTAATCCACTCTAATGTGTGGACTACTAAAGCTCCATCTATTGGAGGCTGTCATTATTTTGTCATTTTTTTTAATGACTATAGCAGAAAAGTTTGGGTGTATTTTATGAAAAAGAAAAGTGAAGAGTTTGGGCATTTGAAAACTCTTAAAGCTATGGTTGAAAAAGAAACAGGCCTACAAATAAAATGCCTAAGGTCAGATGGAGGGGAAGAGTACCTCTTAAATGAGTTTGCAAGGTTCCTGCAGGAGCATGGCATAAAGCAGCAATATTCATGCAGTCATACCCCACAACAAAATGGAATTGCAGAAAGGAAAAACAGGCATATTGGAGAGGTATCTCGTGCCATGCTCAATGAAAAAGACCTGTCAGATTTTTATTGGACTGAAGCAGTTGCTATAGCAGTCTACATAATGAACAGGACTCCCACTGTAGCAATACATGGCATGACTCCAGAGGAGAGGTATACTGGTAGGAAACCAGATATTTCTCATTTGAAATTTTTTGGTTGCATTGCCTATGTTCATGTGCCAGATGAGTTGAGATCCAAGTTGGATCCAAAAGCTGAGAAGTGCATCTTTATTGGTTACTCTCTGCAGGCAGAAAGGGTATAGATGTTATAACCCTTCTACTCGTAAGTTTACAATGAGCAGAGATGTTGTTTTTGATGAGATGAGTAGCTGGTATAAACCAGTAAATGTGATTGATAATGTAGATGCACAAAATGGTAATGTTGCACAGAATTCACAGCAGCAGTCACAAGATATTAGTGGACCTGGAGTGTCCTCTAGCAGTGGTTCACATTCTTTGCCATGGACAGGCAGATTGAGATCAGGAAAATCTTCTCAAAGCAATGCAGATAGTGGTATGCAGGTATCACGAAAAGGAAAAGAGAAGGTAGATCAGCCCATGTTTGATGTGAATGCAGGTCACTCTTATGTGGATGGTGAATCCAGTGGCTCAGAACAGAGCATTGATGATGAGTTGGGTATCCCTTCTGTTGTTACACCTGGGGTAAGGAAGACCAAGGATGTTTTGAGAGCATCTAGAAGTGAGCCTACTTTGCACAGGTCTACCAGAGCTAGGTATCCTGTGGATAAGCTGAAATATGATGGATTTACAGCCATTCACTATGCCTATATAGTCAAAGTGATACAGGAACCGGAACCCACTTCTTTTGAGCAAGCCATGGGAAAAGAAAAATGGGAGAAAGCCATGGATGAAGAAATGGATGCTTTGGAAGTAAATGCTACATGGGAATTGGTACCTTTGCCTAAAGATAAGAATGCAATTGGTTGTAAGTGGGTTTATAAGGTGAAGCACAATGCAGATGGTTTTGTGAATAGATACAAGGCAAGATTAGTAGTCAAGGGGTATGCACAAACATATGGCATTGATTATGAAGAAACATTCAGTCCGGTTGCAAGGATGGAAACCGTAAGGGCAGTCATTGCTATGGCTGCATCAAAGGGATGGTCTTTACATCAGATGGATGTAAAGAATGCCTTCTTGCATGGTGATTTGCAAGAAGAGGTCTATATGGAGCAGCCACCAAGTTATGTGCATGCTGTTCATCTTGAGTTTGTTTGCAGGTTGAAGAAAGCCTTGTATGGCTTGAAGCAAGTACCTAGAGCATGGTCTGACAAGATAGAACAGTATCTTGTCACTATTGGCTTTTAGATTTCCAAGGCAGATTTCTCACTTTATGTGAGAAAAATAGAGAAAGGTATTATGTTGCTTGTCATTTATGTTGATGATTTGATTATCACAGGTGATAGTGATGAAGATATCCTTAATGTGAAAATGCTATTGAAGCAGAAGTTTGAGATGAAGGATTTGGGAGAGCTGCGTTATTTCTTGGGCATTGAGGTGATTAGATCATGCATCCAGTAATCTGTATAACCATAGCATCTAATATACATAAGGAAAACCAATGTAACACCTTGCATGCCCTCTCAGCCCATAGCTTATGAGCCCTTTTCTAATCATTTGTCGGATTCCTTTCATGTATTTCAGGTTCAGCCTCATCACCTGTACATAAGTCCCAATAACCTCTGCCAACCAAAAAATTCTTCATACGGAACTTCCATAAAGAATTTTTTTTGTTGTCTAGCTTTTCTCCCAATATTTGAGTGATATTGTCAGTGCTTTGATCATTTTCCATAGTTGCAGCTTAGATATTCAGTGATGTATATAACCTGTAAGTATCTAACTCCTTTTCCTATAGTTCAGGACCAGTTTCCTGCTATTCAGGACAGTTTTTTGCAAATCAAGATAGTTTTCCTAACAACATGCTTGCTGGTAAACTATATTTTGATCATGAAAAAATATAGTCAAGTGAGCATAAATCAAGCTCAAATCAATTCAAAACATTGTATGGTAGTGGCAAAATATCCCAGCAACAAACAATGTCCATACAAGTATCAATGTTTGTGTATGCAAGTAGCAATACCAAATATAACTATCCCACTGCTATAACCAGCAGCATTTTCTCTGTTAAAACAAGAGTACTTAGACCTCAAAATAGCCCCAAAACATCTCATTCAGTTGCCACTCTATGCAGGAGTTGATACATGTCCAATCGGTTAGAATATATTGCATGTATGTCAAGTGAAGATGATAAGTATCCTTCTTGCATACAATAACCAGTCAATACCCTGGTATAACAATGTCGATCACACACATAAAGATAGACTGACTGAAGAGTAACAGGAGCTTGATATTCTAACATCGATAAGGTTGTTTTGTTTACCATTCCGTGAAATTCTGCAGAAAGAGACACAATGTTCACAGTCTGCACCTCATCATTTTCTCAATCCACCAAAATATAAACAACAATGCAACATAATACTTTCTACCAAACTATTTTGATTGCTATTTTTAGGTCTGATCACACATGGGCTACTCTGAAAATTTGCATTTGCTACTATCTTGATCTGAGCAAGCCTAAGCACTAGTTGTGAGAGTTGGGCAACAATTTTCAGCCACCACAAAGCCTATTCTAGTCTGCATTTTAACTGCATGACCCTGTGTTTTTTGTTATACAACTTGCATTTTTCCTAGAGCTATTGCTTTGGCATCTGTTTTGCTAACATTTTGCTTGTTTTGCAGTCAATTTCAACTATTTCTGGGCAAACTTGATCTTCCTTAATTTGCATTTTCAGCAAGTTTGCATTTTTCAACCTAATTAGTACACACTCTAGCAAAGAATCACACATGTCAATTGTCATTATCTATCCAAAGTGCTACTCCCAATGGCCATTTTCATCTACACTATCACATTTTATGGCCTTTAGGCTTGGCCAACCTACTGCCAAGTTTCTTGTGTACCATTTTGTATCCTTGTGTAAAAACTTGTTCCTTTGAGCCTTAAACCATTGTGTGGTATTTCATTGTTGATACATTTGAAAAGTTCTTTCCCTTCATAGACACTAACATGCTCTTTTCAGCTTGCAGTTGAGATTTAACGGTGGTGTAACATTCCACTCACATGCAACGCTTTATAGGCCCTTGTTGAAGGTGAAATCCTATAGCAGGTCGAACTCACCTCAACTCAAGGTCCTTTTATACTTCAAATCTAACCCATGGAGCTAATTGCACATAAATGGCTAGTTTTTCTTTAATCTAAGCAACTTTAGTGTATATTGCTCTTCACAGTTGCGATAGTGTTTCACCATGAAGCTCTACCCATATCATCTAAATCAGCTTGATTGAAGAAAATCACTACATACATTTTCTACCAAATCAACCACTCCTTCCAATTCTGTGTAGGTACAATTCATAGTCTGGCTTGTGGGGATATTCATTTTTTACAAGTAGATCATAGTTGACCATGAGAGTGACCTGAGCTCCCCACCACAAAAGGCCCCACAATCAAAAAACAAACAAAGCCAAATAAAATTACACAAAAAAAACTTGTTTGTTCATTTTCAGGAATCTTGTATCTAACAGTTTACACACAACAAACAAATATGTACATAAAACCTTCTATATAATCCATCAACATGAACATAAGGATACAAAATGAATATTCTAAGTTTTTTATGTGCTCTAGGATATCAGGCATCCTATTTTACACCAATCTTATATCTGTTCTACAAGATATTATGCAAGCTTACACCAAGTGCTTCTTTTTCATTTTGATGAAAAATCTTTTGGCAGCATACCTAGATTGTTTTGAAAACATAGAGAAACGAATTGTGCTTCTTAAGTAGGGATTCCCTCCAAAAGCAAGCTTTAAGAAGCTCCTAATTATGGGGTCCATACTTGTGAGAGCTAAGAGATGTAGGGCGGCTTCTTAATTTGTCAAATGGCATAGTTAACTCTTGTTGAACATGGCGACCCACATGATAAGAGTTGAAAGCATCTGAGAACTCTTTCACAGTGATGAACCTGTAAGGCTTCGCTTTGTCGGCCCAATATTGTTCCCGATCCTTCCTAGATGTATCTGTAAGGCACAATATCTGTGGTGAGTTCTTTGGGGTTGTCATCAAAACTAGTGAGTACACATAAAGAGAAAAACTACAAAGAAAATGTAATCGTTAAGTGAGTTATGATGGAAAGCAACAAAGATGTTACATCTTGTAGAAAATTAGGAGTGCTTTTTCTTTCAGGACATTTGAAACCCATACCCTCAAAGAAGTTCCAAACTTAGTCTCGAGGTCCTTGGTTCCTAATTTTGTCTCAGCTTTTGCCTTCTAATATCCATCAACCTGTTTGTCAACAACCTACAAATCTTAGAAAACATTGCCTAATGGGATAATTAGTTCTCCTTCAGGTTTCTATAGTTCTTAGTCAATTCAAAGGCTTCCATAGCCTGGCCTTACCCATCACCTATGCAAACACAGATGTCGATCACAAAGGATAAGCATGTGCAGATGTGGGAGCTTTCGCTCAACCGCCAAGACCCACGGACCACTTATTGTTTCAAGCGTTCCAAGCCGAGCACTAATGGCTACCTCTCACATAGCCGACGTGTCATCCATATCTACGGGTGTAGTGAGCTTACCTCCATGCCGATTGAGTTACCTCCTCTCTCGCACACTCCGGTAGCTCCACGATCCAAGTGCAAACTTCAAGCGAGCTCCATCCTCAAGCTCCACACTCCAAGCTTCATCGCCGCAAGCAAGAAAAGAGAAGAGAAGATAAGAGAAGAAGAGAGGAGAAGATGGAGAGCTTCTCCTCCCCGGTCCCTCACCCTCACACACTCACTCCCTCACACTCTCACACTCCCTCTCTCAAGCACAAGCTCAAGCAAGCAAGAACGAGAAGAAGAAGAAGAAGAGGAGAGGCACTTTTGGCCACACACAAGAATGAGCTTCTCATTCACTTTTCAACTTTATATACAAAACCCTAAATCCCGTTTGGGCGGTCATCCCCTTTTTTACATGGCCGGCTGTGCTAGGCCCTTTTCCCCATTGTCCTTCTATCTTCTTAGCTTCCTTTCCACCGCCCGTCTACATTTACAAATTGCACGGGTGAGAGCCCAATGCTCCTTAAATTAAATCATGATGCGCTTGCACTCTTTTACAAAAGTATTGACTTGTGCTTTTCCTTGTGCGCCTTTTTGCCTTATTTAGGACTTTTCTGCACTTCTTGTGTTTCTAGATTTTTCTTGATGCACCTTCGTCTTCCATTTCACTTTTTCCTTGGCCTTGTCTTCTGCTTTAGCTTTTCTGGATTTTCCACCTTTGTTCGTTTGAGGGTTAACATTACCCCCCTCCTAGACAAGTGCCAATCCCATGGCACTCACCGTCATAGGTAGCAGGCTTTAGCAAGCACCGAAGACGTGGGTGGAAGGGACATCAGTGGTTGCCATGGAGGAGTATTGGTGGTGGTGTGGAGGAAGGTCGTTGGGGGCACGTTGGTGGCCTAGGTGGCTGGTGGTAGGGTTGTTGGAGTTTGTGGTAGGGATGTTCTTTGTTGGGGATTGCATTGATGGCCAGCACAAGTGTTGGTTTGTTGGGGATTCTGCACATGACGATTCTTGGCGGGCTTGCAGGATGATAACGGATAAGAATTCAGAGTTGGGTGTCGACAAAGAGCAAACGACACTTTCATTGGAGTCTTCAATACCTGCAATTGAAAACCTCTCGTAGGTGGTCTCTCCCTAGGGGTAGTGCTAGTCTTCTCTATCGTGCACAAGACATAGTTCAAATAGTTTGGGAGACAGGTCGAACTCTAAGCAAGCTGAGAGTATACTCCTGCACTTGAGGACCCAAACTATGTATATATTTTGGTGCAAATATTATGTGAGTGCTCGTGCATACTTAGATATTATGTAGTTAGAAGACTGCGGGCTGGTTTCTCGTAACAATATGTGGATGAAGCAAAGTTGTCCATATTGAGAAGAGTACACGTGAAGGTGTATGAGACATCCTTTACATTGTGACTGCACGACGTAGCTTAATTGAACATAGGGACATCGCACTTTTGGTAGCTGGGATCTATTGGACTTTCTTGATGAGGACGGTGTACTTTTCATGGCCAATCGTGTGGTGCTTACCACAATTGATTGCAATGGTATTAAGGCAGAGTGCAAGAGGGAATCGTGCGAATGGGTCAGGGTGACAGGTCTAACTATAGGCGAGAGAAGCTCCCTTGGTATGTCATGCCCTTGATGTGCCCTGAACAATTGTGGGTGATGTGAAAGGGCTAGGGGACTAGGGACGGAGCCAGCCGACCAAGGTCACTGGATGTACCTAATTTGAGGACCCCTATGTGTTGTGCTGTGATCGTGGGTGCTTCATATCTTTTCGTTCTTTTCTTTTCTTTTCTTTTCTTTTCTTTTTTGTTTTCTTTTTTGTTTCTTTTTCTTGTGCTTTTTCTTTCTTTCTTTCTTTCTCTTCTCTTTTTCCTTTTTTCTCTCTTTTTTTTTTGGGCCTGCCTGAGTACAACCATTGCAATATGTTGAGGCTATCAACCTTTCAATGGGTTGGGAAATGTCAAGCTTCGAAGGCTCAGGAAATGGATATTACAGTGATGATTGTGCCCTAGCCTCGTTGTTAGAGAAGCAGTCGTTGAGATGTGGATATACACTTGAGATATGGCAACCCTCTTTAGAACGTGCGACGTTGGTACAATTGGGGTAACAGCTGCCATGAGTGCCCGGCATAGAGCGTAACCCAGAAAGAGGAAGTGGTTAAGATCATGCTTTCACCCATGCGACATGGGCACTCACACAGATGATTTTTTCCTTTCGGCAGCGTGGCTTTTTCGCGGCTCTTTGTGGGGTCAGTGGTCTTGCGATGACTTGGGCATTGAACACTTTCGCACAAAGACCTGTGTCATCCTGCATCCACTTGTCACTTCATGAGAGTACATGCACGGCATATGCCGCAACTAGAATAAACCAGTGCAACGCAAGGAGACATCACTTATCTGAATTCCATGGTGTTGGCTTAGATACTTATCACCTGCGCTTGATTAGCTTTTTTTTCTTTTGCTAAAGATGTGAAATATATTAAACGCAAATATGAAAAGTTAGTACAATCAGGGAACATGTCAGCACTTAACCATTTAAACACAAAAAGACATGGCCAGGTAGCATTTGATAAGCCTTTTATACAACAAAGGGCTACTCTATTTGTACGAGGCGGGGCGAGTTTGGGTGGTCGGGTGACTAAGGCTGTGCTGGTGAGGGGCTCCTGTGAGGCCGGTCGGGGAAGATGTCGGTGCGTCAAATTTATGCTTGTCCCGAGCTGCCCTCTCCTCTTTTGAGCACCTGGTGCCCAAGTGTCTGGTGGGAGCCCGCACGACTGACGCCTTGTGTGCTCCCTTGAGCTTCTATTCCCCTAGCCTGGGGATTTTTCAGGCTACGTCCAGTGCGGTGTCGCTTGGGGCCTCGTTTCTTTGCATAGGGTAGGTACGTAGCGTTTCGGCAGAGGAGCTTGTGCTACATGCTCCCTTTGACGGCGGATAGTGTCTTTGCAAGCCAGCTGCACTGGGTGCTTCATGTCTACTACCATAGGGGGACCTGCAAAATGCAAACCAAGGATTAGGCCTTGAGACAGGATGAAACTATTCGCATGGAAGGGATTATACAGTGGGTTATCAAGCGCATATGACGAGGAGGGGAGAGGTGAGGCATATAGTGTTTGTTGCAGAGGGATGGCCCCCATAATGATGTTCATTTTGCCTCCATCCATTAGCAGATCTTGGCTTATGCTAAGTTGCATGGACTGGTTGTCATGGAGTGGGGCAGGGCTCATCCTCGGAAGGATAGACCGAACAGGGGGAAAGGTGTATAGAAAGGGACAATACCTTGTCTACACCCTCAGAGATGTTGGTCAGGGCTTCCTATGGTGGTAATGAGGGTTGCATGGCTTCCACCTGGAGGTGGGAATGGTCACACATCTTCCAAATGTGTGGTGAGAGGAGGACCTGAGGATCTTAGCCTGTTGAATCCAACTCTTCTCCCTGCGCTTGACTATCATTGCGTGTGTGTGTTGATATTATCTATACAGGGTCACAAAATTCATTGTCTATTTATGTACATATTTACGAATCCATGTCACTTCACGAGGATAAAAGCCAATTGTAGAACTCTGGATTGTACTGGAGTGTGGCACATGCATTTAGTACTCGTGGTAGCTTACTCAAAACCGATAGATATTTTGCAACATCGAGTAGCATGGAACCTTGTCCGAGTCTACTGACAACTCCTCAGTGAGAACCTTATCAGACAGAGAGTTCTCTTGACTAGTTTCAGCTAAGTCCGTACCCCGAATGGCAGTCAGCACTCAAAAGGAAGTTGGTGCCACATAGGTTGGGTCTCTTTGAGACCGCCATTTGGCCAATCGCTCCTCTGAGACTCTGTCATGATCTGGGCCTCTAGTTCGGCCATTGCAATGCGATTTTCACACCAACGTTGTTCAAATTGACTTTGACCCTCTGATTGTCGCTTTGGTTGCTCTATCTCTAAGAGATTTGGTTGGCAGAGCACATCATTGAATGTTACACTTAAGCGTAGTTTGTCGGCTTCCTTGTCGTCAGAGATGAGTTGCATGCGTTCATGCAGGAGCCTGTTATAGTGCTTGTCAAGATGTTCTTGCTCTTTCCAGGATAAGGGAAATGGCAAGTATTCTTCAAGCTGCTCTTTAGGAAATGCGCCCATGTCTTCCAAGATGTAGACACGTGCGAACACTTTGAGCTTAGCATCCAACTCGGTTAAGCATTCTGCGACACTTCTATGTTCAACGAGGGCTTGCTCAGTTGCTATCTCATGCAAGGTTCTAGGAGTTTGCCTAGGCTTTAGCATAGCTGGGGGCTCAGGCCTAGACAAGTAAGATTGGTCAACGCTAGGATTTCTTATGCTCTTGGGATTTCCGTGTTTCTCCTGAGGCTTCGTTATTACGTCATGGTTCTCCTTGGATGTGACTGGTATAAATTTGTCACCCTGTTGTGACAGCGTTGTATCCACTCTTGATTGGTCAATGTGAGTTCTGTTTTTGATGGATTGAGTGTTGTAAGCAACCGTTGATGGTAACGGCTGCTTTGATTTTTCAGAGCACAGGGATGTGTCTAAGGTTTCACCGCTATTAGGAGAGGCATCAGTGGGTCACTCGTGGATGGACTCGATGCTTTATTCCTCAACTCTCAGCTCTCCAGCGCTCTTGGTGTCAATGTTCTTGGGGTCCACAACCACCTGTAAATTGTTGTTGTTTTTGCTATTTTCTCCTCTTTTTCTTGGTCAGTGAAGGTGCATCTCTCAATGACTCAAGACCCTGGAATCGGTCAACCGTTGATGTGCTTGGTTGGGCCTTAGCATTCTCTTTCTCTAGTGCGTCCTCATGGGGCATAGCCGTGGCCTGCTGAATAGCCTCGCTAGGTTGTGAGGGTAAAACTGCCTCTCTTTTTGGAGAGTCTAGCCCTTCAGTCAATTCCCTTCTATTTAACTCCTCTAGCTTAGGCTTTAAGCACTTTGGAAGTGCTGGAGTTGTCAAGGATGCTTGTTGCAGCACCTCCTCCATAGGTGAACTGCTAAGGACACGTTCCGCAAGGGTCATTGTCACGGCCAAGGGCTGTGACTACTGTGATCCCTAATTGGAAGTGGTAGCGGCTAGTCCAGTGGGCTAGTTGATCTTGGTGGATTGCGATGTCAAGTCCCTAGGGTGATCGAAAGTGGCTGTGTCTTTTGTTGCCCTTTGAGCATTTACTTGTGTAGATCGAGCATGAGTTGATCTAGTCACATTAGGTTGCACAGGAATATCCTTGGGCCGAGAGCTACGGATGGTGTCATGTCCCACCTTTTGGATATTTGGAAGCTTAGATGGATATAGAGATTGGGATTGAGCAGCTGCCCTTGACAACTGCTATTGTGCTTCCTGTGTCCGTTTGGGAAAAGAGGTTGTAGGAGATCTAGGACTCTTAGGTGGACTTGGCACTGGGTGAATGATTTGCTCGAGGCTATTAGATGATTGTGCCATTTTCTTTGTTGAGCAATCAGCCTTCTTACGAGTAGTGTTGTGCCTCTGGTGCTCATTATCCTCTTGGGAAGTCAAAAGCTCTTTGAGCACTAGTGGTCTTTGTGTACGCTCAATGGTTACGTATGACATCTGCTTATTAAGCATGCTAGGCTGAGGCTCTTTCTTTCGAACACACCTGTTTGGTTTCTTGCCTCGAGACCTAGAGTTTGTCTTAGATTTTCTCCTGTGCTTTGTTGCTTTTGATGCAATCTGGCCTTCAGCTAATAGAGGTGGTTTAGCAGGGGGTTTCTGTACCCAAATCCATCTGTTACCTACATAATACCCTTGATCACGTAGCAACGCTTTGGATATCCATCACGGGTATATGTCTTCATCTTCCGGGTCTTGGCTTGTAAATTTAAGCCTTTTGACAAATGCCCTTGATTCCCCAACTGCACGACCAGATGTGGATTCTCCACTGATGTCTTGGATCGTCAGTGCAGTGCTATTCAAGGAGTTCTATCGTCAGGACTGTCATATCTAGTCATTCTCGCTATTGTAGCTTGATGTTGTTGCTTTCCGCTTTGACTAGATGAAGTCCAAATGCAACACGTATGTGTTTTTGCAGTGTGCCCTTTTTGCCCTTGTTGGCTAGATTGGCCCATTGAGGTTCTAGGGTCTTTGTTTATCTCTGTTCGGGTAGGGGCTTTTGGTTGCTCTTTTGCAAGTGAGAATCCATGCTCATGTAGAGCCATTTCTACACTAGGGTCCAATTTGGAGGACCTGTCATGACGCGCATTTTCTCTCCAACCTACTTGGGGGAGGTGCGGAGGGGGCAGATCCCCCTCTCTACAGGGGTCCAGGGGGGGTAGTCCCCCCTAATCCCCCAGGGCTATTACGGTAAACACCATGCCCAATTTGGAGGACCGTTTATAGCCAAATTTTGAACTACTTGCTCTAAGTTTCAGCCCAGTGATGGATCTGTGATGTGCCTTTAGCTCTACGTAGCCTTTGGGGTCAATTTTGGGATTTAGATGCGTCAAAATTTGTGTTATAGATACCTGCCTGATTTTGACAGTTTTCTGTCTAATTCTCAGATGTTCGATTTTCAAGAGTCCGATTATCAGAATCAGACGTCCAATTTTGGGTTGGTCCGATCAGCCCAATGGTCCGATTTTGGTCATGTTCGAGTTCTGAGCCGTCCAATTCTGAGCCGTCCGATTCCTTATGTCCGATTCTGAAGTCCGATTTTCAGTGTGTCCAATTTTCAGGGTCTGAGGATAGTAATCAGACGAAGTGGCTTGATTTTCGGAGTGGTCTGATTCTGGGAGTCGGATCAAAAAAGTGGTCCGATTTTTGGAGTCGAACGGTCTGACTCTAGAAATCAAGTAGTCCTATTCTGGGACTCGGACAGCTTGGTTTGATGTCGTGGACGACGGTCCGCGGGTTGCGCGCGATGCTTCAAGGTCAAAGCCTACTCCCTGAAATCATCCAGTGCCTTCCAGATAGGTACAAAACACTACAAGGAAATGCCAAACTTACCCGGAATCACTGTGGCGCTCGAATCGATCGGCACTTCAGAGGTCTCCCTGCTGCTCTCCCTCTCTCGCTCGCTCTCTCCCTATCTCTCAAGATCGCTCTCTTCTCAGAAGGCATGATGTCAAATGTGGTCTTTCGTGGTTCCCTGGGCCTCTTATTGCCCCATCCCAGCCTGCTGTAACCTCAGAAATTAATCCCTTATACTCTCCCAATCAGAAATCTGAATCTATGCCCCTATTCCCCTGTTTCAATCTGTTATACAGCAACAAAAAGCCCTATTGTTTGCTCCAATGTTTTGCTCCTATCCTTCCTAAATGCAAGACAAAATTATAAGAAAAATACCTACACTACTGCATCATGCTTTCCCAAGTCCAAAACAACAAAAAGCTACTTCCTAAGGAGATCAAATACCTCTTCAAACTCCCTCGCTTCCTACCTATCTACCTCAAGCACCAATTCAGGGAAAACCCTACTTCAATGCTTGATTCAAAGTGCACAAGCGCTCAAGGCTTGAATCCGTTGGTCTCGGTAACGGGACCAAAATGTGGGAGCTTTCGCTCAACTGCCAAGACCCACGGACCGCTTATTGTTTCAAGCGTTCCAAGCTGAGCACTAATGGCTACCTCTCACATAGCCGACGTGCCATCCATTTGATCTTTATTTATCAGTCTTTGGAATACATCAAATAAATGTGCCCCAAGGCTATTCTAGCAATCCTCAGGGATTGCTATTCCAAGTTCCGCCCATTGACTAGTATGCGGGCCTCGAGATCCCATCTTGAGTCACATTGGCCTCTTGTGCAGGATCTGAAAACAAGGAATTTATGGCCAGAACCTCCCCTGGCACCAAGCGTCCTCCTACTCCAAGTAGCACCCCCGAAGAGACCTCTCGCAGCGGGTTCGGTCCACATACCCCGCGCGGCTAACAACCCCCTTGGATAGGGTCAGGCAGACAGTCGGAGGTAACTGGTACTGCCTCTCCCTCCATGCTTTTAGCCTGGAGCATTAGCTGTTTTTCTTGAATTAGTTCCTTGAGCAAAGAAGTACAAACAGTGCACCTAAGTGTACAATCATGAATATTCTAGTGGTCCTTTGTACAGCCAACTGCTAAGGTGTGATTCCTTCTTCCCGAATGCTTCCAACATTCGATCCTGGATCAATTGCGACTTGCCAAGATCCCAAGGGTTTCGTAAGCTAAGTTGCTTGATTATCCTTTTTCCTTGGGTTAGGGTTTATACCTAGTTGACCCAAATTGCCACTACCTTAGGTTTCCTTATATTATAGTCAATAAATCCTGGGCAACCTTGTCGCCCTAACTTGGTTGGTCAACTGCATTCTTGGCAATTCGTAACTACCCTAGCTTGGAAAATCAGTCGCAAGGAAGAGTGATGTAGCAGGATGACTAGTCAACTTCTAGAAAATTAGACTTGTAATTAGAACTCCCCAAAACTTGGTCTAAGGAGCAGCAATACTATTTTGTGATTTAGACACAAGACCATATGACGTTGCAGCTTGTAGCACGAGTTAGGTGTCAGTATCTGACTTGTGGGGATTATATCTTTCTTTGTACGGTATTTCTTGATCAAGAATACCTTTGATCAAGATATAGGGTTTGGGAGTCCTATTGACCCAATCCAAAACCCTAACCCTACTAGGCTGATAAACGTTTTGTCCCTAGGGTCCCTAAATTCCTTGCAGAGGTCTAGTATTTGGTCAACTGATCCTTAGGGTGAGAACCCTAGATTGTTCTTGCGCGGGTGATTAGATAATCTTAACATTTCGAGAATGTGGGTAGGACCTTTGAGATTGGAAATATTAGATCGGCATCCTACGTGTGATACTAGGTAGAATTTTAACATAGCTTAACCCTACCTAGCACATTGAGGTGACCGTCATATGCTAACTGATCATACCTTTATGAATTTCATGTAAACTACCCAATTACACGTGAATTACTTAGTTGATCTAACCAACCTACAATATTAAATATGATCTTCTCTTTAAAGATGCAAATACTTTCTAAAAGGTGTAAGTAACTGCAAGATGAGTAAGATGTATCATTCCATGCAATTTCAAGACCAAAGACCTTTTTGCCTTTATGTGACTAAAGGATCTACAGTGATCTTTCTTTCCCTTGCCCTATACTATAATGATTGACATTCAGAGCTAACTCTTATAAACCCTACGTTTTATTCATCGAATTCAAGATTTTAGTATTTTAATGAAGATGCATCCTTTTCCTAATTCAAACTTTGATAAAAGAACTCCATGCATGGATGCATCATTCTTTCATGACCAAGTGCCAATGAATCCATCATTGATTTAATCCTTCCTTTAACACTTAACCCAACCTAGAATGTAACTATCACGTATGCGATTTGCAAAGTACATAAATCATTTCTATGCATTACAACTATTCGGACATCATTTAATGGCCGTCTACAATTATCTTACACACAAGTCACAACCAAGAAATTATTACATAAGTGCATTATGTGTTATATGCCCTGTCCTTTGCGTGATGCAACAAGGATGCCTTTGCACAATCTTGTCTTTTAACTTATGTATCATACATTCAAAAATGCAACTACCCTTGACCATGGAAGTGCAAGTGCTAGTCATGCAACTGAACTTTGTAAATCGAACAAATATATAGATTTTACGATGCATTTAAGTTTCCCTACGTGAATTACAGCATGCTTTATGCATCCTTTCCATGCGAAAATATTATTTGGAACCTGGGCATTCAAAATCGGGGTGTTGTCCAATCTTGTACTTTGAGTGGAAGCTCCCACGTGCGCTCCTCTTGACTTTTGCTTAGGAGCCATTGACACAGCAGATTTCGACTCAGCGAACTCTCCTTGCCCTTTATCCAATTTCCAAAACTTCCTACTGCCCGAGATTTCCCTCGCGGCATGGAAAATAGGCCTTGGGGAGCATGGTTTAGAAACCCCGGGAGACGCGGTTGAACTTAGCTTAGAGAAGCTTCAAAAGAAGCTTCTCAAACTTCTGGATTACAAGGATGACATGGAAATGTGATGGGTGGAGATGATGATGATGGTGAAGATAACGATGAGGGAGATGACGACGACGATGATGACGATGATGATGATGATGATGATGATGATGATGATAATGATGATGATGATGATGAAGGTGACGGGGGCGGCAGTAGCCTGGCGGCACAGCTGCAGCAGTTAGAGGCAGCGGGTAGCTCCTCACGGCAGGCAGCAGCAGCACGATCAATCCCTCCCACCGAGCTTGGGAGGGGGGGTTGATATGAGAGGAAGGTGGGGAGGATGGCCACACAAGTGGCAGGGTGCATGCCCTCCTCCCCATGCCCCTCCACAACTCCAGCTCATACTCCCTCTCCCCGCCATGCAACGGCTGAAGGGGAGGGAGTTTTAAAAAAAATTGCAAATAATCCTTTATACTTTTTCCCTTGAAGGGGTGTTTCCGCGGTGGACTACGAATTTTGAGCCATGGCTTCCTATACATGATGCGGGGCTGATGTTTGTTGACGCACGTGGATGGAGCACTTAGCCCAAAAATTTTTTGTTGCGGGAGATTACTTTGAGTCACTTTTGCACAGAATCTAGGTTCTTTAATATTTTGTTGTAGAAATATTACATGCTCTCCCCCTTAGAGGAATCGAGATGTCCTCATCTCGAGAAAATCTTGGGGTATTTTTGGTTGAGAGTACTTTCATCCATCCAAGTGGTGTCCTCTTCGAGGTAATCTTTCCACTAGATGAGGTATTCTCTCGAGGTCCTAGATTTCAAATGCCTCTCCCTAACATCTAGGATCCTGTCAGGCCGTAGCTCAAGGACTCCTTGGCTCGGCATTACAACTTGTTGATCATCAAGCACGTGACTAGGGTTAGGCACATACTTTTTCAATAGGCTAATATGGAATACATTATGAACTTTTAGGTTTTCAGGGAGTTGAAGTCTATAAGCATTAGGACCTAGGCACTTGAGAATCTTATAGGGTCCACAATACCTTGGACTTAGCTTTTTGCATTCACCCAAGGATAGGGAACTCTTCTTTGGATGTACGCGAATGAAGACCATATCACCTTCAACGAAGGATCTGTCTTGCCGTTTCAGGTCCGCATAAGCCTTCTGTCTGTCCTTGGTGGCTTGGATGTCCTGTCTTATTGATTTGATTTGGTCATCCATGTCTTCTAGCATTTGCTTTGAAGCTTCAACCCTCAAGGTTGGATCTGAAAAGCTTAAAGGAGTATGACAATCGTGCCCATACAATGCTTGAAAAGGGGTCATCTGAATGCTTTGTTGGTAAGAAGCATTGTAGGCAAACTCAACCAGTGGAAAATATTGAATTCACTTTTTGGGTTCGCGACAGCAGTGTGCACTAAGCATATCTTCAATGACTTGGTTGACTCGTTCTGTTTGACCATCGGTTTGGGGATGGTAAGCTGTACTAGAATAGAGTTGAGTCCCAACAGCCTCGAAGATAGCTCTCTAGAAGTGTGAGGTGAAGAGAGAGTCACGATCACTAATGATTCTTCTAGGTAGCCCGTGCAGTTTGAATATTTCCTTGATGAATAACCTTGCAATGTCTGAGGCTTTATAGTTTCTCTTAACAGGAATAAGATGTGCAATCTTGGTGAGCATATCTACTACGACCATAATGGAGTTGTATCCTCCCTGGGATAGGCCAACAATAAAATCCATACTAATGAATTCCCATTTCATTTGGGGAATGTCAAGTGGTTGCAATTTTCCTGGCATTTTGACATGTTCGGCCTTAATGCGTTGGCAAGATAAACATTCCGTGACATATTTGAGAACTTCACCTTTGAGCCTATCCCAATAATAGCTCTTCGTGACTGCATTAAGGGTCTTGGCATAGCCAGGATGTCCTGAGAAAGGGGAGTCATGGGCTTCCCAAAGTATCTTCTACTTGAGTGATTGGCTTGCCGGGATACATAATCTTGTCCTATAATAGACAAGTCCATTATTGAAAGAGAATTCTTGGTACTTTGTCTGTAGTTCTGGGTCTTGATCTTTGATGGGGATCTCCCTTAGCAATTTCTGATAGGTTGGGTCTGTTGAAAGAGGGGAGAGAGAGACAGGGATGGAGCTAACAGAGAACCATCAGGTTCTTCTTCTTCTATTTCATTATTCAACACTAGAGTAATACTCACACTACAAAGAGTAACCTAGTGGAAGTGTAACTAGACTGACTAACTCTAGTCAGGTCACTGACTAGCTAAACCGACTTATTCAATGTAGTCACATGCAGACAGCTGCACACTAGCTATTACAGATGTCGGTCATACATAAAGACAGACAGACCGGAGAGCTTGACTTCTAACACTCCCCCTCAAGCTCAAGACAGCATCTGCACACCAAGTAGCTATCTAAAACCACAAAACTTATCTTTACCCAGACACTTGGTAAAGATATCTGCAACTTGCTCATCAGTCCTCACATGCATGAGATCAACCTTTCCTGCAAGAACCATCTCTTGAATGAAGTGGTAGTGTACCTCTATGTGTTTTGTCCTAGCATGGTAAACTGGATTCATGGCCAGGAGTACACTACTGAGATTGTCGCATAACAGTGTCACTGGAGCATCAACCTGTATATCCAAGTTAGCCATAAGCTTGAGCAACCATGCAATCTCACATGCTGCCAATGGAGCTCCCCTGTACTCAGTCTTAGTACTGGATAAAGCAATCGTAGGCTGCTTCTTGCTACTCCAGTTGATCATGCCGCTACCAAAGCCAAAAGCATATCCACTCGTAGACCGTCTGTCAAATGAGCATCCTGCCCAATCTGCATCTGTGTATCCAATCAGTGTCAAGGGCTTATCTCTGACATAGAACAGCCCATAGTCTACAGTAGACTTAACATACCTCATGATGCGTCTAACTGCATCCAAGTGCAGCTTCCTCGGCTTCTGCATAAACTGGCTTATCAGCCCTACAGCATAGCTCAAGTCAGGCCTAGTGATGGTTAAGTAAATCAGACTGCCAACCATCTGCCTGTACATAGTCACATCTTCAACTTCAACCCCAGTGTTCATGTCTAGCTTTATATTCTGATCCAGAGGTGTATCCAGTGGTTTGCATTCAGCCATGCCATACTTCTTAAGCATTTCCATGGCATAGTGCTTCTGCATCAGCCATAAACCATTTTCAACTGGTACAACCTCAATACCCAAGAAATACTTCAGATCTCCTAGATCTTTCATGTCAAATTTAGATTTCAGCATCTTCATTGCATGCTGAATTCCCATGTCATCATCTCCAGTAATTATCAGGTCATCAACATATATGACCAGCACTACTAAGCCACTGTCAGTCTTCTTTGTGAACAAGCTGTGATCAGCCCTGCCAACAACAAATCCAAGGCTTTGCAAAGTAGTTGTTGATCCTAGAGTGCCAGGCTCTCGGAGCCTGCTTCAGCCCATACAATGCCTTTTTCAGCCTGCACACATAATGCTGAAAATCAGGGTGCTCATAGCCTTCCGGCTGAACAATATATACATCCTCTGCTAAATCACCATTGAGGAATGCATTCTTGACATCCATCTACTGCAATTTCCAGCCTTTTGCAATAGCCAAGGCAATTACTATACGTATGGTTGCCATCTTTGCAACCGGGCTGAATGTTTCATCATAATCCAATCCATACTGTTGAGCATATCCTTTAGCAACCAGCCTGGCTTTGTATCTTTCCACACTGCCATCTGACTTACATTTGATTTTATAGACCCATTTGCAGCCAATGGTGTTTTTCCCATCAGGCAGTGGCATCAGATCCCAAGTCTGATTTTCAACCAAGGCATTCATCTCTTTGTCCATAGCATTGCACCAATTTTCATCCTTTACTGCTTCAGCATAAGTACCTGGTTCTTTGATCTCCATCACTTTTGTCATGTAAGCATAGTGCTTTGCAGCATAACCAGTGTGCATAAACCTGTCAACAGGTCTCCTGATCCTCTCTGATCTCCTGAGCTGTGGCTCACTCTGAGCTTGCCTCTCATGAGGTGGCACATAACGGCTTTGCCTAGCACCTGGCATCATAACAGACGGAATCCCCAATTCGCTGTCTAAGCTGTCACTGCTCGATGACTCATAGCCTGCTGTGAGTGGTCCTGTCACATCCTCAAAAACCTTTTCTTTTTCTTTTCCCTTGTCATTTCTCCCCCTCACTGACATGTCTGTGTCAATGGACATAGAATTATGGTTCTGTAAGTGTCCTGACCAAGGACTCACTGCGGAAGATACATCTGCTATTTAACCACTCATAGAAGTACTCTCTGCAGGAGTATTTTCAGCATGATTCATACTAGATGCTCCACCAATAGGCACCACAACCGGATTCCCATACCACGATGCTAACTCATCAAAGACTACATCTCTGCTAATGAGTGTCTCATGCGTAGAAGGTACATAACACTTGTATGCTTTCTGTTCCTATGCATATCCCAAAAATACACTCTTCACTGCCTTAGGATCCAATTTCTTCCTCTTCTCATCCGGTATATGCACATACGCAATACATCTAAAGACTTTCAAGTGCCTGATGTCAGGTCTATGACCATACAATTTCTCATAAGGGGTGATTGCATGTATTCCTGTTGTAGGAGTGCGATTCAGCACATAAATTGCAGTCATTACTGCTTCAGCCCAATAGGCATTAGGCAAACACTTCTCATTTATCATAGCTCTTGCTGACTCCATTAAGACTCTGTTCTTCCGTGTTAGAATATCAAGCTCCTTCATGTGTGTTTGACCAACATAAGTTGGACACAGCTAGTCTAGCTAGATCAGTTAGGTACATTAAATAAGTCGGTTCTACTTCTAGCGTGAATGGTCCTTATGACCTTAGGTTGTATACGCACTAAGAGTGTGCTGAATGAATAATTAGAAGAATAGAGAGAGGAAGCATGTTGCTTCACTCCGTGTTGCTCTCCTTCCTGCATCCATGAAATCTAACATGGTATCAGAGCCATGAATGGGCTCACTGGTGGAATGCACTCAAGAAGAAGACTTGAAGATTGACCTGAAGAGCTGGAAAGGAAGAGGACTGATAATCATTTTTCATCAATGGTCTCACAGAGGTATGTATTGTTGAGCATTGGAGTCTCATTGCTTGAAGCATGAGCTATGGCTTGTTGAGGAGTCTTCCAAGGACTGATTGAGCACCAGTGAGTGCATTATTATTATAATAATAAGCAAAATGTGCAGCAGTAGAGATTTGGCCAGTCTGCGTGTTTGCGCCTGCTGGCTGAACGCATATTCACCTGCAACACAAGGCATTTGCAGCTCCTCAGGTAATTTACAGCTTGCCTATACATCTTGGAAGGTGGTTGAAGGTCTTGGCATGCTATCACTTGGATGTATGCTCAGTCATGAGCTACAGATCTGATCTATAGATCTGAAATAATAGTAGTTCAGCTGTAAACAGTGATAGGGTAGCTTGTATCTGAACTTGATTGGAGCTTGAAGCTCTCTGATATGATTTATGGACCTCATTGGAGCCAAGGAGTACTCTGGAAGACATATGTATCAGTTCTCATGCCTTTGAGCTGAAATTTCTTGAAGGAAGTACTCAAATCTGGAAGTGTAAACAGGCTGGAAACCTATCTCAAAACAGTGGGCAGCAAGCATTAGCTTCCATTGAAGCATTACATAACACTTGGCTGGGATTTATCATATGTATGACATGGGATATGTATGCTGGAGGTTTATGGATTGGCTTGAGCATCAAGGGATCATGGAAGTTGAAGTCTAAGGCTGGTGATTACTCCAGTGACATTGTCTCAGTGGTTGCAAGCAGTAAATGCAATCTATGAATTCATGAAGATAGGATGCCTATAGTTACCCGAATGCTCATGTATTGAACCTAACACTTCAAAGTGAATGTCTGATGACTTTGGTTTACTGAGAAGTTGCTGATTGCAATTTGTAAGCAGAAGGCTTGATACTTATACATGCTATCTATGCACTGACTTGTGCCCCATTGGTTATGCTCGGATTGCTACATGTATTAGCAGATGTCTATGAAGGTTTGGGAC
Organism: Lygodium microphyllum; assembly: GCF_053477565.2. Taxonomy (NCBI): domain Eukaryota; kingdom Viridiplantae; phylum Streptophyta; class Polypodiopsida; order Schizaeales; family Lygodiaceae; genus Lygodium; species Lygodium microphyllum. Next base: position 22,743,469 of record NC_141158.1, on the reverse strand, counting down.
ATGTATGACATGTATATCACTCAGTTTTGGGCTCGAAATCACTGCTGGTCACTCACAGAATTACAGTTTTCAGACTGCATATATGTACCCTGGCAGTGAGGTTACAGGAGTTCAGACCGAAGTGAATACATAGTATTTGCACTGACTGCTTTACTCACAGGTTAAGCCACTTGGTTTGAGCTCTTTTGGACTGTCAGTGGGCTGAAATACCCTGGTTTTTTACTGCAATTAATTGCAAAAAACTGTTATAAACAGTTCCGGGGCTGAAGTTGAACTGCTAAGAAGATCTTGGTTTGCAGGTAGTCAGGAAAGGTCTACAACATGGCAAATGCTGATAGAACTGATAATGTAACCCAAATTGTGGGAGAAAAGCTTGATAGCAACAATTGTGCAATATGGAAGTTCCGCATGGAGAACTTTCTGATAGGCAAAGGATATTGGGACTTAGTGACAGGTGTTGAGGCTGAACCTGAAGTTCCAAAAAGGAATCCTACGGCTGATCAAAGACGAGCACATCGAGCTTGGACGGAAAGAGCTCGCAGGGTTTTACATTGGTTGTCATTATGTATCTCGGATGCTATGGTGATGCAGATCATGAACTGTAAATCCCCAGCAGATGCATGGAATATATTGGTCAAATACTATGGCACAACTACAAGTGCAAGGAAGATACAACTGAAGCAGAAATTCAATAACATTGAGAGGAAGAGCAGATCCATACAAGATTATGTCACAGAGGTTAAGACCATAGCAGATCAACTGGCATCTGTTGGCTCACAGGCTGAAGATGAGGATATGGTTGCAGTGACCTTAAATGGCTTGGGTCCGGAGTACAAGTCTTTTGACACTTCAGTATCTGTGCGGGCTGAGATGCCTGAATTTAATGAGCTGGTTGCATTATTGATTCATGAAGAGGTGAAGCTTGGCTTAGCTACAAGGTCAAGTAGTTCAAAGAATAAGGATGCAGTTTTTTACTCGAATCAGCGTGGTCGTGGTAGCCGTGATAGAGGCTATGGATCTGGCAGAGGAGGCCAGCAGAATGCATCCTATAGTAATAGCAATAAGCGGTCATCAAATGCAAGAGGTGGTGGAAACTTTCGAGGCAGGGGGAGATCTAACTCCTGTGGGGGCAGAGGCTCATGGCAACAGCAGCGTCAATTAGACAATCCAAATAAAGATAAGGATTGTCACTACTGTGGAAAGTATGGGCATATTCCAAAGGACTGCTGGAAGAAGCAGGGAAACCAGAAGGGCAAGCAGCATGGACATTATGCTACATCCAGTCAGGCAGATGACTCTGGTGATAGACTGTTTGCCATGCAGTATGTCAAAGATAAGGCTGCTGAAAAATCATCTGATGATGCAGTGTGGTACATTGACTCGGTGGCGTCGAATCACATGACCGCTCATGGTGATTGGTTCATGGATATGGTGGCTGAAAAGCATGGCTATGTATGCACAGGTGATGACACGTAGCATAGCATTGAGCATAAAGGCAAAGTGCCTCTTGTGGTCCATAATAGCAGAAAGAAAAATTTGCATGATGTATTGCATGTCCCTTCAATTACGAAGAACTTGTTATCTGTTGTTCAAATGACGAAGCAGAACTTGCAGGTTAGATTCAATAAGAATGGCTGCTTTATTGAAGAGTTTGGCAATGGCTGCAAGTTGATAGCTCGTGGTCACAGGAATGGCAGAATGTTTACTCTTGATGCTTCTTTGCCAGAGCTGAATTCAGCTATGTTTGCCCATGGTTCTGGCACTGTTAGGGATTTGGAAATATGGCACAAGAGAGTGGGGCATGTCAATTTGCAAAGGCTGCAAATTATGCAAAAGAAACAGGTGGTTACAGGTTTATCGAAGTTCCAATATTCAGATATTGGTCATGTATGCGAGGCTTGCCAGTTCGGTAATCAATCACGATTGCCATTTGTCAGGCATATACGACAGAGTACACATCCATTGCAGTTAGTGCACTCTGATGTTTGGGGGCCAGCTCATAATGTATCTATGGGAGGTTCCAGATATTATGTATCCTTCATTGACGACTACAGTCGCTATACCTGGCTTTACATATTGAAAACAAAAGATGAGGTATTTGCTATTTTTCAGCAACTTAAAGCACAGGTTGAGAAGGAGATTGAATGCTACATCTCTTGCTTGAGATGTGATAGTGGTGGGGAGTATGTATCAAATGAATTTGATGATTTCTTGGCTGAAAATGGCATTCGTAAGCAACTCACCTGCAGCTACACTCCGCAGCAAAATGGAGTAGCTAAAAGAAAGAATAGGGTTTTGATGGAAGCTGCTAGGGCTATGATGAATGAAAAGCATATGCCACTTTACTATTGGGCAGAGGCTGTTATGATAGCCGTATACATTTTGAACAGGACTCCCACTGCAGGTATTCATGAGATGACACCGTTTGAGAAGTTGTATGGCTATAAGCCGGATGTAAGTCACATGAAAGTCTTTGGCTGTCTTGCTTATGTGCATATTCCAGATGAGAAAAGGAAGAAGTTGGATCCCAAAGCACATAAGTGTGTTTTCATTGGATATTCGTAGGAGAAGAAGGCATACAAATGCTATGATCCCTCTACCAGGGAGACTTTGGTAAGCAGGGATGTTATCTTTGATGAGATGGACTCTTGGTATGTATCACCAGTTGCAGTGCCAGTGGATATGCTTTTCACTCATGCCTCTACAATTGATTTACAGTAGAGCACTGCTATGACAGGACCTTGTAGTCAGACAGTATCCCCATGGACAGGGAGATTGAGGAGCTCACCGTCCACTGACACCAGTATGTCAGTGAGGGGGAGACATGATGTCTTGGACAGCAAAGGAAAAGAGAAAGTCATTGAGGATGCATCTGGTATGATGTCACCAGGCAGAATGACTTCTGACTATGAGTCTGGTGATACTCTAGACAGCGAACTTGGTATTCCGACTGTCTATATGCCTGCTGGCACAAGGCAGAGCAGATATATTCTGCCTCATGAGAGAGGGGAATCGAGTAGTGCACCACAGCTTAGACGCTCGCAGAGGGTCAGATACCCTGTTGACAGGTTGACATACAGTGGCTACTCTGCAAAGCATTATGCGTACATGACAAAAGTGATGGAGGTCAAAGAACCAAGTACATATGCTGAAGCAGTGAAAGATGAGAATTGGTGTGTAGCCATGGATGAAGAAATGAATGCCTTGGCTGAAAATAAAACATGGGATTTAGTACCATTGCCTGAAGGGAAAAAGGCCATTGGCTGCAAATGGGTCTACAAAATCAAATGCAAGTCAAATGGCAGTGTGGAGAGATACAAAGCCAGGCTGGTCGCAAAGGGGTATGCCAAATAGTATGGACTTGATTATGAGGAAACATTCAGCCTTGTTGCCAAGATGGCAACCATATGCACTGTGATTGCCTTGGCTGCTGCTAAAGGCTAGAAATTGCAGCAGATGGACGTTAAGAATGCATTTCTTAATGGTGACCTAGCAGAGGATGTCTACATGGTTCAGCCGGAAGGGTATGTTCACCCTGATTTTCAGCATTATGTATGCAGGCTGAAAAAGGCATTGTACGGGTTGAAACAGGCTCCGAGAGCTTGGCATGCTAGGATCAGTAACTACTTGCAGAGATTGGGTTTTGCTGTTGGCAGGGCTGATCATAGCCTATTTACAAAGAAGACTAACAGTGGTTTAGTAGTGCTGGTCATATATGTTGATGATTTGATAATCACTGGTGATGATGACTTGGGCATACAGCATGTAATGAAGATGCTGAAATCTGAATTTGACATGAAAGATCTGGGAGAACTAAAGTATTTCTTAGGCATTGAGGTAATTCTAGCTGACAATGGGTTATGGCTGATGCAGAAGCACTATGCCATAGAGATGCTGAAGAAGTATGGCAGGGCTGAATGCAAACCGCTGGATACACCTCTTGATCAGAATGTCAAGCTAGACATGAACACTGGGGCTGAAGTAGAGGATGTGACTATGTACAGGCAGATGGTTGGCAGCTTGATTTACTTGACCATCACTAGGCCTGACTTGAGCTATGCTGTAGGGCTCATAAGCCAGTTATGCAGAAGCCTAGAAAGCCACACTTGGATGCAGTTAGACACATTATGAGATATGTTAAGTCCACTGTAGAGTATGGGCTATTCTATGTCAGAGATAAGCCCTTGATATTGACTGGATACACAGATGCAGATTGGGCAGGTTGCTCATATGATCGTAGATCTACAAGTGGATATGAATTTGGATTTGGTAGCAGCATGGTTAGCCGGAGCAGGAAGAAGCAGCCTACGGTTGCTTTGTCGAGCACTGAGGTAGAGTACAGGGGTGCTGCATTGGCAGCATGCGAGATTTCATGGCTGCTCAAGCTTATGGCTGATTTGGACATACAGGTAGATGCTCTAGTGAAGTTACTATGTGATAATCTGAGTAGTGTACTCCTGGCTATGAATCCAGTCTATCATGCTAGGACGAAACACATAGAGGTACACTACCATTTCATCAGAGAGATGGTTCTTGCAGGACGAGTTGATCTTATGCATGTGAAGACTGATGAACAGGTAGCGGATATCTTTACTAAGTTCTTGGGTAAAGATAAGTTCTGTGGTTTTAGACAGCTGCTTGGAGTACATATGCTGTCTTGAGCTTGAGGGGGAGAGTTAGAATATCAAGCTTTTTCATGTGTGTTTGACCGACATGAGCTGGACACAGCTAGTCTGGCTAGATCAGTTAGGTACATTAAATAAGTCGGTTCTACTTCTAGTGTGAATGGTCCTTATGACCTTAGGTTGTATATGCACTAAGAGTGTGCTGAATGAATAATTAGAAGAATAGAGAGAGGAAGCATGTTGCTTCACTCCGTGTTGCTCTCCTTCTTGCATCCATGAAATCTAACATTCCGTTCTACAACACCGTTCTACATCGGTGTATAGCTATATGTGAGCTGCCTTCTGATCCCATACTTGGCAAGATATTTGTCAAATTCTTTGGATACATATTCACCTCCTCCATTTGATCTCAAGCATGATATGTAGTAGCCAAGTTCATTTTCAACATGTTTTTTAAAGTCTCTAAAGACTTCAAACACTTCATCTTTATGCTTCAAAATGTACAGCCAAGTATACCTGCTGAAATCATCAATAAATGAGACATTATACTGTGCACCTCCAAAAGACGCATTATGCGACGGTCCCCAGACATCAGAATGCACCAACTGCAAAGGCCTAGTGCTGTTTTGTACATGTCTCATGAAAGGAAATCGTGCCTACTTCCCAAACTGACATTCAGAACACACATGCCCAAAGTCATTATACTTGAATTTCGGTAATCCAAGTACGACTGCCTTCTGCTGCATGGATTTCAGCTTCTGTACATTTACATGTCCAATTCTCTTGTGCCAAATCTCTACATCTCTGATGGCACTCTCATCATGAGCAAACATAGCTGCTTTAAGTTTAGGATTGTTCGCTTCCAAAGTAAATATCCTACCATCCCTTCTGCCCTTGGCAATTAGCTTGCAGCCATTTCCATACTCCTCAATGAAACATCCATCCTTGTTAAACCTCACTTGCAGATTCTATTCTGCCATTTGACCCACAGACAACAAATTCTTCGTTATGGTCGGTACATGTAATACATCATGCAGACCTTTCTTCTTGCTATCAGGCATCATCAATGGAACAATCCCTTTATGCTTTATGTCATGTTGGGTGTCATCCCCAGTACATATATGACCATGTGTACCTGCAACCATCTCATCAAACCACTCTCCATGCGGAGTCATTTGGTTTGACACACCAAAGTCAATGTACCACCTGTCATCTCTGTTCTGCCTTGACGCAGTCTTGGACACATGCTGCATGGCAAAGAGTCTATCAACCTGATCATCCTGACCACCACTAGAGGATGCATAATGCCCATGTTGTTTCCCTTTTGCCTTTATGTCATTCTGCTTTTTGTAACATTCCTTCGCTATGTGCCCATACCTGCCACAATAATGGCAATCTTTGTCCCTGTTGGACTGGTCAGAAGACTGCCAAGATCTAGATCCACCTCCTCTTCCTCGAGGTGATCTCCCCCTGCCTCTAAAACCACCAGATCCTTGCTGGCCCTGTGTATTGGCACCATGCCAATTTCCCTGCTGCTGCTGCTGTTCATAGGCATTACGAGTCTCGCCACGACCTCGATATGAACCACGGCCTCTGCCTCCTCTTCCACGCTGGCTAGAGTATAACACAGTGTCTCTGCTCTGAGAGGCACTGGAACCTGTATTTAGGCCATGTTTGACCTCCTCATGCAGCAACAATGCAACCAGTTCTTCCCAGTCAGGGGGATCTACTCTAACTGAGATGGAAGTGTCAAATGCTTTGTATTCTTTCCCTAAACCATTCAATGCAACAACAATCATATCATCTTCTGATACCCTTGAACCAATGGTAGCTAACTGATCAGCTATGGTCTTGATCTCCGTGGTATACACATGGATTCTCCTGCCATTTCTAGACATATTATTGAACTGTTGTTTCAACTAGATCTTTCGTGCATGTGTCATGGTTCCATAATTTCTCATCAGTATATCCCAAGCATCCTTCGGAGACTCACAGCCAGTGATTGTAATAGCCATAGCATCGGATATGCATAGTGAAAACCAATGCAGTACCTTACATGCTCTTTCAGTCCATAACCTATGAGCTCTCTTCTGTTCATTTGTTGCATTTGCTTCAGGCAATTCAGGAGCTGCTTCATCTCCTGTGCATAAGTCCCAATATCCTCTACCAACCGAAAAAAATTTCATTCTGAATTTCCATAATGCAAAGTTTTTGTTGTCTAGCTTTTCTCCAACTATTTGCATGATATTATCAGTCCCATGTGCATTAGCCATGATGCAAAAGACTATATGTCAAATGCCTGACTCCCTGCAAGTCAATAAGTCCGACTGACTAAGTTCAGTCCATTACAGTTGATGAAAATTTTTTGCAATTAATTGTAGTAAAAAACCAGTAAATTTCAGCCCAGTATCAGCCCAAAATAGTCCACAATCAAGTGGTCCAGCTCGTAGAAATAACTGTCAATACATATGCCGTGTACTTGCTTCAGATTGAACTCCTACAAATCCACTACCAGGGTCCAAAAACATGCAGTCTAAACCTGTAAACTGTGATTAACAGCATCACTTTCAATGCCAAACACAACATGCACACATGTCATATATATCCCAAGTCTTCTCAGATGACTGTAAGTACATATGTCACTCCAGACATGAGCATAGAAGCACGAACGAGTGCAAAATCAGCAAGTACAAGTGTCAATAGTTTTGTTTGCAGGTTGTAGTCAACCAAAAAATAGCATAACCAGCTTCAAACCGCTTCAAAGTGTCTTCAACCAAACCATACATTTGCTCCAGTATGACAAGGTCAATGCATGACTATGTAGTGACCATAGACTGTCTGTCTCTAATGAGCAAAGTCATACATTACTTCTGCAATTTGTGTTCAGCCAGAAAAACAAGATTGCATTTGCTTCAGCTCCAAAAATTTCAGCATTCAGTAGCACTTAATGCTTTTCTCAACCCATGAACATTCTGACATACATATGTCAGTACATGCATCTCATAGATGTCACCAAATGTCATACTATGCTTCAGTAAAGAACGAATGCTTGTTGTCCATGTTAAATGACAATTTTCAGCCTGTCTGAAATGCTCCACATCTAAGTATTTCAGTTTACCAAAATCAGCCTGCAGTGGATCACAACAGGTACATATGACCTCCAGCATATACCTATGCTCCAAGAGTGCTTCTAGGCTTGTCAAAGAGCTTCCAAAGCTCTTCAATGTGTTGCACATACCATGTATGATGTGTATGCAGCAGCGTAGGCCTTTTTTTTCAGATCTGCCCACTCTGATCTCAGCTCATGTCAGAGCTCAAAGTCAAGCATTTGCTTCTTGCAATCTCAAAGCACTTCATACATGACATAACCAAGCATTTGATTACCAAAGACACTAGCGTTTGATGAAGTGCAGCCCAACAAATGATGATAGGAAACAGGCGCAGTTCACGCTACCTGCAAATCTGGATTTCAGCACGCTTCTGAAGATGATGATGATGGTAGTGAGTGATACATACTCTGATGTGGTCTTCTTGGCCTCCTCAAGGCTCCCAACAAGGCACAAGCACTGATCTTCACCCTGGAGTATGCAATGAACAAATGCTCACCTGCAACCCACAATGGCAGCTTGTTTAATGTAGGAAAAAACCTAAGTCAGGTCCTCTTCACTTCCTCCAGCTTCATGGAGTCCACCAAGTCCCACTCTAATACCATGTTGAAAGAGGGGAGAGAGAGACAGGGATGGAGCTAACAGAGAACCATCAGGTTCTTCTTCTTCTCTTTCATTATTCAAAACTAGAGTAATACTCACACTACAAAGAGTAACCTAGTGTAAGTGTAACTAGACTGACTAACTCACTGACTAACTCTAGTCAGGTCACCAACTAGCTAAACCGACTTATTCAATGTAGTCACATGCAGACAGCTACACACTAGCTGTTACAGATGTCGGTCATACATAAAGACACACAGATGGGAGAGCTTGACTTCTAACACGGTCATGACATGCCTCTTCTCTAGCTAGCACAAGAATTGGGTTGTTTGGCATGGATACCTTTGTGGCTAGAGATCTTGCTGTTGATGGATCTTGCAATCAAAGAATTTAGAAATGCCTTGTGATTGAGTGCATCGGCAACTACATTCTCCTTTCCATGCTGGTATTTGATTTTGAAGTCATATTCTTCCAGTACTTCAATCCATCGACGTTGCCTCATATTGAGATCGTTCTGGGTGAAAATCCATTTAAGACTTTTGTGGTCCATCACTAAGGTAAATTTGTTGCCCAGCAAGTAGTGTCTCCAAAGTTTGAGAGCATGGATGACAACCAACAGCTCCAGATCGTGGGTAGCATAGTTCCTTTCATGGATCTTCAGTTTCCTTGAAGAGTATTCTATGGGGTGGCCTTCTTGCATGAGCACACATCCTAAGGCAAGTGTGCTAGCATCAGTTATCACTTCAAACCTTACTAAGATCGAGAAGTTTTAGGATGGGTGCTGATACCAAGCTTTGCTTTAGTTTGTTAAAGCTGGTCTGTTCAGTAGGTGACCACACAATTGATACTTGCTTCTTTAGTAGATTAGTCAGAGGTGTTGCAATCAAAGCATAGTTTTTTATAAAGACCTTGTACCATCTTGTTAATCCAAGAAAACTACATATTTCTTTGATAGAGGTAGGTGTTGGCCACTCCAGAACCTCTCTGACCTTGGCCAAATCTACTAAAATTCCTTCCGTTGATACAATGAATCCCAGATATTCAATCTGTCGCTTGAAAAATGCACACTTCTTCTTCTTGGCATAAAGCTTGTGTGCCCTCATTGTTTCAAGGACAATGCGAAGCTGGGGTTCATGGTCTTTTTCCTGCTTGGAGTAGACTAGGGTGTCGTCAAAGAAGACGAGTACAAAGTCATCAAGATAGGGCCTAAAGATATCCTACATTAACATGTTGAAGGTAGCAGGAGCATTTGTCAGCCCGAATGACATGACTAGGAATTCAAAGTGTCCATACCTTGTGCTGAATGCCGTCTTTGGGATATCTTCTTCCTTGATTCTTATCTGATAATATCCAGACCTGAGATCTATCTTAGAGAATATCTTCGCACCTTGAAGGCGGTCAAGAAGTTCATCTATTCTTGGAATGGGATATTTGTTTTTAATGGTCGATTGATTCAACCCTCTGTAGTCAATGCATAGCTGAAGCGTTCCATCTTTCTTCTTCTGGAACAGCACTGGAGCTCCCCATGGAGAACTACTAGGATGGATGTAGCCTTGGTCTAATAGTTGCTTGAGTTTCTCCTTCAGCTCAATTGCTTTTGGGATGGACATCCTATATGGTCTATTTGCGATTGGTGCAGCTCCTGGCGCTAACTTGATTTCGTGATCGACTTTCCTTTGAGGAGGAAGTTTAGTTAGCTCTTCAGGAAATATGTTTGCGTATTCCTTTAACCATGAAGGTTCTTCCCTAGATCCTTGATTCTGATCTAGCTTATTTAGTTTAATCAAATAGACAGATAGGCCCTTCCTAACTCCTTTTATTATCCGTTTGCTTTTGCCAGCTGAATTTTTGGCTTACCAGCCTCTCCTTGAGTTGTAACTAGTTCCCCTTCAGAATCTCGAAAGGAGACTTGGCCCTTCCCACAGTGAATGTGGGCATCATTAGGTTTTAGCCAATCCATTCCAAGCAAACATTCGTGGACACCTAGGTTCGTTACTCGGAATCTGACCGAAGTCGACTTTCCACCCATTAGGAATTTCACCTTAGCAATTTGCCTGGTACAAGAGACCTCTCGACCAGTTGCTAATTCCACAAGTAAGGTAGGTGCATCTTTTGTGGCTATTCCTAATCCTTTTGCATAGAGTGGTGAAATGAAGGAATGTGTACTGCCACAATCAATCAGGGTTTTGAAGCTTTTACCTTGATAATCCGATGAAGTTTGAATCATCGAGAATTGGCGATTCGGCCTTTCTTGTGAAGAGCGGCATGAACCATTGCCCTCTCAATGTCAGCTTCCATGGATGGATCTTCTTCATCACCGAGCTCCTTGTTGGCAACACTGGAGGTTCTTCCTCTGGCCCTGACGGTGGCTCCTTGGCCATGGGCGGCTCCTTAGGATGGCCCTTGACGTTGCCCTCTGCTAAGCTTGGGACACTACCTTTTAAAGTGACCAGGCTTGTTGCAATGGAAGCAATGGAGATTGGGGCCATTACCTTGTGTAGGAGCGAAGTTGTTGACAATGTTCGCCCTAGCTTTCTTCCTTTGTCCCTGCTTTTGGCCATGCGCTCTCTTGGCCTGAGACCTAAGCATTCCCTTGTTCCGATCCCTGTAAGACCAGGTTCTATTATTCATTGGCTTGGTTTGCACCTCCTGTATTATTGGCACAGCTCGAATGAGCGTATCTTGTAGGTCCATTGGGTGCATTGATTCCAAACGGGTATTTATGGGTGGATTTAACCCGGTGCAAAACTTTGACACCTGTTGTGTCATATCCATTTGTGGTGCGTACTTCAAGAGAGAGACGAACTTTGAATAGTATGTATCCAGGGATAGTCCAAGCTGCTTTAATTCATATAATTCGTCCGTCTTCTGTGTGCGATAGGCAGGTGGTAGATATCTCCCTCGCACAGCTTTTTTAAGCTTCTCCCAGGTAACTGACCCTTCCGATATCCCCTGGTCTCTGCACCATTGTTTCCACCAAAGTCTTGCTTCGCCAATAAGCTTCAGTTTGGCGAGCATCGCTTGGTTAGTGAGTGCAATTCCTGCTGCCTTGAAATAATCCTCCATGGATTCAATCCAAACCTCGGCATCAGTTTGGACAGTCCTTTACCATCGAATTCAGGTGGCTTGATTTGTTTGAGAAGGAACTTCTTCTCTTGAATTACAGCCGTATTTAGTGCAGGGGTCGGACTAGGAATCTGCACTTGAGGTTGCGCTTGGGCAATAAGATTCTTTACATTAAAAACTTGCTAAACATTTCTCACATTACATTAATATGACCATTTCAGCTTTTAGCCCAGTGACCTAATCACTTAACTCCTTTACCAACACTTACAGCCATGACAGACAGTGATTAAAAAAAATCTTATTCATTCATGTGGGCATAGCCCTTTCGAGTACATTTATTTTGGGAAGGTAGAACAAGCTAATACATCAGTTTGGGGAAAATAGGATTGTGTTACATTCGACCATGGGGACTAAGTAATAATATGGAGTGGGATCATGGATTTTCAGGAATCGATAGGTCATAGGAAGCTTGGGGTATCCCTCCCTTTGATACCCATTTCTCTCATAACGTCCCTGGAACACCAAGCTTCCTATGACCTATCGATTCCTTTGACTCCATCGATAATCCGAAGCACGCATTGCAGTCGTAACCTGGAACACCAAGAATTTGTTCCATGCTTCGCGACTCTGCAGCCCAACATCCATAAGTAAGTAAGGAGATGTTCTTAGCGGCAACATTGCTCTACTTCCCCTCGTTAAGTTCCCTTATAAATATTAGATCCTGTTGGTTCGCTCTGATGCCAACTATAACGTGTCCCCCTGTCCACTTGTAGGACACGCCTTAGTAGCCCATCGGGAAGAGAGTCTAGAAAGCGCCGCCCGGCACTCACAAGGAATGTCACGGGGTTTGCGATCTAGGTCTTCCCGAGTCTGCCACGAAGTGGAAGCATTCTGGCCATTCCCACTTAGGACCAACCTGCATCAGAGTTTTCCTAATAGTCAAGTTCCTAGGAGGTAGCTAGCGTCGAGCCCCAGACGAACTACTTTGCGCAGAAACATCAAGGTCAAAGCGGATTCATACTGCACTTGGTTCAAGGAGAATGGGAAACGAGAGGGATGCAAAGCTCAACCTCTCTACCCGTAAGGCATAGTCCCATTCCGTTTCCCTAAAATAGCATAAATTGGGACTCTAGCTCTATAGATTCTAGGTCATTGTTACCTCGCTATCAATTCCTTTGAGAAAAGTTCCTGGCCAACTGGGACCACCCTTCCGTAGGATAGACCCAGAGTCATGTCCACTGCACTTTCCTTAGGTTGCTTTAGTTATCTAATTACCTACCACATTTAGTTTGACAAGTAAAAACAACTTCCTTAATTAACCAAATTAATCACTGGTTCCTTCACGTAACTTAAGCACTGACACTGAAAAACAATGTCAAGCAAGTTCCTTTTTCAACATTTGATCTTTATTTATCAGTCATTGGAATACATCAAATAAATGCGCCCGAAGGCTATTCCAGCAATCCTCAGGGATTGCTATTCCAAGTTCCGCCCGTTGACTATTATGCGGGCCTCGAGATCCCATCTCGAGTCACGTCGGCCTCTTGCGCAGGATCCGAAAACAAGGAATTTATGGCCAGAGCCTCCCTTAGCACCCAAGCGTCCTCCTGCTCCACGTAGCACCCACGGATAGACATCTCGTAGCGGATTCGGTCCACATACCCGGCGCAGCTAACAACCCCCTTGGATAGGGTCAGGCAGACAGTCGGAGGTAACTGGTACTGCCTCTCCCTCCACGCTTTTAACCTAAAGCATTAGCTGTTTTTCCTTGATGGGACCTGAAATAAGCCGGCGCTGGCTATAGCACTAGCCGGACCTCATGCTCATGACACACAAACACCCTCACGGCCTCGCGGACCAGGAGCGTCAATCTAATGCTGAAGGACAAATTGCCCTAAAGCTTAATTCGTGCGTTTATAATTTATAGTCCAACATTTCCCTAAAACTCCTCAGAGGGAGATCCCAAAGTACTTAGGCATAACGCCTCGTCACACACATATAGGAGGCACTCCACCGACTAATAGTCGGAGCCCCACTGGAGCTCTCCTACATCTCAAGGATTGGCCCTTTGATGCGCTGTTAAACATATAACACAAACGAGCACAAACTCCTCTCAAGGTACCAATATTTTACGTTCCAGGATGTACCATTCCTCACTACAATTTCCCTTTAGGACCCAACGACTAACCTACAGCTTGGGACATCCTCTCACGCTCATCATTGGTCACAACCTAAGGAAGATAGGTGCCATGCATCCAGGAGGTTTTTTTGATACCTTTAAATTATTATGCTTAATGCAAATCGTGTATGGCTATGTGCTCAGACAAAAGAAAAATCAGCATCGTGCATAGTGCATAAAACATTCTTTCCATGAATTTCACTAACGCGTGCTGCGTTGAAAGGAGGCACCGAGCCATGTGCTCATGCTACCATCCTCTTTATTCAAACCGTTTCCTATATGCCAAGTGTAATGCATAAATCAAATCTTTTCTTTACCTTTCAATGTTTCAGCCCCTTTTCATCTAACTCTTAGCATTTTGCATCATTGATCAGTTAGATAGGGTTTGTATGCATTTCTCCCTTTTAAAAGAACAATAAATACGCACAAAACATAGAAACGGGGAAAACCAAGGCCAACCTCGTGCTTTGCCATCGTTATACATTTCACAAACATAGATATAATTTTTTTTAATTTTCCTCAGTCCATTTTTTATTTTTTCCTAATTTTAAACCCATTTTTTTCATTTTTGGGCATTTTTTCCTATTTTTCTTTAATAAATAATGATTGAAAATGAAAATTGATTGTGGGATGTGGCCCTTAGGTTCACTGATAGCAAAAACTCAGATTTAGTTGGTGTGACATATCATATTTCTCATTTATATAGCAAAAAACCCAATTTTACCCTTAAAACGCGTGTTTTCATGTATTTTAATACTAATTCTGGCCATGTAGCCTTATATTTTCTGATTTTCAGAGCATAAACTGATCAAACTCATGGAAAACAATATCATAAAGAACTTTCATCCCATATGAACAAGATTTCCTAAAGCAAATAGCATAAAAAGATCATTTTTTCTTCATAAAAATAGCATTACCGCTTATTTTTAGGTCTCGGTTTCTTGGTCTTGATTACGGGACCGATTTTCAGTATGCATTAAATGCTCAGTATCTTCAAGAACAGCACTCTTCAAGACTTCATCCATCCAGAAGCAATCCGGTCTCATCCGGACAAGCTTTCCTCCACCATTCTTCATTGTCTCTTCAACACAAGAACAGCCCCTTAAGGGAGAGAGAGGGAGGAGAGAGAAAGACTAATATCAGAGATCTCCATCTAGGCCATCATTTGACGGGCGAGAGGCGGTGATAGAGTCAGCATCCACGAGGGAATCAAGCCCCATAATCATTAGGGGGGGTTGCTCACAGGCGGGAGAATCCATGATCAACATATGGGCGCATTTTTCGGCGCCATCCTAGCGTGATTTTGCTCCTACATTTCATGTGACATTTTCAATTTGGGCTCCCAAGGGTCACTTGCCCATTTGGCCAAACTTTGGTCCCACCCCTTCAAATCTTGCCCATTTGTTGGCCATTTCCCTGTCCGGTGTCCAAATCGAGTGCTGTAAATTTTTGCACGTCTGGCTTGACATCCTGCATTGGCCGGTAACTCCTAACAACCCGCACATCAGTCTGAAAAATTATCAAAAATCAACAAGTGTCGTTCGGGCGCCTTTTAAGCACTTGACGCTTAAAATCGTCCTAGGTCGAGCCGTCGCCTTCGACGTTGAATATTTTTCCCTTGATATTCGTAATTTTTAGCTATTTTTAAGCACTTCTCGGCATCAAAATTCCGCTCTCATTCCTGAATTAGTTCCTTGAGCAAAGAAGTACAAATAGTGCACGTAAGTGTACAATCACGAATATTCTAGTGGTCGTTTGTACAGCCAATTGCTAAGGTGTGATTCCTTCTCCACGAATGCTTCCAGCATTCGATCCTGGATTAATCGCGACTTGGCAAGATCCCAAGGGTTTCGTAAGCTAAGTTGCTTGATTAACCTTTTTCCTTGGGTTAGGGTTTATACCCAGTTAACCCAAATTGTCACTACCTTAGGTTTCCTTATATTATAGTCAATAAATCCTGGGCAACCTTATCGTCGTAACTTGGTTGGTCAACTGCTTTCTTGGCAATTCGTAACTACCCTAGCTTGGCAAATCAATCCCACAAGGAAGAGTGATGTAGCAGGATGATTAGTCAACTTCTAGAAAACTAGACTTGTAATTAGAACTCGCTAAAACTTGGTCGAAGTAGTAGCAATACTATTTTGTGATTTAGACACAAGATCATATGACGTTGCAGCTTGTAGCACGAGGTAGGTGTCAGTATCTGAATTGTGGGGATTATATCTTTCTTCGTATGGTATTTCTTGATCAAGAATACCTTTGATCAACATATAGGGTTTGGGATTCCTATTGACCCAATCCAAAACCCTAACCCTACTAGGCCGATAAACATTTTGTCCCTAGGGTCCCTAAATTCCTTGCGGAGGTCTAGTATTTGGTCAACTGTTCCTTAGGGTGAGAACCCTAGATTGTTCTTGCACGGGTGATTGGATAATCTTAACATTTTGAGAATGTGGGTAGGACCTTTGAGATTGGAAATATTAGATCGGCATCCTAAGTGTGATACTAGGTAGAATTTTAACATAGCTTAACCCTACCTAGCACATTGAGGTGACCATCATATGCTAATTGATCATACCTTTATGAATTTCATGTAAACTACCCAATTACACGTGAATTGCTTAGTTGATCTAACCAACCTACGATTAAAGATGATCTTCTCTTTAAATATGCAAATACTTTCTAAAAGGTGTAAGTAACTGCAAGATGAGTGAGATGTATCATTCCATGCAATTTCAAGACCAAAGACCTTTTTGCCTTTATGCGACTAAAGGATCTACAATGATCTTTCTTTCCCTTGCCCTATATTATAATGATTGACATTCAGAGCTAAGTCTTATAAACCCTATGTTTTATGCATCGAATTCAAGCTTTTAGTATTTTAATGAAGATGCATCCTTTCCCTAATTCAAACTTTGATAAAAGAACTCCATGCATGGATGCACCATTCTTTCATGACCAGATGCCAATGAATCCATCATTGATTTAATCATTCCTTTAACACAACCCAACCTAGAATGTAACTATCATCGCATGCGATTTGCAAAGTACATAAATCCTTTCCATGCATTGCAACTATTCGGACATCATTTAATGGCCGTTTATGATTATCTTACACACGAGTCACAACCAGGAAATTATTACATAAGTGCATTATGTGTTATATGCCTTGTCCTTTGCGTGATGCAGCAAGGACGCCTTTGCACAATTTCGTCTTTTAACTTATGTATCATATGTTCAAAAATGCAACTACCCTTGACCATGGAAGTGCAAGCAAATGCAAGTACTAGTCATGCAACTGAACTTTGTAAATCGAACAAATATATAAATTTTACGATGCATTTAAGTTTTCCTACATGAATTACAACATGCTTTATGCATCTTTTCCATGCGGAAATATTATTTGGAACCTGGGCATTCAAAATCGGGCCATTGTCCACTCTGGTACTTTGGGTGGAAGCTCCTGCATGTGCTCCTCTCGACTTTTGCTTAGGAGCCATTGACGCAGCAAATTTCGACTCAGCGAACTCTCCTTTCCCTTTAACCAATTTCCAAAACTCCCTATTGCCCGAGATTTCCCTCGCGGCACAAAAAATAGGCCTTGGGGAGCACAGTTTAGAAACCTCGGGAGACGCGGGTGAACTTGGCTTAGAGAAGCTTCAACAGAAGCTTCTCAAGCTGTGAGGTGCCTGCCCATCGGCTTTCCAGGCACTCTTTTAGCGGTCTATCGAGAAACAAATCTAAGCGTCACTGCCCGGCACTCCCAGGAAATGTTCCGAGTTTTGTCGCCTAGGGTTTCCCGAATCCACCTCGCAACGGAACGTTCACGACCAAACCCACTAGGATCGACCTGAAATTCGGATTCCTAGTTGTCAAGGTCTCCTGTTAGCATTCTAGCGTCGGGTTTTGGACATTCTACTTTACGCAGAGATACCCAATCCGAAGCAGATCCATGCCGCACTTGGTTCAAAGAGAATGGGAAACGAGAGGGATGCGTTGCTCAACCTCTCTGCGCATAGGGCATAGTCCCATTTCGGTCCCCTAAAATGGCATGAATCGAGATTCTATCCTAACAATTTCTAAGGTCGAAGCTGGTAAACCTTGTGAGAAGCCTCCCAGTTCTCTAGGACCACCCTGCCGTAGGACGGACCTGTTGGGGGTTCCGCCCACCCGCTTCCCTTAATAGCTTTAGTTTTCTAATTAGGTCCTACCACATTTATGTGTGACACTTAAAATTAGCTTCATTAATTAAGCCTTTTAGGGAACATGGTTCGTTCACATAACTTATAGCACAGACACAAAAACAGAACAAAGCAGTCTATTGACAAACAAGTTCAAACAAGTTCCTTAACTTATCTTCAAGTTAATCTTTGTCTCCTGCCCATACATGAGAAATTATGTTTCGCTTCTGTCCAACAAAAGTATCCCTTCTGCCCTGCAGAAGTAACTGGTCCAATTCACATGGCCCCACAAACTCAATCCTTTATCTAGAATAGGATCTCCCAATATGCCCAGATGTTGGGGGCCACGGAGGTCTTCAACTCCATTCTAGACCTAGCAAGGGGTGTCCAGAGCTCCAACTGACCTGCAAGCTATCTAGGAGCGAAACATCATTCCCGTGGTTTGCCTTTTCACCACTCGACCTTCGGCCCATGAATCGAGTAGTGCCCTCTCGGGTTAATACGCGGTGCGACCGTGGAGGTGATCCACCCGTACAATATATCCTTTCTTAATTAAATCCTTTAAGAATCAAGCACAAACAAGGCATTCAACCTAATATCATTTTCCAAGAAAACATTCCTTTATTCCCATGGTGACTTGTCATCACAGACCCTTGCCATGCATTTACCATAAATCACAAGCACTTGGAATAATCATCCCAAACAACAACTAACAACCAGTTGATGTAAAAACATTTAGGATGTTGTTCGATCAATCAACAAAACCAATTGCATTCTTTCCAAACAATGCAAGAATAGACGATATAACATTTCCATCGTATATTTGCTCTCCCCCTTGGGATCTAAGAGCAATACTATGCAAACATGTTCTTAACACTTCCTTCCTTTGGCTAGGGCGTATGTTAAGGGTTCAAACACTATTCATGATGTAAGTTCTATAGGTCACTTACCTTGATCGATAACCCAATCCTGAATTTGGATTGGCAAAAGTCATCGTTATCCAACGGATCTCAAGACATCCTAGCTTTAACCCTTATGATCAATTTCTTGTACTAGCTCTTAGTCAAGTCATGAGGCAACTAGAAATTTATCCTCATATATCAAACATGTCATAGGCATAACGTATAAATACTTGATAAGATAAGTGCGAGATGATCTCAAGTAATTAGACTCCAATAGGCCGTGCATTGAGCTAGAATCTAGTTTTTCTTAATATCTGTGCTCTTAGGCTAAGTACTTTTGAAGTATCTAAACTTTAAACTAGTACTTTCTATTCATGATTCTTAATGTCATATTCTTTTTGTAATTATGCTATTTGTATCCCTTGACTATATTTAATCTAGCACTTGTATGCACAACCTTTTAATGTCGTTCTTTTGATGACTATGTCATTCATAACGCTTGACTAATTCTTTCTTGTAATTGCTCTACTAGCAAATAAGTCATATGTAACTAGGTGCAATTATCTTCCCTTGATATATGCACTTCAAAAACTCCATCTTTCGAGTAGGTGAGATGAAATTTATCCTTTCCGATGGCCTATACTCGTGCATCATAGTATGGGGCCTAATGTATCTCATACGAGAATCAAAACAAGTATCTATCAATTTGAAAATACATTACTTACGACTGGAACCACAGTTGGATTGACAGTGATGCCTTCGCCCGAAGCCTTGTTGCTGGTTGTAGGATTGTTATCCGCACGCGACATTCTTCGCTTAGAGGCCATCAATCGTAGGTAGACTCAAGAGATTAAGAAGGTAGAATATTCAAGATGGGAGAGAGTAAGAGAAGATGGTTAAGTCGAGGATCGAGATAGAGGAAATTGAGCTAATTCTCTTCCTTGTAGCCTATCGGGGTGACTCTTCTCTCTCTCTCTCTCTCTCTCTCTCAAGCTCTCACTCACAATCTCTTGGAGGGGTATACTCTCTCTCTCCCTCTCTCTTGCAGCCTTTCAGGGTCTCCTTATGCTTCTTATGCCTCTCCCATGCCTCATATTTATAGTGAATTAGAGAAGAGAACTTGTGGTTGAGAAGTGGAGCTCTTTGTGGAGGGGGATCTTGGAAAGATCAGTGATATGATGCTCAGATCATAAATCTAATGGTTCCATTGGCTCCGAAAGGGGGGTAAAACCCCAAGACACTTGCTTAGAAATCTCTTAGTTCACTCCTTCTTCTTTTCTCTGTTCAAAGTGCTGTCCACTGCCTATGTACTGCGATCGCGGTGCGCGCGATTTTGCAAATCCTCTCTTTATTTTTTTCTTTTTATAAAATCTCCAAATTAACTAAAATATCACTTGTCTTTTCGTTTAAATGACATCCAGTTCTAAAAATCTCCATATCTTTTTTTTAGGATAATATCTAAAGTATCTAAAATATACTAGTTTTGTCCAAAATCTAATGTTTTTGGACCATCCAAACTATACACATTAACCTAGTGATTAATATAACTCATAAGTCTCGTTCACGTTGTAATTTACGTGAAGGGTAGCTATGGTCCTTGCCAATCCAAGAAAAATATCGAATTTACGACTCTCGATTTTTCTAAATAAAATATTTTAAATTAAATAAAAATTATTAATAATTAATGTTAGTTAGTTTTTACCTTAGTTAGTTTTTAGTTAGTAATCTTACTAACTTATTAATTGACTAACTAACTTTCAAACTAACCAACTAACTTTTATTGTGCGGAGATATTACACAAGCTTCTGGATTACAGGGATGACGTCGAAATGTGATGGGTGGAGATGATGATGATGGTGAAGATAACGATGAGGGAGATGATGACAACGATGATGATGATGATGATGATGATGATGATGATGATGATGATGATGATGAAGGCGACGGGGGTGGCAATAGCCTGTGGTGGCGTGGCGGCAGCAGTCGGACGGCGACGGGCAGCTCCTCACGGTGGGTAGCAGCAGCACGATCAATCCCCCCACCAAGCTTGGGAGGGGGGGGTTTATATGAGAGGAAGGTGGAGGGGGGAGGGGGTGGCCACACAAGTGGCAGGGTGCATGCCCTCCTCCCCATGCCCCTCCACAACTCCAGCTCATACTCCCTCTCCCCGCCATGCAACGGCTGAAAGGGAGGGAGTTTTAAAAAATTTTGCAAATAATCCTTTATCCTTTTTCCCTTGAAGGGTGTTCCCGTGGTGGACTACGGATTTTGAGCCATGGCTTCCTATACACGACGTGGGGCTGGTGTTTGTTGACGCATGCGGATGGAGCACTTAGCCCAAAGTTTTTTGTTGTGGGAGATTACTTTGAGTCGCTTTTGCGTGGAATCTAGGTCCTTTAATATTTTGTTGTAGAAATATTACAATGCTACATGGCCTATATGCTCATGAGGTCTTATTGATGCTTGATCTTGGATCTTCTAGCACTTGTGCTATCATATGCCTTTATTGAGCTTCTTTGCTTGATATTTACGGCTTTTGTGCCAATGGGAGAGTCTTGATATGCTTGATAGACATTGAGAAGACGGTTTATGCTACTTGAGCATTTGAATACTTGAGATTGGGATCTTCACTTGGATGTTGCATGGTTGATATGCGGTGGTCCTCACATATGTAGTTGGGCTTATTTGGGGTTTGCACTCCTTGAGCATACACCTCTTTGTGTCAGGTCTTGCCAGTGTTGTGTACATTTTGCCCTATTATTACAGAGGTGGTGTGTCAGCTTACCAACAGATTCATTTGACATGCTTGGGTGTTTGCTTGATGTCCATATGACTGTCACATGCTGATTTATGCCCGCTTGATACTGGTTATGCTTTGACAATCTCAATGGTTGACTTGGTGCATTCATTTTTCCTACAGTTTGCTCTCATTGTACCTCAATGTAATTTATTACAACAAGTAATTATGCATGGATTGACATGGAATTTTCATGCCAAATCATCCTGATTTTATTTTTTTTATAGTACTTGGTGGGTAATATCATTAACTATTAGTTCATGGTCATTTTATCTTGGTTTTGGTGGTATTTTGGCTTATTATAGTAGAAAACAGCAAGCAGTTTTGAACTGTATGTGCCATTTTGGACTACAGTATGGCATCTTCTTCCACTGATAGTGCTATCTTCAACATCACTAAGCTTGATGGTATGAATTATGCCTATTAGAAGAGATAGGTTTGGCACGTACTGGTGCAGAAATCATAGATAAAGCCACTAAGGATGCATGGCGAGCAATTGAAACTATGACTGATGACAAACGGGATGAGCTTGATGAGTTATGCAAGTCCACCCTTATCTTGTCTCTCACTGAACAGGTACATTACAATGTGATTGAGGAAGCACAGAGCACTTGGCGGCTTTGGGATAAGATTAAAAACCTCTATGACAAGAAAAGTCCAGCAAGTCAGATGTATTAGCTTAAGTAACTTATGGACCTGCACATGAAGGAGAATATGACGATATCTGCTCACTTAAGCCAGTTCCATGCTATTCTCAAGAACTTGACTTTCTAGGGCATTACTTTTAATGATGAGGTTACTCCTTTTTTTTTTCTTGGGACTCCGAGTGAGTCATGGGATATATTCCGCACTGCCTTATGTGCTCCTGCTACTATTTTGAACTTGCCTGATGTAGAGAGTGCTCTTCTGTAGGAAGAGATCAACAGTAAGAACTTGGATGCCTCTCGTGTGTCGCATGCTTTGACTATTAGAGGCAGAGATGGTAATGGAAAGAATGACCGTGGGTATGGACGTGGCAGAGACTCGTAGAAGTCTAGGTCTAAGTCGTGTGGTAAGTCACACAACAAGTCTCATGGAAAAAATGCTGATGTGACATGTCATCATTGCGGCAAGAAGGGTCACATATGCCCACAGTGTCACGAGTTGCACAATGAAAAGTGCAAAGAGAAGGCAAATAAAAAGTAGAGGAAAAGTCCTCTGATCGCAGCATTATGCCTGTAAAATCCAGTGTGAAAATTGAGGAGATAAATGCCATGCAGATTGATGACTCTGATGGGAAGTACATACTTGCAGCTAGTTCTTGTGATGCTACTCTGTTGACCGAGTTCACTCTATGTATGCGCAATGTTGGCTTTTGGATTTTGGTGCTTCATTTCATGTTACACCATGCCGTGAGTGGTTCCATTCCTACCGCACTGTCTTTGGTTCAGTTTACTTGGGTGATGACATGTCATTTGCTATTATTGGTATTGGGGATATACGACTGCAGTTCTCTAATGGCAGTACTTTTCTATTACAAGATATACTTCATGTATCTGCGCTTACATGCAGTCTTATGTCTGCAGGGCAACTTGATGATGCTGGATTTCATGTTTCATTTAGGTCATCCTCTATCCTCTTGTAGTTGATGGGTCCTTTGTTGACCATGTTTTTTCAATCAGTTCCATTCCACATGTATCTCTTTGGCATGCTTGCTTGGGCCATATGTCCTTGAAGGGAATGGAAATGCTTTCTGGTTTGCAATACTTATCGCCCCTTGACTATGCTTGTTTTGATTCATGTGAGCATTGTCTTTATGGCATACATAGACTAGGAATATGCATAATAAGTCTGGTAGGACATGCATGAGTGAGGCCCTGGCGTTGGTACATTCAGATGTTTGTTGGCCCATGGGTGGTGCAAAGTATTTTGTGATGTTCATTGACATTTTTTGCATAAAGTATGGGCTTACCCCATTAAGCTTAAGTCATATGTCTTGGTTGTGTTTCAGAGATGGCTTGCATTGGTTGAGAACTAGACTCGGCATAGGCTAAAATGCCTTAAGACTGACAATGGGGGGGAATATGTGCCACGTGCCTTTGAGTAGCTATGTGATGAGAGGGGTATTAAGCATCAGTTGACTGCCCCCTATACCCCACCCCATAATGGTTTTGGCTAAGTGGATGAATAGAACCATCTAGGAGGGTGTATGGAGTATGCTTAGCCATGCAAGCCTACCACAGAGCTTTTGGACTGAGGTAGTTAGTACAACTATGCATGTCATAAATAGATCACCTTATAGTGGTTTGGATTTCCAAGTTGCAAAGGAGGTATGGACTAGGAAACCTCTATCTTATGCGCACCTACGTGTCTTTGGATGTGAGGCATTCTGCCATGTATCCAAGAACAACCGGACTAAGTTGGATCCTAAGAGTGTCAAATGCATTTTCCTTGGCTATGGAGATGTAGAGGAGATGGGTTACCTCCTCTGGAATCCGCAAGCATGGAAAGTCATTCATAGTCATGAGGTAGTCTTCCATGAAGAAAAGATGCATAAGCATCCTAAGAAGGTGGTAGAGATACACAATGTTATATTCTAGGAGGAGCCACATGCTCCTACATAGCCAATTGGACAACCTACAGCACCAATTGGTACACATGGCCAAAGTGTTGGATAGGATGCTAGTCATGCAATAGAGTTTGCAGTGAGATGGTCTATTAGAGCTAGATGTCCACCTAATAGATTTGAGCCCTCGATGCATTATGTCTTGGTTACAGATACAGGAGAGCCTCTCACCTATGATGAGGCTATGCGCAAGGGTGACAGTCACTCCTGGGAGAGGGCTATGCAGTTTGAGATGGACTACCTGCATAAGAATATAACCTGGGATTTGGTTGCATTGCCTAATGGCAAGAAGGCTTTGCCATGCAAATGGGTGTACAAGCTAAAAAGTACCCTTGGAACACCCCAAGAAGGCTTATAAGGCAAGACTTGTTGCTAAGGGTTTTAAACATGAGAATGG
Source organism: Lygodium microphyllum (assembly GCF_053477565.2). NCBI lineage: Eukaryota > Viridiplantae > Streptophyta > Polypodiopsida > Schizaeales > Lygodiaceae > Lygodium > Lygodium microphyllum. The sequence goes on along the minus strand of NC_141158.1, from coordinate 22,719,007 downwards.
AGTTGACTTTGATGAAGTCTTTTCTCCTGTGGTCAAGATGACCACCCTTCGCTTAGTTTTGGCCTTAGTCACGCAACTTGACTTGGACATGTATCAAATGGATGTCAAGATTGCATTCTTGCATGGGGATTTGCATGATGAGATTTACATGGAGCAGCCTAAGGGCTTTGCAGAACTTGGCAGGAAGCACCTAGTGTGCAAGTTTAAGAAAAGTCTTTATGGCTTAAAGCAGGCACCTAGGAAGTGGTATCATAAGTTTGATGTCTTCATGCAGTCACAGGGCTATAGTAGGAGTGCTATGGATCTGTGTCTTTACAGAAGAAAACCCATGATGGCTCATTGCTTATTTTGGTACTTTATGTGGATGATATGCCGATAGTAGCAGGGAGAGCTCATGATGAGCTAGATGCTCTTAAATCTCAGCTAAAGAAAAGCTTTGAGATGAAGGATTTGGGACAGAACTCTCACATTCTTAGTATGTGCATTAAGTGCAATAGGCATCAAGGACTACTCTACCTCTCACAGAGGGAGTACATTCATAAATTCCTTGAATGTTTCCACATCCAGGATGTGAAGCCTATAGGCTATCCATTACCTTCTTATATGAAGGTTTCATAGGCCAATTGTCTGCAGATAGATGAGCAGAGAATCGAGATTGAGAGCGGAACTTTGGTGCCGAGAAGTGCTTAAAAATAGCTAAAAATTATGAATATCAAGGGAAAAATATTCAACGTTGAAGGCGGCGGCTCGATCGAGGACGATTTTAAGCGCCAAAGTGCTTTAAAGGCACCCGAGCGACACTCGTTGATTTTTCATAATTTTTCAGACAGTCGTGCGGATTGACACGAGTTACTGGCCAGTGCAAGATGCCGAGCCGGACGCCCAGGATTTTTCAGAGCTCAATTCGGAGTCCAAACGGGGAAATGGCCAAGAAATGGTCAAGATTTGAAAGGGTGGCCACAACATGGACCAAAGGGGGGGTGCCCTTTGGGGAAATTTTAACCCCCCTAACCAAAAGGCATGCAAATGAGGAATCATGGGATGAGAGAGATGAAAAAACGTGGCCAACAGAGGGCGCCAAAAAATGCGCCATGGGAAGATGGGAGGCATCATGCAGCTTACAAACACCCTGCCTAATCGATTATGGGGCTTCATTTCCCTCTATCTGTGGACTCTATCGCCTATCTTCACTCCTCCAATGGTGGCCTGAATGCAGAGATGGAAATCTAGTCTTTCTCTCTCCTCCCTCTCTCCCCCCTAAAGGCAGATTCATGTGGTGAAGAAGAAGAAGAAGAATGGATGACAGATGCTTGTCCAATGAAGACCGGATTGCTCCGTGGTGTAAGAGGAAGGAAGATTGCTGATTGTGGACTGTCATGAGCATTAATGGTGGCTGAAAATCAGTCCTGAGATATGGCAAATAAAAACTCGCAACCCGCAAAGAACGGTAATCTCATTTTTACAAAGGAAATTGGTGTTTTATGCAATTTGCTTTATGGATACTTGTTCCCATGGGATGATTATGCATTATAATGTTGTTTGCATTGTCTTCAAACTGTTTATGCTCAGAAAATCAGAAAATCATAAGTGTTGTGGATGAAATTAATAGTGTAAAACCCGTAAAATACACGAAATATGGGAAAATTGGGTGTTTTTGAGATATAAATGGAAAATATAATAAGACACACCAACTAAATTTGTCTTTTTGCTGCAAATGAACCTAAGGGCCACAACCCACAACTCATTTTGAATTTTCAGTCATTTAATATTGCAAAAAATACAAGAAAAATAGGAAAAATGGGGAAAAATAGGAAAAAATTTAGATTTTGAGTGCCGAAAATTAAGGAAAAATAAGATTCATGTTTGCAGATATATGGAGGGTCTGAAGTACGAGGTTTAGCCTCGGTTTAGCCCTACCTTTATGTTTTAGTGAGTTTTGTATAGCTTTTCATGCAATAAAAATGTGGAAAATGAACCCTAAACCTATGCAACATGCACAATCTAAACGGGTGAGGGGGTAGAGTGTATGAAAGTATTTAAATGCTGAAGGAAATGATGAAAAGCTTGCTGGTTTTTTATGTATACCATTTAGGTTGATCGATAATTAAAAATTAAGGACCTAGTAGCACGAGGGTTTCTCGGTGCTAGGTTCATGTAACGCAGCATACGAGCAATAGTCAAAATCATTGAAAGAAATGTTTTCCACATGTGCACCAATGCTGATTTTCTTAATTGTTTGAGCACATGGACATTTGCAACTTGCATGAAGCATAAAAGGATAAAAGGTATCAGACAATACCTCCTGGATGCATGGCAATTTCTTTCTAGAGACATGACCAACGTTGAGTGAGTAAGGTTGTCCTAAGCTGTAGGCTAGGCGTTGGGTCTAGGGGAAAGTAAAGTGAGGAAGCATGGTATATCTCCCGGAAATACGTGAATCATAAAAGAGAGGAGTTTGTGTTCGTATGTTATATATGTTTAGCGATGCATCGAGGGGCCAATCTTCAAGGTGTAGGAGAGTCGCAGTGAGGTAGCGGCAGTGAGCCGTGGGAGGACCTCCTATGTTTGTACTTCGTGCTATTTGGCAATGTACTTTGGGACTCCCTATGAGGAGTGTTAATTGGGTTAGAGTTGGACTATGATACGTGATACAAACGCAAGATATTTAGGAAGATGACGTATGTGTCATCCATGCTCCTGGCCGCGAGGCCATGGGGTTGTTGAGCGCATGATAGAGGTCCGGCTAGTGCATGAGCCAGTGCCGGCCCGTTTTAGGTCCCATCCTCAATGGTGCGTCTGCTAGGAGCCGCTTAGAAGTGGCGGTCCTCGAATCCTGGTTGTCTAGGGACCAATTAGCAGTTTATGCCAAAGGATACTGAGTTTGATCCGTTATTCATCGATAAGCATCGTCTAGCAGAAATCCAAAAGCAAGAGAGAGACAAAAGAGCTAGGCGACGTGCTAAAATTTTTAGGAGGTATTCCCCTAAGCGTAGCAGTGCTGAACCCTTACGAGGAAGTGGATCTAGTGGTCTTGGTGCCACAAGCAGTAAGTTAGAAGAAAGTGGAAGCTCTAGTGCTCCCCTTTCTTCCATAAGCCAGTCTACATCAAGTGCGGGAGGTGTAACCCTACCGTCCCCTATTCTTAGTGCAAATCCGATTTCATTCATGGCGCAACCTATTGCAATTCCTGTAGGAACGACGGATTTGCCGGCTCTAGGTTACCCGCTACCTATTTTTAATGGGCTCGTTGAGGAAGATGCGGAACTCCACATCAGGGAGTTTCAAAAGCTAATGTTTAACTGTCGCATTCAAGAAGAAGGACATTTGATGATGTTCTTCAACATGACTCTCAAAGGAAGAGCTGCCATATGGTATCATGGTTTAGAAGCCGGAACCATATTGAATATTGATTCATTTTATGGAGCTTTTTGAAGGGAGTTTGCCCCTGAAAGGGGTGGGCAATATTGGTTGCGTGTACTTAACGTAACCCGCGAAGAACCACACGAGGATATTCGTGCTTATACAAAGAAACTAAAAGAGGTTTTCCGTAAGTTGGACACCTCTATTCCTATCCCCGCAGCTGCCCAATTGCAATATTTTCTGCATGGTTTGGACTTTAATATCCAGTTGCAGTTGAGTAGTGTCCCTTTGGGGGATATAGATACTGCCATTACACGAGCACAAGAAGTGGAATCCTGACTACAAGCAGCCTATGCCTCTCGAGGTAATTCGAATATGGGTCTAGCATTGGGAAATAATATGGCGACGGTCAATGGCAGTGGTAGCCAAGGGATAGCGATGGCTAATCCTAATGGGAGAGGGAACATGATGTAGAATGCGCCTTTATTACCAGCTCCCCCTAGAATGTCGATGCCTACGGGCAGTCAAATGGCTCCAAATGGTGGAAGCCAGGCAGTTAATCCTAATACCATGCATGTGGTTCAACAACCAGTGCCTAATCGAATTGCCAAGCCGATGGAACGACAGGGTAACGATCAAGGCTACGAGTCGAGCGCTTCCAATGTTCTTGGCGAGGTTAAGGACATGATGAAGCATTATACCGACATGATTACGGAGCAGTATTGACAAATAGCTGTTGATGTCAACTTCCTTAAAAAACAACAAAATTTGATAGGAAGTAGATACTCGGATGAGGGTGCACCTTCGAGGTTTAGCTGCAAATGGTGTGGTGGTCAACATTATCCACAAAATTGCCCAAATGTCAAGTGCGACATCTGTGGAAAATCCGGCCATTTAGCAGCCACTTGCTGGAGTGAGATTAGTTCCCTCCAGCGAGGTAGTTAGCAACCATGGCCTGTTAATCATCGTGCGCAAGGAAATGATTCCCAGCGAGAAGATGGGCCTAAACAAATACACCAACGACCAAAGACTACAGTGGAGGAGCTGCCTAGTGGTAGTGGGGTTAGTTTGATTGAGGCTGTGCATGTTAATGACGCTGAAACCTCTAATCTACGAGCTGTCCTTACAAGATGTCAAAAGGGTAGAGAGGCCAACAAGGATAAGCCTGTCGACGAAAACCCTAAACAAGGCGACAAAGGAACGCAAGTTCTGGATCCTGCCATGGAAGGGGGACCTCTGAAGCCCGTGGAGAGTAAAATTGATGCTAAGAAGGATAAGAAACCATCGAGGAAGAAGGTGAAATTTAAAAAAGAGGCAATAAAGCCGGTTTAGCGACCTAAAGAGCGGATGGTTTGGCGTGAAAAGAGAACTCTATCGAACTATCATGAATTCGATTTGGCGAGCTCTCTTTGCGAAGTCAAGCCAGATGTGAACCTTTTACAGCTTATTAAGCTTTCCCCAGGAGTACGCAAGGAATTTAGAAAGATCCTGCGTACCGGGTATATCGTAGAACCTTTGGGTATTGCGCAAGTTGTTGATGACTAGTTCGAGCATGTTGAGAAGCATTGCCCAAGGGTTGCAGCCTATGTCGATGGGATATTAGTAGATTATGCCATTGTCGACACGGGATCATCTGTTAACATTATGAGTTCTGAACTGATGGAAAGGTTGGGTCTTGCGATCCAGAAAGATACCTCCACAATTCTCAAAATGGCGGATGATAGTTTGAGACAGCCGGAAGGCTGCATTACTAAGGTCCATGTCACTGTTGCAAATGTAGAATGCCTGTTGGACTTTAGGGTGATTCATTTTGCAGGGCGTCCAAGTTACCAAGTATTACTTGGATGACCTTGGATCTTGCAAGCGGACTGCCAAGTGGATATACCCGCCGGTCGGCTGATATTCGGCAGAGGTGCTCAGCGCGTGGTGATTGATGCCTATTCAGAGTCCCCGCAGAGTGAGAGAGCTCCTCTATCTTCTACAGAATTGGAGACATTAGAGGATTTATCCGCCAGTGAGACATCATCGAGTGATGAGTCCAAAGAGAGATCCACCACGGAAGACATCTATCAGATCACTTTGAACGAGCCGATAGAGGCCCAAGATCATATAAGAGATGCAGATGTTATCGAGCTAGACCTTGGCACGCCAAATGATTCACGGCTAATTAAATTAGGTTCTATGATGTGCTCAGCAGAAAGAGAGGACTATGTGTCCTTAATTCAAGAATTCCCCGATATCTTTGCCTGGAGTTATGATGAGCTGAGAGGCATTCCTCCCAACCTGGCTATCCATACAATTCCGTTGAAGGAAGGAAGCCGCCCTGTACGACAGAAAGTAAGGTGTATGCCTTTCGAACTGAGGGACGGGCTGTTTGAAGAGTTATAGAAGCTTCAGAAAGCGGGTTTAATCTTCCATGTTCAACATACAGAATGGTGTTCACTAGTTGTGATTAGGAAGAAGAAAAATAATCAAATCCGATTATGTATAGATTTTAGAGAGCTGAATAAGCAAACGGTTAAGGATTACTACCCGTTTTGGCTTAATTAGCGGGTAGGGAGATATATTCGTTTATGGATTGCTTTGCAGGATATAACCAGATGGCAATTGCAGAAGAGGACAAGTTGAAAACAAATTTTATTACTGTCTTTGGTACTTTTGCATACCATGTGATGGCCTTTGGTTTATGCAATGCGCCTGGTTCGTGGCAACGAACAGTAGATAAGACATTCGGTGACATATCCCCTGAAGAGTTGAATGTGTTTATTGATGACTTAGGGGCCGACACCATGAGAGAAAGGCAGTTGATCATTTTAAGAAAATGTTTTGAGCGCTACAGGAAATTTTGCATCGCTCTAAACCCACGGAAGTGTGTTTTTGGTGTACCTTATGGGCTCTTGCTTGGCCATGTGGTCAGTTCGGTAGGGATTGCGACAGATCCCGAGAAGGTCAAAGTCATAGTTGCCATGGGTCCACCACGCACTCCGAAAGAAGTTCATAGCTTTCTGTCTTCAGTTGGTTATTACCGTAGATTCATAAACGCCTTGGCAAAAAGAACGTTGCCGCTTACAAATTTATTATCCTTAAGCTGTTTGTTTGTATGGGGTGACCCTTGTAAGGTAGCTTTCAAGGATATGAAGCAGGAGCTAGTTAAAGCACCCGTTTTAAAAGCACCTAAAAGAGGAGAGGTGTTCTATATATATTCAGCAGCCACCATGCATAGTATCAGCTACTGTTTAGCCCAAATTTGGGAGGAAAAGTGGTATCATCCGATAGCCTTTGCTAGTCAGAAATTGGGCATTTCAGAGATCGATTATACCTACATGGAGAAGTTGTGTCTGGCGATGGTCTTTGGGACCAAGAAATTCAGGCACTATATCCTCTATGAGAAAGTTGTGCTTTATACAAAGGCGGAGGGGCTTCGATTATTGATGAATAAGCTGCAACTGCCTGATTGTCTAGCGAAGTGGTTAATCACTTTGCAGGAGTTTGATTATGAAATCAGGAGTAAGCCACCAAGGTTACAGGGTATTGTGGAATGTCTTGTGGACTTTGGGGAGCCAAAAGAATCTGTGGCTGAAGGTAGTGACATGGAGTTGTTATTTAAGATAGATACGGCGTCTATTCCCTCTCGGTATGCTGCAATAACACATTATTTATCGACAGGAGAGAATGGATCCGAACTATCTAAAGCTGAGAGGAGAAAAATTAAGCAGCAAGCATTAAACTTGATTGCAGGTACATTATATTGGCAAGGGGTTGATGACATCTATCGCCGATGTGTGATGCTTGACGAGGTGCCATTCATTTTGGAAGAGTGCCATGATTCCGCTTGCGGAGGCCATTTTGCTGGACGACTTACAGCACAAAAGGCTTTAAGAGCAGGTTACTGGTGGCCTGCCATCTTCCAGGATGCGTTTGCGTATGTTAAGAGATGCGATATTTGTCAACGACATGATAGTCGAGAGAATATGAAAAGACCACTCACCCCTATTATGGTGATACTTCCATTTGAGAAGTGGGGAATAGACTTTGTGGGTCCTATTACTCCGTCATCAACTACGCAAAAGAGGTATATTATTGTAGCAACTGACTACTTCACAAAGTGGTCAGAAGCACGTGCAACAAGGAAAGATGATGCTAAAGAAACTGCTAATTTCCTTTTAGAGCAGATAATATGCTGTTTTGGTCCACCGAAAGAATTAGTGTCGGACCGCGGAACCCATTTCCTGAATAAGGTGATCAAAAGCTTGACTGAGGCTTGGCAAATCAAGCACAACAAAACGACTCCTTATAATCCGTAGGCAAATGGGCAGGTTGAAAGTACCAACAAGCAGCTTGTGGGTATCCTATTGAAATTTGTATCTGAAAAGAAACGCGACTAGGACAAGAAGCTGTATGTGGTGGTATGGGCATATAATACCACGTTCAAGCGAGCCACTGGCCAAATGCCGTTCACACTAGTTTATGGTGAAGAGTGCGTCTTACCCTTAGAAATTGAGTTACCGACCATTAGATTCGCAATAAACCATTCTTTGGGTAGTGAAGACGCCCTATTAGAGTGATTTACGACCTTAGCGCACCTCGATGAAATCAAGTTGCAAAGCCTATTACACCAAGAGGTGGCTAAACATCGCATGAAACAGTTGCATGACCTAAAAGTGAAGAAGTATACCTTTAAGAAAGGACAACTGGTTTTGTATTATGATGCGCGTAGGGAGTTGTTTCCAGGAAAATTGGAACCTAAATGGGATGGCCCCTACAAGATCGTCAGGTTAGGGAAGAACAGGTCTACAACCCTATTAGCTGATTTACAGGAGTAGAGTTTAAGAATAAGGTTAATCTTAATAAGATTAAACCTTATTATTTCTAAGTCTGCTAATACAAAGAAATGCATTGCAGGTCCATGCTAGGAATGATCTGAGACCTGCGGAAAAGAGCTTAAAAGACGGTTGATGGGTCGGTTAATCCCTTATTTGGAGCACCCATATCTGGAGCAAAGATACCATCAGGGGAGACTCATCTGGTGGAGCAAAGGATATAAAGTGATTGAGCAAGAAGACGGAACCTTTGTGTGGGAGATTAAAGTCTTCTGCCATCACTGCTTACGACTATTGACGAGTATCCCTGTTGAGTTCAATGAAGAAGGTGGGATGGAGCCATCAGTTCATCCTCTCAATATGCTAAACTTTGATTACCATAATTACGAATAGAGGAGTTCGTGATGGCCGGCTGTGTAAACCCATTGGACGTACACATTATATTTTGACGGAGCGTCCAGGGGCCCTAATAAAAAAGGAAGTGTTGGAGTAGTAATCCGGGATCCCCAACGAAGCATTACGATGAAGTTAGCTGCTTATCTTGGGGTAGGCTTCACTAACAATATGGCGGAGTATAAAGCCTTGATTATGGGACTGCATATTGCCAAGCAAGGTGGTCTTCGTCGATTGTTAGTAAAAGGGGATTCCCAGTTGATCCTGAATCAGCTAGATGGGACGTACACAGTGTAGAATCCCATTCTTTGTATGTATCATCGAACTGCGATGACCCTACTAGAGGAGTTTGAGAGAGTGTCTATTCAGCTAATTCCATGCTACTGGAATCAGTTTGCGGATTCATTAGCAAATCTTTCTTATGAGGAAGACCTCTTCTTTAATTGTGGTCCTAGTTTGGATATTGTGATCAATGATGAAATAGGACCCGGTCGCTTGTGGGGTATGTTATCAGAACATGCAATATATGGCAGACGATGGTTGATATGGGTGATGCAAAGAGTGACCGAGACTAATTTACCATTATTATCTGGGACCCATAGGTTGATTAGACAATATATTATGCGTATGCCTCTTGCTATTTATGCAGGAGGGATGGGTCATAACCTTATGCATTTAGTTTAGGGCTACGAGCCTGTTTTTTCTCCTTGGAAGGGAACCTATTATTATATATCTGTGCTATTCCAGGGAAGGATGTGTAGGTGCTACTTTGTTTTATTTCATTAGGCCAAGAGGGTCGATTCAGTTTTATAGTGAAGTGTTTTATTTCATTAGGCCAAGAGGGCCAGTTGTCTGTTTAGTGCAGGTGCGGTTAATGGTTTCTTGTTTGAGTTCTGTGCTAGACAGGTTTGAAGAAGAGCTTGGAAGGAGCCTTTTGTTGCATGGAAGCTTCTCATGGCCCTATCCAGGTGATATCTTTCCTTTATGAGTACTGTGGTTTTTATGCTATATGTGTTTATATACTTGTTAAAGGGGTTTTTCGTTTCTTGTTGGGGACCGATGTCCAAGGCATAAAGTCCCAAGGTTTCGGTTTAGTATGTTTGAGGGAGGTCTGAGTAGTCATTGCCTCCTGTCAAGACATTGTCAAGCATTGGAAGACCTGTTTTAGAAGGGAGTTCCAGTGACCCTATTCTACTAGCCTGCTAGGCAGCCGTTCTAGGAGTTCTTGTTAGTTTTGAGGCAGTTAGCAAAGCCTGCAGAAAGAAAAATAAAGATAAAACCCTGAATATCTTTAAGAAAATAAATATTTACAAAGGTGTGTAAAAAGAGGTTCTAACCCCTATCAAAGAAAAGAAAAGAAAGGAAAATTTATGAGCAGTTGATCATTGCCTTGCAAAGGCCTGGTAGGTTCCTGGGGACGAGTCAAACCCGAGGCCGATACCTTGTCTTCCTAGGGGTGGCTTCTTGCTGAAAAAGAAATTAAGGAAGGTTGGAGCGAAAATAAAAGTGAGTGTTAAAAAAGGATTAAGTGTCGCCTTGTGAGGGCTTGGTAGGTTCTTGGGTACCGAGACAAGTCCTGAGGCCGATGCCCTGTTCTCCTTGGGTCACTACGCTCAGCTCCCTCCTTTTTACATGCCCGAGTATGGAAAATAAAAACCTTAAAAGAAGAAATGTGCTGAAAGAAAATACTTCTTGATCAGGCTATAGGAGTCCTCGCCTAGTAGGAACTCCTAGTTGTGTTGTCCTTAGTTAGGTAGGTAGTTCAGACCACCACTTAGGACAACCTCTTTGATAGTTCTTTTTCGTTTGGCCGTGTTGGAGCAGTTGGTTAGTGACTAGCTTCGGATCCTCTATCAAATGATGGTTGGCCTACTCCTTGTGGATGTCATGCCTTGGTTTTGTCAGGGGGTAGGGTGAGCATTGTGCTGTGTCTTATTGCATATTTGTTTTGTATCAGCTTGATGCTTCCTTTGGTTGTTTATGTGCAGATCTACTGTGGGATTCGACGGGCTGAGTCGCCCTATCCCGTGGTCGCCAATGAGAGCGGAATTTTGGTGCTGAGAAGTGCTTAAAAATAGCTAAAAATTTTGAATATTAAGGGAAAAATATTCAACGTCGAAGGCGGCGGCTCGATCTAGGACGATTTTAAGCGCCAAAGTGCTTTAAAGGCGCACGAGCGACACTTGTTGATTTTTCATAATTTTTTAGATAGTTGTGCGGGTTGACACGAGTTACTGGCCAGTGCGGGATGCCGAGCCGGACGCCCAGGATTTTTCAGAGCTCGATTCGGAGTCTGGACGGGGAAATGGCCAAGAAATGGTCAAGATTTGAAAGGGTGGCCACAACATGGACCAAAGGGGGGGTGCCCTTTGGGGAAATTTTAACCCCCCCAACCAAAAGGCATGCAAATGAGAAATCATGGGATGAGAGAGATGAAAAAACGTGGCCAACAGAGGGCGCCAAAAAATGCGCCATGGGAAGATGGGAGGCATCATGCAGCTTACAAACACCCTGCCTAATCGATTATGGGGCTTCATTTCCCTCTGTCTGTGGACTCTATCGCCTATCTTCACTCCTCCAATGGTGGCCTAAATGCAGAGATGGAAATCTAGTCTTTCTCTCTCCTCCCTCTCTCTCCCCTAAAGGCAGATTCATGTGGTGAAGAAGAAGAAGAAGAATGGATAACGGATGCTTGTCCAATGAAGACCGGATTGCTCCGTGGTGTAAGAGGAAGGAAGATTGCAACCCGCAAAGAACGGTAATCTCATTTTTACAAAGGAAATTGGTGTTTTATGCAATTTGCTTTATGGATACTTGTTCCCATGGGATGATTATGCATTATAATGTTGTTTGCATTGTCTTCCAACTATTTATGCTCAGAAAATCAGAAAATCATAAGTGTTGTGGATGAAATTAATAGTGTAAAACCCGTAAAATACACGAAATATGAAAAAATTGGGTGTTTTTGAGATATAAATGGAAAATATAATAAGACACACCAACTAAATTTGTCTTTTTGCTGCAAATGAACCTAAGGGCCACAACCCACAACTCATTTTGAATTTTTAGTCATTTAATATTGCAAAAAATACAAGAAAAATAGGAAAAATGGAGAAAAATAGGGAAAAAATAGATTTTGAGTGCAAAAAATTAAGGAAAAATAAGATTCATGTTTGCGGATGTATGGGGGGTCTGAAGTACGAGGTTTAGCCTCGATTTAGCCCTACCTTTATGTTTTAGTGAGTTTTTATAGCTTTTTATACAATAAAAATGTGGAAAATGAACCCTAAACCTATGCAACATGCACAATCTAAACGAGTGGGGGATAGAGTGTATGAAAGTGTTTAAATGCTGAAGGAAATGATGAAAAGCTTGTTGATTTTTTATGCATACCATTTAGGTTGATCGATAATTAAAAATTAAGGACCTAGTAGCACGAGGGTTTCTCGGTGCTAGGTTCATGTAACGCAGCATACGAGCAATAGTCAAAATCATTGAAAGAAATATTTTCCACATGTGCACCAATGCTGATTTTCTTAATTGTTTGAGCACATGGACATTCACAACTTGCATGAAGCATAAAAGGATAAAAGGTATCAGACAATACCTCCTGGATGCATGGCAATTGCTTTCTAGAGACATGACCAACGTTGAGTGAGTAAGGTTGTCCTAAGTTGTAGGCTAGGCGTTGGGTCTAGGGGAAAGTAAAGTGAGGAAGCATGGTATATCTCCCAGAAATACGCGAATCATAAAAGAGAGGAGTTTGTATTCGTATGTTATATATGTTTAGCGATGCATCGAGGGGCCAATCCCCAAGGTGTAGGAGAGTCGCAGTGAGGTAGCAGCAGTCAGCCGTGGGAGGACCTCCTATGTTTGTACTTCGTGCTATTTGGCAATGTACTTTGGGACTCCCTCTGAGGAGTGTTAATTGGGTTAGAGTTGGAGTGCAATACATGATACAAACGCAAAATGTTTAGGAAGATGACGTATGTGTCATCCACGCTCCTGGCCGCGAGGCCGTGGGGTTGTTGAGCGCATGATAGAGGTCCGGCTAGTGCATGAGCCAGTGCCGGCCTGTTTTAGGTCCCATCAAAGATGGCCAAGATCCCTTATGCATCAACCGTGGGCAGTTTGATATATGCCATGATAGCCACTCGTCCAGATATTGCCTTTGTAGTTGGTGTTGTGGCACGCTATATGGCTACACCTAGCAACAAACATTGGGATGCCATGAAGGATATCATGAGATACTTAAAGGGCATAATAGATATGTGTATTTGCTATGGCAGCCAAGATACAGGAGTTGTGGGATACACAGACTCCGATTATGCAGGACATGCAGATAGTAGGAAGTCCACTTTCGGCTATGTATTCACCTATGCTAGAGGTGATGTCTCTTGGATGTCCAAGGTTCAGAAGTATATGACTCTCTCTACCACTAGGCTGAGTATGTTGTAGCCACTCAGGCTTGCAAGGAGGCCATATGGTTGGCCATTTGGTTCATGACCTTGGGATTGATGCTATACCTACACTGCACTCGAATTCTATGAGTGCTATTCAGCTAGCCAAGAATCTGGTCTTCCATGCGAAGACAAAACACGTTGAGGTGAGGTATCACTTTATACGTGGGGTCATGGAGGACAGGTCTGTTGATCTTGTCAAGATCTCCACTGACGAAAATCGCGCAAATCTTCTCACAAAAAGTCTCACTACTAAGCACTTTGCCTTCCTCAAGATATTGATGGGCATTGGATGAGATGACATTTTTCCTCATCCTATTGTACATGTGTACATTGTACTGTCTTTTATCTTTTTCTTTTCACTCCTCACTAGGGGCATGTTTGCCTTTAAGTGGGTGGTTGTTGGGGGTAAAGGTGCCTCTATCTAGCCGCCCGTGTATTACTACACTGATAGTACCCGCCACTACACACTACAGGTGGCGGGTGCCCGTCACCGTCACTTTATTCATTATTCTTTTAGTGACAGTTTGAATAAAGAAAGGCCTGGTCACACATTGTGACTGTTGGAGTTCCCATTTGGTCTCTCTCTTTCTTTCTCTTTCTCTCCCACCATAGCTCTTCCAAGAAAGCTTCGATCCTTCTCACCTTTCAACAGGTCTAAACCAATATATCCTCTACTTTCTTAAAATTGGTGTCTACTAATAGGACCTCTCTCTCACATTCTATGGACTTGAAATTTGCACCCTGGATAAAGGTTAATAACCAAGAGTTTTCAAGGTCATCTCTCCAGCACTAGAAAACCCTAGAAAAGCTTCCACATGGAGGAGAGAACAATAAATTACCAATGAGATTGTAGCATGGTGAATGAGCTAGCAACATCAATGATTTCTGTTGCATCACTAGCCTTATCATCAACTCCATCTCTTAGAGCACTTTGTAATCCTTCTGGGATCTAGTAATGCACTCTATGCTAGCTTTGGGGTCGTTCAAAAGTTCAGCATCACATCAACTCCAAGGACATTTTGTGGATCTTGTTCAATATCCAATCTCGTCTTGTTATTTTCCTACTATTATTGATGCTGCTTGTAGCCACTTCATCAAGCTTATGCCCATCGCCAATATTTTCCTGAACATGCTGGTTGTCATTGTCACCGCTGAAGGGGCCCAAAACACTACCATCTCTATCCAAGTTAAGCATCAACAGTAATTAGCTATATTATTAGTGCCACATTCGATGGCTCCACCATCAGTTTGATGATAATAACGACACCAATAGATTCTCTAGTCAATGGAGAATCCCATATCATCATTGTTGCTAGATCAAATCCAGTCAGTAATCCTTAAGCAATCAAATCGGTGTAGTTTGATGGCATCTATGAGAACAATAATTAGTAGGCTCAACCTACATCAACATGGCATCATAGGTGAAGACCCAACACTCCATTATAGCCACATCATCAATGACAATCATAGCATCAATGGGTAGATCAATGACTCATACACTTAGAAAAATCAAGTACAATAAGTGTTGCATCAATATCAAATCATCAATAAAGCTCCACATCATCTTAGGCCGCAACCATCAAATTGATGAGCAAATAAGATTTTAAAAGATCCTTGGCTCCTACTAAACTTTCTTGAGGTTTTAAAACCTCAATGCTCTATAGGCCCTCCATTCACATTGAAGCATTCAAGCCTTCGTTTACATTAAGGCCCAAGCAACATCAACTAGCAACAATAAAGTTGCATTATCCACGTTCATACAATCAACTACCACTATGCCCATTGGGCCCTCAATTGGAAGCTCGGCCATAAGCACAGCTACATGCCTATCCCATGAATGTGAAATCTTTGCATATGGTAAGCACCCCAACCTACTTTCCTAACTCTTTATAATAGTAAGGCTTAAAACCCTTCTCTCTCTCTCTCTCTCTCTCTCTCTCTCTCTCTCTCTCTCTCTCTCTCTCTCTCTCTCTCTCTCTCTCTCTCTCTCTCTCTCTCTCTCTCTCTCTCTCTCTCTCACATATTTTGTGGCCCGTCCTATCCATTAAAGGCCTACCTAATCCAATCTTATCCTCAAATAAATTTTTTCTAACCACACATATTTTATCATCTCTCACCTACCTCTTAAGACTACTCACATATTTTATCATCTCTCACCTACCTCTAAGGCTACTCACATTAACCTCAGTTATTCTCACCTCCTTGTTGTTGAGCCTTATTAATATCTACCCACAAATTACTCCTAGCCAAGTCACATCTATTTCTCATATTCTCATAGCTCTCATTGCCATATGTTTACTCTCTCCTATATTGTTAAACTCTAAATTTTCTCCCTTATCTAAAGTCTTTCGCTCATTTCATCCTTACACATCATCGCAAGAAATTTCTATCACATCATGCTATACATATGTTGCATCCTTGTAGTCTCATTAAGTTCAGTGTTCACTCTCTCTTGGGCTTCATAGAAAATTCTTTGATGGAGAACCCCAATTCTCTACCAAATGAAGGCCCCTCATATCCATCTCTCTCTCATGAATCTTCCATTTGGTGCTCTCATGCTCTCAACTCATCCATCCAAGCATGTTCTAGCTCTCTTGGTCACTTTCAATACTACAATGATTATTAGCCCTATCGGTCTCTCCTCTTGAATAGAAGGCTCTATCATAATCTTGATTGGAACAACAATTGAAGAACGGGACACCCTTTATACCCTACATCTCAAGGCCCTAGAAGCCATTGTCTATGGTCTCTTTATTGGACATTGTTCTTCAAGACATCTTGATGGTACTTTAGTGGAAAAAGATGGCAAAACATTGTCACTCTCTTGAATGACAACATGGATACCTTTATTGTTCCTCTCAACTCTTATTGGATATTTCTACCAACCTTCAAGGTCACTCCCTTATCATGTCTATCACTTCCACTTCCCCTTTGAGTACTATCCTATTTCCTTACATTTGTCACTTCACATCTACTCACTATCTAAACTCCACTTCAATCTCAATATTATATCTTGGTCCTTATTTTCTACTCTATCTATGTACTCAATATTCTCATCTTCTTATAGTCACACATAGTCTCCACTTCAACTGTGTGCCACAATCTCTTCACCAAATGCAATTACACATGCTTTTGGCTTCCTTCTACACATTCATGATTCTCACAATATTTCCAACTTCACATCAAAGTCCTATCTTCTTGAGTTCCTCATTATCACATCACTACTTCTTAGTGTGCAATCCTAAATCCCTACACATGATTTTATCCTACCATCACATGGTGTCCACATTATGTTTATTTATCTCTTGGCACCCCCAATCTATCAAATGATCATTTCTTTCTATCCTACCCTATCCAACCATCCACATAATTACCTTCCTCCTACAATAATCTTGTTTTCAATCTCATCATGAAATGGTATGTCTCTTACCTTACCAAATCATCAACTACAAACTGTATCTTTCTTAAATCAGCCAACTATCTTGGCCTTCTAAAGGAGGGGAGAAGACAAATAATGGATAAAGTAAAAGAAACAAATGTGCACATGTGCATAAACTTCTTTTTATGGATAAAAGAGCACATTGACACAAAGCATGCTCTTACTGAAGATGTTATGCTCAACTCTTGGAGTCCTCTCAAAGACAACATGCTTGAAATTCCTTATCAATCACTTGTTATGTTTCATCATAGGTACCTTATCAATCTTTCTCTTGCTATAGTATCTAATCACATTGGGATCATATCTTCATCTACAAACATGCTATCTCATTCTTTTCTCTCACCATTGTTTCACTCCACCACTATCAAGTTTCAATTATAATAGATCATCTATCTACATGATGAGCCCATCTCTTGTCAAGTCTGTCATCATGAAGCAAACTATGGTCAACTCTCCATCAAGGTATCCATCAACCAAAGTCCAAAGATCTTCATCATCAACTTACATCCCTTGAATCATTACATGCAAAGATTGAGGTATATCTTCTACAACAACAAGGACAATGTTTCATACTATACTCATCATTGTAATCTTACTTCTCTTGTAGCTAAGATAATTGACAAAAAGTCTTTGTACTACAAAAGAAAATCCTATTTTCTTTTGAGAAGGGAGGAATAATGTTAAGAATATATTATTAACCTTTTCTAGTGAGGGTGAATGTTAGAATGATAGGATATTTTCATAAGAGAATATTGTTGATAAGTATGACATATCCGAAGTCATATTCTATGGTTGTATGTATCTAAAGTACAATCATATGTAAAGTGTCCTTAAGTTTGGGCTATCTATCTTTTGAGGATACCATTTTGTGGGTGTGGACTATTGGAGAAATGGAGAAGAATAATGGAGGAGAAGAAGACATTTGAGCTCCTAAATTCTCATCTGATTGACCTCACGGACTCCCTCCAATTCGGTTTTATTATGGTATCAGAGCCAAGCTCATCCCTCAGCAGCATCTCTCACTCTTGGATGTGAAGTGAGAGGGATCTCTACACCAAGATAGTTAAGCTTCTGAGACAGAATGGCTAAACGGCTGTGGCAGCTTTCAGGCTTGACAATGAAAGAGGCAAAATTCAGAAGTCCTGTCTTGCCTTATGCAATTATCCTAATCTGTTCACCAATGTAGTTAAGTTCCTGCGGAAAGAAGTGTGATCGAAGCAATATCCATTGTACTAAGTATGCACACACTTCAAGATGCCCGCACTGTTGCAACAGAAGAGCGTAAGAGATGATAGGAGAGCTATGTGTTCCTCCGAGCAGGACTAGTCTTTGTTTCAGGAAAAAAAGCTTCGTTTTGGATAAATGGACACAGACAATAGCAGGCCAGCAGGCTGCCTCCTCAATTAAACAGGGAGCTGCAAATGGCTCGGAAGGATCTAGAAGTATATAACCTTCATGATGAGCTGTATGATCAGATAGAGTTGTAGAGAAGGAAAAATACCGAAGAAAGTAGCTATGTCCGAAAAGAAACCATGGCCAGAAAGAATCTAATCAGTCAACACTGATGAATCTGTCATATCATATGAGCAGAGCGATGTTTGAAGGCAAGTGGTTCATTTTGGAACATTCTGTATTACACTTACATTCATCACTTGAAATTCTTACGGAAATATGTGACTATGTTACTATGGCAAACTAGTCCCATTACAGCAACAAAGAAGATGTTGAATACCGGCAAAAGTTGCATCATGTATAGTAGCACAAGCCCACCGTCACTCTACATTTGGACATGCATGTTCTGAGTGAAAACTCGATGCTAACCCAGAAAGTTAGAAAATGGCTTAATGCAAAGGGCACTCTCACTTGGTGAAATTATCAATAATTGTGATGTGCAGGGGTCACTCAGGTGGATAGCCCAGTTGTCAAGAGGGCACTTGCTTGTGGTTGCATCCTGAACTGCAAAGCCAAAGGCAGCAACCATGGCATGCTTGATTTCAGCCAATTTGAGTACTTCCTTCTTCTCTGGATCTGAAGCAAGGCCCAATGGATCGAAGTATTTCTGGCCCTCCTGCAAATGAGCCAGAATAGCTGCAAGCAAAGAGAATGCTACCCTTCTTGAGTCATTGGTGATGCCATGATGCATTTTGGGTCATACGGACAACGCTTGGGATCCAAATTGGATGTTTCTTGTTGGGAATTGAATGTATGACATGTTGGCATCATGGATGGATGTATATGGCAAATTTTGGACACATGTTGGACCATTGATGTTCCGGATTTGGGCATACTACTGAATACCATTTCTGGACAGTTTGTATTGTTTTTTTTTTCTGAATTTGCAGTAGTCATAATGTCTAACACGACACAGATCACTCAGATCGTGGGAGACAAATTGACCAAAGACAACTATAGTGTTTGGTCTTACAAAATGGAGAATTTTTTGATGGTTAGAGGTCTATGGGACCTCATAACAGGTGATGATGAATGTCCAAAAGTTCTTGAACATCCAACTAAAGAGCAAAAGAAAGCGTACAAGGATTGGACAGGGAAGAACAGGAAGGTTTTGCATTGGATCTCCATATGTATTTCAGAAACATTGATTCCTCATATCAAAAAGGCAAGTACTTGTAAGGAGGCATGGGAAATCATAGAAAAAATGTATGGAACATGTACAGAGGCTCGTAAGATACAACTCAAGTAGAGATTACATGGTGCATGGAGAGGCAATCGCAGTATCCGTGACTATGTGGCAGAAATCAATCAAATTGCAGAAGACCTTGCATCCATTAATGCGCATGTTGATGATGATGATTTAGTGTCAGTGACACTAAATGGACTTGGACCAACTTTTAAATATTTGGATATCTCTATTTCAGTTAGAGGAGGCTCTATGCCTGACTTTGAGGAGCTTATTGGATTGCTACTTACAGAAGAAATCAAGTTGGGATTGAATGCATCTAGCAGTGGCAAAAATGCAGGTGGAGACAGTGTTTTTTATCACCAGAGAGGTCGTGGCAGCTCATCTAGAGCTAGAGGCTCTTCACTTGGTTGTATTAATTATGGTTTTGCTTGTGGAAGAGGTAACTTTAGTCGTGGTGACTTCATGCATAGAGGCAGGGGGAGATCTTTCCCTAGAGATAGAGAACGGTCTAGTCCTTCTTCACAAAGAGATGGCACTTGTCATTATTGTAGGCAGTTTGGTCACTTTGAGAGGGATTGTTATCAGAAATAGAATGCCATGTCTAGGGGTCGTGGAAGGACCCAATATGGCCACTATGTAGGCACTTATGGTGGTACAGGTTATGGACCTAGAGGTGGATCGCCTAGAGGTCACCTATTTGCTATGGAGCATGTGCTTGGGAGCATGACTCACCCTCTTCGTGAGAATGATTGGTTTTTGGATTCAGGAGCTACAAACCACATGACTCATCATGGCTGAGTGGTTTGATAGCAAGGAGCAAATGCAGAATGATGAATATGTTGCCACTGGTAATGATACTTTACACAAAATTACTCATATTGGTAGTGTGCCACTTGTTACTAAAGATGGGATTGAGAACAAGCTTGGTGATGTACTTTACGTGCCCACAATAACTAAGAACTTAGCATCGGTTGGTCAAATGATAGATCAAGGATTGTAGATGAGATTCAATAAGTTTGGATGTTTCATTGAAGAGTTCCATAATGGAAGAACTGGCAGGGTGATTGCTCATGGTAGAAAGAAAGGGAGATTGTTTGCTTTGGATGCAGGTACTCCAGTGATTCAAAATTCTATGTATGTTGAGAGAGGACATGGGCAAGATAAGGATGTGGAATTATGGCATAGAGGGATTGGTCATGTTAATTTGCAAAGATTGAAGCAAATGCAATCGAAACAAATAGTCCATGGTCTACCGCATTTTGGATATGTGAATTTTGATCATGTATGTGAGGCTTGTCAATTTGGCAAGCAGTCCAGATTTCTATTTCCAAAGAGGGGGAGAATAAGCAGCAATCCTTTGGAAATAATACACTAAGATATTTGGGGCCCATGTCAGAATGTTTCCATGAGCGGAAAATGTAGATTCTATATCACTTTCATTGATGATTTTAGTAGAATCACTTGGGTGTACTTTATGCAGCATAAAAGTGAAGCATTTGAAAAGTTCTTGGAATTTAAATCTATGGTTGAAAAGCAGTTTGGATGCTACATAAAATGTATGGGATTGGATAATGGTGGAGAGTACATGTTATATGAGTTTTGTGACTTCTTGAGAGATCATGGTATCAAAAGGAAATTGACATGCAGGTACACACCTCAGCAAAATGGTGTGGCTAAAAGGAAGAATCGGATTATTGCAAAGGTTGCAAGGGCAATGATGAACCAAATGAACATGCCATTGTCATATTAGGCAAAAGCAGTGTATATTGCAGTTCACATTATGAATAGAACACCTACAACCCTCGGGGGGGATCACCTTATAGAAGCACACTATATAACGTGCATTCAAAGGATACTTTAAAAACTCCTTTTTTAATTTCTTTCAACATTTTATACACCCCTTTTGTCAATTTTGAAGGCAATAAATATATCCCCTCTGTAAATCTAAAATTTGAATCGAATGTGCATTTTCATGGCCCCTTCTGTACAATTCAAATTAAAATAATATACTACCATAATGACTACTTCTCCAACTCAGCTCTTCCAAATGGAAAACCATGCATCGAGCATCATGTTTCCTTTTACCTCATCAAGTGGAGCATTATGAGCATTCATTTCTCATACAAGATCCTAAGCAACTACCACACTACTTAGGCAATTACCCTCATCTTCTCTTTACATCCACACCCTTGATTGTGGTTTTGTACTTTGAGTCTCACTTTTGTATGAACTATTGGGCCAAGTCAAACAAACAAACATCCACCAAACAAAAATCATTGCCTTCATGATCATTGCAAGCTTGTGAGCTATTCGTTGCAACACCCTTGGTCTGATGTCTCGATATCATTGGGGTGACCTCTTGGGCAACTCAAAGAAAATATCCATCACCTCCGTGATCCTCCTAGGTCCTTGAGTAGTCCCGAGTGACACCCTTGGCACAATGCCTTAATCTCGTTGGGGTGGGACTCTTTGGGTCAAGACTAGAGCCTTCCTTTCACTCTCTTTGGTCACCCTTTTTGAGCATGACAAGGAGTGTTAGGCTACCTTAAATTTCCTTTCAAAGTACCATGGTTCTTATCTCAGCCCCAAAAGGTAATTTTGTGTTTTAGACATCACACAAGACATTTCAACATGACAACTAGCTCAAAATGTTGTATTAAAGAGGACCCAATGTGCACTCCCATTTTCGTAAGTTGATCTTTGTGATTCATTTATATAGAAGGTTTTTTTCAATTGTTTTATTTTAAGAAAACCTAACTACATGGTTGGTAGATTTTTTTTTGGATACAACCATGATGTGAGACTTTGACTTGATATGCTCTGTGAAAATCGTGTGCAAGTCTGATCTTGAAAGGCACAAATGCAATCATTATGATCATACTTTTGCATACAACTCTTACTCTCCCTTTATCTTTGTAGTCATTCAATGTTGCCTCAATAAGCTCAAAATCAGATCTTGTATAATTTCAAGTCAAGACTCTCACAAATTAATCTCCAAAATGATTAGAAATTAGCCCTAAGATACATATACGAAAGTGATTTTAAAACAAACCCAAACCTTACTAAAGCTCAACTCTTTCATAAACCAATAAATATCGTATATGAAAATAACATTTTACTAGATGTTTCAATGGTTAAAAAGATGTCACGTACCATCATGAGTGTTATTAAAAATATCCATCTCCTCTACTTGCAGCTAAAACCGCAACCACATTATCTTCATTGCTTTCTTCTACATCTTTTGAGCTAGATGTCGCTCCCATCTTCAACCCTTGATTTTTCAAATATCTTATTTGATGCGCTTGACCTTCCAATATATGGTTCTCATGAAATTAGAAAGACACGAGTAAGCGGATTGCTTGCCAATGACTCGCGATCCATAAGGAGCTTTTGTTAGGAAGGTAGCTAAAGTCAGGTTGTCACCTTAACAATAGCTTCCTAATATGAGTGGAAGACAATGATTGGCTTATCTTCTTGCCTTCTATGAAGGGGGGGGTGCTATCCATATTAAGATGCGATTTACTACTACACCATTGTACCACTTCTATTTTCACCGCTATCCATGATAGTTTACAAGGTTGAGCGAGTTGAGCAACCTCTTGATTGCCCTCCTCCAACACTTCTAATCTACCTTGATGTAACCAATGCCCAATTTTAAGGACTCCTTTTTTTCCAAGATCCACAACTCTTAACTCATAAAATGGACCACTTTCTTCAAGATAGTGAGCCACTTAACTTGAGTAAAGTGTGGCTAATTTTTTGGAGCCATGCACTACCTTGCCATGCACCATTTTACTAGAATATACCCTTTACTAGAATATACCCTAAAGGGAAAGGCTAATAAAATTGCAAGGAGAGGAAACAACTATGGATGCTTTGCCTCACCCGACAAAAGCACCTGGTGTGTTGCCTATAATCCTCAAACTTGGAAGTTGTTTGGATTTTAATGTGAACACAATGTAAATTCATATTGATGAAAAGCTATGATAGAATCCACTCCCCCTCCCCCATGCTAGTTGTAAATATTTGTCTCATGAGAACATATATGCCTTTAAGTATTGATCCCCTCCCCCCATCTTCCCCCCACCCATCCCCCTCCCACCCCACACACCCCCCCTCCCCCCCATCTCCCTTAAAAAGTGTGCTTCTGAATTTTTTTAAATAAAAACACCCCTAATGTAAATTTTACATGAGGTGCATTTATAAACCCCTTTTGTTTTTGAAAACTATAAGCCAATATAATAAAAATACCCTTTCTTTTGAACTCACGTGGTATATTACATGTTCTATAAGGTGACCCCCCGAGCTACAGCCTTGACTCATAATATGTCACCATATGAGAGAATGTATGGCAGGACTGTCAAGATTGTGGGAGAGAAGGAAGGAGTCTCACTTGTAGGTTTCTTGCTTGCACAATGGGGGAATACACACACAGGTGGAGACTGAAAACAGTTTTCCTCTTCTTAGTTGTGTAAGCCAAAAAGAACTCAAGTACATAGAAATAGAAGAACCCTATATATGGGTCTCAAACCAAACTCAACTAGCTAAAGTGGCATACTAACTGAGCCACGAACTAGAGTAGATAAGGATAGCTGTCATCTAGCTATTATTCATGGGCGGTGTACCAACCGCATCTGCAACTGACAAGTCGGTGACATAAATGCACAACGTTCACCCTGGCATATCACAAGTGGAGCTCGATATCTCAACACTCCCCCTCGAGCTCAATCCCAATTCCTGCACACCAAGCAGGTCTCTGAACTTGCGCAGCTTCTCTGCGCCCAATGCCTTCGTGAATATGTCAGCTACCTGATCCTCTGTACTGACATAAACTAGATCAATAAGACCTAGTAAAACCCTCTCCCGCACATAGTGATAATACACCTCAATATGCTTTGTTCTAGCATGATAGACTAGGTTATTTGCCAAGTGTATACTACTCATGTTGTCACAATAAATGACAACTGGCCCATCTGTAAGGCTGATGCATATCATAAAGTAGCTTATGCAACCAAGCTACCTCACATGCAGCCATTGCTGTGCCCCTGTACTCAGCCTCTGTGCTTGACAAGGCAACTGTAGGCTATTTCTTGCTGCTCCAAGTGACTCATAAAGTAGTCCATACTGCAATATGGACTTCACATACCTGAGTATGCGTCTAGCCGCATCCAAATGCGGTTTCCTTGGAGCCTGCATAAACTGACTTACCAATCCAACAACATAGCTCAAATCTAGCTTGGTAATAGTCATATAAATCAAACTTCCTACTATGTGTCTGTACATAGTAGGGTCTTCCAGAAGCTCACCTGCATCTGTGCTCAGCTTCACATTTTGCTCCAAAGGAACTGAAATAGGCTTACAGCCTGTCATCCCATATTTGGACAGCATGTCCAATCCATACTGCCTCTGCAAGAGTCGTATCCCACTTGGTGATCTAATCACCTCAATGCCCAAGAAATAACGCAGCTCTCCCAAATCCTTCATCTCAAACTTCTGCTTCAATAGCATTTTCACATGAAGGATATCTTCATCATTGTCACCTGTCATAATCAAAACATCAACATAAATGACAAGTAGCATAATACCTTTCTCTGTTTTTCTCACATAAAGTGAGAAATCTGCCTTGGAAATCTGAAAGCCAATAGTGACAAGATACTGTCCTATCTTGTCAGACCATGCTCTAGGTGCTTGCTTCAAGCCATACAAGGCTTTCTTCAACCTGCAAACAAACTCAGGATGAACAACATGCACATAACTTGGTGGCTGCTCCATATAGACCTCTTCTTGCAAATCACCATGCCAGAAGGCATTCTTTACATCCATCTGATGTAAAGGCCATCCCTTTGATGCAGCCATAGCAATGACTGCTCTTACGGTTGCCATCCTTGCAACCGGACTGAATATTTATTCATAATCAATGCCATATGTTTGTGCATACCCCTTGACTACTAATCTTGCCTTGTATCTATTCACAGAACCATCTGCATTGTGTTTCACCTTATAAACCCACTTACAACCAATTGCATTCTTATCTTTAGGCAAAGGTACCAATTCCCATGTAGCATTTTCTTCCAAGGCATCCATTTCTTCATCCATGGCTTTCTCCCATTTTTCTTTTCCCATGGCTTGCTCAAAAGAAGTGGGTTCTAGTTCCTGTATCACTTTGACCATATATGCATAGTGAATGGCTATAAATCCATCATATTTCAGCCTATCCACAGGATACCTAGCTCTGGTAGACCTGTGCAAAGTAGGTTCACTCCCAGGTGCTCTCAAAACATCCCTGGTCTTCCTTACTCCAGGTGTAACAATAGAAGGAATACCCAACTCATCATCAATGCTCTGTTCTGAGCCACTGGATTCACCATCCACATAAGAGTGACCTGCATTCACATCAAACATGGGCTGATCTACCTTCTCTTTTCCTTTTCGTGATACTTGCATACCACTATCTGCATTGCTTTGAGAAGATTCTCCTGATCTCAATCTGCCTGTCCATGGTGAAGAATGTGAACCACTGCTAGAGGACACTCCAGGTCCACTAATATCTTGTGACTGCTGCTGTGAATTATGTGCAGCATTACTATTTTGTGCATCTACATTATCAATCACATTTACTGGTTTATACCAGCTACTCATCTCATCAAAAACAACATCTCTGCTCACTGTAAACTTATGAGTAGAAGGATTATAGCATCTATATCCTTTCTGCTGCAAAGAGTAACCAATAAAGATGCACTTCTCAGCTTTTGGATCCAACTTGGATCTCAACTCATCTGGCACATGAACATAGGCAATGCAACCAAAAATTTTCAAATGAGAAATATCTGGTTTCCTACCATTATACCTCTCCTCTGGAGTCATCCCATGTATTGCTGCAGTGGGAGTCCTGTTCATTATGTAGACTACTGTAGCAACTGCTTCAGCCCAGTAAAATTCTGGCAAGTCTTTTTCGTTGAGCATGGCACGAGATACCTCTCCAATATGCCTGTTTTTTCTTTCTGCAATTCCATTTTGTTGTGGGGTATGACTACATGAATATTGCTGCTTTATGCCATGCTCCTGCAAGAACCTTGCAAACTCATTTGAGAGGTACTCTCCCCCTCTATCTGGCCTTAGGCATTTTATTTGTAGGCCTGTTTCTTTTTCAACCATAGCTTTAAGAGTTTTGCAATGCCCAAAAACTTCACTTTTCTTTTTCATAAAATACACCCAAACTTTTCTGCTATAGTCATCAATAAAAGTGAAAAAATAATGACAGCCTCCAAGAGATGCAGCTTTAGTAGTCCACACATCAGAGTGGATTAATTCCAATGGTTTCTTACTCTCTTGAAAATGTCTAGGAAATGGTTTCCTTGCCTGTTTTCCAAACTGACAGGCTTCACATATCTTATGCATTTCTGCAACCTTGAATTTAGGCAATCCTGCAACAATATTTTGGGCTTGCATTGATTTAAGTCGCTATACATTAACATGACCAATGCGTTTATGCCAGATATCAATATTTGCAACTACACCGGTCCCATGTGCAAACATTACTGCACTCAATTCAGGCATGTCTGCATCCAACGTAAACATTCTGCCCTTCTTCTTTCCTTTTGCTATCAAGCGACCTTTATTTTTCATATCCTCAACAATCCATGAGAATTAAATCTGACCTGCAAGCCCTGCTCAACCATTTGACCAACAAAAACTAGGTTCTTTGTGATATTCGGGACATGAAATACATCCGATAGGTATTTCTTTTTCCCATCCTACATAGACAAAGGAATTTTTCCAATCTGCACAATAGGATGTGCAGTATCATCTCCAGTCTCCACAAATCCTGGTTTTTCCATTTTTCTTGCATCCTGCATCCATTCTGCATGACCTGTCATGTGGTTTGATGCACCTGAGTCAACATACCACACATCGTTGCTTTCTTCTGCACTTGTCACAGAATTGGTCATGTGTTGCACCATAAACAAATACTCATTTCTGTCATCACCCTGTCTACTAGAAGATGCATAATTCCCTTGTTGCAATTTTCCATTCATGATATCATTCTGCTTTTTATAGCAATCTTTAGCCATATGACCCATTTTACCATAGTAGTAGCATTCAACATTGATGTTTGTATTTTGGCCTCTTTGCCATCCACCACGACCTCTTTGGCTCCCCCTGCCTCTAGAGTTACCACATCCTCCTCCATAGGACTGGTTTTCTTGAGTTTGCTGCATATTCTGATTTCTACCACGGCCTCCAAATCGGCCTTCTCTACCTCTGCCTCTACCTCTTCCAGCATTTGAGTAGAAGACAGCTTCTTTTGAAGTTTCTCCTGAAGAAGATGCACCACCATTTCTCTGCTCCTCAAAAATTAGAAGAGCAATCAACTCCTCAAAATTAGGAAATCTTTCACGGATGGAAATGGATGTTCGGAACTGTGCATAATCCTTTCCTAGACCATTCAAGGTCACAGAAACTAAATCATTATCTTCCACTGGTGACCCAATGGAAGCAAGTGCATCTGCAATCTTCTTCACCTTCATGTGGTAGTCATTGATGCTCATACTTTCTCTTTGCACATTGTGCAACTCTTGCTTGAGCTGCATTTTCCTGGCTTGCGTATTTGTGCTATACATTTTTGACAAAGTATCCCATGCCTCCTTTGGCGTACTTGCATCTTGAATATGCACAATCATAGAGTCTGAAATGCTGATAGACAGCCAGTACATAACTTTCCTAGCTCGCTCATGCCATGCTTTAAATGCCTGCATTTGCTGTTGATTGGGAACATCAGGAAGAACTGGTTCTTCTTCATTTCCTGCAATGAATTCCCAATATCCTTTTCCCATAAGGAAATTCATCATTCTGAACTTCCATGCTTGGAAGTTGTTCTTGTCAAGATTTTCAGTGACAATCTGTGAAAGAGAATCAGACGCTATTACAGAAAACTGCAAAAAATTCTGTCACTGCAAAGAACACAGCTTCAGCCTCACAAGGGCAAATCTGCAAAACTGACGAAAGTGGTATTTGACCACACAGTCACTTCCTAGTGACGATTTTGCATCAACAGGCAACAAGGATGATTCTGTAACTCCCAATGTCTCTGTGCATAGGCATACGATGCAATTTCTATAGTAACTTTTCACCTACCTGTAGAACAGTGGTCGCACAGAATAAAACAGGGCCTTTTCCTGAGTGCGTGCAGAAAACTTCCGCCTCCAAAACAGGCCCCGAAATGGTCTCAAATAAAAAAAACAGAGCAACCGAGGGCTAAAGCCCCGGACCCGCATATACTGCCCTCTTGCTACACCGCGAAGGGCGTCTCAATCTGAGACAATGCACTCTTGCACTTTCCGGCTGTGCTACCAAAGCAGAGACTTGCTCCCAAAACAGAAAAATGAAAGCAACACTGGTCCTCTTACCAGAACACCGCGAGCTTGGTTTGCTTTCTTGAGCTCCTTACCACGAACAAGGCTCTGATACCATGTCAAGATTGTAGGAGAGAAGGAAGGAGTCTCACTTGTAGTTTTCTTTCTTGCACAATGGGGGAATACACACACAGGTGGAGGCTGAAAACAGTTTCCCTCTTCTTAGTTGTGTAAGCCAAAAAGAACTCAAGTACATAGAAATAGAAGAACCCTATATATGGGTCTCAAACCAAACTCAACTAACTAAGGTGGCATACTAACTGAGCCACGAACTAGAGTAGATAAGGATAGCTGTCATCTAGCTATTATTCATGGGCGGTGTACCAACCGCATCTACAACTGACAAGTCGGTGATATAAATGCACAACGGTCACCCTGGCATATCACGAGTGGAGCTTGATATCTCAACAAGGACACCCACTGTTGCATACCTTAGAGTCTTTGGATGTGTTTGTTATGTTCATGTTCCGAATGATTTGAGAAAGAAGATGGAACCTAAGGCTGCAAAATGCATTTTCCTTGGATATCCTAATGAGAAGAAGGGATACAAATGCTATGATCTAGTGAGTAAGGAAGTATACATAAGCAGGGATGTCAGATTCAATGAATATGAATCATGGTACAAGCCCAAAATTGCAGTGGATGTTGATTCCTATGAAAGCAATGATGATGATGGCTATGGAAGGAAAATTTCAGCAAACAACAAGGCTAAAAATCAGCATGTGGAAGATGCTTCAGGACCTCAAGAGAATGTGGAAAGCAGTGGCACATATAGTCCATGGAGTGGTAGATTGAGAAATGCACAAAGGAGTGCAGAAGTTGGAAAAGGAAAGAGACGTATGGCTGAAAGTTCAGAAGATGAATCTATAGATGATGAGTATGGCATTCCGCATGTTAAAACACCTAGCACTAGAAGTGCAGGAAAGTATGTGCCACCACATGCTAGATCAGATGAGACACATGGTAGTGCACCTCAATTGAGAAGGTCAGAAAGGGTAAGGTATCTAGTTGATAGATTGAATTATAATGGGTTCATGAAGATGCATTATGCATACATGGTTTCTTATGTACAACATGTGGAGTCTACTTGCTTTGAAGAAGCAGTAGAGAGCAAAGAGTGAAGACAAGCAATGGATGAAGAGATGGATGCACTAAGGAAAAAAAAGACTTGGGATTTGGTGAAACTACCTCATGGCAAGAAATCCATTGGATGTAAATGGGTTTATAAGGTCAAATGTAAGTTGAATGGTTCTCTTGAGAGGTATAAAGCAAGGCTGGTTGCAAAAGGATATTCACAAACTTATGGTTTGGACTATGAAGAAACATTCAGTCCAGTAGCTAAAATGACGACAGTGAGATCGGTAATTGCTTTGGCTTCTATCTATAGTTGGAAGCTTTATCAAATGGATGTGAAAAATGCATTTTTTAATGGCAACTTAGAAGAGGAAGTGTACATGGATCAACCAGAGGGCTATGTGGATCCAAAATACCCACATTATGTATGTAGGTTAAAGAAGGGTTTATATGGACTAAAGCAAGCACAAAGAGCATGGCATGATAGAATTAGCAAATTCTTGTGCAGTATGGGATTTCAACAGAGTAAAGCTGTCTATTCACTTTATGTGAGGCATACAGAAGATGGTATGGTTGTTGTGGTCATCTATGTTGATAATCTCATTATTACAGGTACACTTGAGAAGGAGATTACTGAAGTCAAGCATGGGTTACATAAAGAGTTTGATATAAAGGACCTTGGTTTGTTGAGATACTTCTTGGGTATTGAGGTTATTGACACACCTTATGGTATATGGCTGATACAAAGGCAATATGCATTGGAGATGTTGGAAAAATATGGCATGACAGGATGCAAACCAATTGATATGCCATTGGATCAAAATGTTAAGTTGATGGATGATGGATCTTATGTTGAGGATGTCACTATGTTCAGAAAGATGGTTGGTAGTCTTATCTACTTGACCATTACAAGACCAGACTTGAGTTATCCTGTTGGATTGATAAGTCGGTTTATGCAGAAACCATGCAAATCACATTTGGATGTAGTGAGAAGAGTTCTTAAATATGTGAAGAAGACAGCTGGATTTGGCTTGTTTTATGAAAAAGGAATTGAGCCTACATTGTTTGGATACTCAGATGCAGACTGGGCAGGTAGCTCTATGGATAGAAGATCTACTAGTGGCTATGCATTCTCATTTGGATCAGCCATGGTAAGTTGGAGCAGTAAGAAGCAACCTACAATTTCTCTAGCAAGCATTGAAGCAGAGTATAGAGGCATTGCATTGGCATCATGTGAGCAGACATGGCTGAGATTGATCTTATATGACATGGGGATAGAGATTGATGGTGGAGTCATTATGTATTGTGACAATGTTAGCAGCATTATGTTGGCAAAGAACCTAGTCTACCATGCAAGGACAAAACACATAGAAGTGCACTATCATTTCATTAGAGAAAAAGTTATTGATGGAGAGATTGACTTGGTCCATGTGAAAACAAATGACCAAGTTCCTGATATCTTTACCAAAGCATTAGGTAAATATAAGTTTGAGTACTTCAGGAGTGCACTTGGAGTCTTATGTGTGCAAGCTCATTCTGAGCTTGAGGGGGAGTGTTGATAAATATGACATATACTAATTCATATCCTATGGTTGTATGTATCTAAAGTACAGTCGTATGTAAAGTGTCCTTAATTTTGGGATATCTATCTTTTGAGGATACCATTTTTTGGGTGTGGACTGTTGGAGAAATGGAGAAGAATAATGGAGGAGAAGAAGACATTTGAGCTCTTGACTTCTCATTTGATTGACCTCACAAACTCCCTCCACTTCGGTTTTATTAAATATATTTTGGAGAACTAGATAAGATGGATCTATAACATGTGGGGAATACTTTGGTAAGAGAACCTACCATATCCACAAATTTCTTGTATGTATACGTGTACTCTCAGCTATTGCAATGAAAGTGAGTAATACAAGTATGTGATTCATTCTCTGTCTCATTGTCTCTCTCCCTCTTTCTCTCACCATCACTTTCACTACATGTAGTACTCGATGGACCTAATGCGGGACCTACTAGAGTTTCTCCAATTCATGATGCATGCATGTAATGTTTACACATAGGCTTTTTGTTCAATGCGTGCTATATGTAAACTGAGCCCAGAATTGATTTAGGATTGACAATATCAAAAAATTGTACCACTTTGGACAAAACTCTATTGATGAGGACAAGCTTTGTTGAGAAACACGAATCCTTGAGCAAGGTTTAGCTATGGAGAGGATGGAAGTCAATGAAAAGATGCATGATAACTGAGGCTAGACATGCCGACTGTTACTCAAGTGAAATAGGTTCCAAGATAGAGTACCTTGGACTCATAAACATAATTTTGAGTAGAGAGGGACAAGATTGAAAGTACAAAGTACAATAGCATTCACATTCAAATGATTGTCAAGTACACTGGCCCTTCTTCATCAGAATCAAATTGATCCTTGTCTACCAAGTGTGGAAGACCTTCTTGGAAGTGACATGACGATGAATCTTTCCCATACTAGATGGTAGGAGCAATAGTAAATCAGCTTCAACAACTGAGGAAAATCTAGAAAGAGAGTTGGAAAAAAATTGTGCCAAAAGACACAATAGGTATTAGTGTTTAAACAACACTATTTAGTATCAAGAGATACTATCTTGAAGCTTAATGTCGACGGATGTTGATGTTTGATTTTCTTAAACCTTATTCTTTGCTGAGTTTGAGGGTTGTACTTGTTGGAAATTGAGCAAATCTAAGTGGTCAAGACTCTAATGCACCAAGTAGATGAGAGAAATTAAGAGTTTTAAGAGCTTGAAGTTTAAAAGAGCTATGGTAGAATTGGGGTTAACAGGCATCCATGACTAATATTTTGCTTATAGCAGCACATAGAAGCAATTACTCAACAAGATATCTAATGGGGAGTGATCCTATAGAGTGAGCTTTAAAAGCCCTATGGTTGTAGGACTGATTGCAGCCAGTTCTCATGGCAGGAGCTATACAACAGCAATAGGATGCAATCTGGACATCGACAAGACAAATCACGCAATGTTGGGCACGAGGGAGGGCAATGTCAAGGTTTGAGGTAATAAGAAGTTGCACAAGAAGTCAAGGGAAAAAATTTCAGAAGGAAGTTTGTTGAGATATGATTTATATGGAGAGATCTAGGAGCTCCAACAGAGGTAGGTACTACTAGCTATGGCTGCCAAGAAGGGTAGAGTGAAATTTGAGTGAGAGCTGAAGTCATTTACTAAACATGAGCTTGGTTTGAGATTGTGAGGAAGGTTGGAAGAGCACTGAAGTGAGCTAAATCAAGCTCACCATGGCTCTGATACTACATTAAGAAATACAGATCCTTGAGCAAGGTTTAGCTATGAGGATGGAAGTCAATGACAACATCCATGATGATGACTGAAACTAGACACACTGATTGCTACTCAAGTGAATTAGGTTCCAAGATAGATTAGCTTGGACTTATAAACACAATCTTGAGTAGAGAAAGACAAGACTGAAAGTAAAAAGTACAATAGCATTCACATTCAAATTATTGTCAAGTACACTCTTTTATAGTTGCAAGTTGGTACCACTTTTCTCACTATGCTTATGGGATTCAGGTAGCTTCTACATATCCTTGCCCTATTGCTCCATATAAAGAGGCTATCTTAGGAGTGTGATTGCATAAATCTCAACAAGCTTGACCATCATAATATCCATGTGTATACATCCACATGCCAATGTGTGAAAATCTCAAATTTGCATAGATTTTACATGCCCATGTTGTATATGCTTCTTTTTCCTAGTGGATGGGTGGCATGTGCAAGTCCCTGATAATGATGTTCCAAATGGGGTAAGCCCACACCAAATCTTGAATAAGGATTGCGTGATCTAGCTATAATTTTATGCTTACCATATTCAAGTGCACAATGATAGCAATGCATATTTTCTGTGAGGGAGCCATTTGTTTCAACAATTCCTTATCAATGCATATTTTAGTATTAAGCACTATAGAGTAGCTTGACATTAATGTATTCAATAAATATTGAGGTAAAAAATGTAGAGGCTTAACAGACATGGTTGCAACACCTAATATCATCCAAGGCCCTTTGATTGGAGCCAATAAAAGAAATATGATTGTTTTACCATTATCCTATTAGTGGCCCAAGACATATGCACAATTGTATCAAGATGCCATGGGGATAATGCATGCCAAAGGGAAGCTTGATTTGTTTTTTAGTTTTACATGCAATCCCAACTAGTTTTGGAAATTCAAGAGGCCTTACTACTTGGCCAAACAACACACGATCACGCTGACTTCACTACACATATATTTCATGAAAATCGTAATTATATGATGCAATTATTGTTAAAGAAGGAGATTCCTGGGCATGTTGCTAGATATGTCAATTGAGTTTTGAAAAAAGGGTTTCTACTTTCTCACACATTATTGATACTTGATGAGCCTTTTAAACTAGGAAAATTGATCATTATGATAGGTTGGTTTATGCGGGGCCTCTTCACAAGGAGAAGCTCCCCGATTTGCACGACACAATTGTCAAGTGTATTCTACATGGTTCACATGGAGAATTGAATTGAACAAGCCCTTGCATGCACAAAGGCTATTACACTAAGAGTTATCCACAAAAGTTTATACCCATATCCAATATGGACAATGTAGGATATCCCATTTATATGAGATGATGGTAATAATGTCTATATCAAAGGAAACTATATTGATAATCGTTGGGTTGTGCCTTACCATTCATAATTGAATAAACAATACAAAGCTCATATCATTGAAATGTAAGGCACAATTGTTGGATTGTGTCTAATAATCCTTACTTGAGTAAATAATACAAATCTCATATAAATGTTGAGATATGCTCAAGCATTGTTGCGATCAAATATCTTTATAAATATATTTATAAGGGCCATGATCAAGCCACCATAAAGCTCACATCAGCATGCAATGTAATAATAGCTACTAAGGTTGGTGGTCAATAGGAAGTGGATGAGATTACATAGTACCTTGATGCTCACTATGTTTTGATCTTGGAGGCATGTTGGATAATTTATGAATATCACTTGCACAATGAGAAGCTTGATATCCAACAATTGCATATCCATTTTCTTTGAGAGAATAATATTGTCTTCTCAGAGAGTAACAATATCCATGATATTGTTGTGAATGACAATGTTATAGAAATGACTTTGACCGAGTGGTTTGTTTGCAACCAACTATACCATGAGGCTACAACTTTATTGTACCAAGAATGTAACGTGCCCGCTGTCCACCCACGTTTTTAGTGGTCCATCGAGAGATGAAACTAGGTGACATCTCCCGGTACTTCCATGGAATGTTATGGGGTTTGTCACCTAGGGTTTCTCGAGTCCGCCTTGCAATGGAACGTTAGCAGAACCCACTAGGATCGATCTAAAACTTGGGTCCCTAGTGGTCGAGGTCTCCTAACAGTATTCTAGCGTCGGGTCTTGGACATCCTACTTTATGCAGAGATACCCAAGCCAAAGCAAACCCATGCCACACTTGGTTCAAAGAGAATGGGAAACGAGAGGGATGTGCCACTCAACCTCTCTACCCATAGGGCATAGTCCTATTCCGGTCCCCTAAAACTACATGAATCAAGGTTCTAACCTGACAATTACTAAGGACCAGTCATTGCTAAAACCTTGTGAGAAGCCTCCCAGTTCTCTGGGACCACCCTGCCGTAGGACAGACCCGTCGGAGGTTCCGCCCACCCACTTCCCTCAGTAGTGTTCTTTAGTTATCTAATTAAGTCCTATCACATTTGTGTATGACATTTAAAATTAGCTTCCTTAATTAAGCCTTTTAAGGAACAGGGTTCGTTCACGTATCTTATAACACTGACACAAAAATAGGGCAAGCAAACCTTTGACAAACAAGTTCAAGCATATTCCTTAACTTATCTTCATGTTAATCTTTGTCTCCTACCCATATAGGAGAATTTATATTTCCCTTCTGCCTTGCAGAAGTAACTGGTCCAAATCACATGGCACCACAAATTCCATCCTTTATCTAGAATAGGATCTTCCAACTCCAAAGACATTGGGACCATGGCTATCTTCAACTCCATTCCAGATGGCAAGGGGTGTCCAGAGCTCCACCTGACCCACAAGTGCCCTACGAGTGAAACATCATTTCCGTGGTTGGCCTTTTAACCACTCGACCTTCGGCCCATGAATCAAGCCATGCCCCTTTTGAGTTAATCCATAATGTGATCTTGGAGATGATCCACCCGTACAAAATATCCTTTCCTTAATTAATCCAATTAAGAATCAAGCACAATCAAGGCAATCAGCCTAATGTCATCTTTCAAGAAAACATTCATTTATCCCCATGGCAACTTGTCATCACAAACCCCTACCATTAATTTACCACCAATCACAAGCACTTGGAATAACCATCCGGACAACAATCCAATGATCAGTTGAATGTAAGAGCATTTAAGACATTGTTTGATCAATCCAATAAAACCAATTGTATTTTTCCAAACAATGCAAGAGTAGATATGATAATATTTCCATTGCACATTCGCTCTCCCCCTTGGGATCGAAGAGCAATTCTATGTAAAATTTACTTAACACTCTCTTCCTTTGGCTAAGGCATATGTTAGGGGTTTAAACACTGTACAGGGACGTAAGTTCTATAGGTCACTTACATTGTTCGATAACCTAACCTTCTCCTTGACACAGTACAAAAGCATCGGTCTTTCCTTTGCCTTGGGTTTTCCTAACCCCTTGAGCTCTCTACTTGCCTTTGAGGCCTGAAGTTGTTGTTTGTATCTAGCCCAATCCTCAAATTTGGATTGATAAATATAGTGGTTATTGGACGGATCCCAAGGAATCTTAGTCTTTAATCCTTATGATCATTGTTTGTACTAGCTAAGCACAACATCAAGATTCCCCATCTTTCAAAACATGAGCTATTAACGAGAGCTTGGGCAAAGGTCTAGAGCTTTGAAAATGATTCTCTTCTAGACTAAGTTGCTTGCCATGCAATCCTTGACTCATGCAAGTTGCAATATATACCTTCAAAGTGTTCTTGTGTGGCATAATACGGGTCTAATGCATCTCACGTGGGAATCAGAGGCATTCATCAATTTGGAAATACGTTACTTACAACCAATATTACAGCTGGATGGGTAGTGATGTCCTCGCTCGAAGCTTTCGTTGCGGGATGTGTGTGACATTTTTCTCTTGGGGGCCATTCCCAATCTTTGTTTCCCATGGATGAAAATCGCACAAGACTTCCGCACCTTTTCCTTGATTAGTGGGGGCCAATTGGGAGAGAATTGAGCTTGCGGGTGGAGGATAATCTCACGAGACAGGGTATAAGTTTGCGGCCAACAAGGAAAGAAAGGACATGTGTGGACACCCTCTAAGGAGGGGAAGAGAAGGAGATCCTTGAGAGACTCTCTCTCTCTCTCTCTCTCTCTCTCTCTCTCCCCCTCCCTCTTCTTCTTCTTCTTCTTCTTCTTCTTCTTCTTCTTCTTCTTCTTCTTCTTCCCTTGTCTCTCTCTCTCCCTCTCTCTCGCTCCCTCTCTCTCTCTCTCTCCCTATCCAATGCCCATGCCATTTAATCCTCTTCTTAAGGCATAAAGGGGAAAAGGGAAGGGGTGTTTTATAGGGGAAGATGGTTATTATTGTGGAGAGATGGTGGAGTCGTGTTGCCATTTGCATGACAGTGAGGGACTCCTTGGCCCCTCCAGGTGACCGCGGTGGGGTCGATATGCCCAAGGGGGAGTGCTTGGCCACATGGCCTCCCCCCCTCTATCATCATCATCATCATCAATGTCCTGATCATGTGGAGAGGTGGTGGAGTCGTGTTGCCATTTGCATGACGGTGGGGGACTCCTTGGCCCCTCCAGGTGACCGCGGTGGGGTCAATACGCCCAATGGGGGGGTGCTTGGCCACATGGCCTCCCCCCTCTATCATCGTCATCATCAACGTCCTAATCATGATGGTGGCCTTCTTCTGTAGCTCCGCTGTCTACGTCTCAAGCTTCATCTCCCCCTTAGTCCACCAGTTGGTGGCGTCGACAAGGGGGGAGAGAGTAATAAAAATTTCAAATTCTTTTAATTATTAAAAGGGGGGAATCCCTACATGGAGCATGGGTAGGGTATTACATCCTCTCCCCCTTCGAGCACTCGAGATGTCCTCATCTCGAAAGAACGGGGGAAGACAAGCATTAATGGGTATTAAGGCATGTGGGTTAGGACCCACCATGTGTCCACTGTGCTGCTCATAATGACTCAAGTTATGCAACTCCTACTATTGCAATTAACCATAGGTACAAGAGTAGAATTTATTCCAATACAAGTTGTATTTCATGTCGATAAAATTTCTAGGATTTCTAATTATCCTAAAGAGGTGTAGTGGGTTCCAGGTCTTCGCCTTCATCTGAAACCTCTATATATCTATAGATTGCGCCTGTGTAGCTTCATTTTCTTAGACACTCAATATCTTCTAGACTTAAATCATGGAAATCTACTTGAGTGTGCCCTAGCTCATTGCAGTGAAATCATCGGCAGTTGGGACATCTCCTACGGATGTGCCCTATTTGTCAACATGTGTGGCATCTATTGCCCTGATCTCAAGGATCATCTTTGTCACAATTGCCCAAATTAAGTTATTGGATGATTGGCTGAAGTAATGCATCTTGCGAGTCCATTGGATGCATTGCTTCAAGATGGTTGTTTGGAGGAGTGTTTAGGCCATGGCAAAATTTGGATACGCTGTGCAATATCCATAGGTGGTGCATGGTTTAGTAGGGTTACAAACTTTGAATAGTGGGCTTCCAAGGTTAACTCCAATTGTTTAAGCTTGAATAATTCATTCGTCTTCAAAGTCTGGTAGGTTGGCAAAAGGTATCCTCTACGTACAACATCTTTCAACTGAGCCCAAGTGAGAATGGCTTCAGAAATACCGTGATCTTTGCACCATTGCTCCACCATATCCAAGCCTAGCCAACTATTGGCTATCATTGCTTAATTGGAAGAAGCAGTTCCTGTGGTAGAGAAATAATCATTCATTGACTCAATCCACATCTCCGCCTCTGCTGCAACATCTATCCCTTTTCCATCAAACTCAAGTGCCTTAATTTGCTTGAGAAGGAAATTCTTCTCTTGCATGTCAGTATTTGTGGGTCTTGAAGGTTCCTGACAATCAAACCATACCACTTAGGTTATTCTATTTAGGATATGTCTACAAACCATACATAAAGCACTCACACATCATTACAAAGTTTGCTCTAATACCAACTATAACGTGCCCTAGTCCAGGCATATTTTTAGTGGTCCATGGAGCGACAAATCTAAGTGACATCACCCAGCACTCCCATGGAATGTTATCAACTTTTTCACCTAGGGTTTCTCGAGTCTACCTCGCAATGGAACGTTCATAGCCGAACCCACTAGGATCGACTTGAAACTTGGATCCCTAGTGGTCAAGGTCTCCTGACAATATTCTAGCGTCGGGGTCTTGGACATCCTACTTTACGCAAAGATACCCAAGCCGAAGTAGACCCATGCCGCACTTGGTTCAAAGAGAATGGGAAACGAGAGGGATGCGCTACTCAACCTCTCTACCCGTAGAGCATAATCCTATTCTGATCCCCTAAAACTCCATGAATTAGGATTTTAACCTAACAATTACTAAGGGATGTGTCAAGATTGTGGGAGAGAAGGAAGGAGTCTCACTTGTAGCTTTCTTGCTTGCACAATGGGGGAATACACACAAGGGTGGAGGCTGAAAACAGTTTTCCTCTTCTTAGTTGTGTAAGCCAAAAGAACTCTCATACAAAGAAATAGAAGAACCCTATATATGGGTCTCAAACCAAACTCAACTAACTAAGGTGGCATACTAACTGAGCCACGAACTAGAGTAGATAAGGATAGCTATCATGTAGCTATTATTCATGGGCGGTGTACCGACCGCGTCTGCAACTGACAAGTCGGTGACATAAATACACAACGGTCACCCTGGCGTATCACGAGTGGAGCTCGATATCTCAACAGGATGGGGTCCGTAAAACCTTCTAGAGGCCTCCCAGTTCTCTGGAACCACCCTATTGTAGAACAGGCCCATCGGTGAGGTGTTCTTTTGTTATCTAATTAGGTCCTATCATATCTATGTGTGACATTAAAAATTAGCTTCCTTAATTAAGTCTTTTGAGGAACACGGTTCATTTGCGTAACTTATAGCACTGACACAAAAATAGAGCAAGCAAACCTTTGGCAAATAAGTTCAAGCATGCTTCATTTGCATAACTTATAGCACTGACACAAAAACAGAGCAAGCAAACCTTTGGCAAACAAGTTCAAGCATATTCCTTAACTTGTCTTCATGTTAATTTTGTCTCCTACCCATACATGAGAATTTATATTTTCCTTCTGCCCTACAGAAGTAATTGGTCCAAATCACATGGCACCATAAATTCCATCCTTTATCTAGAATAGGATCTTTCAATGCCAGAGACATTGGGACCACGAGTGTCTTTAACTCTGTTCCAAATGGCAAGGGGTGTCCAGAGCTCCACCTGACCCACAAGCACCCTAGGAGTGAAACATCATTTCCGTGGTTGGCCTTTTCACCACTCAATCTTCAGCCTATGAATCGAGCAATTCCCCTTTCAGGTTAATCCATAGTGCGATCTTAGAGATGATCCACCCACACAAAATATCCTTTTCTTAATTAATCGAATTTAGAATCAAGCACAATCAAGGCAATCAGCCTAATGTCATCTTTCAAGAAAACATTCCTTTATCCCCATGGCAACTTGTCATCACAAACCCTTGCCATGAATTTACCACCAATCACAAGCACTTGGAATAACCATCCAGACAACAATCCAACAATCAGTTGAATGTAAAAGTATTTAAGACATTGTTTTATCAATCCAATAAATCCAATTGTATTTTTCCAAACAATGCAAGAGTAGACGCGATAATATTTCCATCACACATTCACTCTCCCCCTTGGTATCGAAGAGCAATTCTATGTAAAATTTACTTAACACTCCCTTCCTTCGGCTAAGGCATATGTTAGGGTTTAAAAACTGTACACGATGTAAGTTCTATAGGTCACTTACATTGTTCGATAACCTAACCTTCTTCTCGGCAAGTACAAAAGCATTGGTCTTTCCTTTGCCTTGGGTTTTCCTAACCCCTTGAGCTCTCTACTTGCCTTTGAGGCCCGAAGTTATTGTTTTTATCTAGCCCAATCCCCGAACTTGGATTGATAAATGTAGTGATAGTCGAACGGATCCCAAGGCATCTTAGTCTTTAACCCTTATGATCATTGTTTGTACTAGCTAAGTACAACATCAAGATTCCCAATCTATCAAACATGAGCTATTAGCTAGACCTTGGGCAAAGGTCTAGAGCTTCGAAAACGATTCTCTTCTAGACTAAGTTGCTTGCCATGCAATCCTTCATGCATGTAAGTTGCAATATATACCTTGAAAGTGACGAAAACACACCACTACAAGGACGGAATGCTAAAAGCCTTATATATTGTTTATGAATTCATCACATAACATCTAAATACAATTAACTTCTCTTGATACACACATTTGGAGAATTCAATCCTTCAAATTCTTGCGATGTAGTTTATCCTTTCCAATGTTCTATTCTTGTGTGGCATAATACGGGTCTAATCCATCTCATGCGGGAATCAAAGCAAGCATTCATCAATTTGGAAGTACATTACTTCCAACCGATATCGTAGTTGGATGGGTAGTGATGTCCTCGCTCAAGGCTTTCGTTGC
Organism: Lygodium microphyllum; assembly: GCF_053477565.2. Classification (NCBI taxonomy): domain Eukaryota; kingdom Viridiplantae; phylum Streptophyta; class Polypodiopsida; order Schizaeales; family Lygodiaceae; genus Lygodium; species Lygodium microphyllum. The sequence goes on along the minus strand of NC_141158.1, from coordinate 22,677,635 downwards.
GGGAATGCCATCCGCATGTGACATTTTCCGCTTGGGGGCCATTCTCGATCTTTGTCTCCCTTGGATGCGAATCGTACAAGACTTCCACACCTTTTCCTTGATTAGCGGGGGCCAATTGGGGAGAGAATTGAGCTTGCAGGTGGAGGATAATCTCATGAGACAAGGTATAAGTTCATGAACAATAGGGGAAGAAAGTACGTGTGTGGACACCCTCTAAGGAAGGGAAGAGAAGGAGATCCTTGAGACTCTCTCTCTCTCTCTCTCTCTCTCTCTCTCTCTCTCTCTCTCTCTCTCTCTCTCTCTCTCTCTCTCTCTCTCTCTCTCTCTCTCTCTCTTCTTCTTCTTCTTCCCTTCTGTCTCTCTCTCCCTCTCTCTCTCTCTCTCTCTCTCTCTCTCTCTCTCTCTCTCTCTCTCTCTTTCTCTCTCTTCCTCTCCAGGCCATTTAAGCCTCTTCTTAAGGCATAAAGGGGAAAAGGGAAGGGGGTTTTATAGGGAAAGAGGGTTATTATTGTGGAGAGATGGTGGAGTGGTGTTGTCATATGCATGATGGCGGGGGCTCCTTGGCCCCTCCACGTGGCCGCGGTGGAGTTGATACACCCAAGGGGAGGTGCTTGGCCACGTGGCCTCCCCCCCTCTATCATCATCATCAATCAATGTCTTGATCATGATCGTGGCCTTCTTCTACAACTCCGCCATCTGTTTCTCGTGCTTCATCTCCCTCTTATTCTGCCAACTGGTGGCGTCAACAGGGGGAGAGAGAGTAATAAAAATTTCAAATTCTTTTAATTATTAAAAGGGGGGAATTCCTATGTGGAGCATGGGCGGGGTATTACATCCTCTCCCCCTTAGAGAACTCGAGATGTCCTCATCTCAGAAGAACTAGGGAAGACAAGCATTAATGGGTCTTAAGGCCTGTGGGTTAGGACCCACCATGTATCTGGCTATGCTACTCGTAATGACTCAAGTAGTGCAACTCCTATTATTGCAATTAACCGTAGGTACAAGAGTAGGATTTATTCCAATACAAGTTGTATTACATGTCCATAAAATTTATGGGATTTCTAATCATCCTAAAGAGGTGTAGTGGGTTCCAGGTCTTCGCCTTCATGTGACTCCTCTATATATCCATAGATTGCGCATGTTTAGCTTTGTTTTCTTGGAGTCTCAATATCTTTTGGACTTAAATCAGGGCAATCTACTTGGACATGCCCTAGCTCATTGTAGTGAAATCAACGGCGGTTGGGACATCTCCTACGGATGTGTCCTATTTGTCCACACGTGTGGCATCTATTGCCCTGATCTCGAGGATTGTCTTTGTCACAATTGCCCGAATTAAGTTATTGGAAAATTGGCTTTGCTTGAAGTAATGCATCTTGCAAGTCCGTTGGACGCATTGCTTCAAGATGGTGGTTTGGAGGAGTGTTTAGGCCATGGCAAAATTTGGATACTTGCTGTGCAATATCCATAGGTGGTGCATATTTTAGTAGGGTTACGAACTTTGAGTAGTGGGCTTCCAAGGTTAACTCCAGCTATTTGAGCTTGAAGAATTCATTCATCTTCAAAGTCTGGTAGGTTGGCAGAAGGTATCGTCCACGTACAACATCTTTCAACTGAGCCCAAGTGATAATGGCTTCAGAAATACCTTGATCTTTGCACCATTGCTCCACCATATCCGAGCCTAGCCAACTATTGGCTATCATTGCTTGATCAGAAGAAGAAGTTCCTGTGGCAAAGAAATAATCATTCATTGACTCAATCCATATCTCCGCCTCTGCTGCAACATCTATTCCTTCTCCATCAAACTCGGGTGCCTTAATTTGCTTGAGAAGGAAATTCTTCTCTTGCATGTCAGTATTCCTAGGTCCTGAAGGTGCCTGACAATCAAGCCATACCACTTAGATTATTCTATTTAGGATATGTCTACGAACCATACATAAAGCACTCACACATTATTACAAAGTTTTCTCTGATACCAACTGTAACGTGCCCTTTTCCAAGTATATTTTTAATGGTCCATTGAGCGATGAATCTAAGTGACGTCGCCTAGGCACTCCCATGGAATGTTACGGGGTTTGTCACCTAGGGTTTCTCGAGTCCGCCTCATAATGGAACATTCATGGCCGAACCCACTAGGATCGACTTGAAACTTGGGTCCCTAGTGGTCAAGGTCTCCTGACAGTATTCTAGTGTCGAGTCTTGGACATCCTACTTTATGCAGAGATACCCAAGCCAAAGTAGACCCATGCTGCACTTGGTTCAAAGAGAATGGGAAATAAGAGGGATGCATTGCTCAACCTCTCTACCCGTAGAGCATAGTCCCATTCTGGTCCCCTAAAATGGCATGAATCAGGGTTCTAACCTGACAATTACTAAGGGTTGGCAGTAAAACCTTGTGAGAAGCCTCCCAATTCTCTGGGACCACCCTACGGTAGGACAGACCCGTCGGAGGTTCCGCCCACCCGCTTCCCTCGGTAGGTGTTCTTTAGTTATCTAATTAGATCCTATCATATTTATGTGTGACATTTAAAATTAGCTTCCTTAATTAACACTTTTAAGGAACAGGGTTCATTCACACAACTTATAGCACTGACACAAAAATAGAGCAAGCAAACCTTTGACAAACCTTTGACAAACAAGTTCAAGCATATTCCTTAACTTATCTCCATGTTAATCTTTGTCTCCTACCCATATAGGAGAATTTATATTTCCCTTCTGCCCTGCAAAAGTAACTGATCCAAATCACATGGCACCACAAATTCCATCTTTTATCTAGAATAGGATCTTCCAATGCCAAAGACGTTGGGACCACACCTGTCTTCAACTCCATTCCGAATGGTAAGGGGTGTCCAAAGCTCCATTTGACCCACAAGCACCCTAAGAGTGAAACATCATTTTTGTGGTTGGCCTTTTCACCACTCGACCTTCAGCCCATAAATCGAACAGTGCCACTTTCGGATCAATCCGCAGTGCGATCTTGGAGATAATCCACCTACGCAAAATATCATTTCCTTAATTAATCCAATTAAGAATCAAGTATATCAAGCTGCCCACCATATATCGATACATCATCAATTCTCTATGTCATTCCCAACATCAATCTGTAGCTTGACATTATGATCAAGAGGTGTCTCCATAGGCTTGCATTCAACCATACCATACTTCTGTAACATGTCATGAGCATACTGCTTCTATAGTAGCCATATACCTTGAGCCGTTAGAGACTACCTCAATCCCAACAAAACACTTTAGTTCACCAAGGTCTTTGACTCTGAATTCAGCCTGTAAACATGATTTATTTCCAACAATGCCCTCTTCATCATCTCCAATGATGATAAGATCATCTACATAAACCACTAGAAACACATATCCATGATCTGTCTTCTTTGTGAACAGACTGTGATCTACATCACCCAATCTAAATTGATGTTGTTGTAAATAACTATTGACCCGAGCATTCCTTGCTCTAGGTGCCTATTTCAGTCCATATAAAGCCTTTTTTAGCTTACATACATGTGTAGGAAAGTCCGGGTGAACATAGCCTTCAGGCTGCTCCATATATACTTCCTCAACCAAATCACCGTTCAAGAAAGCATTCTTGATGTCCATTTTTCATCATTTCTAGCCTTTACATGTTGCCAAAGCAATGATAGTTCTGACTGTTGCCATTTTAGCCACCGGACTGAAAGTCTCCTCATAGTCAAGGCCATATTGTTGTGCATACCCTTTTGCAACCAGCCTGGTCTTATAGTGTTCTAACGAACCATCTGACTTGCACTTAACCTTGTACACCCATTTGCAGCCAATGGAGACTTTGCCTTCAAACAACTCAACCAATTCCCATGTCTCATTTTCAGCCAAGGTTGCATACTCCTCGTCCATGGCAGCACACCAGTTATCATCTGTAATAGCATCATCAAACTTTGTAGGTTCTTTGTAACCTATCACACTAGCCATATATGCATAATGGCGGGTTGAATAACCAATGTATGTAGACCTATCAATTGGTTTTCTTACTCTCTCAGATCTCCTTAACTCTGGCTCACTTGTCACATCCTCAAGCATCTTTTCTTTTCCCTTATCTAATCTCCCCCTCACTGACATATACATGTAATTGGATGTAGGAGTACGACTCCACAAGCGTCTTGACCAAGGACTTAATGTAGGTGACCCATCACCTGTAGGACCACTCATAGATGTACTCACTATAGGTGTATTTTTAGCATTATTAGTGATGATTGATCCATCAGTAGCCACTGCAACATGATTACCATACCACAATGCCAGCCAATCAAAAACAACATCTATGCTAATCAATGTCTCATTTGTAGATGGTACATAACACTTGTAAGCTTTCCAGTCTTGTGCATAACCAAGGAACACACTCTTGACAGCTTTAGGATCCAATTCCTTTCTCTTTTCATAAGGAACATGCACATATGCAATACTGCCAAATACCTTCAAGTGTGAAATGTCACGCTTATGACCATAAAACCTCTCATATGGAGTTACATCATGAATCCCTACTATAGGCGTTCTATTCTCAGCACATAGCATCAAGAGTAAACATTCTGCCATCTCTTTGACCTCTAGCAACATCAATTTGCGGCCATTACCATATTCTTCAACAAAGCATCCATCTCTATTAGATCTCACTTGCAGATTCTATTCTGCCATCTGTCCAACTGACAAAAGATTCTTGGTTATTGTAGGTACATGTAGTACATCATGCAAGCTCTTTTGCTTGCCATCAGGCATCAACAAACGAAACAATTCATGTGTGTTGAAAGTCATGTTTGGTGACATCCCAAGTACACACATAACCATGTGAACCTGCAACCATCTCATCAAACCATTCTCCATGGAGTGTCATATGATTTGAAGCCCCTGAATCAATGTACCATCTCTCATCTCTGTTCTGCCTAGATGCATTCTTAGACACATGCTGCATGGCAAACAATCTGTCAACCTGCTCATCATGAGCATTGCTAGAAGATGCATAGTGCCCATGTTGTTTGCCCTTTGCCTTCATATCTCCCTACTTCTTGTAACAATCCTTTGCAATGTGTCCAAATCTACTGTGGTAATGAAAGTTCTTATCTCTATTTGATTGATCATTTGACTGTCATGAACCAAATCCACCACCTCTACCATGGGGTGATCTCCCCCTGCCTCTAAAGTCACCAGATCCATGCCATCCCTATGTATTTGTGCCATGCCAGGAATTTTGTTGATGCTGTCCATAACCATTTCGAGTGTCTCCTCAACCTTGAAAAGAGCCACACCCTCTACTGCCTCTACCACTATGGCTAGAGTACGGAATAGCCCAAGCTTAACTTCCTCATGCAGTAGCAAAGCAATCAGCTTATCCCAATCAGGGGATTCAGCTCTCACAAAAATAGACGTATCAAATGCTTTATACTCTTTGCCAAGTCCATTCAATGTCATTGCAATCATATCATCTTCAGACACTAAAGATCCAATGGTGGCAAGCTGATCCGCTATGTTCTTGATCTCTATAGTGTAGGCATGAATGCTTCTAACTATTGCTTTAGCTAAATCTTTCTTGCATGTGTTATATTTCCATATTTCTTCATGAGTATGTCCCACAGAAGATATTGTGAGAAGCTCATGATTCCCCTTTCTCAGGACATCCTGGCTATGCAAAGACTCTCAATGAATCCTTTAGAGAATTGCATCCAGTAATCTGTATAACCATAGCATCTGATATACATAAGGAAAACCAATGTAAAACCTTGCATGCTCTCTCAATCCATAGCTTATGAGCCCTTTTCTAATCATTTATCAGATTCTTTTCACGTATTTCAGGTTCAGCCTCATCACCTGTATATAAGTCCCAATAACCTCTGCCAACCAAAAAATTATTCATACGGAACTTCCCTTAAGCAAAATTTTTGTTGTCCAGCTTTTCTCCCACGATTTGAGTGATATTGTCAGTGCCGAGCATTTGCCATAGTTGTAGCTTAGGTATTCAATGATGTATACAACCTATAAGTATCTAACTCCTTTTCCTACAGTTCAGGACCAGCTTCTTGCTATTTAGGACAGTTTTGTGCAATTCAAGACAATTTTCTTGAAAATTTGCTTGTTATAAACTGTATTCCAACAATGAAAAAACACAGTCAATTGAGCATAAACCAAGCTCATATCAGTTCAAAACATTCTATGGTAGTGGCAAAACATCCCAGAAACAAACTACGTCCATACAAGTATCAATGTTTGTACTGTATGCAAGTAGCAGTACCAAATACAGCCAGTCCACAGCCAGCAGTATTTTCTCTATTAAAATAAGAGAATTCAAACCTCAAAAGAGCCCCAAAACATCTCATTCAGTTGCCACTCTATGCAGGAGTTGATACATGTCCAATCGATCAGAATATATTGCATGTATGTCAAGTGAAGATGATAGGTATCCTTCCTACAAACAATAACCAGTCAATACCCTTGTGTAACCAGCAACAAATCAGTCCAAAATTTGGAGTTTCAGCACTCACAATATCCCAAAAAGCATCTACCACTCAAGTGGTATGATCCAAGCATCTTTCAGTATCAAATAAGCATCACAGATACTTCAACCCTGTAGATATATTATTTCCAAATTCAAGACATCAACTAGTTCACTATTTCCAGCCTACAAATAAGCTCCAAAACTGAGTATTTAACACTCCAATATCATGCTCAAATGCATGATAATAAGAGCATATACATTGTTAGGATGACAGCTACACCAGTGCCCTGGAATCACCTCTTGTTTACTACAGTAAACAACCAATCTACACAAGTTTGTGCTGAATATCTCAAAATCTATGAGGAATTTGAAAAACCTTTCTTCTGTGAAGTTGTAGACCACGTCAAAAGCATCAGAAATCTCATGACATTTCCCAAAAACCATTTCTGTAGCAAGATATAGCTTTTGCAAAAAACAAGTTGCATGCATAGTCTCCTTTGATGACGTTTTCTTTAGATCTAATGTCTTGATGTTAAATGACCACTGCCAAGCCTTCAAGGTTCAGGTGTTCAAGCTCTGATACCATGTTGGAAGAGAGGGACAGAGACATAATGGAGCAAAAGATGAGCCTCAGCTCAATGTTGTTGTTTTTCCATTATTCTTCCATCATACTAACTGAAAGAGACTCACACACATAGATATGACTAACCAAGACTATCTGTGGTTAAGTCACTGGCTACACCTGTTGAGATATCGAGCTCCACTCGTGATACGCCAGGGTGACCGTTGTGTATTTATGTCACCGACGTGTCAGTTGCAGACGCGGTTGGTAGACCGCCCATGAATAATAGCTACATGATAGCTATCCTTATCTACTCTAGTTCGTGGCTCAGTTAGTATGCCACCTTAGTTAGTTGAGTTTGGTTTGAGACCCATACATAGGGTTCTTCTATTTCTTTGTACTAGAGTTCTTTTGGCTTACACAACTAAGAAGAGGAAAAACTGTTTTCAGCCTCCACCCTTGTGTGTCTTCCCCCATTGTGCAAGCAAGAAAGCTTCAAGCGAGACTCCTTCCTTCTCTCCCACAATCTTGACATGGTATCAGAGCCTTGTTCGTGGTAAGGAGCTCAAGAAAGCAAGCCAAGCTCGCGGTGTTCTGGTAAGAGGAGCAGTGTTGCTTTCATTTTCTGTTTTGAGAGCAGATCTCTGCAGGTAGCACAGCCGAAAATTGCAAGAGTGCATTGTCTCACGTTGAGACGCCCTTCGCGATGAAGCAAGAGGGCAGTATATGCTGCGGGGCCTGTTTTGGAGGCGGAAGTTCTCTGCACGCACTCAGAAAAAGGCCCAGTTTTATGCTGTGCAACCACTGTTCTACAGGTCAGTGAAAAGTTACTGTAGAAATCGCATCGTATGCTTGTGCGCAGAGACATTGGGAGTTACAGAATCATCCCTGTTGCTTGTTGATGCAAAATCGTCACTAGGAAGTGACTGTGTGGTTAAATACCACTTTCGCCAGTTTTGCAGATTTTCCCTTGTGAGGGTGAAGCTGAGTTTTTGCAGTGACAGAATTTTTCGCAGTGTTCTGTAATGGCGTCTGATTCTCTCTCACAGATTGTCATTGAAAAGCTTGACAAGAACAACTTCCAGGCATGGAAGTTTAGAATGACGAATTTCCTTATGGGAAAAGGATATTGGGAATTTGTTGCAGGAAATGAAGAAGAACCAGTTCTTCCTGATGTTCCCAATCAACAGCAAATGCAGGCATTCAAAGCATGGCATGAGAGAGCTAGGAAAGGTATGTATTGGCTGTCTATCAGCATTTCAGACTCTATGATTGTGCATATTCAGGATGCAAGTACGCCAAAGGAGGCATGGGATACTTTGTCAAAAATGTACAGCACAAATACTCAAGCCAAGAAAATGCAGCTCAAGCAAGAGTTGCATAATGTGCAAAGAGAAAATATGAGCATCAACGACTACCACATGAAGGTGAAGAAGATTGCAGATGCACTTGCTTCCATTGGGTCGCCAGTGGAAGATGATGATTTAGTTTCTATGACCTTGAATGGTCTAGGAAAGGATTATGCACAGTTTCGGACATCCATTTCAGTTCGTGAAAGATTTCCTGATTTTGAGGAGTTGATTGCTCTTCTAATTTCTGAGGAGCAGAGAAATGGTGGGGCATCTTCTTCAGGAGGAACTTCAAAAGAAACTGTCTTCTACTCAAATGCTGGAAGAGGTAGAGGCAGAGGTAGAGGAGGCCGATTTGGAGGCCGTGGCAGAAATCAGAATATGCAGTAAACTCAAGAAAACCAGTCCTATGGAGGAGGACGTGGTAACTCTAGAGGCAGGGGGAGCCAAAGAGGTCGTGGTGGATGGCAAAGAGGCCAAAATGCAAACAGTAATGTTGAATGCTACTACTGTGGTAAAATGGGTCATATGGCTAAAGACTGCTATAAAAAGCAGAATGACATCATGAATGGAAAACTGCAACAAGGGAATTATGCATCTTCTAGCAGACAGGGTGATGACAGAAATGAGCATTTGTTCATGGTGCAGCACATGAACAATTCTATGACAAGTGCAGAAGAAAGCAATGATGTATGGTATGTTGACTCAGGTGCATCAAACCACATGACAGGTCATGCAGAATGGATGGAGGATGCAAGGAAAATGGAAAAACCAGGATTTGTGGAGACTGGTGATGATACTGCACATCCTATTGTGCAGATTGGAAAAATTCCCTTGTCTATGCAGGATGGGAAAAAGAAATACATGTCTGATGTATTTCATGTCCCGAATATCACCAAGAATCTGGTTTCTGTTGGTCAAATGGTTGAGCAGGGCTTGCAGGTCAGATTTAATCCTCATGGATGCTTTGTTGAGGATATGAAAAATAAAGGTCGCTTGATAGCAAAAGGAAAGAAGAAGGGCAGAATGTTTACATTGGATGCAGACATGTCTGAATTGAGTGCAGCAATGTTTGCACATGGGACCGGTGTAGTTGCAGATATTGATATCTGGCATAAACGCATTGGTCATGTTAATGTACAGCGACTTAAATCAATGCAGGCCCAAAATATTGTTGCAGGTTTGCCAAAATTCAAGGTTGCAGAAATGCATAAGGTATGTGAAGCCTGTCAGTTTGGAAAACAGGCAAGGAAACCATTTCCTAGACATGTTCAAGAGAGTAAGAAGCCATTGGAATTAATCCACTCTGATGTGTGGACAACTAAAGCTGCATCTCTTGGAGGCTGTCATTATTTTGTCAGTTTTATTGATGACTATAGCAGAAAAGTTTGGGTGTATTTTATGAAAAAGAAAAGTGAAGTTTTTGGGCATTTCAAAACTCTTAAAGCGATGGTTGAAAAAGAAACAGGCATGCAGATAAAATGCCTAAGGTCAGATGGAGGGGGAGAGTACCTCTCAAATGAGTTTGCAAGGTTCTTGCAGGAGCATGGCATAAAGCAGCAATATTCATGCAGTCATACCCCACAGCAAAATGGAATTGCAGAAAGGAAAAACAGGCATATTGGAGAGGTATCTCGTGCCATGCTCAATGAAAAAGACTTGCCAGATTTTTATTGGGCTGAAGCAGTTGCTACAGCAGTCTACATAATGAACAGGACTCCCACTGCAGCAATACATGGAATGACTCCAGAGGAGAGGTATACTGGTAGGAAACCAGATATTTCTCATTTGAAAATTTTTGGTTGCATTGCCTATGTACATGTGCCAGATGAGTTGAGATCCAAGTTGGATCCAAAAGCTGAAAAGTGCATCTTTATTGGTTACTCTCTGCAGCAAAAAGGGTATAGATGCTATAACCCTTCTACTCGTAAGTTTACAGTGAGCAGAGATGTTGTTTTTGATGAGATGAGTAGCTGGTATAAACCAGTAAATGTGATTGATGATGTAGATGCACAAAATGGTAATGCTGGACAGAATTCACAGCAGCAGTCACAAAATATTAGTGGACCTGGAGCGTCCTCTAGCAGTGGTTCACATTCTTCGCCATGGATAGGCAGATTGAGATCAGGAGAATCTTCTCAAAGTAATGCAGATAGTGGTATGCAGGTATCACGAAAAGGAAAAGAGAAGGTTGATCAGTCCATGTTTGATGTGAATGCAGGTCACTCTTATGTGGATGGTGAATCCAGTGGCTCAGAACAGAGCATTGATGATGAGTTGGGTATTCCTTCTATTGTTACACCTGGAGTAAGGAAAACCAGGGATGTTTTGAGAGCACCTGGGAGTGAACCTACTTTGCGCAGGTCTACGAGAGCTAGGTATCCTGTGGATAGGCTGAAATATGATGGATTTACAGCCATTCACTATGCATATATGGTCAAAGTGATACAGGAACCAGAACCCACTTCTTTTGAGCAAGCCATGGGAAAAGAAAAATGGGAGAAAGCCATGGATGAAGAAATGGATGCCTTGGAAGCAAATGCTACATGGGAATTGGTACCTTTGCCTAAAGGTAAAAATGCAATTGGCTGTAAGTGGGTTTATAAGGTGAAGCACAATGCAGATGGTTCTGTGAATAGATACAAGGCAAGATTAGTAGTCAAGGGGTATGCACAAACATATGGCATTGACTATGAAGAAACATTCAGTCCAGTTGCAAGGATGGCAACTGTAAGAGCAGTCATTGCTATGGCTACATCAAAGGGATGGTCTTTACATCTGATGGATGTAAAGAATGCCTTCTTGCATGGTGATTTCCAAGAAGAGGTCTATATGGAGCAGCCACCAGGTTATGTGCATGCTGTTCATCCTGAGTTTGTTTGCAGGTTGAAGAAAGCCTTGTATGGCTTGAAGCAAGCACCTAGAGCATGGTCTGACAAGATAGGACAATATCTTGTCACTATTGGCTTTCAGATTTCCAAGGCAGATTTCTCACTTTATGTGAGAAAAACAGAGAAAGGTATTATGCTACTTGTCATTTATGTTGATGATTTGATTATGACAGGTGACAGTGATGAAGATATCCTTCATGTGAAAATGCTATTGAAGCAGAAGTTTGAGATGAAGGATTTGGGAGAGCTGCATTATTTCTTGGGCATTGAGGTGATTAGATCACCAAGTGGGATACAGCTCTTGCAGAGGCAGTATGGATTGGACATGCTGTCCAAATATGGGATGACGGGATGTAAGCCTATTTCAGTTCCTTTGGAGCAGAATGTGAAGCTGAGCACAGATGCAGGTGAGCTTCTAGAAGACCCTACTATGTACAGACGCATAGTAGGAAGTTTGATTTATATGATTATTACCAGGCCAGATTTGAGCTATGCTGTTGGATTGGTAAGTCAGTTTATGCAGGCTCCAAGGAAACCACATTTGGATGCGGCTAGACGCATACTCAGGTATGTGAAGTCCACATTGCAGTATGGACTATTTTATGAGACTGGGGTTCAGATACAGTTGCATGGATACACTGATGCTGATTGGGCTGGTAGCATTTCTGATAGACGATCTACCAGTGGATATGTGTTCTCTTTTGGGAGTGCTGCAGTTACTTGGAGCAGCAAGAAACAGCCTACAGTTGCCTTGTCAAGCACAGAGGCTGAGTACAGGGGTGCAGCAATGGCTGCATGTGAGGTAGCTTGGTTGCATAAGCTACTTTATTATATGCATCAGTCTACAGATGGGCCAGTTGTCATTTATTGTGACAACATGAGTAGTATACACTTGGCAAATAACCCAGTCTATCATGCTAGAACAAAGCACATTGAGGTGCATTATCACTATGTGCGAGAGAGGGTTTTACTAGGTCTTATTGATCTAGTTTATGTCAGCACAGAGGATCAAGTAGCTGACATATTCACGAAGGCATTGGGCGCAGAGAAGCTGCGCAAGTTCAGAGACCTGCTTGGTGTGCAGGAATTGGGATTGAGCTCGAGGGGGAGTGTTGAGATATCGAGCTCCACTCGTGATACGCCAGGGTGACCGTTGTGTATTTATGTCACCGACGTGTCAGTTGCAGACGCGGTTGGTAGACCGCCCATGAATAATAGCTACATGATAGCTATCCTTATCTACTCTAGTTCGTGGCTCAGTTAGTATGCCACCTTAGTTAGTTGAGTTTGGTTTGAGACCCATACATAGGGTTCTTCTATTTCTTTGTACTAGAGTTCTTTTGGCTTACACAACTAAGAAGAGGAAAAACTGTTTTCAGCCTCCACCCTTGTGTGTCTTCCCCCATTGTGCAAGCAAGAAAGCTTCAAGCGAGACTCCTTCCTTCTCTCCCACAATCTTGACAACACCGACTTATTGAATGTCACACACATGTACAACTATATCTAGCTAATTTCGGTCACACACATAAAGATAGACTGATTGAAGAGTAACGTGAGCTTGATATTGTAACACACCGTACACTACATAAGTTCTATAGGTCCCAAGGCATCTTAGTGTTTAATCCTTATGATCATTGTTTATACTAGCTATGCACAACATCAAGATTCCCAATCTATCAAACATGAGCTATTAGCGAGAGCTTGGGCAAAGGTCTAGAGCTTCGAAAATGATTCTCTTCTAGACTAAGTTGCTTGTCATGCAATCTTTCACCATGCAAGTTGCAACATATACCTTCAAAGTGACGAAAACGCACCTACTATTGTGAGGACAGAATGCTTGAAGCCTTATATATTGTTTACGTATTCATCTCATAGTACCTAAATACAATTAACTTCTCTTGATACATGCATTTGGGGAATTCAATCCTTCATACTTGTGATGCCGTCTATCCTTTCCAATTTCCTATTCTTATGTGCCATGATACGAGTCTAATGCATCTCATGCGAAAGTCAAAGTAAGCATTCATCAATTTGGAAATATGTCACTTACAACCAATATCGTGGTTGGATGGGTAGTGATGTCCTCGCTCAAGGGTTTTGTTGTGGGATTGCCTTCCACGTGTGACATTTTCCGCTTCAGGGCCATTCCTGATCTTTGTCTCCACTGGACGCGAATCGCACAAGACTTCCACGCCTTTTCCTTGACTAGCGGGGGCCAATTGGGGAGAGAATTGAGCTTGTGGGTGAAGGATAATCTCGCGAGATAGGGTATAAGTTCATGGCCAACAGGGGAAGAAAGGACGCGTGCAGACACCCTCTAAGGAGGGGAAGAGAAGGAGATCCTTCAGAGTCTCTCTTCCTCTCTCTCTCTCTCTCTCTCTCTCTCTCTCTCTCTCTCTCTCTCTCTCTCTCTCTCTCTCTCTCTCTCTCTCTCTCTCCGTCCAGTGCCCATGCCATTTAAGCCTCTTCTTAAGGCATAAAGGGGAAAAGGGAAGGGGGGTTTTATAGGGGAAGAAGGTTATTATTCTGGAGAGGCGGTGGAGTGGTGTTGCCATCTTCATGATGGTGGGGGCTCCTTGGCCCCTCCAAGTGGCCACAATGGAGTCGATACACCGGGGGGGAGGGGGGGGGTGCTTGGCCACGTGGCCTCCCCCCTCTATCATTGCCATCATCAATGTCCTGATCATGATCATGGTCTTCTTCTGTAGCTTCGCCATCTACGTCTTGTGCTTCATCTCCCCCTTAGTCCGACAGCAGCTGGTGGCGTCAACAAGGGGAGAGAGAGTAATAAAATTTTCAAATTCTTTTAATTATTAAAAGGGGGAAATTCCTATGCAGAGCGTGAGAGCGGGGTATTACAAAGAATCTTTATCTAAGGGGGTTTGAAATTCAAGAGGAAAATCTTGGATGAGGAGGAAAAAGGGTAATAAATGTAGCAATATGTACTTTGTGTCTCCAAATAGTGGTGAGAGGTTTTACTTACATCACTATATATAGGTGAAAAGCTTTGGACATGATGCCTACATATGTGAGAAAATATTTTAGTATAGATAGGGTTGCTAAGGGTGATGAGAATTCATTCCTTTACATTGTAGAGTACTTGAATTCATTTGATCTTAGGGTAGTACTAAGGGGAGGGCGCTTTTCCTCATGCACTTGAAGCTCAACACCCCTACCATCTTGCTTCAAAATTGAGACCCATCTAAAGGATTGTGCAATGATACAATACTTATATGCAAAGCATTTAATAGTAAAATTACAGAGGGAAAGATAATAGTTGGGAATAATATCGGCACAAAATGTTCATTCCAAGTACATTGAATCTACCTTTCAATATGAGAAGGTAGTTTCTATTGAGGCTTGCATTTTCCATGGCCATCAACAAGGTACAAGTTTAAACATTGATCTTTCTAGGACTATACCTCAAAAGTCGTGACTTTACTCATGGGTGATTATATGTTGCATTGTATCGGGTCAAGTCACCACATGGTTTGAAACTATTACTAAAAGACAATGAACATCATTTAGGCTTTATCACAAATATTGTAGATGTAGAGGTATTGAAAAAAATAATATAGTGATTGCTTTGTTGCAACATGTTCTTGCTAGTGAATTATTTCAACTTTGTTAGAGTTTGTTAGGCATGGTTGATTGTGTTTATGTGCTATTTTTTCCATTGTAACATTTTATCATTTGTGTAGGGGAGCTACGAAGCTCTACCCCGAGACCTACGGACCGCTTATTGATCAAGTGTTTCAAGCCGAGCGGCCATGGCTACCTCTCACATAGCCGATGCACAATGCCTACCTTGCAGGTGTAGTGAGCTTACCTTGATGCTCGATCAAGTTCCCTCCTCTCTCTCACATTCCGGTAGCTCCACGATCCTTGTGGCGAGTTCAAGCAACCTCAAGCCCTCTCCGTCAAGCTTCATCCTCCATAGCCGCGCGAGACGAGAGAAGAGAAGAAGGGAAGGAAAGGTGAAGAGAGAAGATGGAGAGCTTCTTCTCCACGATCCCTCACTCTCACACACTCACTCCCTCACACTCCCTCACTCAAGCACAAGCAAGAAGGTAAGAAGCAAGAGAAGAGGAAGAAGAAGCTTTAGCCACACCCAAGAATGAGCTTCTCATTCACTTTTGAACTTTATATACATGCCCCACCTTTTGGGCGGTCATCTACACTTTTTTTACATGGCCGGCCATTAGCCTAGGCCCTCTTTTCCTATTTCCCACCGTTCCCACTCATCATGTTCCCACTACTACATACAATTTGCACAGGAGTGAGCCCTGCGCTCTTTTTTACAAAGATTCGAAAGCGCGTTCATATATGATGGCGCGCTTTTACTCTTTTCTTTTTTTCGTTTTTCGAGGTGACGCCAAATCATTCAAATTTCCGGGCTTCCATTTTTTCCGCACTTCTGCTCCATTTTCTATTCCTCTGTGCTATGGTAAACATTATCCCCCTCCTAGCAGAGTGCCAGTCCCATGGCATTGGGGTGGGGAGCAGCAGCAACGCTGGGAGTGGTGGTAAGTGGAATTGGTGGGCAGATGACCATGATCAAGATGGTGCTACTGGGAAAGAGACATGATGAGGTGGTGATTCTGGATGATTTGGAGAGGTTCCGGCTGGCATTGATCTTCATGAAGGTGCTCGGCCTTTGTTGCCCAGTTGTAATTCGGCATTAGTGATGACTGTCATAATTGGGGCTCCATAACTGTGGAAAAACGCGGGGTTCCAAGGTCTATGCCAATGGTAGGCCCCGACTAAGTTCAAACGGCCTGCAAGAGAAGGATGTGCGCTCCCTAAGGGGTGTGTCTGCCTTCCGATGAGGTGTAAGTGCATGTGTAGTGGAACTGGGAGATGAGTCTAACCTTGGGCAAACCCTTGGTAATGTCTCACACTTGAGGACCTAGTTTGTGCATTGTTGGACGTGCAATGCAGTGCAGAGCTTAGGGTGATAGGTCTGAAATTCCTGCCCTTGATGTGCCCTAAGCGTGAAGTGGGGAGAGGGGCTAGGGGTGAACCCTAGGTGAGGGTTTTTTTTTTAAGGTCGGTATACATAGAAGGCATTTGGCTAGTGCCGATCACCGTTAGCCGAGGCACGAGGGGGTCGCAGGCATTGGGATAGAAAGGCACGGCTTTGGAGATATTCTTTGATTGTAGTTCGGGCCTTCAAAGGTGTGGATGACAAAAAGGGATGGTTACACCTTGTGAAGCGGGTATCATTCATGTTTTCTAAGAGTTCTAAGCAAAAGGAGGGAAGGAGGGATACCCTCATCATTGATCTAGTCATAGCTCTACTATCGATTCCTAGATTGATGTCAAAAAAGAGGGGGGAAGATGAGCTTCCTCAGCGGTAGGCTTCTGTATTAATAGGAATTTGAGCAACCTAAGATAATTACAGGTGGTTAGGAAGGCAGGATCCGGGCAGGAGGAGAAGTCCGCAAGGAAATGGGTGATGGATGGAAGGATATCCTCTAGTCTAAAAACTGAGCATTCCTCGGGGGTTTGGCCATTTACATTATATATTTTAGGGAAATCAAAATCTCCATGAATGGAGCGGTTATAGTCCACTCCATGCCGGCTAGGATAGGGCATGTATGTGGGGTCATTTTGTTCCTCGGGGAGTGAGCTGCAGAAGGTGGTCCAAGCGTCAAAATTGGCATCCCAAATCCTTCTCCGCCACTTCAGCTGCGCCTCGTAGCCTTGGACGGATTTGGGAATCCGGTTCACCTTGTCCTGCCAGTAATCTACAGGCTCCTGCCTCCACCTGGTTATAATTAGGCTCCTTTCTAAGCGGCAATGCCCGATCCAGCGAGCATGGGTAGGAGAAGGACAACTCAAAAGGCCTCATCTGGAACTCCCGGTCACGCCAGATGACCAGTTCCTGTGGCCAATCAATGGGGTTGGGGTCCCTTCGTAGTGGTACTGGCTCGTCAGAGAATTGTCTGGGTAGTGACCGGGCTCTGCGTTGTGCATCCTCTGCCAACTCCTGCCTCCTTTTTGTGGCTACCATGATGCGCTCCGGCATGTGGGCATCTTCAGGCTCGTCTGGTGGGAGGTCTGGTAGAGGGGGACTGGGCGCTTTTCGTAGTTCTTCGGTGGCCTCCTGGTCTGAATCCAGGCCTTTTTCGGTGTCTCGTTCGGGATTGTTTGCGGTGGTGGTGCGGGCGGCTCCTGCTCTTCGAATCCCAGGTCCCTGAGCTCAATAGTGGAGAGGCCGGCACTGCGCAGGTAGTGGAATTGCTGCTCCTTGGTGAGACCTATGCTGGTGGGGAGCTCCCGTTCCTGAAGGCTGTACCTTAGCGACCGGCTATTCAATTCCAATTTTCTTCTCACTCTTTCCACTGAATCATTGCCCTGTGCTTGGGTGACATGTAGCACGGTGCTGAGGAAGGCTTGCCTTTGCGCATGGGTGCATACATCGGTTGCTTCAGCTCTAGATTCGGCAAGCACTCTCTCACACTCTGCCACCGCCAAGCGCTTTGTTAATTGCCTGATTCTTTCAAAGTTGTTTGCTTCCCAAGGATTGGCCCTTTCATCCATCTTTCTTCTTTCCTCTTCCATCGCACTCACCAGTGTGGTCACCATCTGTTGTTGTTCGTTCGTTAAATCCCAAAGTTGGTGCCACTCCCTGGACTTTCAAGCCAGCTATTCTTCGGCGATTTCTTTCGCTTGAGTTGCGATACTGAATTTGTGCTCTACCTCACCGATTCGTTCTGATCTTTCCTATGCTAGCTGCTCGTGGCTCTGAATCTCTGCAAGGTGCAGTCTTCGTTGCATGAAGGCCATGGCCATGAGGGCCTCTGTGTCTTCCTTGGCAACTTCCAACGCACCTTGCAGCCGTTGGACCTCCTATTGTTGTTGTTGTTGCGCTTCTGTTGCAAGGGTTGCGGGCCGGTCCCGTGCTAGGAATTCTATCTCTCTCTCTAGCCTATTTTGTTCCTCAAGCTCGTACTGAAGCTTTGCCATGGCATCCCCCTACCCCTCGCTCGGTTCACCTTCTTGAGTTGCCAATAGTCCATACCCCTCTAGTCTAGCCATTCTCTGCTCTAGGTCAGCATACTACTACACTAGCAACTTTAAGCTCCATTGCTCTGCCACTAGGCTTTGTTCTTCGTCCTCCAGCCTCTATCATAGGCGGTTTTCATTGTCTTGGGCCTCCTTCTTTTTTGCCTCCAGCTGGTCTTGTAGCGCCTTGACCTCCGTTCACCGGTTAGCCTCTTGCTTGGAAACTTCGAGCTTCAGGGTCGCCGAGGTTTCCCTTTCCTTTTCTAGCTCTAGTAGGGCCACCTTCTTTTCCTCCTTTGCCGCCTCCAGCTGTGCTAGGAGTTCGACCACATAGGCATCGTAGTCTACTCCCGGTGAGAAGGGATGGGAGCTGTGGTGGTTGATGCTTCGAGATTTTTCCGTTTAGGGTCTTTCCTGGATTCAGCATCAGTGGTGCCAGGTCTTTTCGCTCCAAGTTTTGGGACAATCTCTGCCACCTTACTGACAAGCATCTGCATCATGCTCATCAGTTGGGCCGTGTCCAGAGAAGGTGTGGGTTGTGGGGCATTTGGGGTTTCTGTTGGCGTCGGCACGAAGGAGGGAGGCAGGGGTGTAACAACGACTTTCCCTTGCCTGTGATCTTCGGGGCTACCCTCGCACTGCCACTCGCTTCGGCTCCATGGTGAGGACCATAGGGGTTGATTTCTCTTGTTCTGTGAGTTTCTTCAACAGACCTGCGAGTGGCCTCAGCCAACTCAGCCAGTTCCTGCATGCTCATGGGCTTCCTCTTCCACCCTTCTTTGACATTCCTCTTCCGCCTTTTTTTACTCCTCTTTAACTCTTGCGAGTTCTTTCTCCTCCTCCCTCTACAGTTGTTCTTCCAACTCACATGACTCTTTTCAAGCCCTCTTCACCTCATCCCGCTCCCCTTTGCTCAGTGTCTTCGCCTTCTTTTGGCCCTTGCCGTCCTTCATTTGCTCCTGAGGCCCGGCCTTTTGCATGGGTGGTACTTCAGGATCTCCTTCCTCGCTAGCCATCCTTTCGCTCAAGCCTTCCTCCTCTCAACGTGGTAAGCCTTGGTGCTCAATCTGCTCTCCCTCCACGCCGGCACCCTTGATGGCCTCGTCAATGATTGCTATAAGTATACCTCCATACCTGATCGTAGAGGACTTGATGGCGGGCTTTTTCATTGTGGATCGCGCGGTGGAGGCCAAGGATTCCCCACCGGCTGGCATTGCGGCTGGAGCTAGAAGGGCGGCTGAACTCTTTATAGTCTTCTGGACGAAACCGTTCCAGTCCACCTCCTCTGGGGCTCCTGCCACAATGCTTTCCAGTAGTGGCACGCTAATCCTATTCATGAGTGCATTGTACCTGTGGCGGGAGAAGAGAGAATGGATCATCTTAGCCTGCATTCTTGTCACCGGGTTTGGAATGTCGGCTAGACTAATTCCATCGACCGTGTGCACATCTTCCTTTTTGACTCCCAGCATGGCGTACACATCCCTTTTTGGGCGTCTTTCTTTTTTGGGCACGAGTCCCAGGGCTCTTTCGATAGTGGC
Organism: Lygodium microphyllum; assembly: GCF_053477565.2. Taxonomy (NCBI): domain Eukaryota; kingdom Viridiplantae; phylum Streptophyta; class Polypodiopsida; order Schizaeales; family Lygodiaceae; genus Lygodium; species Lygodium microphyllum. The sequence continues at coordinate 22,657,818 of NC_141158.1, read as the reverse complement.
TGTGTTAAGGGGCACCTGTACCTATCTTTCTTAATTTCCTTCCCTTACCGTGATCGTGCTACAACTTCGTCCTTCATTGAAATTTCTCAAGAACTCTGCGCACATGCTGTAGTCTACAGCTTGCCTGGCTTTCTCTATGTACTTTTGGAGGCTACATTTGTCCACCAGCTGTCTTACGACTGGCTCCTCCGAGATAGCCTCATCCAGGTTCATGGTATTCTTGAAAGTGAATTGGCTAAATCCCCGTGTTTCGATGCTAATTCCATATTTCCTCATCTTTGCTTCCGTAAATGGAAGTCTACCCTGTCCAGTCATGGTAGGTGCCTACCCAAGTCAACGTTAGAGTTATGATTTGATTCATTCCTAGCATATCCCAAGAAAAAATATGTGCGCCAGTTTACCGGGCAGATTTAAGGAGATGAAACTTTTTAGAAATAATTAACAACCAACATGTTTTCCTCCTTGCTTTCTTTCCTAATTGAATTTAGTAGAGCGTTGTTAGCCTTTACACTTTTTGCTACATCACTTGGTTAGTCCCTTGGTTGTCACTGGCTCTTCCCCCTTCTTTTCTAAGTGGCACGGGGAGGAGAGAAGGTTTGCATGGGCTGTGTGGGGTGAGCTACTTGGCCATAAGCCAGGTATACAGGTTAGGGTTGTATTCAAACCGGGCATGGCGATCAAGTTCGACTGGTTGCATGGAAGCTTGAGTGATGTAGATTAAGACGTCATGAAAGATGTCCCTCGAGTTGAGGCCACTAGCAATTTGCAACTCCTCCTCTGTGAGGAATTGGTCAATGTACGGATGGACCAATACCTGATCATCTATGTGTAGGTTGCATGTAATGGCCAAAACTCTGAATGAAAGAGGTGCCACGTATGTAGGGTCGTGTTCAATTGTTTTGATTGCCCTCCTTTGCTCAGCATTAGTCATGATCCGGTGGCCTTTTTTCTCCCATTGGAGTCGTAAGGCGTACCACAGTTGCAGAAATGGAGAAGTAGACCTAGCAAGCTGCACAAGCTCCTCCAGTTCACATTCCGGCGTAGAGCAGGCTTGCAGTATGAGGTGATTAGTTGTCTGAGGACAGCTTGTTCCTTCGAGATCTCTCCATTAGTGATTAGCTCGACCGCAACTTTGGGAAACTTGATGGTCATGAACTCGTAGTCCTCCCAAGTGCATGGCAACGAGCGAACATCGGAAGCGAGGGGTTCGTCAAGAAGTCCTAGGTCAAGCCTCTCGTAACTTCTAGCGAATGTAGTGAAGGTGTCTTCCAACTCCTTAATGCATGTCACTACGTCATTCCCTGAGGTCTCAGTAAGATCCTTGGCTGCCGCTGATAGAAAGGATCGTCTTTCGTACAAAGGTTTCAGACCTACTGGTGGCGATGGAGCAGTTGGGCTGGACAGTAGTGACTCCCTTGCAAGCATCGTTAATGGGACTGTGCACTTTGGATCATTTGGAAACGCTGTGGCGGGCTCTTGTGCCATAGGAAGTGTGCTGCAATTCATTCGAGCGGGCATGGGGGGTGTACACCTCCTCTGACCTGGATGGTGCTGGATCATCCGGTTTGGGACACTGAAGGTGTTGGGTGGCCTTAACCATCACCATTGCTGGTTTGACGTTCTGCGTGACTTGTGCTTCACCTGTGTCGGTCTGTCCAGCTGGAGTGGGGCTGCCCAAAGTTGACTCTTTTGGGTGTCTGACCTTAGGCACCCATATCCAGGGGTTGCCCTCATAGTATCCTTGCGCTCACAGGAGATCTTTCGGTATCCATCGTTGTGTGGCAGTGCACCCATGTTGATGGCGCCTGGGCTGCCTCTTAGGCTGCGACTGATAATTTTTGCGTTTAGGAGCATGTTTCTATGGTCTACCAAGAGGCGGCGCTCGCCGTTTCGGCACCCATATGTGCATGGGCTCCCTGGCCATGTCGATGGCTTGGGTGGGTTTGCTTCTGGCGGTTGGGGTACAGGGTAAGATATCCATACCCTTCTCCTTAGGCTTGGCTGCAGGGGTCTCCATCAGTGGCTCTGCAATTGTAGAAGGCACAAGATAGCCCTTGCTGAAAGTAGTTACCATATGCACATTGCCTATGGTCAGATGAATGCGGTCTAGGTTGTAATCCACATTGCAGCTTGTCTGCTTTTTGAAAGTGCGCCCTAGTAATGATTTATCACCGGCCCCTTTAGCATTTGGTAAAACATAAAAGACGACTGGGATACTCCCCGACTCGACGGAGACAGCCGCTTGGCATTTCCCTAAGAGAGGGTAAGTGTTTTCCCCAAATGGGCTAAGTTTTGCGTTCGTGGGCTGTAATTTAGGTTGACCAATGCGTGTCCAATGGTCGTGTGTCAAGACATTACGGTCGGCCCCTTCGTCGATCACAGCATCAAAAGAATATGTCCGTTCTGCAGTGACCATAATTGTGGCCACGCAGACAGCGACGGGGGCTTCGCGCATCGGTGGTTCGTGCAGTGGATGGGAAGGAGGATAGTACTTTTTCATGCAAATTCCATTGAAAAAGCCTATTCCTTCCCCTTCGAGCATCTCCAACTCGACATTGCCTGTTCTGCTAATTGCACATACCCGGAAGGGCCCCAGCCCTCGAAATTTCATCTTTTGTTTGTGCCCTTTCACCGAGTAGAGTAATACAAGGTCCCCGTGTGATCAAAGTTGTGTTGGTTGACGTGCTTGTCATACCATAGCTTTCGTCGTGCCTTTTCACAGATTAGAGCGTGGGTGGCTAAAAGCAGAGTTTATGTGAGACGCTCTAGCTCCTCTAAGCGGTTAGTCCAAGCCTCTCTTCCCTCCCAATGCTCCTGCGCTGCTATTCTTAAGCTAGAGACAAAGAATTCTAGAGGTAGAATAGCCTCCATCCCGTAGGTCAGCCTAAAGGGTGTTTGCCTGACAACCGTCTTATAAGCCATCCGATAAGCCCACAAGGCAGCCATCAGCTTATTATCCCAGTCTCTTCGTAATGTGGATACTACCTTAGTAAGCCCATTGACCAGGATTTTATTTGTGGACTCCGCTTGGCCATTTGCCTGAGGGTAGTAGGGGGAGGACCTTCTATGAATGATTAAAAAGGTTGAGAGCACGTGGGATATTACTTCGTTAACGAAGTATGCAGCTTGATCACTCACTAGTTTGATTTGACAACCAAACCATGAAAAGACTTGTTCCCACAGGAACTTCGCAGTGGTCCTAGCGTTGTTCCTTCTGGTGGCTCGTGCCTCTGCCCACTTCGTCAGTAGTCCGTTGCCACAATGATGTAGCGCGCCTGGGAGTATTGAGCTGTTGGACTGATAGGTCCGATGAAGTCAATGCCCCATTTTTCGAAGGGCTGTCGAGCTATTATGGGGGTTAACTCCATCTTATCTTTGCGCATGGGCATCTTAGTCCTCTGGAACTCGTTGCAGTGTTTGACGAACTTAGCGGCATCGCGGAATAGGGTGGGCCACCAGAGTTGGGATTGTAATACCTTACAGGCAGTCGTGTCCCCACTAAAGTGCCTGCCGTGCACCTCTCTCAATACATTGTGCATCTTGTGCTCTCACACACATCTACATAACAACCCGTCATGTCCCAACCTATAGAGTTGGCCAGCAATTATTTGGTATGGTTGGATTTTTAAGATAAGTCTCCTTAGCTTGGCTTTCTCAATAGGCCTCTCTAGCAGGCCGTTTTCTAACACTTGGACAACATCGTCTGCCCAGTAAGGCATCAAATCAGCTCTAAATAAGTCCCCTTCGCTAGACAGGCCAAAGAGGTGCACGTCCGGTAAATCGTCAGGGATGCCTTGGCCAGCAGCTTCCCCTGTGGGTATGCGGGACATGTGATCCACCATGTAGTGCTGCTTTCCTTTATGCACAATCACTGAGAAATCAAACTCCAACAGGAGAAGTAACCACCTTGTATGCGATCTGTGGCGCATGGCTTGTTCACAAGATACAGCAGGGCTTGATGGTCCACGTAAAAGACAAAGGGTGTAGCCAACAGGTAATGCCTAAATTTCTTTATGGTGAACACCATGGCTAGCCCTTCCCTTTCCGTAGTGGAGTAGTTCATTTCTGTTTTGGTGAGCTGCCTGCTAGCAAAGCTCACGGAGTAATCAAGACTATACTGGCATAGAATGGCTCCGATAGCAAATTTGGAGGCATCTATGTGTACATGGAATGCTACATTCCAGTCTGGGGCTTACAAGATTGGTGCAGTGGTGAGAGCCTTCTTTAACTGTTCATACACGCGTTGGCATTCCTTGGTCCACTTGAATACAATCAGCAGCTTGTACAATGATCTAGCAATCAGTGCGTAGTTTAGTGCAAAGCGTCGGTAGTATCCTGTGTGGCCTAAGAAACACTGGACGCCCTTGTAATTGGTGGGCTGTGGGAGGTCGGTAATGGCCCTGACTTTTGAGAAGTCCGTGGAAATGCCATTTCGTGACACTACATGCCCTAGAATGCATCCATGCTTCACCCAGAACTGGCACTTCAAGGGGTTCAGTGAGAGTTTGTATAGTCGACATTGTTCGAAGACGGCTCCCAGCCTCTCTAAGTGCTCGGTCCAACTGGAGTGTACACATAGGTCGTCTACAAACACCTCCAACTCGCATCGTAGCATGTCCTTGAAGATCGTGCACATTAATTGTTGGAAAGTCGCAGGAGCATTCATTAGCCCAAGGGGCATAACAATGCAAGCAAAGACACCCCACTCCGTGGTGAAGGCATCGTCAGGATGCACTTGCACTTGATTGTAGCCCGAGAATCCATCCAGAAAGCTGTAAGCTTCTTTGCCTGCTACTCTCCCCAGCATGTGCTCGGTATATGGCAAAGGGTAGTTGTCTCTCTTCGTAGTGGCATTCACCTTCTTGTAATTCACGCACACTCGAATATTTCCGTTCTTTTTCATAACGATCACTATGGGCGATACCCAATCTATGTGCTCAATCTCAAATATAAATCCAGCCTTCATGAGCTTATCGATCTCTTCCTTCACCACATGAGCGTGTTTGGGATTCATAGGGTAAGGTCGCTGCTTCGTTGGCACCACTTCTGGGGCCATGGGAATGTTATGGGTCACAACCCTAGGATCGATTCCTCTCAGTTCCTCCAAAGACCAGGCGAACACATCGACATACTCTCGCAGGAGAGCAACCAGTCTAGCCTCCTCCTCCTTGGTCAAGTCATCAGCAATGAACACAGGTTGAGGTTTCTTGCCTTCCCTTGCCAAGGCGACTTCCTTGACCCTGGCGGGTCCCTCAATTGGTTCCCTAGCTTGCCCTTTTCTCTTTGCTCCTAGCAAAACCACCACTCTATCACCCTTCTTAAACTTCGTGAAGTGTTTGGGGAGGTCCTGTGGTTTCTTTTGCCTCTCTCCTTTTGATTCTCTAGTTTGCTTCCTGGCTCCCTCCTTGATCCGCCTGCGCCTTAAGTGGACTGGCAAGTTCCCTTTAGTGAGTCTGACCTTAGAGGGTTGGGGCATTTCGGGATCACTCTCTGTACTGACTTTAGACACTAAGTCAAACTCACATCCCTCGCTTGAGGAAGGGGTTTCGCCCGGGGGTCGTAGTTCAATGGGTGAATCCGTCTTCAGTATTGGGACTACTAGCGATTGTGCCACCCCTGCTTGCTCATAATCCATAGCTCCCACCTGCTCCAGCTAGGTCCTATCGCATTCCATCCACACGACTCCTTTTCCATTCCTGCTTCCCCTTTCCCATTTCGGCCTAGAGTCCGCCTCGATCTATTCTATTGCTCTCCCTTCGGTGTCATAATCTATTGTGTTAAACCCTTCCCCTCGCTCTCATCCGTCTCAGAGCAATAGTGCTCATACTCCTCATCACCGGAAACTTGCCCCTCCGACTGCTCATCATCCCCTAGGTTTTCCTCTCCGATCTCCTCTTCGTCGGTGATTAAAGCCCAGTTGTATGATAGGTTGAGATCGTGCACTTTTGTCCATTCCCATTCAGATCGAGGCAAGAGATCGCTTAGGGGTTTTAGATTAGCTGCTTTGTTGCCTTTCAGTTTAGTGGTTAGGTACCCTACAATTCCCTGAAGCTCGAGCTTGTTAGTGGGGGTGTGGAACGAGACCGGTCTCCCTGGATCCCGCGAGCTCCCCACCATTATGCAGAGTGGCACAGTGGGCTCCTCTGCTGGCATGCTCGGTGACTTAGCCACTTGCTTATACAACTCTTCCTCATCTGAGAATGGCAGGTCAATGGTTGCCAAGACATGCATCTAATCCCTCTCGTCCTCAGGGCAAGGAATGTACTTGGTCAGCATCCCATAAGGCTTGCACGCCTGACCATCGCCTTTTAGCATGGTTGAGATAGCATCGAGGTCGACTGGGGTAGTCTTCCATGTGTCCATCTCAACCCTTACCGCTTCTGTCCTATTCCCCAAGAATATGAGGTTGTTTCCCCAGTCTTCAACCACTCATGCATTCCTCATCCATGGCCGGCCTAGCAGTATGTCATAGTCCACCCTCTTCATGACAATGAAATTTACGGAAAACTGCACTCCTGCGATCTTCAGTGGCCAGTTTTTTAAGACCCCGAATGGTCTGACCTTCATTCCATTGGCCAATGTAACATTGAACCTAGCCGCTTCCACAGGTTGGTTTCCCCAGGCCTGTAGAACTGCGTGGCTCAAGACACTGACCCCGACGCCGGTGTCCACAATTACTTTCCGTGTTGCATCTCCCAAGGCTAAAACAGGTAGGACTGCATGCATCTCTATGCCTTCCCAGAAAGCGTTGATGTGTAGTGACCTTGGAGCTGAGTGCAGCATTAGGCTTGGAATTTGTGTGACTGTGTCCTGCTCGTGCAAGTCAGTGGGAGCATGCTCCCCCTTTCCCTCCACCAAATGCCTCAATTCTTGCCACAATGGAGGTGCTGCCAAAGCAGGTCTCCCAAACTCACGGTCACTAGGGTGGTCACTAAGGTGGTGAGGAGGTTGCTGGGTAGTTGGCTTCCTCCTTGGTCACCACTCTTCGGCCACATGTCGTGGCTAGCTTATTGACAAGCTTCTCCCTAGTCTTGCCTTTGTGGCATCTCTCGTGGTGTTAGTGCATTCCCCAATTGAGGTCGTGATGACGAATCGGGTGTGCTTGCACTAGAAAGGTCCTCCAGCAGATCCTCCAATATGGGTTCTACATCCTTAAGGTGTTCTTGGGCATCCTTGACCCACTCCTTTACCTTGGCGATAGCCTCAAGTTGCCGCCTGGGATGACGGTATTCCCCCACCTTGGCACTACCTAGTTCCGCTGTCTTGGGGGCGAAGGTCTTTGCATCGGCATCTGTGACCCCCTTTCCCGTCACTAAGGTTGTAGCTTCCTTAGTTTTAAGAGTGATCCTTGCGTTTGCCCTCTTTCTCCTTCTCCTCTGGCTTTTCTTTCCCAACGAGGTTGCATCCAGGTTACTTGGCCCAGGCAGTGAGATGCCTGTCCGTCTTGTTTGCGCTCGCATCATGACATGCAGTGGGATGGGTGTGTCCTCCCCGCCAAAGGTCTCTACCCCAAATAGCCCCAAGGGCACAGAGGGCACGTTGGCCGGATTGGCTGATGGTTTCTGCCTAGGGTAGTCAGGAAACAGGTACGTGATCCCACATTCGGTGCATCGAAGGTCAGCCTTGTCCTGGTTTGCATGTTCCCTTTCTGGGCAGTGTGATGAGATATGGCCTGGATGACCACAGGTCTAACATGAGATTGGGTCCTGGCTTGGTCCTCCAAACCCCCTGCCTCTTCCTCTGCCCAGCACCATCACCGGCACTGGTCGATAATCCATCAAGGCTGGATTGCCTTCCTCGTCATAGGAGATGTATGGGTTTACGTAGCTCTCTTCTTCACTAGGTTCCTCCACATAGTGAACAGGAGCGTCACTCGGTGGTTGGGTTACGTAGGGTCCTGGTGGTCTGGGTATGCCTGTTGGGTTCATCTCTAGCCTAGGGATGGCTAGTCTCATGTCATTTGGTGCTCGAAGTACCAGCTGGGCTCCCCTGCCAAGGAAGTTAGATGGCCTGTTGCTAGGTAAGGAGGGTTGTATTGCTACGCATATGAAAACCTCCTGGGCAATCTGCAGTGCAATGCGTCATGTCTGAACCTACCATAGTTCGAACACGGCCTAGATATAGGATCTTGACACTCGGCTGGAAGGTGGTTTCCACCACAGTGTATACACTGCACGTGAGCTTGCGTAGGCCTCCTTATTTGTTCTTGCCAACGTGCAAGCTTCATCGTCACCTCAGCCAGGTCCTGGCCTTAGTCGACTCCCTTTCCCTTATCCCGTGCACTAGAGCTCTCTCTCTCTCTCCCGACATCGTTGACCGCTCTGAAACCCTCTGGCCTGTACCGTCCCTACTTGTGTTCCTCATGCTTCGCTCCCTTAGATGGTTGTCCACCCTTATTACTTCATCAAAAACCCTAGCCAGCACATATCTGTGTAGGGTGAAGTTACTAACAAAGGCCTTGTAGAGTTCCTCACTACGGATTCCATTTATGAACATTGTAGACACAGCCTTTTCGTTAGGTCACTCATTGGCTGGGATCCTCTTGAAGAGGCTACATACATGTGTGACATAGTCTCTCACGTCCTCCTTTTCCCTCTGACTGACATTCATCAAGCAAACGATGAGGTTGTCAGAGTATCCTGCCTCAGAGAATCTCTTGATAAAGTGGTCTTTAAGATGGGCAAAGTTCCCGCGCTCGGCTACATCCAGGCTAGTGTACCACACCCTCCCCTTATCACCTAAGCACAGCCCAAAAGCTTGGGAGCGTTGTGCAGGGTCTGTGAGGCCGTTTGCTTCACAAACCTGTTCGAACTACTCCACAAAGCTATATGGGTCATTGCTAGGTTCATACTTGTCCAGTTGTTTCGCCACTATAGGGATCCTAGATTGCCCCTTTGCCCCTTGTGTGACCCCTAATCCTAAGAGTAAGGCTGTGGCTAAGGCTACCGCGCCCTGCTCAGCAAACGTGTTGTCCATGAGCCGCCTAGCTACAAGTTCACTTAATGACAAGTCAGCCTCCACTGCCCGCTCTCTCTCCACATTTGGTCCTGCTTTTGCTGCTCTAGCCCGGGCTAGCACGCATCGGGCCTCGTACATATCCACATCTTGTTGGAGTTTCCTAGCCGTTTGCTCGTGGTTATAGGCAATCATGCTCTCTAGCGCCCTTCTGATCACCTTTCGTTCCTCTTCTAGGGTCGCTACCACTTCCTCTACTGGCCTACCCTGAACTACCATCCTGGCCAGCAAGTCATACTCGTTGACTAGCTCCTGCACCATGACTGGGAATTCTCCCAAGTCCAGTTGGTCCTCTTCTTGTCCGCCTTGGGATCCTGACATTGCTTCCTCTTTCCATTTCACCAGGTCGTCGATCAACTTGAGTAACTCTGGCAGCGTCCGATTCTCTATGTTGTGGTCCTTCGGATCTTCGTGTCCTCTTAGGGCCCTACAGATGGGGTTCCCTAGTAGCCAGCTATGCTTTGGGATCCTCTCCTAGTAATGGGTTCCTTGATATTATTATGTTTCGTGTTAAGCTCCTTGTTACTAGAAACCATCGTTAATCTTATCCACAACTTGTGCTTCATGCTTTCTAGTGCTCAGTGTGGAATCAGGCTTTTCCCTTCCTCGTAGTGCACCCTAGGTGATGAAATCAGAAGGTGAGGTGAGGATGCACTAAATGCCTGATGCAGACTCCACCCTACTGCCCATGTTTGTAGCCTGATGTGGCTCTAGGTGCGGGTCCTGGCCAATCTAAAGTCTTATAGAAAGACCCTGCTGCATTCCCTATTCTGCTTCAGGGTTGGTTAGTTGGTTGGCTGGTCGCCGAACGTCACACCCAATTCCAAATTATGTATGCCCGGTGTCTAGCTATTTGGGGTGAATCTTTGGTCACCTTGTCTGGCCTCCAGCTTCCAAGACTAAACTGGGTTCCTTGGGGGATCAGAGACGTGACCAGGGTACCCACGACTATGGCCTAGGTGAACTACCTTCTATTCAAGCTCTGGTGCTTTGGCCCGATTCTGGGAATCAGATGGTCTGGTCTAGTCTTACTCAGGTCCGACTTCCCTTAGTCGGATGGGGATGGTCCGACCATTGCAATGGGTCGAGTGGCTCAAGTCCAGGATTAGGACACGTGGCCTGACTTGATGGGCTGGTCCGATTATAAGAGTCAGATTCAACTAGTCCGATTTTGAACTGGTCCGATTATGGGAGTCGGATTGTCCGACCCTCAAAATCGGATGGTCCGATTCTGGGAATTGGAGGGTCTGGTCCAACGGCGGGCCGACGGCCCGCAAGTTGCGCACAGCACCTTTAGGTCAATGCCTACTCTATCAAATCGTGCCGCACTTTCCAAATCAATGTGAGCAACAGAGGGAAACGTCTGGCATACCTCGAAGCGATGGGGCGCTCGATCGGTCAGCACTTCACGATCTCCCGCAGCTCTCTCCCTCTCTCTCTCCCCCGGGCTCTCAGCCTCACAGTCTTCTCGGAAGACACGGTGTCAAATGTGGGTACCCTGGTCTCCTGGGCTCCTTATTACCTCCCTCAGTCTATTGTAGACTCAGAGACTAATCTCATACACTCCACTAGCCAGATGTCTAAATCTGCGCCCCAACTTCCCTATCTCCAGTAGCAGCAGAACCCTTCTATTCCCTTCTTTTTCCTATCGTACCCTTAACCTATTGCAATAGAAATCAGAAATAGAAATAAAGACAGATGGTCCTACTCTAACATTCAGCAGCAAATCAAAATACTTACTTGCTCCAGGGATTAAAACCTCCTAATCCTCCTAACTATCTCAAGCACCGGTTCAGGCTGCAAACCCTACTGCCATGCTCAATCTGATGCATGGTGCTCAAGGCTCGATTCTGTTGGTCCTGACAACGGAACCAAAATGTAGGGGAGTGAAGCTCTACCCCGAGACCTACGGACCGCTTATTGATCAAGCGTTTCAAGCCGAGCGGCCATGGCTACCTCTCACATAGCCGACGCGCAATGCCTACCTTGTGGGTGTAGTGAGCTTACCTTGATGCTCGATCGAGTTCCCTCCTCTCTCTCACACTCCGGTAGCTCCACGATCCTTGTGGCAAGTTCAAGCAACCTCAAGCCCTCTCCATCAAGCTTCATCCTCCATAGCCACACGAGACGAGAGAAGAGAAGAAGGGAAGGAAAGGTGAAGAGAGAAGATGGGGAGCTTCTTCTCCACAATCCCTCACTCTCACACACTCACTCCCTCACACTCCCTCACTCAAGCACAAGCAAGAAGGTAAGAAGCAAGAGAAGAGGAAGAAGATGCTTTAGCCACACCCAAGAATGAGCTTCTCATTCACTTTTGAACTTTATATACATGCCCCACCTTTTGGGCAGTCATCTACACTTTTTTTTACATGGCCGACCATTAGCCTAGGCCCTCTTTTCCTATTTCCCACCATTCCCACTCATCATGTTCCCACTACTACATACAATTTGCACAGGAGTGAGCCCAGCACTCTCTTTTACAAAGATTCAAAAGTGCCTTCATATCTGATGGCGCGCTTTTACTCTTTTCTTTTTTTTGTTTTTCGAGGCGACACCGTCGTTCAAATCATTCAAATTTTCGGGCTTCCATTTTTTCCGCACTTCAGCTCCATTTTCCGTTCCTCTGTGCTATGGTAAACAATTTGATTGTGACATGTTTGATAGATGGTAACTCTTGCTTATGGATATTATCATGCTTCTAAGATTCAATTGGCTTTCCAAGAGAAGTTCTACTCAATTACTCCAAAGACGATCACTTGCACATGTCGTTAAGTACCTCAATCCCTTGCCTTTCCTCATGGTTTATAAACGGTAGTTCCTTGGAGTTAGCTATCATAGTTATGCTATATGTTTCTTTGTTTCTCCTCCGCTTAGTGTCTATAATGTATTGTGTTCACACACATAGTGGATCCCTTCTCATTGGAATTGATGGGAGCATCGTGATCTTTGTTACATAGTTGTGTTGCACCAACTCAATATGGATGAAACATAAGATTTTCTAAAGGGAGAAGCCCTGAGTGGAAGTAGCGAGCATAAGTAAGAGCTATGGTGGAAGGGGCAAGAGAGCAAGAGTAAGAGACACAAGATGTGGGAACTCCAATAGTCACAATGTGTAACTAGCCTTCCTTGATTCAAATGTCATTGAAAGAATAAAGAATGAAGTGACAATGATGAGCATTTACCACCTATAATGAAATAGAGAATGTCACTATGTATAGAGAGATGGTGAGTAGCCTAATTTATCACATTATCACATGTCCTAACCTCAATTATGTAGTGGGATTGATTAGCCAATTTATGCAAAAGCCTCGTAAGCCACATCTAGATGCAATCGGGAGGATTATGCGATACATGAAGGGTACTACTGATTGGGCTGTTTTATGAGCATGGAAAGTCGTGGCAAAATAACTCCAAGACAAATCAACATAAGTGGCAAAATAACTTTGACACAAATCACCATAAGTGGCAATACCTTCCAATAGTCTTCATGGACTTTCTCTTCCTTGGGGATTAGTTTGGACTGAATTTAAGCAAGAATTTCATACATGAGGAGGATAACTCCCATGGCATTTCGTGGGTCTTTGCCCGCAATAAAAGAAAATCTCAGTTTGTTAATTATGAATAGTATCATTTAGCAATTGCATCTCAAGGTCTCTTATACACCAAGGATTAGCGTCCGTGATTACCCATCAGAGATTTCATTTGATCAATACAAAAATAAAAAATAAATCTTTTAGGGACATAGTACCTTCCTTGTACTCACTTAGGTTCATCTTGTACAAATCTAAGTTACCCCTTGGAATTCACGGTTAAGAGTAGCTCAAAGAAATTATATGTAGGAATCAAATAAAATCTTATTCTACGGATGCAGCTTCTATTGCCTATTCATGGGGGATAAAGGCTTGCTAGCTATTTTTATTTAAGAAAAATAGTACCTAAAAATCCGAGCGAGTGCTTGGTTGATGGTATTTGGGGCTTCCTTTGTAATCCATGTACTCGTCATTCCATTTGTGGTATTTGTGTCCACAGTGTTATTGGCAACTTTTGCCTTCTCGACCTTCGTAGCTTTCTTCTTCGAGGCCATGGTCTTTAATCACAAGATTGCAAAAAGGGGAATTTGGAAAAGGAGCTTGGGGGTAATTAGATTGATTCAATTTTGATTGATGGGGAAAAAAGTGATCACCAAGAATTTCAAGAAATCGAGAAGAGTCTTAATTCCATAAGGAAATAGGATAGAAGGGATAGAGGAATTGAATTCGAGTGAAGTGTAATGAATAAACGTGTGGTTAGGTGCAATTTCCTTTACCCCCAACAACCTCCCACTTAAAGGTGAATGTGCCTCAAGTGAGGAGTAAAAACGAAAAAGAAAAATACAACATGTACGTAAAGCGCAATAGGATGAGGAATAGAGGTCATCTTGTCCAATGCCCATCAACTTCCTAAGGAAGGCGTAAGATTGTTGATTGAGTTTTTCAAATTGGATATGAATGCTAATACATCCCTTGCAACTCAACTTAATTATATGGAAATTCTTCTAACTCAACTTGTAGGGATTAACTAAAAAATGGAAGAAGACATATGCATTGGAGTCTTGCTGAAGAGTCTTCCTCCAAAATTTGGTAATGTCTCCACCACACTAATTAGTATGCCAAATCCAAAGATGGTAGACATCAAAGCATCACTCCTTGAAGAAGAGAAAAGCCTCAAAGATAAAGAGAAAGCACACACTTCAAAGGAAGAACAAATGCTCTATGTCAACAATAAGTATAAAGGGAAGAAACATATTGTTTATGACTTCTACAAAAGAACTGGGCACATTGAAAATTTTTGTCATGCCAAGAAAAGATCACAAAAGGCCTACCTTGCAATTGTCAAAGAAGAAGAAGACCATGAAGAAGAAGAAGAAGAAGAAGAAGAAGAAGACACTCAAGAGCAGGAGGATAAGCCTCATTAGTCCTTCTATTCCCACTATTCATACTGACTTTTTTAAGCCTTTTATATATACTTGCATTAATGTTCCAATCATAAGCCTTGTAACCCTCATATAACTTGTGCACTACAGCCTCTGTACACTTCTTGTGATAGTCTCTAGCTTTATATGGTTGATTTTTTCCATACCTACACTTAGCAAGGTTCTACTCATGACACCTCTGCATACTCAGTGTTTTTTATGGTTCTAATTGAGGAGGGGTGTTGAGAAATATGCAATCACACTCCTATGATAGCCTCTTTTTATGGAATAGTAAGTCAAGAGACATACAACAGCCTAGAAGAACTGCCTTGTATCCCATAAGCATAGCGAGGAAAAGTGGTACCATCCCAAAACTATAAAGCAATGTACTTGACAACCATTTGAATGCAATGCTATTGTACTTTGTACTTTCAGTCTTGTCTATGTCTACTCAAGATTGTGTTTATGAGTCTATGCTAATCTATTTTGGAACCTATTTTATTTGAGTAATACTCTAATCATCATGCTTCTTACCCATAAATTCCAACCACTACAACTAAACCTTGCCCAATGATCCATGTTTCTTAACATGGATATCCAAGAAACAACACCCCTAGCAAAGGTTAACACATAACCAGAGGTGGTGGACTTCCTATTATCTACATGTCTTGCATTATTAGAGTCAATGTATCCCGTGACTCATGTATCTTGTCTACCACAATATATACACATATCTATTGTGTCCTTTAGGAACCCCATGATACCCTTTATGGCATCCCAATGTTGCCTAGCAGAAGTAGCCATATAGCATGCCACAACTCCCACTGCAAAAGATATGTCAAGACGAGTGGCTATCATGGCATACATCAAACTACCCACTACAGATGCATAATTGATCCTGGCCATCTTAGCCTTCTACTCATGAGAATGTGGACAATCAGCCTAGCTCATTTTTACATGAGAATGTACAGGATAGACAATAGGCTTAATCAAGGACCTTCTAGATATAGTCCCTACAACAAGTACAAGAGTCCCCCAAAGAGATCATGCATAATGCACATCCCAAGAATATGTGAGGCATGTCCCATGTCTTTCATATCCAATCTATTCTTGGGCTAACTTTTCAAATCATCCAGCTCATCATGAGATCTCCCAACATTCAACATATCATCCATATAGAGTACCAAAATCAAAAGATTGACATCACGAGCCTTCTTTACACAGTCAACTAATTATCATATTTTCTTTATCTTTTTTCTCCTTTTTTCTTTCAATATGCTTTTTCATTCTCATTTTTCACTTCTTATTTTTGCTTTCGCTTTGTGTTTTTTTTTAATTTTTTATTTTTTTTCCTTCAACCTACTTTTTCGTTTTCATTTTTTATTTTTGCTTCCACTTCACACTTTGTTTAGCATACCTCTATGCTTTTGTGGGCTATTAGTCTGTGACCTCAATACTACTTGTCCTACGGCAAGGGTCAAGGATGGTGTCCTCCAACTCTTTCTTGGCCATCCTACTTCTTTCCGTGCTCTACAACACATGCTCTATGGCAGCCTTCTTCATGAATGGGCACTTGTCAAATACATATTGCTCCTTGGTTTATTGAAAGGCTTCTTTATTGCTTACATAATATCCTTTAGGATTTCACAAGGTGTTGTTTCGTGGCATTTCGTGCGCTCCATGGTGCTTTGCTCCATACCATCCATCATGCATCAACTCTCCATCCAGGTTAGTGAACGTGTCTTGTCAATGTACGTTACATTGATGTTGTTGTTTCTCATCTCGTCGATTCCATCATTCATCTCATAGTGAATTGTCGATATCAAATGAATTGATCACATCAATGTAATAAATGTACTAACGTCAATGGAATAAACATACTAATTAGTTAGCATTATGTTAGTTCACATCAATTAATAAGCATAGAAATTAGTAACATTACTTAGTCATTAATTAATAAATATTAGTTCAAGTCAACTAATAAACATAGTAATGAGTAATGTTACCCAACAAAAGGTTCAGTTTCTATCCTTTTTATTTCAATAGTTAGACTTATTAGTAGTATTAGTAGTTGTAGTATTATAAGTCAATTAGTTAGACTTATGTAGTATTAGTAGTAGTTAATAGTTAATTACTAGTTGTAGTATTAGTAGCTAGGTAAGACTTATTAGTAGTATTAGTAGTTGTAGTATTATAAGTTAATTAGTTAGACTTATGTAGTATTAGTAGTAATTAATAGTTAATTACTAGTTGTAGTATTAGTAGTTAGGTAAGACTTATTAGTAGTATTAGTAGTTGTAGTATTATTAGTTAATTACTTAGACTTATGTAGTATTAGTAGTAGTTAATAGTTAATTAGTAGTGAAACAAAAACATGATGATAACAAAATGCTGACCATGTCTTGCAAATAAAGATAGAAATCAATATGTGGTCTCACTATTACCAGACTACACAAAACGAATTCTCGATGTAAAGCTGTTACAAGTTCAACTCTTGAGCATCATTGATACATCCATCTTGGTCTCCAAAACAACAATAGTGATTGTGAACAAAACCTTGGACCGTCAATCAATTCTCAACAACCCTCTAGTCTCTTGGAATGATGCATCACTTTCACTGTCATCTAGTAGAATTGACTTGACTACATATGATATTGTGGATGTGTTTGCTTTCAACATGCTAAATAATCCACTGATCTAGAAGTGTATGGCTACAACAACAGAACATCCACATCCAAGGATAGGGCTTTCACAATGGAGATCTCATAGAAAGACTACCCTGTGGGAGCTTCTCACTCAACCAACAAGACCCACAAACCGCTTACTACTTTAAGTAGTTCAAACAAAGTGCAATTGCTATCTCTCATAGCCATACACACTCTCACACCTATGAGTGTAGTGAACTTACCTCCATTCTCAATTGACTTGCCTCCTCCCTCAAGCACTCCGATAGCTCCGCGATAAAAGGTGCAAGCTCAAGCAAGATTCTCAAGCTCCAAGCTCCATGCTCCATTACTATGCGCAAGACAAGAGAAGAGAAGAGAAGAAGAAGAAGAAGAAGAGAGGAGAAGATGGAGAGCTTCTCCACCACGGTCCCTCACTCTCACACACTCACTCCCTCTCTCAAGCACAAACTCAAGTAAGCAAGAACAAGAACAAGAAGAGAAGAAGAGACGACCACACACAAGAATGAGCTTCTTCATTCACTTTTTGCCTTTTATACAAAACCCTAATCCCCTTTGGACACCTATCCCTTTTTTACATACCCAACCATTTTAGCCTAGGTCCTTATTTCCTATTCCCTTCCTATTTGCATTATGCCTTCACCCATGCCTGTTTACATTTACAAATTGCACAAGAGGGATCCTGGTTCTCTTTTACAAGGATTTAGAGTGTGCTTTTATATTTAAAATGCATCTTTCCTCTTTTGCGCTTTTCCTTAAGGTTGACCTTGTGCTTTTGGCCTTTTTTCCTCCCATTTCTTCAGTCTGGGCCGCCTTTTTCCACTTTGCCTTGTGTCTTTTTAATTATCTTTTTTATTTCTTTGCATTGGGTTTAACATTATCCCCTCCTAGCTGAGTGTTAGCCCCATAGCACTTGCGGGCACTTGTTGATGAGGGCTCGGGTGGTAGAAGGGTTGCCATGTGGATCAGTGATGGGGCTTCATAGAGAGTGGATGGGGAGAAGAAGCAAAATTGAATGAGAGATTGCGGAGGTTGAGGATAGATTTAAGTGGGTAATGGGGGCCTCCAAAGTCGTTGGTTGATTGCGTAGATTGTCAAATGTACCTAAAAAGGAAAAGGAAGTGCACTACCTGGGGAGTATGCCTATCTTACCATGCAGTGTGGGGTGTCCATGTGCTAGTGAAATTGGGAGTTGACTCGAACCTCAAGGAAGCCTATGGTGTTGTCCCACACTTGAGGATTGATTTTGTATATATAGGGGAGGTGCTGTAGGTGTGACTTAGGGAGACAAGTCAAGATGAGTGCAAACTTCTTAGGTGTGTCCTGCCCTTGATGTACCCTAAGTGTGAAGTGGGGGGATAGGGAGGGCTAGGAGGCTAGGCATGGAGCCTCGGCCAATCGAGATCACGCCTAATAATGCGCGCCACTTTTCTCCCCTCATTTTGTTTATCCCTTTTAGAAGGTATGAATGATAGCCTATTTACACGTTGCAATGATCCATTTCTCTCTACCACCACTTTGCAAGTCCATATGAACCTCAAAGGATACTTGCAGAGTTGGAAATTCCTAAATAATTCTCTTAGGTCCCCTTCTCCACCCCACTTGGACGATGAAGCTTAGCTCTCGTCTTGCCTATGTAATTTTTTAAAAAGAAGAAGAAAGGAAAGAAGATAAAAGAAAAGAAAAAGAATGAGAAATAGAAAGAAAGAAAGAAAAAAGAAGCAAAGATAAAAGGTGAAGAAATCACAACGAACAACAGTTTACCCACGTAGGCCATAATCATTGCACCTAGGGGTTCTCAAGCTAGGTGCATCCAATGGTTTCAATTGGCCGGCTTTGTCCCTAACCCCCTAGCCTTATTTTGATTCCCCACTTCATGCTTAGGGCACATCAAGGGCAGGACATACCTAGGGAGGTAACACTCGCCTATGGTTAGACCTATCACCCTAACCTACATTCATCGCACCTCCCTTATGCACAAACTGGGTCCTCAAGTGTGGGGAAACACCCATGCTTGTCGACCCAACTCCCATTCCCACTAGCACCAACATAATCCACCACATGGAAAAGCAAGCACACCCCCAGGTAGTATACCGTATTTTCTTTTTAGGTACAAACAAAGGTTCTAATCCCCAACTTCGAAGGCCCCATCATCCATGCAATGCGCTCCCCGCCTCCATCACCTTAAGCAAGTGATCTGTTTCTTCCCAAGACCAATTCCCCCAAGACCCCATCATCTTCAACTCACACATGCCCTTTGTAATTATCACACCTTCATCAACTCAAATCCTCAAGTGCCTTGGAACTAGCCCCCACCTAAGAGAGGGGTCATGTCATGCGACAATGTCACCAGGTAGACAAAACAAGGCAAAGGCAAACCAAGGCAGCCCCAATCAAAAAGTGAATGAAGAAGCTCATTTGGAACAATGTAAGAGTAAACAGCCGCAGAGGGGAGGACGGATCCGTCCAACACCATCTTAAATTTCAAAGGATAGATCCACTCAAGGCCAACATCCAAGAGGGACCCACCCCAACTTCATCTTCAATTTCAAGGGCCGGTCCATCACCATCCCCTGCAAGGGCTTGTGTAAAAACTCAAAAAAATCCATCCAGCTACATCCACTCCACCTTCCAACCACTACACATCAATGCCATGGGACTAGCACTAAACTAGGAGGGGGATAATGTTAACCTCAGCACAAGAAGAAAGTGGAAAAAGTGGAAAAGCACAAGTTCGGTCACCTAAAAGAGGTAGCCTGGGAAGGAATCAGATGTAATGGAAAAGGCGGGATGGAAAAATGACTAAAAGCACAAGGGCGGCCTCTAAAATCAAGTTAAAGGAAAAAGCACAGTTTTAAACGCAAGGCGCCCCTAAAACTATTGTAAAAGAGCGCAAGGCTCCCTCCTGTGCAAATTGTAAAAGGTAGGTGGGCATAGGTAAGAAGAAGGCAAATAGAAGTCACATAGAAGGAAATGGAAAAAGAACCTTGTCACAATGGCCGATCATGTAAAAAAAGGGGATGATGTTGTTTCTCTTGAGTCAACCTCGCTTGTTGTTGGTACTGAATATACTAATTTGCCTACCACTCTTTTAAAAA
The DNA here is from genome assembly GCF_053477565.2 of Lygodium microphyllum. NCBI lineage: Eukaryota > Viridiplantae > Streptophyta > Polypodiopsida > Schizaeales > Lygodiaceae > Lygodium > Lygodium microphyllum. The sequence continues at coordinate 22,638,070 of NC_141158.1, read as the reverse complement.
AAATAAAGATTTACTTGCAAGGTTCCATGTGTACAGTACAACTACCTCTCTTTGTCATCTCCTATCCTATCTTTAAGGAAATTGTAATATCTTCTATTGTTCTTAGATATTCTTTATACATTGAACTCAATTGATTGAATCCACAGTAGTAAGTTCTTCAAATTATCCTATCTTTAAGGAAACTGTAATATCTTCTATTGTTCTTAGATATTCTTTATACACTGAACTCAATTGATTGAATCCACAGTAGTAAGTTCTTCAAATTATCCATTAAACCATTATAAACATGTGTTCCTCTCATTGCATCAATGGTTCTCTATAGAGTAGGCAAAATATATTGCTTCCTCTTTCTTGCTACTCTTGCAAGGACACTTGCATACTGAAAACTTGCATATTGAAAACTCTCTGTGGATAATCTTTCACTTTTCTCATCAAAGATTGAAGGTCCTCCTACTTCTTCTCCATTGTGCTAAAACTTTTGCAATTGCTTTGTTAATACTTCCCTCAATTCTCTTGACTCCACTGCTTCAAGATTTGTAAGAACTTCAAAATTCAACCCCATCAAAAAATCTCATTTTTGTATGAAATTCGAACCCGAGTTACAGGACACCATGTGCAAGATTGCCAAAGTGTTATAGCCATAATTCTATATAGAGTGTAAGACAAGACTACATTATTGTTGTAGGTATTACAACAAACTATATGAGAAATTGCAACAAACTGCATAGTTGCATGCATAGATTACAGAATATTGCTACAAAATTGCTTCATGAATTATAACATACTATTGCAAAACTACTATGGCAATTACAACCATGAGACATAAATACCATTATAGAACTATAGAAAGAGAATAGACAATGAGAGTTACAACATAAAAATTTAGAGAAAGAATAGAGAACAATCAAAGATTAGGGCACAAATTGTCGTGATTGTCATTTCTACAATACTCTCATAATCTAATATAAGCATGGGCAGGAAACAAGAATAATCACACACACACACACACACACACACACACACACACACACACACACACACACACACACACACACACACACACACACACACACACACACACACACACACACACACACACACACACACACACACACACACACACACACACACACACACACACACACACACACACACACACACACACACACACACACACAGAGGCCATGCCTCTGTTGCAACCATAAGAATTATCCATCACATGAAGTGTAAAGTCCATTTACATATCCAAATCTAGGAGCAAAGAGACTAATACTAAAACATACTATCAAATATTATGTTAAAAGCTAATGGCCTAATAGGTACCTTGGTTAAGGGTGAGTTAATAGTTCTCTTTACTAATTTACTAACAAATCTCATTCTAAATATGTATAAATTTTATTTTAATAAATTATTTAGTATTTATTTTAGTAAACAAAAAATACTCTTTATCATGATCACGTAAAGATAGGTTTGCTAATATTATTGAAGGCTATAGTGTTGTGAGGTCAAACTGTGATTATGTTAATTCTTTATTTTGTATGAATTTGTGAGTTTATATAGGGAGAGTGTATCTTTTGTACGTTACACCATTTTATACAAAATAATTTTTTATATGAGAAAATTTAGTGATTATATGATAATCAGGTATTATAGAAATAGATGTGTGTATAAAAAATTTAGTAATTATATGATTATTGGGTATTATACAAATTATATGAGAGTGAATAAAATATTTAGTGATTATATGATAATTGAGTATTATACCAATTATATGGGAGTATTGAGCATATAAAATATATTTCTAAATCATATGACCATATAAATACACCCTAGTTATGCACCACATTGAGAGGGAAGGAGAGTGTGAGTGTGAGAGTAAGCGTGCAAATTAGGGACTTGGAGATTGAAGCTTTTCTTTTATCTTGTGTTCTTCTCTTCTTCCCCTTATTCTTCCATAGCTTGGGGAGTGAGAGGTAGAGTGACAGATTGAGGTTGTGATATCTCCTTCTTCTAGGTTTCCTCTTTTCATTGGAGCACTTGAGGGGAGCAAATTGAAGGATCATCACTTGAATCATGAGACCACCATCAAGTCTTTGAAAGGCATTCAAACTACATGGTGCAAAAATGAGAATATGAGTCTACTACAAACTCTTGGTTGTTTGGTTTCCTGCTTGCTTGGAATTGTGAAGAGAGAGTAGATGGCTATGAGATTGGATTGTGAGCTGACCATGTGAGAGGTTGTTGAGTTGAAGAGCATTGAAGCTCCTAAAACAATATGAGTTCCATCTAGTGTCCCACTATTTGCACATGTAGGTCAACACTATTCTGCAAGGAGGATTACAAGTTCAAAGGAGTAATTATGTCCGACGTGAAGAGCATATTTGGATACATAGTTCTTGATGCCTTGTTTATTTAGTGGAAGTATCTTCATAATGTATTAGAAGGTAAGTTTATCAAGGAGCAATTGTAAGTAGAATATTTGTATACATCATGTTTGCAAGAGTTGACCTTGAAAGAGTGATGCTATACCTTGCCAAGAGCTACAAGAGGCATTGTAGTTGTAGTTGTATGTCTGTTAATATCTATACATTGGCCTTATTCTAAGTTTCTCTTGTCTTGAGGTTCTTGTGGGTGTCAAAAGTCTATGGTAGTGTATTTCTTTTCTTTTCTTTTTAGCTTCACAATGCAAAGGTATGGCTTTGCCCTTTGAAACATATTTAATGAGAAGGATTTTAATATTGGATCCTTGAGATGAAGCTTCCTCCTTTGGGTGTTTCATTCATCATTTCTTTGCTAACTTGCTCTTGTCTTTTGCCTCAAATTTGTGTTGACATAGTTTCTCCTAGGTGGATGGAGCCTTCTTGGGATGCTCCATCTTCTATGACAACCATTGATATAATGTTGAGTCTTGATGATATAGATAGCATGCATCGATCAATGGTGAGATTTGACCTTCAACACCATTTCAATGGCATGAGGACCAAAAACTCTAGAAAGGTGTGGCTATGTCATTTGAAACTTCTTTAATGGGAGGGATATTAATATGGGCTCATTGAGATGAAGCTTCCTCCTTGTTTTGCCCTTTGGATGTTTTGTCCGTCACCTCTCTGCTAACTTGCTCTTGTCCTTTGCTGATTCCAGGAGGCATATTACACGGTGGATTCCGTGCCACGGTGGATTCCGTGAGGTTTTACGGTGGATTCCGTAAACTTTTATTACCAGGGCTCATACACAAAGTGGATTCTTTGTGCAAGAAGTCGATGGGGACGCCTATCCTTTTTGGGTGTTTTGTTAATTTAGTGTGTACATGGGTGATTCCATAGCAGGTGATTCCGCAAAATACATATTTAAATTAATAAATGTTTATGAGTTTAGAGTGCACACTCGTGATAAATTAAGGTTAGAATTGATTTCTAACCAATTAATTTATTTATGTAGCTGAAGACTGCTAGGTATTCACTTTTGTCGGTTTAATTGTATTATTTTACTAACAATTGTGAATGCTTCAGTTGATGTGTAGAGATAGCAGCACTGACAGTGGAAAGCATTGGAGGATAGCGTGTATTTCACTTATCGTCAATATTTTGATGGGCGCGTACCTTAGGCATGGCGCCTATATTTTGTCGCGCTTATTTATCAAGTCGCTTGATATTTATTTATTATTTTTGTATGCGCATAGGCGCACGATTTAGATATTTGTATTGGACATTATATTTAGGTACGCCTGACTTCTTGGGCACCCATTAGCTTTATTTCTATTTGGCACAAAAGCAAACTCAAAAGCTAAAGCGTGCTATTTTGTAATTTGGGCTATTATTTGAGCTTGAAGATGATTAATATATGAAATACATGCTTTGTGGAGCGCTCACACAAGGCATGGGGGGAGATTGCACCCAATTGGTCTCTTGTTCATGTCATGCAAGCTTTCTACATTGATTTGCGTGCAAAAAGTAGAGTTCTTTTGTTCTTGGGGACCTTCAGACGCTCACTACTTGCGCTTATGGTATCTGACCTGTGCCCCAGTGGTATCAGAGCGAAGCTGAGATCGAGAGCTTCCAATCGCTTACCATCTTGCGCGAAGGTGGAGCTCCTAGAACGATCGAGCTCTACAGTCAGTTTTGTCGCGAACGGTCGATATGGGTGTGTTCCTGGCAGTCAAGAACCCCTATCTGCATCCTCTGATCGTGAAGGACCGGCCTGAGGAGGCGGAGGACCACTTGTACATCTCCTTCTTCAAGTCGTTTTGAATAGAGAACAGTAAGCTCTTCTTCCATATCCAAAAGTTCAAAAGCTTTAAAATAAAGCTTAGTAAGCTTAATAGTAAGCTTTAAAAAGCTTACTTAAAACGAATTCAACGAATCTGTGGCCGCAGCATCCTGACGTTTCAAACGGCAGCAAAACATGGCCCCCCCTCCTAAAATCGAAATTCACGACAGATCAGTTTTTCTTTCCTAAAGCTTAAGTCAATTAAGCTTTGAAAAAGCTTAATCAATCAAGTTCACCAAGTTCTCTTACTCCTCCAAGTTCTGCAAGTCACAGAGGTTCAAAACAGACTTATCCAACTATTCCCATAAAGACTGTTCATATGCAGAAGCACAGAAACCATTTATTGCTCTCTGGTAGACCATGTTCCTATTTGCAGACTTTGCTGAACCAGTTTCAGCAAATGCAGAAGGTCATACGAAGATTATATGCAACTTCTACGAAGACAACGAATACCACAATTGCAAAAGAGGAAGACTATAAAAGCCAAACAAAATATATAAGGCTTGTATACCCGACTTTGAGCTATGCTCATCCTGCTAATCAGATTTCGAGAGTGTGAGGTCTTTTGGATTTTACAGGATGACAGAACAAAACATGGACGATTTAATGGCTGAAGGTGATTTACCTGAACCAACGATGGAACAAAAATTGGATTTGATTATGATGCAGTTCGATGAAGAACGAAGAGCCCGACAAGCTTTGCAAGTTCAATTGGCCAATTTGCAACGATCTACCACCGACAAAGATAAACCGCAACCCGAAGATCTTATACGACGTACCATCGATGCGACACTCGAAGCTCAATCCATCTGCAAAAAAACAAAGATAAGTAAAAGAAGCTTCAAATTTCGTACTTTCAATGGATCTCGAGATGGAAAGACTGTACTTGCATTTATCAGTCAGTTTGATGATTACTTTCATGAAGAGACATATGCTGAGAAAGACAAAATTAAATGTGTCACTAATCATTTAGTCGATCGAGCATCTTTATGGTGGACTGTGGTTCGCAAGAGCATTGATTGTCCCACTACCTGGGAGAGTTTCCAAAAGAAGTTTTTGCAAAATTTCCTTCCTCCTCAATTCCATGAAAAAGCCATAAAGCAATGGGATCTTCTAGAGCAAAGAGATCGTGAACCAATTTCCCAATACACTGAACGTTTTTGGAATGCCCTACTGCAATTACGCATGCTCGAAGATGTACCTGAAGCGACTCACAAACGCAAGTTTATGTCTGGCCTACTTGGACATTACTATGCTGAAGTCAATATGTTCAAGCCAACAACCCTTGAAGATGCAAATTCCTTGGCTCATGACACTGAAGACAAGATTTGAGGAAGAGACAAGCGTCCACAACAATTTCAAGCTAATGGTAACTATGGTTCCAAACAGTTCAATTCAAATTTTCGAAGATTCAATCAAAGTTGTTTTCTTCCATCTTCATTTCGTAAGTCTTGGACACGATCACCTGCTTTGCCATCAAACACCAATCAAAATCCTAAGCCATCCTCACAGCCAAACCCCAATATTCCTAAACTTCCTGCCATTACCAACAATGTATCTAAAGCCAAACCCATAGTTTGTTACAAATGCCATCAACCTGGACATCTAGCAGCCAATTGTCAATCGAAAAAGCCACCTGTCCATATCAATTATCTTGGCGCAATGGAAGAAGGAGAATGTGAGAAAATGCCTGACTTTATGGAAGATGATGACAACATTTGTACTACTTCGGATACTTTGCCAGGTATGCCAACTCCACATTCTTTGTTGACAATAAAATGTTTTGTGCATGGTAAAGAAAAGATTATTTTACATGATGATGGTAGCACACATGATTTTATTTCTGCAAAGTTAGTGAAAGAATTGAATTTACAAACTGTTTCTACAAATTATCGCATTAAAGCAGCATTCCTAGGCACAAGACATAATGGAACACAAGAAGTGCATAACTTAGAAATTAAAATTGGTGAATATACTGAACGAAGAAATTTCCTAGTTGTACCTTTGCAGTCTAGTGATATTATCTTAGGTATGCCTTGGCGTCATCAGTATAATCATGACATAGATTATTCTACGCATTCAATTAAAATTTATTTTCAAGGAAAACAAATCACATTACATGGTATGCACGCATCTAATAATTTTCCACTGCTTACTCATACTCAGCCTAAACATGTATTACGTAAAAGTAGCAAATCTTATTTAATATGGGTGAATGAACTTCAAGCTAAAGAAAAACATATGCATCCTAGGCATAAACAATTTCTTGCTCAATTTAAAGATTGTTTTGCTGATGATTTACCACCTGGACTACCTCCGTCACGTCCTGAAGATCACAAAATAGATTTAATTCCTGGTACACAACCACTATGTAAAGCACTATATAGGCATAACCAAATTGAACAGAAAGAAATTCAAAATCAAATAGAAGAATTGCTAAACAGAGGATTAATTAGACCTAGTAGTTCTCCATTTGGCGCACCTGTTTTATTAGTGAAAAAGAAGAATAATACTTATCGCATGTGCATTGATTATCGTGCTCTAAATAAAATTACTGTTAAGAATAGATATTCGATTCCTAGGGTAGATGCTCTTATGGATAAACTACAAGGTTCTGCCATATTCAGTAAGATAGATCTTAAATCTGGTTATCATCAAGTGAGATTGGATACATCTGATATATTCAAAACTGCATTTAGAACACAATTTGGACACTATGAATTTCTAGTGATGCCTTTTGGTCTAACTAATGCACCAGCTACATTTAGTCGAATGATGAATCGCATATTTCTGAAATATCAGCATTGTGTTATAGTATTCTTTGATGATATATTGGTATTCAGTAAAAATGAGAATGAGCATTATGAATATCTGTCTTTAGTTTTCAAGTTGTTAAAAGATAATCAATTGTATGCTAATCCGGAAAAGAGTGAATTCTTTCAAACAGAAATTAAATATCTAGGACATATTGTTTCATCAGAAGGTATTAAGGTTGACCCTAAAAAGATAAAAGCAATTTTAAATTGGCCCATACCCAAAAATGTGCATAAGTTACGTTCTTTTCTAGGTCTTGCTAGTTTTTACAAAAAGTCTGTAAGAAATTTCTCATTACTTACTTTACCTTTGACTAAACTTTTAAAGAAGGGTATTGTGTATCATTGGTTTGATAATCAATAAAAATCTTTTGATTTATTGAAACATGCATTAATCCATGTTCCTGTATTACAACTACCTGATTTCAATAGACCATTCTTTTTAGTAGTTACTGATGCTAGTGGATCTGGAATAGGAGCCGTCCTTATGCAAGATAACCATCCCATAGTCTACTCTAGCTGTAAACTGAAACCATCTGAACTTAAATATTCTACATATGATAAAGAATTGCTAGCTGTAGTACAAGCCTTACATCAATGGAAACATTACTTAATGGGTTCTGAATTTATGATTAAAACTGACCAACAAAGCATTAGACATCTCCTTAGTTAACCCCAAATATCTGACCGACATATTAAATGGACAGCTTTCATTCAAAGTTTTCATCCCCTTATACAATATCAACTAGGAAAAGAGAATGTTGTAGCCGACGCTTTAAGTAGAAGATCTACAATTCATAATATTTCTGTGATATCATTTGATTCCCTTATCCCTATGAAAGATATTTATCATCAGGATCTTACTTTTCAAGCTGATTGGAATAAATTAGTTGCAAATAATTGGATTCCTATTGATTCACTGTCTTACAATAATGGATTCATATTTTATGAAAAAAGATTATGTGTGACAGTTCCATTTAGATCATTTGTTTTGCATGAGATTCATTGTCCTCCATATCAAGGTCATAGAGGTATTATATCTACTTTGCATACATTGACTGAAGATTTTTATTGGCCACATATGGACACTGATGTATCTAACTTTGTATCTAAATGTTTAGTTTGTCAACGAGTTAAAAGACACCATGGTAAACAATATGGTTTACTAATGCCATTATCTATTCCATCACGACCATGGGAACAAATTTCAATGGATTTTATCACTGGTTTACCTAACACTAAAGCTAACCATGATATGATTTGGACTGTTGTAGACAGGTTTAGCAAACAAGCATATTTCATTCTTTGCAAGAAAACTCTAATTGCATCTCAAGCATCTCAATTATTTTTGAAAACTGTGTTTACTAATCATGGTTTACCAAAAGTTATTATTTTTTATCATGATTCTAGATTCTGTAATAATTTTTACTTTGTTTGCTAACTTAGGAACAAAGATTGATTTTTCATCTGCATTTCATCCTGAAACAAACGGTCAAACAGAAGCTACTAATAGTACTATTTTAGATCTTTTATGTGCTTATACTATTTCAAAACCACACACATGGGATACATATCTACATTTACTTCAGTTTGCATATAACAATACACCACACACAACTACAAAGAAAGCACCATTTGAAGTTATTTATTGTTATAGATTGCCTACACCTGTTGCATCATTATCAAACAAAATTCAGATTACTGATGATATTGCTAATATGCACACTACTATTTTTGATGAAGTTAAAGATATGATTGCCAAAGCCCAGCAATCATATACAAAGCAAGCAAATAAGAAAAGACATGCCATGAATTTCAAAGTTGATGACTATGTTTGGTTGCGCATAGAAAAATGTAGATTACAAAGTGTAGATAAACACCCAGTTGTCAAATTAGCACCTAGATTCTATGGACCATTCAAGATCATACACAAAATCAATGGCAATGCATTTAAACTAGAACTACCACAATATTGAAAAATCCATAACACCTTTCATATTAGTTTATTACGACCCTTTAGAGGCCAATTACATGTACACCCTATCTATGAAAACCCACCTTTACTAGATGAAGAGGCTGAAATCCTTGAGCCTGAAACTATTCTAGATACTGACTTTATGACCACTAGAACTGGCCGTAGATATTCTAGATATTTGGTCAAGTTTAAAAACCATCCTGTTGAAGAGGCCCAATGGATGCACGCTATAGACTTAAATGCTTTCCCCACTCTGTTAGCTCCACATTGAGCTAATAGCAATTGAGGACGATTGCTATCCCAACCTGGGGGTATGATGCCAGGAGGCATATTACATCGTGGATTCCGTGCCACGGTAGATTCCGTGAGGTTTTACGATGGATTCTGTAAACTTTTATTACCGGGGCTCATACACAAAGTTGATTCTTTGTGTGAGAAGTCGATGGGGACGCCTATCCTTTTCGAGTATTTTGTTAATTTAGTGTGTACATGGGTGATTTCATAGCGGGTGATTCCGCAAAATACATATTTAAATTAATAAACGTTTATGAGTTTAGAGTGCGCACTCATGATAAATTAAGGTTAGGATTGATTTCTAACCAATTAATTTATTTATGTAGCTGAAGACTGCTAGGTATTCACTTTTGTCGGTTTAATTGTATTATTTTACTAACGATTATGAATGCTTCAGTTGATGTGTAGAGATAGCAGCGGTGGCAGTGGAAAGCATTGGAGGATAGCGTGTATTCCAGTTATCGTCAATATTTTGATGGGTGCGTACCTTAGGCATGGCGCCTATATTTTGTAGCGCTTATTTATTAAGTCGCTTGATATTTATTTATTATTTTTGTATGTGCATGGGTGCACGATTTAGAGATTTGTATTGGACATTGTATTTGGGTACGCCTGACTTCTTGGGCGCCCATTAGCTTTATTTCTATTTGGCACAAAAGCAAACTCAAAAGCTAAAGCGTGCTATTTTGTAATTTGGGCTATTATTTGAGCTTGAAGATGATTAATATATGAAATACATGCTTTGTGGAGCGCTCACACAAGGCATGGGGGGAGATTGCACCCAATTGGTCTCTTGTTCATGTCGTGCAAGCTTTCTACATTGATTTGTGTGCAAAAAATAGAGTTCTTTTGTTCTTGCGGACCTTCAGATGCTCACTATGCGCGCTTACGGCATCCGATCTGTGCACCATTTGCCTCTATTTTATCTTAACTTGGTTTCTCCCTACTTCCCTTACATGGATGGAGCCTCCTTGAGCTGCTCCATCTTCTTAGGACAAACTCCAAAATGTTGAGGGTTTCTCTACATGTCTTATCACACACTTGCACATGTCCATGTGCGAAGTTTATTTAATTGTATGTTTTAGCGGACATAGCTTGTAATTTAACACATCAAGGAAAGATAGCACTAGATCACACACACACACACACACACACACACACACACACACACACACACAGGGGATTTGCATATCTTGATACTTGTGCAATTCACCATAACACCCCCTCCTTTTGCTAGTTGCTTTTTACCATATGAGTATCTTAGAGCCTATTCGGACCTATCTCCACTAGGCTTGAGTTCATAGGTAGCCAGGTTGTGAACTCCTTGCTGAGTTTGTTGGTTCTCATCGCTTGGGGTTTGCCAGTGGACTATGAATTAGAAACCTTTTCCAGCCATCAACGAAAGCATTGCTCAAGAGGATTTGTTCCCAACTTAACTCATGCAAGGTTTTTTATTAGCTAGGTGACCTCTTTTTGCTGTAAAGATAATTATTTATTTTTTAGAAATCTACTTGCATGTGCCAAATTGGTCTCTATGGGCTCCCAACCAGTTCCCGAATTGGTTGGGAGCGATCTCCTTGGCGGGAATAGGTCCTAACAGGCTAAGATTTGCAACTAGGTTGGCAACTCCTTGTCGAAACCATTGTTCGCATAGTTTTGCAGTTTGCAATAAGTTTGTGAACTAGAAAAATGGATGAGGGCGTGGCCTAGAGTGGTTCTCCTCAACTTTGCATTGGGATGTCGAACGAGTTTGATCCCTGGTTCAGCACCGCAGACCAGGTGCGAACGGGTCCTTGTGAGCTGTGTGACTCACACGATATTCTCATAAGGTCCCTCGCTGGGATATACGTGGCAGGACCATAGCCAGAATTTGGGGATGTCTAGAGTCTAGACTCTAGAGAGTTTTGTTGTGTGAAAAGGTGTTTGTGAGCAGTTAAAAAGCAACCCTTTCGAAGCCACGCGGCGAAGTTAAGTGCAACGTGGGGCTAAAAGGGTTTGGCCCTCCGAGCAACCGCCAGGTGGCTGCGTGTCGACGGAGGAACGAGAGGGTGTGACCGGCAGGGTCGGTCAAGGGGTCCCAACGACACATTCCTGTGCTGATCCCCTCAAATTTAGAACCCTACCGCCCCGCCCCCCATCTCTGTCCGACTGTCTCTGTCTGTCTGTGGCTGTGTCTGTCTCTCACCCACTGCCATGGCCACATTCGCCGACGCTCCTCCCGGCGACCCCAAGGCAGGCGAGAAGATCTTCAAGACCAAATGCGCGCAGTGCCATGTCGTCGAGAAAGGCGCTGGCCATCGTCAAGGTAAAGCATTCCTTCCTTCCCTTACCGTTATGGTTATATTATGGTTAGGGATAGGGTCAGGGATACGGTCTTGTAAGGCTAGAATTTCCTGATTTCTTTCGCTAGAGTCACAAGAAGCGGCTGAGTTCTCGCTCTTCTGTAATGCCGTAGCGCGTTGCTTGTGTTGAATCTCTTGCTTTGCCTCTGCAGGTCCGAATTTGAATGGCCTCTTCGGAAGACAGTCAGGAACAACCCCTGGTTACTCGTATTCCTCTGCCAACAAAGGCAAAGCTGTTGTGTGGGATGAATCGACTCTGTATGAATATCTGCTCAACCCTAAGAAGGTGCAGCTAGAGCAATGGAGTACTTGCCATTGTCTTTATTTCATTCATCAGTGAGCCTGTTCTGACACATTTCTGTGATGGACCTTTTGCAGTATATACCCGGAACGAAGATGGTCTTCCCAGGATTGAAAAAGCCTCAGGAGCGGGCAGACCTTATCATATATCTCAAGAACGCTTGTGCAGAATAGGTGCCAATTTTGTACTGTGCATAGTTGCAACCCTACCGGATTGCAGATATTAGGTTGAGTATACAGGAACAGGAGAGAAATAATGTGTTCAATTGCCCAATTTTTTGTGTAATCTATTGCCGCCATGTACAATCTTATTCTTTGAGTGAATTGGATCTGGAAATTGTTTGATTGATTTGATTCATCTCTCGAAATGTAGGGACAAGAGTAGTTATGGTTTGGTTTTGGTTTTGGTTTGGTACCCCATCATGGACTCCATGTTATGTGAGCACTTCATATAGGCTCCTTGTACACTCTTGAGCAATAGATTATACTGGAGTGGTATATGTAGGAGAGGCCCAAAGTTGTCATGTTTATGTAATCGAGGGGTGTCTCTCTGCAAAAGGTAATCGGAACAAAGATGTTTATGTAAAACTGCTACTCTCTCTCTCTCTCTCTCTCTCTCTCTCTCTCTCTCTCTCTCTCTGTGTGCATGATAGGAACATTGTGTGTGTGTGTGTGTGTGATGCATAATATGAACAAAACTGCGTCAACTTGAGTTTTACATTTCTAGTAATAGAGTTTAAGTTATGTTCTATTCATATTTGAATTTTTGTTCAATGTAGCATAAAAATATACTATAATCAATGATTATGAAGGCGTCCAATGACTTGTACTTCAATGTACCACTTAATGGAATTTACATGTAGAACATAGAATATTACAAGAGGCTAATCATGAAACTTGCTTACCTATCTAGTCGATGATTTATTGTTGTATACATTGTATAAATTTTGCGTGTCATGTCAAAAGCCTGTCTTTATTTGGCTTTCAAGCATATTAAGTGAATTTATTAATACTAGGAGTGTTTAAAGTGATTTTTTCCACTTTGCATTCGTTACCCATGGTTGGTACCGTGATCATAGTCAAATCACCACCTTTGCTTGCAAGAAGACACTTTGCTAGAAGAGAGAATAGAAAGCAAGATAGCTTTGAGAATGAAAGAGAGTACTTGAATTATATTGGCATAAGGCTCGGGTGGAGGGAGGAACACCCAGGCGTTTGCAAGATGATAAGTTGTTATAATGTTTCTTGTGTGCTTGACCTCCTTAATACAACTTGACACAATTTTTAAGTTGGATGGTAATTAATAACAATACAAAGCAATGTTAAAGGTAAATGGTAAAAATTGTTGTGTGTAAGTATTAGTGCTCTACAAATAGGCTTAAAACTTGAGTGTAGAAGAGCAATGAATGGAATTTGGACCACGTGGCCCTTAAATGCATATTACAAGGTAGGAGGGGGAAGACACTTGATTATATCCAAGTTTTCAATCCATACGGAATTGAGTTGCTCTTGGAAGTTAAGTTATCCTTAGATGTTTGTTAACTTTGTAAGATTGGTTGTTTGCTTGGTATTGTCTTGGTAAAGACAAGAAGAATGAGAAGACAGTTGAGATGAATACTTAAGCTTACAAAGAACCACAACCCAAACAACAAATGTAATAAAATTAGGGAAATGAACAATATATAGTTAATGGGTGAGTTGGTCGCATGGCCTCCTAAGGAGTAAAGAAGTTGGTAGAGTAGGAAAGCATTGGCAAGGAGAATAGGAGTAGAAAGAGAAGGATGATATGATGTTTGGTCATCTCAAAGATGTCCCACAATCACATGGAGTGTAGAATGTACAGGATATGTGTTATTATGGAAGGAAAACTGTGTTGAATATTAGTAGATTTAATGGCTATTTTTCTTTTGTTCAAATGAGGTCAAGTCCAATGCCTTTTAAGAGGTAAGAGGAAAAGCCATCCATTTTGGCATTGTAGGATTTTAAAAATATGGTAGAAGATTTAGGCATGCATGAGTTTCCTATTTACTTGTGGTACATTGCAAGAGGGAGATGTGGCATGATGACTCTAATTAGGGAAGAACTAAAGTTGAGGTTGCAATGGATGGATGATGAGGGTATTGTAGTTGCAAATTTTTTAGTCTTTTCTTTGGTGGGGGGTGGGGGAGAATGTAGGTAGCTCCATCTTGATTATTGACTAGAATACAAACATTGATGCCAAGATCGGATGCTTGAAGTACCATGTTGGTTGATGTAAAGAAGTGAGGGGTCTTTGTAGTAATCATGATTGGGGTGATCATGAGGTTTGTATGTACAATCATAGGGTTCACATGGCATAATTGCCATAAAGATCAATTGTAGCGGGTTGCTAGGTTGGTTTGGGTTTATGCAAATAGTGGGGGATGGTGGATTTTTCCAAACTTGAAAGTGCAAGTCACAATGAAGAATATTGAGTCCGATCATTGTCCCTTACAAATCATTCTTAGATTTGTTGGCATATCAATGAATGACGAACACCATCCACCATTTATATTTAATATTACCTATTTTAAAGACCCTAGATTTGTGTAGAAGCTTAGGATGAATTGGGCTAAAGCTAGGCAAAACATAAGGTCTTCGACAAATATCATCAATTGCATTGGTGCTATCACCAAAATAGCCAAAAGTCATGATTGTACTCATTTCAGTGCCAAAAGAGGTTTACTAAACTTATAGGTAAATGTAGAGGGAGTCTCTCATTTGCTATTGCTAATAATCATAATAATCCTATACTTATTTATTGTATTAAAGAGTTGGAGACCTATTTGGATTGGCTAGAGAAGGTAGGTAGATGCCATCAAGGTAAGGATAAAAGAGGGATGGATGTTGGACAGATATGCATCATATACATACTTTTTCAAAGCCCTACAAACAAAATGTTCCATCACACACACTTCACAACACAACACACAACATGCACATACACAAATCACTATACCCCATTCACACATAGTAACATACCACACTACACATATTCATACATTCCACTCACATATAGAACACACACATTTTACTCCACATTGTGACACACACGTGACACCTTAGATACTACATGCACATTAGCACACCATGCACATGTGCGCACAAGCACACATGCATGCACGCACGCATGCATGCGCGCGCACGTGCACACACACACGCACACACGCGCACGCGCGCGGTAGCCAGGATAGAAATACATAGATCCACCTAGTCACAAGTTATGGACGCACTAGCACCCTTGGGGTACTTACATAGAAACACCCATGACACTTGGGCACCAAGAGCACTCTTAGACATTAAATGTAGGAACTTTAGGAATAGGCACATGCTTAGGCATGAGTAGAAAAGTGCACTAGATCACTATAGCCACATTCCTAGATCCACATGGCACCCACAAATGAACATCTCCTAGCATGGCACCCTAGAAGACATGCACATCTCATTGGAGTACTTGTGCACAAGGCACATGCACATACCTTAGGATAGCCTTGCATGAAGTATACTTACCCTAGGGTGTGTTACAAGAAGAAACACAAGCACACATTGGTGCTAATGTACTACACTTTTATTTGCTTAGAAAATCTTAGTTCACCCATGTGTAGGAAGTGCATGACTCTCGGATCATCCTTACCTCAAACTTAAACCTTTGAGGACTCACCTATACAACCATCAAGTACCTAATTGGTTGGACCATCCATAGGAGCCCACATCTAACTTCAATAACGCATCTGCACTAGGCACCACACGTGCATCATGTAGAAACCACATCACCACTAGTTGCACTTAGAGTTAGACACCTCCAATAGAGTAAAGCCTTAGCCTAGTTTCAAGACCCACTGAGTTGCAAATTGGACCCATAAAACAATCGTTAGCACTCAAAACTGCAAGAGTGGGCAAGAGGATACTCTTTAGCAACTCTCAAATTGAGACAAGCATCAAAAACCAAAAAGGAGCTAGCAAACTCAATCCTAGAACATATAAATACTGATGTACTCATATTGAAACTTGTCAACTCATGAACTTTATGAATCTTTAGTAGCACTCATAACCTTAATCTTTAGTAGCACTCATAACCTTAAGATCCTTGCACATGATTCTCACTTTAAGATTAGGTCATCAAAAATGTTAGCAAATGTGCTCTAGGTTCATCAAATATTTTAGGATGCACACCTACCTCACAAAAAGCACTAGTAGTTGTAATCACTCCTTAGGAAGCTCCAAATCCTAGGGTATCATTGTAACACCATCACACATCAAGGATCTACTCTAAGTCCTTATCCCATAATGTGTTGGGAAGAATGAGCAATCAATTCTCTTCAAGGTTCTACAAGCATCAACGTGCTACTCACAAGAGAGCTATTGGAGGCACCACAAACATAGTGTTCTCTCTCTCTTTCTCATGCAGGGAGTCTCCAACTAGTACTGCCAAAAAAAATCTTCACAGGGTCTCTATTTTGGATGGGATTCAATGTGTGTGAAGAGGTCGAAAATTTCTTGGGGTAAGCCCTTAAGGGCGTAGTCTGTGAGAGTGTGCAATGGCAGAGAGCCATGAACATGGAGAGAGAGAGAGAGAGAGAGAGAGAGAGAGAGAGAGAGAGAGAGAGAGAGAGAGAGAGAGAGAGAGAGAGAGAGAGAGAGAGAGAGAGAGAGAGAGAACTACACTAATGGAAAGAAATGTTGAATTTTAGAAAAAGGGCTAATTAGTCGCTACGTCACGTAACTTGAGACATTAGTGAGGGCAGCTGAACAGGCTGGAATGATGACATTAGCACCAACGATGACAAAGATGGTGAGGCAATAGAGAGAGAGAATATCCAACTTGATGTCCATGCTGAAGATGGATAAGTCTACAACAAAACCAATGGAGCACTTGCTAAGGAACAAAATAAGATGAATGTGCCAAGGAGGAGAGTCAGGTATAAATAGTTAAATGTCTCCAAATCTAGCTGACCTGTCAAAATGACCCCTAAATCAGGCCAGCCTACTAAAAATATCTTGGGATTGCAATAGAGGCAGGCATGCACTCATAGGGGGATTGGAAACTTATCGGATATGCAAGAAATGCACACAAAACTCGGATAGAAGAAGAAATGCATGCTTTAGAATGAGTTGCCTCCTCCATCAAAGCACATGACAAACATGTCAAAGCTCCTAATATTCCCATTTGATCTCATAGGCAAGAGATAACAGTGCATGGCAAACATGACTACTAACATCCCCTCTTAGGTCTTGAATGTGGCTGAATGCTCAAGAAGTTGCAAATCCAAGGGTGATAGAAAAATACCAATGCTGATGAAGTTCGTCGATGTAGACTATTGATGAAGAAGCTCCTCATGATCTCTAAAATAGTAGGGGCCAGGAAATCCACGATTGCATCACTGAGATTGTCCCTCCTCTCTAAACGGGAGGGGAGGTACGAGGGAACCATTGGAGGAGAGGGTGGGAGATGGGAGGAAACTTGTGGAAGAAATGGTGCACAAGTGAGAATGGGTGCAACAATAATAACTATCCTGGAGAACCCTACGTAAGAGAGGAGCGTGTCAAATTGAGGTCTACATTGAGGTTCGAGTTTGCTGTCCACCATTGAAATCAAGTACTAGTCTCGATCTAAGCCACCCAAAGAAGTTATCAGGCTTGAGAGATCCATTGAGGCTCGGATTTTGAGCCATTGAGCTCATTTTGGATGCATACGGGAAGAGTTGTAGACAAAATTCTGGGAGAAGAAAGACCCCAAAACCCAAAAGGAGAAAAGGGAAGGGAGATGAGGAAGTCGTGCTACCTCGCATGGCAAGAGATGTGTTAGAAATAGGGGAAGAAGGATCAAGGCATTATATTCTATTCACTTCTTGATTTGATTCACGAGAACCCACAGATAAATTTGTAGACCAGCAGGCTAAAGCGTTCCATCGACGCATCTGACTTGCCTTATTTTAGGGCAAGGAAGCTTAGTTCATGAGAATGAAGAGCATCTTGTTGTTGGAGCCCAGGGGGGACGGAAGAAGCAAAGCACATACCATTTGGCGGGCCGTTTGAGGTTTCCTTCCTTGAAGGCTTGTGTGTGTACCATAGACACACAAATTCACATATAAGAAGATGCGCGGACTAGGTGAAAGAGGAAAGCAGCAGCACAAACTGAGTTAGAAAATCGGTGCCATGAATGGTCGCCGTCAGCTCACGCTGATTTATTTTTCCTTCTAGATAAGCTTTAGTAAGCCTTAAACACTAAGCTTATAATTAATAATTGCCGTGTGTTCACATTGGACATTCAAAACTGGTTATTTTTAGGAGAGCTACATTCAAACTGGAGTGACTATGACCTAGTTATTCTTTGAACTGGTTCACAGTTAGAGATTTCACACTGTTGTAGATCTAAACTGGATATTTAAAGGTTAAAAAGACGGGTTTCTATGTAACTTACGGGAGGCTATTTGGAGGCCGATATTTGCTCAAAAAATTTTGGATTTTTTTAAAAAAGCTTTAGCTTGATATGTACTTCCAAGTTGGTAAAAAAAAAAAGCAAAAAAATTGTAGGAAAAATGGTCAATTTTAGACTCATGTTTTGATGCATTTTAGGTCATACAGACATCATTTGGGATCCGATTTGGATGGTTCTTGTTGGGAACTGAATGTATGACATGTTGGCATCATGGATGGATGTACATGATAGTTTTTGGAGACATGTGTGATAGTCATATTGCTGGAAGCTATTTTTACATGCATTTTTGGACTATTTTTTATGCTTTTTGGTCTTAGATTGGACCATTGATGTTCCCAATTGGGGCATGTTGCTGAATACCATTTGTGGACAGTTTGTATTGCTGGTTTTTCTGAATTTGTAGTAGCCATAATGTCTAACATGGCACAGATCACTCAGATTGTGGGAGACAAATTGACCAAAGACAATTATAGTGTTTGGTCTTACAAAATGTAGATTTTTTTAATGGGTAGAGGTCTATGGGACCTCACAACAGGTGATGACGAATGTCCAGAAGTTCTTGAACATCCAACTGAAGAGCAAAAGAAAGCGTACAAATATTGGACATGGAAGAACATGAAGGTTTTGGATTGGATCTTTATATGTATTTCAGAAACCTTGATTCCTCATATAAAAAAGGCAAGTACTTGTAAGGAGGCATGGAAAATCATAGAAAAAATGTATGGAACATGTACAGAGGCTCGTAAGATACAACTCAAGCAGAGATTACATGGTGTGTGGAGAGGCAATCGCAGTATCAGTGACTGTGGCAGAAATCAAGCAAATTGTAGAATACCTTGCATCCATTAATGCACCTGTTGATGATGATGATTTAGTATTAGTGATACTAAATGGATTGGGACCAGCTTTCAAATATTTGGATACCTCTATTTTAGTTAGAGGAGGCTCTATGCCTGACTTTGAGGAGCTTATTGGATTGCTACTTATTACAGATGAAATCAAGTTGGGATTGAATGCATCTAACAGTGGCAAACATGCAGGTGGAAATAGTGTTTTCTATCACCAAAGAGGTCATGGCAACTCATCTAGAGCTAGAGGCTCTTCACTTGGTTGTGGTAATTATGGTTTTGCTCGTGGAAGAGGTAACTTTGGTCGTGGTGACTTCATACATAGAGGCATGGGGAGATCTTTCCCTAGAGGTAGAGGACGGTCTAGTCCTTCATAGAGAGATGGCACTTGTCATTATTGTGGAAAGTGGGAAGGACCCAATATGGCCACTATGCAGACACTTATGGTGGTACATGTTATGGACCTAGAGGTGGATTGCCTAGAGGTCACCTATTTGCTATGGAGCACGTGCTTGGGAGCATGACTCACTCTCCTCGTGAGAATGACTTGTTTTTAGATTCAGGAGCTACAAACCACATGACTCATCATGCTGAGTGGTTTGATAGCAAGGAGAAGATGCAAAATGAAGAATATGTTGCCACTGGTGATGATATTTTACATAAAATTACTCATATTGGTAGTGTGCCACTTGTGACTAAAGATGGGATTGAGAATAAGCTTGGTGATGTACTTTATGTGCCCACAATAACTAAGAACTTAGTATCAGTTGGTCAAATGACAGATTAAGGATTGTAGGTGAGATTCAATAAGCTTGGATGTTTCATTGAGGAGTTCCAAAATGGAAGACCTGGCAGGGTGATTGCTCATGGTAGAAAGAAAGGGAGATTATTTGCTTTGGATGCAGGTATTCCAGTGATTCAAAACTCTATGTATGCTGAGAAAGGACATGGGCAAGATAAGGATGTGGAATTATGGCATAGAAGGATTGGTCATGTCAAATTGCAAATATTGAAGCAAATGCAATTAAGACAGATAGTCCGTGGTCTATCGCATTTTGGATATGTGAATTTTGATCATGTATGTGAGGCTTATTAATTTGGCAAGCATTCCAGATTTCCATTTCCAAAGAGAGGGAGAATAAGCAGCTATCCTTTGGAAATGGTACACTCAGATATTTGGGGCCCATGTCAGAATGTTTCCATGAGTGGAAGATATAGATTCTATATCACTTTCATTGATGACTTTAGTAGAATGACTTGGGTGTACTTTATGCAACATAAAAGTGAAGCATTTGAAAGTTTTTGAAATTTAAATCTATGGCTGAAAAGCAGTTTGGATGCTACATAAAATGATTGAGGTCAGATAATGGCAGAGAGTACATGTCATATGAGTTTTGTGACTTCGTGAGAGATCATGGTATCAAAAGGCAATTGACATGCAGGTACACACCTCAGCAAAATGGTGTGGCTGAAAGGAAGAATCGGATCATTGTAGAGGTTGCAAGGGCAATGATGAACCAAATGAACATGCCATTGTCATATTGGGTAGAAGCAGTGCATACTGTAGTTTACGTTATGAATAGAACACCTACAGCTTTGACTCATAATATGTCACCTATGAGAAAATGTATGGCAGGACACCTAGTGTTGCATACTTTAGAGTCTTTGGATGTGTTTGTTATATTCATGTTTCGGATGATTTGAGAAAGAAGATGGAAGCAAAGGTTGTAAAATGCATTTTCCTTGGTTATCTTGATGAGAAGAAGGGATACAAGTGCTATGATCCAGTGATGAGTAAGGAAGTATACATAAGCAGGGATGTCAGATTCGGTGAATATGAATCATGGTACAAACCCAAAATTGCAGTGGATGTTGATTCCTATGAAAGCAGTGATGATGATGGCTATGGAAGGAAAATTTCAGCAAACAACAACGCTGAAAATCAACATATGGAAGATGCTTCAGGACCTCAAGAGAATGTGGAAAGCAGTGGCAGTTATAGTCCATGGAGTGGTATGTTGAGAAGTGCACAAAAGGAGTCCAGAAGTTGCGAAAGGAAAGAGACCTATGACTGAAAGTTCAAAAGATGAATCTATAGATGATGAGTATAGCATTCCGCATGTTAAAACACCTAGCACTAGAAGTGCAGGAAAGTATGTTCCACCACACGCTAGATCAGTTGAGACACATGGTAGTGCACCTCAATTGAGAAGGTTAGAAAGGGTAAGGTATCCAGTTTTGATAGATTGACTTATAATGGGTTCATGAAGATGCATTATGTATACATGGTTTCTTATGTACAACATGTGAAGCCTACTTGCTTTGAAGGAGTAGTAGAGAGCAAAGAGTGGAGACAAGCAATGGATGAAGAGATGGATGCACTAAGGAAAAACAAGACTTGGGATTTGGTGAAATTACCTCATGGCAAGAAATCCATTGGATGTAAATGGGTTTATAAGGTCACGAATGGTTCTCTTGAGAGGTATAAAGCAAGGTTGGTTGCAAAAGGATATGCACAAACTTATGGTTTGGACTATGAGGAAACATTCAATCTAGTAGCTAAAATGATGACAGTGAGATCGATGATTGCCTTGGCTTCTATCTATGGTTGGAAGCTTTATCAAATGGATGTGAAAAATGTATTTTTGAATGGCAACTTAGAAGAGGAAGTGTACATGGATCAGCCAGAGGGCTATGTAGATCCAAAATACCCACATTATGTATGTAGGTTGAAGAAGACGTTATAAGCACTGAAGCAAGCACCAAGAGCATGGTGTGATAGAATCAAAAAATTCTTATGCAGTATGGGATTCTAGTAGAGCAAAGTTGATTATTCACTTTATGTGAGGCATACAGAAAATTGTATGGTTGTTGTTGTCATCTATATTGATAATCTCATTATTATAGGTACACTTGAGAAGGAGATTACTAAAGTTAAGCATGGGTTACATAAAGAGTTTGATATAAAGGACCTTGGTTTGTTGAGATACTTCTTGGGTATTGAGGTTATTGACACCCCTCATGGTATATGGCTGATATAAAGGCAATATGCATTGGAAATGTTGGAAAAATATGGCATGATAGGATGCAAACCGGTTGATACAAAATATGGAGATGTTGGAAAAATATGGCATGACAGGATGCAAACCGGTTGATACACCATTGGATCAAAATGTTAAGTTGATGGATGATGGATCTTATGTTGAGGATGCCACTATGTTCAGAAAGATGGTTGGTAGTCTTATCTACTTGACCATTACAAGACCAGACTTGAGTTATGCTGTTGGATTGATAAGTAGCTTTATGCAGAAACCATGCAAATCACATTTGGATGTAGTGAGAAGAGTTCTTAGGTATGTAAAGAAGATAGTTGGCTATGGCTTGTTTTATGAAAAAGGAATCAAGCCTACATTGTTTGGATACTCAGATGTAGACTAGGCAGGTAGCTCTATGGATAGAAGATCTAATAGTGGCTATGCATTCTCATTTGGTTCATCCATGGTAAGTTGGAGAAATAAGAAGCAACCTACAGTTTCTCTATCAAGCACTGAAGCAACGTATAGAGGCATTACATTGGCAGCATGTGAGTAGAAATGGCTAAGATTGATCTTATATGACATGGGGATAGAGATTGATGGTGGAGTCATTATGTATTGTGACAATGTTAGCAGCATTATGTTGGCAAAGAACCCAATCTACCATGCAAGCACAAAACACATAGAAATGCACTATCACTTCATTAGAAAAAAATTCATTGATGGAGAGATTGACTTGGTCCATGTGAGAACAAATGACCAAGTTGCTGATATCTTTACCAAAGCATAAGGTAAAGATAAGTTTGAGTACTTTAGGAGTGCACTTGGAGTCTTATGTGTGCAAGCTCATTCTGAGCTTGAGGGGGAGTGTTGATAAATATAACATATCCTAAGTCATATCCTATGGTTGTATGTATCTAAAGTAGAAGCATATGTAAAGTGTCCCTAAGTAGAGGGTATCTATAACTGGAGGATACCACATGGAGAAGATAGAGGGAATGGAAGATGATGAGAGATAGAAGAAGATGAACATAGAAAATGATTGAGATTCCATATCCCATGCCATCCACTCTCTGTTGCGCATCTCTCCCCCTCTCTTTTCAATGGAGTCATATGATTCAAAGCACCACTCTCAATGAGCCAAGGGCCCTCTCGTCAACCGTTGAAGAAGGCTCCTCTAACACATGGATATGAAGGGACATAGACTTATGGGTAATAGTTGGTGTAGAGGTAGAGGAAAACCCAGATGATATAGCTCATCCTTTGCTTCTGGATGATGGTGAGGGTACTCCTTCCAACATTTCTTCTTAGGGCTTGTCCCCTTCCCATAGTGTGGGCATTGAGGCTTCTCTAAATCTGTGTTAGGGCCTGACGAATGCTCATGTGTCTCCTTCTTATGCTTGGCCTTTTTTTCCTCCTTTTTCTCTACATCATGTACCTATAGTAAAAGCATTTGTGGAGTTGGATTGATTGGCTACCTCTTTCAGACACTCATCATGCTCCAAGATAAGTAGGGCAAGCTCCTCCCATAGAAGAGTCTCACGAGTCCTTGATGTAAGAAGGCTGGTGTAGAGGACATCATATTTTGGAGAGGGAAATTGACTCAAAAGAATCATGGCTATATTCTTTAAATAGATGATCCTACAGAGGGAAGAATGCTCATCCTTCGTGTCCTCCAATCTATTGATGTGGTCCGTGATGGAATAATAGCAAGCATCAATAACGTATTCTCAAGAGTAATTTAGTGGGAAAATGTCTTCTTACGGTACAAAGAAGCAAGATTTGTCCACACTTCTACTAACTATTGCAACTTGTGCACATGCATTAGGATAAAATCTTGTAATCTCAAAAAGAGGAAAGTTTTAGCTCTAAAAATGAGCCAATCCCATAGGGTCACACCATCCATCATCGATCCCACTTTGGGATCCTCCATAGGACAAAATAGAGTGGTTTAAAAAAAACTCCCAAAAATTGAAGGTGTCAAGAATACATTCCAGCTTAGGACTAAAGTGAATAATTCGATTTGTCCAAATGGTCTTCTTTGGGAAGGGAAGGAAGAACATGCACTTGTACTGACAATGCCATCATAGGTATTTTAGGGCTAGAAGGACAGGCCTTGTGGGAGACATGGAGAGATGGGGGAGGAGAGGGTTGCTTTGATTTGTGTGACCGTTCAAGAGAGGGTTTCTATTCAAGATGGGATTGGGACCTTCAATCTTCATGATGATCATGCCGCCTGTTGTCAGAGGAGTGATGAGAGATCTCCTCTTTAGAGTCATCAAAGCCATTGAAATAGTGATAAGACATCTTCAATACTTTGCAAACACCCACAAAAATATGTGTTTTGCTCCACTGATGTTGTATGTGTTAGATATGCTCAATGCCCCACCTTTGTAAGGTGCCACCAATGATCCATGGTGCTCTAAGTTGTAAGGCTCCCATGAGGAGAAACCATATGTGAGCATAGATATTTGTTGAGTCCTAACTTGTATATCAAATGAGGTCTATGTGACTGAATGGAAAAAAGGTGACCTTTATGGATCCAGCCTTTGGATTAGATAGACTAATTATACTGGTAGCAACTTGAAGCACAATGCATTGAGTTGTGGGGTGCAGGCATTATCAAGGACCCCTATTTTGGGGTCTAGGGGGCTGTAGATGTGTCCCCTAGCTGGGGCTCTCTAGCCGACCATCCTATGGTTGTATAAGTCGACCACACTTCCTTCTCAGGCTATAAAGGGAAGACCCTTGCAAAGCCATTGTCAATCTATCTTTTATCCAGTCTAAGTTCTTCTAGCTAGCCTTAAGCTCTTCACTTATAATCTATTTGGATTGGCATCTAAGCTTCATAGTGGAAGTGCACATGTGGATAGATTCATCTTTATATCACTTCATTTGAAATTAAAGTAGTTTATGTTCTACTCATATTTTTTGTGAATTCTTTACTCCTTGCTTAGATTCTATCCAATGTGCCATGTAATTTTTACTATATTTATTAGTAGAACACTAGAAATTTGAGTTTTTTTTAAATCGGTGTCCAAGCATAGTCACCACACAAACAAACATTGGCATCACTTTTGACATATAGTGCCCAAGTTGCGGAGTGATACGTATTCATAGCACAAAGATCAAACAACAAATGTATTCAAAACTCAAGACAATATGTATATTGTTGAAGTTAGAATCAATACATCAATTAGGGACCAAATCATATCGACACAGTTTCTCCAGAAACAAAAAACGACAGTAAGATATAATGACCAAGGTAGTACTACTACCAAACACAAGGATTGGGGAATAGTACAAGATAAGCTCTACTGTGAGAGCACCTAGGATGCTAGTCAAAGAAGACTTGGTAGAAAGACTCAAGAAGGATATGGCATCAAGTAAGAAGACCCTTTGTTGCTTAACCTCTATGGCTATGCATAGGCTCAAAACAATGGTGGTTTTCTCCCTAGCATTATATAGGTTGGTACTTGTAGTGAGACATTCTCTATGCCCATGTGTTGTCTTAGGTTGCCTTTATTGCATCTACACACATTAGTCTCCTTAATGCACAACGGTGGTGGTTAGTGCATTTAATGCCATCGTTGCCTTTAACATTGGCACACATGGTAAACTTAGACCCATGAAGTTACTTGTTGATGTCGCTATCATCCTCTATGTTAGATGCATCATTAGCTTGGAACTGGTCTGGTGGTGGAGGTGGGGCTAGAATGGCCAGTGGTGGAAGGGGAGGTAGTAGAGGGTGAGGTGGGTTGGGATTGGGTGGGGGCCAAAGTCAGGTGCTACTAGGTCTCTTGGTGGGTGGTGGAGTGGTAGGAGGGGATTGTACTGGAGATGGTGTTGTTGTAGCCACAGGTCAATCCAAGTCTAGAGGGTTAGCTATGGAACATTGTGGTAGATGAGCTTGGTTGCAAGCTTCTCTAGGTAAATGGCACTGAGCCAGATTTGCTGCTATAGCCGATCCCCTTAAAAAGTGATCCAGATGAGACGAGCCTAGACTTATTTCAGTTCAAGTTTGTGACGAGACTTGGCACTAAGGAGGGCATGGATCTTGTGCCAATGTTTGAGGGAGATGGCCTCGGATTGAGTCAAGTAGGCCTACAGTTGGGTGATGCTAGCCAATTTCATGATGTTAGAGGTGCAAGTGGAGGTGTTTTCAAAGAGTGGATCACCCAGATGAGAATTACTATCTCCTTGATCTTGGCCTAGGTCATTGGGGTTGGGGGGTTTGGGCATCGGGGCTTTGGCCTTCGGCCAGAGGTAGGCACTGTGGCAACCCTTCAAGGTAGGGTGGTCTACGGAATCTTGGTTGAGGTAAGGAATGTTAGCCTTCTTCATCTCCCATTTCTAGGATCTGCCACACTAGAGGAGGTTGGATTCTTTCTTCTAGCCCTGGTGCTGCTTATTGAAGCACCTAGATTTGTTCCTCTACTTTCGTATGCCATTGCTTCGATGCCTTGCAGTGTTCCATCATGAGATGCCACTTGGGGTCAACAGAACTAGCGCCCATAGAGAAGTTGAAGAAGTCTAGAGCCGAGGGCTTGAGTGAAGCATCCTTCTCACTTAGGGTGGCGACAAGTTCCTCGATGGCGACCTGTTTGCCTTTGCCAATTTTGGCAGTGTGCACTTGGCCTTGTCATCGATGTCATTGGATAGATGGTCAGAAAGGATTCATAGTGTCAGCAATGTGGTCCAAGGTAGGATGACAAATTTGAACTTGGTTGTTGAGCCTCATGCGGAGTGGGAGTGAGAGGGGCTAGAACCAATAGGAGTGCCATCATCTTGTTGTGATGGAGGAGTGGAGGGGCCAAAGTCAGTGGGTGAGTGGGGGAGCACTTTGGGCCTAGAGTTTGTGACAAAGCTTTTCCCATTGCTCTAGCCATTCCACTTCATAGTCGTGCTAGAGTTCCTCAATGATCTACAAGGAAAATGGGGTCATACCATTTGGGTTTGCTACTCTGGCCACATGAGATTGAATGAAGACATTGTCCCACTCTAGCTGCTGCCCTCTATTTCTGATGTTGTCAATAGAAAAGGCTTCAAAGACCACTAGACCATCTCCCATCTAAAATCAAGGGGGACGATGACAACTTGGCAGGGAGGGGTTGTTGAGATGACAAGCTCAACACATGCGGACATTGATGATGGACCGCTTGGTTAGATGGGCCCACACGTCTACACTTAGCACATCGGTGGTCATTATGACTCACACATGGCCACTGACTCATTACTTATTATATTCAGGTTGTTACACCTATTTACAGCTGGCATAGTTATAGCGCCAGTCGACTAGTGTAGTCGGTTATGCATTGCTTGACTTAGTAGGCCACTTTCCTTTATATTGTATCTTATCTATACTTTGTGTATATTGTAAAGTGTGTGGAAGAAGAAGAAGAAATCAGCAAGAAAACGTTTTGGCCTCCATCTCTCTTCTTGTCTCTTGAGTGAGCTTCTCCTTATGCATTCTCTATGTGTTCGGCGCATCATCTTGAGCAAATCCCCCCACCACGCGATTCTTGACATGGTATCAAAGCCGCACCACTGAGAGAGGCTGATTTCGAAGGTTGAAGCAAAGGAGAAGAAGCAAGGTTCGAGCAAGCAAGCCACGAGTAAGAAGCTCTCCCATTCTTTCACTCTTTCTCTTGGATTGCAGAAGATTGAGGATTGCAGAAGATTTGCTTGCTGTTGGTATTAATTTTGTGATAATGGCAAAGAACAGTGGAAGCCCCATCATTGAGAAGCTCAACAAGAACAACTACCCTTCATGGAAGTTCCGTGTCACGAACTTCCTTATTGGAAAAGGCCTCTACGAGTTTGTTTCAGGTGAAGAAAAGGAGCCGGAGGTGAGTGATCCTCCAACGGCAGAAGAGACAAAGGCACGGAAGGAATGGAATGCAAAAGACAAGAAGGTTATGTATTGGCTGTCAGCAGTAATTGACAATAATATGCTGGTACATATCAGAAATGCAGAGAATTCATATGCAGCTTTGACCATACTTGAAAGTATATTTTCTGTAAATACAAAGGCATGAAAGATTCAACTCAAGCAAGAGTTGAATACATTAAAGAAAGGGAAGATGTCTATCAATGAGTATGCACTGAAGGTAAGAAGCATTGCAGATGCATTGGCAGCGATTGATGCAATGCCCGATGATGATGATTTGGTATCGTCTACCTTGGGTGGACTTAACAATGAAAAGGCTTGGAAGTCTTTTGTAACTTCCATATATGTCAGAAAGCCATTTCCAGATTTCGATGAGTTGGTCTCCCTTATGATCACTGAAGAGATCAACATGCAGAGTGAGACATCTGAAAGAAGTGGTGAACAGGTCCAAGCTTTCAACTCTAGTTCAGGAAGGGAACGTGGCAGATTCTCTTCAAGAGGCCGTGGTACAGGATGTGGTAGTGACAACCAGCAAAATAGATTGAATCAGCAATTTGGCAACATGCAGGTTTCAGGAGGTCGTGGTAACTTTAGAGGCAGGGGGAGCTTTAGAGGAAGAGGTGGATGGCAGAATAGAGGTTCTAACAACTCTGGTATTGTGTGTCACTACTGTGGCAAAATAGGTCATATTGCAGCCCAATGTTATGCTAAGAAAGATGATATTCGCAGTGGTAAGTTGCAGCAAGGAAACTATGCATCGTCTTCACGACAGAATGAAGACAAAAATGAACGTCTGTTTGTTATGTAGCATATGCTGAATGCTGTTACAGGAAAGGGAACGCATGACGATGTTTGGTATGTTGATTCAGGCGCATCCAATCATATGACCAGCCATGCAGAATGGTTTGGAGAGATACAGGATTTGCAAACTACAGGTTATGTGCAAACGGGTGATGATTCATGCCACCCAATTTCACACATTGGAAAAGTTCCCTTGTCCTTGCATGATGGTAAGACAAAGAGTCTTTCAGATGTATTACATGTGCCATCTATTACAAAGAACTCGGTGTCAGTGGGTCAAATGGAAGAGCAAGGGCTGCAGGTGAGATTTAATACAAAGGGCTGCTTTGTAGAAGACTTCAATGACAAGTGCAGGTTAGTAGCAAAGGGAAGCAGAGTTGGACGTATGTTTACTCTAGATGCTGGAATTCCTACTATGAATGCTGCTATGTACGCTAAAGGAAAAGGTGTTGTTGCAGATATTGAAATTTGACACAAACACATTGGACATGCAAATGTACAAAGGCTGAAATTAATGCAGTCCAAAGGGTTGGTTACAGGTTTTCCTACATTTAGAGTTGCAGAATTTCATAAGGTATGCGAAGCAT
Organism: Lygodium microphyllum; assembly: GCF_053477565.2. Classification (NCBI taxonomy): domain Eukaryota; kingdom Viridiplantae; phylum Streptophyta; class Polypodiopsida; order Schizaeales; family Lygodiaceae; genus Lygodium; species Lygodium microphyllum. The sequence continues at coordinate 22,608,462 of NC_141158.1, read as the reverse complement.
GTCAGTTTGGTAAGCAGGCAAGACAACCCTTTTCACATGACAGAGATGTAAGCAGAAATATCCTTGATGTTGTGTATACAGACATTTGGGGGCCTACACAAAATGTATCTCTTAGAGGCAGTTCATACTTTGTCACATTCATTGATGATTGTTTTAGAAAGCTGTGGGTGTATTTTATGAAGGAAAAGAGTGAAGCTTTTGAGCACTTTAGAACTTTCAAGGCAGCAGTTAAAAGAGAAATAGGCTTGAAAGTAAAGTGCTTGAGGCCAGATGGAGGGGGAGAGTACCTCTCGAACGAGTTCAGTGATTTTCTGAGGTCTCATGGGATAAAGAGACAGTTCACATGCAGGTATACCCCACAGCAAAATGGGGTTGCAGAAAGGAAAAACAGGCATATTGCAGAAGTTGCACGCGCCTTGATGGCTGAAAAGAATATGCCTAAGCATTTTTGGTCTGAGGCTGTTCATACTGTTGTTTATATTATGAACAGAACCCCCACAGCTGCAGTTCATGGTATGACCCACGAAGAATGTTTTACAGGTAAGAAGCCTGATGTTTCACACTTGAAAGTGTTTGGATGCATTGCGTATGTTCATGTGCCAGATGAGTTGCGAAAGAAACTGGATCCAAAGGCTGAAAAGTGTGTCTTTATTGGATACTCTTTAGAGCAGAAAGGGTATCGCTGTTATAACCCTGTCACATGTAAGTTCAGAGTGAGCAGGGATGTCATCTTTGATGAAATGAGTAGTTGGTATGCATCTAGTGGTGATGCATTGGATGATGATGATGATCATGACACTCATGTGCAGGCTGAAAAGCAAGAATCACGGACTCTTAGTGGACCAGAGACTTCATCTTATAGTCCTTGGTCTGGGGGACTAAGGAGTAGCCCTACATCTTCAGGTGCATCTAGTAGCACTAAGGTAAAGACAAAGGAAAAAGTAAAGTGTCAGAAGGCATTGATGCAGTTCTTGATGGAGACTTCAGTGGCTCAGAGAGCCTGGATGATGAGCTTGGCATTCCTTCAGTGAGGACTCCAAGTGTGCAGAGAGCACGTGTTAATGCAAAGACTCCATTGAGTGATCCAGTAGTACGCAGGTCTAGCAGGGTGAGATACCCTGTTAAAAGATTTGGTTTTGAAGGTTATGAAGCTCACCATTATGCTTATATGGTGAAACTAGTTGAGGATGTTGAGCCCACATGTTTTGAAGAGGCTGCTGGTCATGCTCATTGGGATGCAGCAATGGATGAGGAGATGGCTGCATTAGAGGCCAGTAAGACTTGGGATCTAGTATCATTGCCGAAGGGCAAGAAAGCCATTGGATGTAAGTCGGTTTACAAGATTAAGCACAATGCAGATGGTTCTATTAGTAGGTACAAAGCTAGGCTGGTTGCAAAAGGCTATGCCCAGACATATGGCATAGATTATGATGAAACCTTCAGTCCAGTTGCTAGGATGGCAACTGTCAGATGTGTGATTGCTTTGGCAGCAGCTAAAGGTTGGAGGTTGCAGCAAATGGATGTGAAGAATGCCTTCTTGCATGGTGATTTGCAGGAAGAAGTGTATATGGATCAGCCAACAGGTTATGAAGATTTAGAGCATCCCACGTATGTGTGCAGGTTGAAGAAGGCGCTCTATGGACTCAAGCAAGCACCTAGAGCATGGTCTGACAAGATCAGAGAGTATCTTGTCAATATTGGCTTTTATGTTTCTGATGCTGATCACTCACTTTATGTGAGAAAGGGAGATGCAGGTTTGGTCATCATAGTCATCTATATGGATGACTTGATTATTACAGGTGATAGTGATAGTGGGATTGCTGAAGTCAAGGGCAATTTGAAGAAGAAGTTTGAGATGAAGGATTTAGGTGAGCTAAGGTACTTCCTTGGCATTGAGGTGATTAGATGTGATGATGGTATATGGCTGTCCCAAAGACAGTATGGCTTGGATATGTTGTCCAAGTATGGTATGACAGCATGCAAACCACTTTCAGTCCCGTTGGAGCAGAATGTAAAGTTGAGTGCTGATGTTGGGGATGAGATAGAAGACCCTACTATGTTCAGGAGGATAGTAGGGAGTTTGATCTACATGACCATTACAAGGCCAGACTTGAGCTACGCTGTTGGTCTTGTGAGTCAGTTTATGCAAGTACCTAGAAAGCCACATTTGGATGCAGTCAGACGCATATTGAGATATGTGAAGTCCACATTACATTATGGACTTTTCTATGAGGCAGGTACAGATGTACAGGTGTTTGGATACACAGATGCAGATTGGGCTGGTAGTATGTCTGATAGAAGATCTACCAGCGGATACATGTTCTCTCTTGGTAGTGCAGCAGTTGCTTGGAGTAGCAAAAAGCAATCTACAGTTGCTTTGTCGAGTACAGAGGCTGAGTATAGAGGTGCTGCTATTGCAGCATGTGAGGTAGTATGGCTGCAAAAGTTATTGGCTAATTTGGATGTGCAGGTGGAAGGTCCATTTGTTAGTTATTGTGACAACATGAGCAGTATACAGTTGGCTAGGTACCCTGTGTTCCATGCCAGGACAAAACATGTTGAGGTACACTACCACTTTGTGAGAGAGAAGGTAGTAGCAGGTGAGATTGACTTGATGTATGTCAGCACACAGGATCAGATAGCTGACATCTTCACGAAGGCATTGGGTACAGAGAAGCTTCAAAAGTTTCGAAGCTTACTTAGAGTTGCAGAGATGCAGTTGAGCTTGAGGGGGAGTGTTGAGATGACAAGCTCAACACATGCGGACATTGATGATGGACCTCCTGGTTAGATGGGCCCACACGTCTACACTTAGCACGTCGGTGGTCTGACTCATTACTTATTATATTCAAGTTGTTACACCTATTTACAGCTGGCATAGTTATAGCACCAGTCGACTAGTGTAGTCGGTTATGCATTGCTTGACTTAGTAGGCCACTTTCCTTTATGTTGTATCTTATCTATACTTTGTGTATATTGTAAAGTGTGTGGAAGAAGAAGAAGAAATCAGCAAGAAAACGTTTTGGCCTCCATCTCTCTTCTTGTCTCTTGAGTGAGCTTCTCCTTGTGCATTCTGTGTGTGTTCGGCGCATCATCTCGAGCAAATCCCCCGACCACGCGATTCTTGACAGGGGTGTGGCCGTAGGGGAGATGCCATTTGGACTAGTGAGGATAGAAGTGGTAATAATGGGGGGCTTGGTGTCATCAGTGGACTCCTCCTCTCTTGGGCATTTCTACTCCTTTGATTTGACGAAAGCGAGTTTGGCAGAGGCTGGTGACGGACCTAGATTTCGTGGGGGACTAGGGTTGGTGGAGTTCCTATGTTGGTGGGTCTTGTGTAGTGAGGCTGGGAGGCTAATCGTGCTTTTTGAGGACTTGGTCTTTGCCACTCTGTAAGGCAAGGTGTTTCTCTTGTTTGAGCACGTGGGAGATTTTTCTAGTACCCTTGGTGGGCTTGGGGGTGGGATCTGCTACTGCGGCTCTTGTCTTCGGATGAGATTGGGAAACTTATGCCACATCAGAAGAAAGTGGATGGGTGGGAGAAAGAAGAGCAGGGTGAAGTGTTAGCCACGCATAACCTTGATGGTTTTCATTGTGGATTGCTTGTTACTAGAGAGGCATTTGGCCTCCACGGAAATGCGGTCCAAGAGCGCATGCACCCAAGCAATAGGAGTATCAGGGGGGGAAGAAGAACAAAGCAGCTACATTTCACAAGACATTGAAGGCCTTAGCCTACAAGTTGAGGGCCTCAAGCAAGAATTTGAGGGCATTGAGCTTGATCTTGTGGTTGTTGACTAGGTTCGTCAGCCCCTTGTACTCCTTGTTGGTGATGGGAACGAAGAGGGCTTCCATGGTGGAAGTGGGGAGGGATGGTGGGTCTTGTTTGCCATTGGTGGGAAAGTGGAGCATTCTTTGTATACTCTTCATGGAGAGCTTATATGTGTTTCCTTGAAACTACATTGTAGAGCTAGTGATTAGCTACTCCAAGACTAATTGTGTGTTAGGGTGGACAAGGGTAGTGCTCCTGGGAGGTTGGCAAATTGGGTGAGCTACAAGGACTCCATTCATGCTTGAGCATTGACAAGCACCGTAAGACTGATTGGTGTAACCTCCTCAATGGTAAGTTGGAAGGACACCATGGTAGAGAGAAGATGTAATGTCCCCGTTACTTAGTTTATTTTAATAAACAATGTGCATATACATTTTTAAAAAAATTCATGTTGTACATTTTTAAAAACTAGCTCTAATGATAAAACTTGCTCTAATTATGAATATAATTGTTATTATTAATGAGGTATTATATGCCAGTTCATGGAAGAAAGACTTGTGAAACCCTCCCAAGACTAGCTTATTAAAGCTTTGTTTGTAGTATAGAACAACAAAAAGAACTAGCCTAGTGGATAGTCACTTGGCAGTTAAGTGCACTTGGGTGACGACACTGCCAAGATGGGTGACCTCTCGGGAAGATTTTCTATAAGCTAGTGGGAGCTTCTCACGAGTAGCCAATGGCACCAACAAAGCCTTTGTAGCCCATTGCCAAGTATGCCAAGGCCAAGATGCCAGGGTTTATGCTTGGTTGCTAGCTTAGTTTGTCGATGCCTGCTTGACGACAAGACACGCGGTGCTCACCCATATATTCGTAAATTTTGTATCTTCGCGCTACAAAAATGGTGCCCCTCTTTGACGTCATCGATGATGTCATCAAAGATACTAAAAGAAAGAATTCTCTCTTTATCATTGATGATATCATAAAAAACGCTAAAAAGAAAGCATCCTCTCTTTACTCCCCCTCCCCATTACTATATAAACAGGGGTAGAGCATCATGTCGGAGACAACAATGACCCGAGCAAAAGTCTCTCTGTTGTTGACGCGATGAAGCTCTGCTGCTGCAATAAGCCCAATCTCTCTCTCTCTCTCTCTCTCTCTCTCTCTCTCTCTCCCCACACTTACGCAAAAGTGCTTCTCGAATCCATCAACTTCTTCCACGGCTCCCAAGAGATGTTGAGATGCTGAGTGAGGTCATGCTCAGAGAGCTTCCCAACGCGAGGAAGTGGCCACTGTTGAGGGAACTTAGCATGATGCTGAAGCGCAAGCGGAAGTTAACCCCAAACCCATTCAAACCGAAGAACCAGCCATCTCACAATAATTCGAGGTTGCGGTCATAACGAATCATGATTGATGGATGGCCGCATGGAGATAATCAGGTTTAGTACATTAAAAAAGGATTACTTTTTAAGCTATTAACTCTACAATTTCCCAATGAGGAATAAGTTAGTCCATTACATAGATTACAATTAGTTAGAACACACTTAAACCTATAAAAACATGTTAGTATTACCAATTGCTTTTTAGGAAGGAACACGTCAATTGATGGAGGGGATAGATTCCATGCATTGCATACATTGACAAGTGTGTCAAAAATGTCGTATGGTTATGACTGATTTTGGATTTGTGAATGATGAATTATGGCTCTTATGATTCCATGCTTGCACAGACGGCGGATTATGGTGGTTCGGGACATTGGGGTCCCCAACCCAATGCTCCTTAACACTCTGCGGAGTGTGAAAAAACTCACCTACAAGTGGGGGTCCTATGCTCTCGAGGGAGGTAGGTGTTTTTTTATTTTTGATCACTCAAGCACCTGAGAGGGAAAAGGGTTGAATGGTAAGTGCATGTGCTAAAGATTGAGTTTAACAAACCCAGTTTAAGGGAGTAATAAAAAGAAGCTGATTTTATATGTCCAAACAGTGTGGTAGTATGCTCTACTAATTAGAAAACTAAGCAAACCACATCAAGGAAAGTGGGAGGCTTTGATTCCTTGACGACCGAATGCCTATGGTTGGGTAGACCCGATAAGTTGGGTAATTGATTAAATCTCGACCCTCCCAATATCGGTAGGATCAATTACCAAGTTTAACACTGTTCTAGGGGGGCAGGAGCTGAGATTTTACCTTATGGGTAGGGAGATCGAGCTACACTCTCCCCTGTCTCTCACTCTCTTTGAACCAAGTGTAGTGTTAACCTCACTCCTACCATTGATTGATTAAAAAGTGGCCTTTCTTAGGTGGGCGTTAGATTGCCATAAGGGGTGACTTGTCCACGTTTCCCCTATGAAGTAGAACTGAGATTCCCATGTTCAACTAAGTCCAAGGTTTCCCATGGGAAGATGGGATGGTGATGTGCATGGATATGAATTTCAGTCGACTACTAAGAGGACTCCTCCATGTCTGTTGGAGGAGGCACCTCATGCATGGTATCAAAGCCTAGGTTTCAAAGGAGGCTTTAGTGTAAGGTTAAGTTATCAACGTATAAAAGGAATTAATAAAATAGCCACACTTGTTTGAAGAAAATTGTTGTTGATTATCTTGCACTAACACTAGCATACACATTGTGCTCACATGAACTTAGCAATAAGGAAGCTACACGTTTGTAGGATATTCTTCCCATCATGTATCAAGTAGCCTTAGAGTCGAATAATTTCTCATAGCATGAGGCTATATTTGAGATAATGGAAATGATCTTTATTCCTCCAATTGTTTTACAACCTCATCCTAACTCATGGTACATGAGAGACTTCTGGCCAAGGAATAGGTCACATATGGGGATATATTATGGGCATAACATCCTTCTTCATTACGAGCTATGGAGGATTCGATGGGCTGAACGACTTAGTTAAGATATACCTTTTGTTCAGTACCTTTGTTGAGCAATTACTAGACATTGGGAATGAGCCTATAGCTGAAACCTTGTGGGTATATCAAAAACTCATTACACCCGAATCCAACGGGGTTTGTTTAGAAGAATTCCATGGAGAATAGCTTGGAACTTCTTCACGATCAACCTTGATCATACAGGGAACCTCACTGACCGATCTCAAGAGAATTCAGTGGCTTGAAGAACTAAATCTAGTTCGATGCTTCTTATTTGCAGGGTAGAGGGTTAATGATACTGTGACAATTAATGGGGAGATAATGACCCTACATCGTTGGGCGTATGAACAAGTCATCCAAATTATACCTCCTAACTGTATAATAGTCCACAGGAGACATGCTCGAAATGGCTACTTTGTCAAAGGATACTCTCCTTTACCCTCACTTTATAGAGCCTTAGAGATAAATAAGAAACCCCCTTACTTTGTAAATGTACCATTACACGAAGTCCATGACTAATCTCCATTGTATTTCTCTTTTAATAAATAAATATTACCTTATTTTCTATAGTTGACTAAGAGAAAGTAGGTACTTTAACTCTTGGAAAATCAATTCTAACATTCAGCTTGTGTGATAATCAGAATCGCCAACTAGTGCAAATTGATGAAACATACAAGGAACTCCAATAGAAGAAGTTTCTTCTCAAGTAGACACCACCACCTATGTTTAGCGGTGAAGGATCCAAGGTGAAGCAAGATGCAGAAGCTTGGATTAAGGCTTTGGAAGACTATTTCCTAGCTGCTGAAACTATTGCTACAAATCAATCCATGATAGCTCATCTTTGTCTTATTGCTGCAAAGCTAAACTTTGGTGGAAATAGTTTTGCCGAGATAAAGGGATAATAGAAGCTTCCCAAACTTAGGAATAGATTAAAGAAGCTATGAAAGGACATTATCTTTTCCATATTTTGAATCAATCAAGATGAACGAATTCTACAACTTACAACGATTAAGCCTAACCTTGGAAGGATACTATTCTAAGTTTTTGAGTCTATGAAAATATGCACCCCCAATGACAACGTCTCAACAGATTGCAAGGTTCTGCCAAGGACTAAATCCACCTTTGGACACTCCCCTTGAATCAATGAGACCAATGAAACTCGAAGATGCTCTTATGCAAGCAAAGCCTATGGCCAAGGAAATCGCTCGAAATGGCCAAAGGAACCACCCAATAAACAACTATGGAAGGGGTTACCCAAACTGTGGTGTCGACATGGCCAATGCCAGAGGGAATGATAGAGCTAATGGAATCACCCAAGGAACAAATGGGATAGGAATCGGGCAATGCTACCAGTGCAGAAGGATTGGACACCTAAGGGAAAATTGTCCTAACAGTCCTCAAAATCCTAGCCCAAATCTGGGTGGTGGAAGGCAAGCCGACTCAGGAAAGGATTGAAGAAATGTGAACCAATCTACATGATCTGGTTGAATAAGGTCGAAAAGACTAACGAAGGCACTCTACCTTCCTGGATCAATGACTTAGAGGATGTCTTTCCAAAAGAACTAACTCAACTGCCTCCAAATCGTGAGGTTGATCATGAAATAAAATTGATTCCTAGAGCCGAAAATGATCGTACAAAATGCCTATTCCTCAAGCTATTGAGCTTAAGGAACAACTAAGGCAACTGATAGAGCAAGGATTTATCCACCCAAGTATTTCACCTTGGAGAGCACCTATCCTCTTCTAGAAAAAGGACGGAACACTTAGACTCTACATTGACTTCAGAGAACTAAACCAGGTTATGGTAAAAAACAAGAACCCCATACCCAGGACAGATGAACTTTTAGATCGCCTACATGGAGCCAAGGTTTTTTCCAAGATTGATCTAAGGTTCGGATACTATCAAATCCAAATCAAGAAACAAGATATCTGTTGGGACCTAAAATGGGCCACTGGCTATAGGCACTAGACGGGTCTCCAATGATTTTCCTTCCCTACTCCTCAGAGGGAGATCCCACACAACTTGGTATAATATACCATGTAACACAAACATAGGAGGCAATCCCTCCGGCTGAATGTCGTGGCCCCACGGCAGCTCTCCTACACCGAGAGGATTGGCCCCTCGATGCACTCCTCTAACATAAAGCACATAAAACAAGCTCCACTCTTATATATTTTGAACAATCTAGGAGATTTGATATTTCCTCACCAAGCTTTCCCCAAGAACTCGTTCGTCTACCCTACAGCTTGGGTTTCCTTACACACTCCATGTAGATCAATGTTTGGAAAGCAATTGCAATGCGTCTAGGTTTGATACCATGTTATGCTCAATGCAAGTGTGGATGACCATTGTGCTCAAGCATTTTATCATTAGAAACTAGCTAGGTGAAGTGCAAAAACAACCCTTCAATGATTTTCCAACTAACCATACGTGCGGCGTTGATAGAGACTAGCACCGAATTTATTCGTGCTACTAGCCTCCTTAATTCAAATGATAATCTGTTCTATATGTTGTGTATAGACAAATAAATTAGAATTTGAATCATTTTCAGCAACTAACCACTTTCACAAACCCTCTTCCCTCCTATTGCTTAGGTTTTGCATTCGTTGGGTAGGTGCAGGGTTCATTTTTTTGTCGTTTTTCATGTAAAAATTGATAACAATATACTCTAACATGGAAAAAAGGCTTGACTGAGGCATGCTCCAAACTTGCTATACGCTTACAAACATAAAATGTATTTTTTCCTAAAATTTTAAGGTGCAAAAACTAAAATTTTTCTCTTATTTTTTCTATTTTTTTTCATTTATTTGTTCATAAAAATTAGATATTTCAGAATTATGAGTTCTTACTGATCAAGGACACTCAACATCATTTTCATATCCATTTCTATCCTATATGACCCCAAAACACTCAACAAAAACCACAAATTCTATTGTTTTTATCAAAACTACAACTTGCGAGTTTTGCGTGTTTTGTGAAAAAATATTATATCATCATTTTTTTGGTTTTCTTTCATATTTTAGAGAGAATGCAACATGGAAAATCAAGAACAAACAAAATCAAGCACTTTTTTCAATCATTTTCCATGAAAACAAGAACCGCTACTTATGCATAGAAACCACAATTTTGAGGCTCGTATCTCATAGAGGGGAGGCCGTTGACGCTTCTTCTTTGTTGCTAACACACTCTCTCAGTCTGATCTATGTCCTCCATTGCTCTAGCATCATCATTTGAACCAAAATCTTCATAACAACCCTCCCTTTTCTCTCTCAAATTGCTACATACGAACATCAAAGAGGAGAGAGGAGAGAGGAGAGAGGAGAGAGGAGAGAGGAGAGAGGAGAGAGGAGAGAGGAGAGAGGAGAGAGGAGAGAGGAGAGAGGAGAGAGGAGAGAGGAGAGAGGAGAGAGGAGAGAGAAAGATTGAATTTTTAGATTTTCATTGGCTGAACCATATTACATGCAGGAACAATCAAAATCTTGCTCTTCCCTCATAGATCATCAATCCTCTACCCTCTCTCTTGATTGTGCAGTCATCAAGAGGCACAAAATTGGAAATTTGAGGGGGCAGCGCAAATGTTTTTGCGTCCCCCCTGTCGTGCATGTTTTTCATTTCCTCCAAAGTTTCATCAACATTTCATTTCATTTATCTTAAGAAAAACTAGTTCACACTGTCCCAAGTGGATATTTTGGTTTTGAGCGGGCAAACGAACTCGAATTCAAGATCCGTATGGACAATGGCTTCGTAACATTGAAATCCATCAACTTGGCCTTTGTCCGCGGTTTTCAGCTCCCGGATCTAGTAGCTGCTTTATAACACCAAATCTTGCGGGGATTAAATGGGGGGTCAAATGACCTCCGATCGACGAACGAGACTTGCATTGCATTCCTGATGTCGAAATGCATTTAAGGAAACTCCAGCTCTGCCATCTGCCACAGTTTGATTTTTCATGAAAATTTGGTCTTTAGCGCTTCCTGGGCACTTCTTGCTCCAAAAAAGGCCTCAAATGCTTCAAGCACGGCTCAAAATCATCTCCTAAAATCCAGCTCTCAATATCCCAAAGATTGCCTTTAGCACTAGGTATGGTCATTACAAATTTTTGGTCATGCCATTCGGATTGACTAATGCCCTAGCTACATTCAATCGTCTAATGCAAGACATCTTTCGACCATATCTAGATGATTTTGTCCTAGTATTCTTTGACAATATACTATTATACTCCAAATCAATAGAGGAACATGAAGGTCACTTAAAGATCATCTTAGTAACACTCCATGAAAATTAGCTCTATGCCAAGATGAGTAAATGCATATTTCTCATTGATAGGATTGAATATCTTGGATACATTATTTCTATTAATGGAATCTTTGTAGACCCTACCAAAGTAAAAGATATCCTAGAATGGCCAATACCTAATATAGTAAAAGAAATCCGAGGATGTTTGGGACTGACAGGATGGTACCGAATCTTCATCAAAGATTATTCCCTCATTGTTGCACCCTTGACAAATCTTTTGAAGAAAAATACAGTAATCATTTGGACCATTGAGCATCAAGAAAGCTTTGATAAGCTTAAAGAAGCTGTAACCACTGCACTTGTACTAAAACTCCCTGACTTTAGTCAACCATTTGAGGTGATCACTAATGCAAGTGGACTTGCAATAGGTGGGGTACTAGTACAAGAAGGAAGACGAGTGGCCTATACTTCTAGAAAATTGAAGCCTTACAAGTCCAACTATGCCACTCATGACCTTGAGTTACTCATAGTAATCCATGCCTTCACTTTAGTGACATATCATAAAAGTCTTAAGTGGATCTTCACCCAAGCTGACCTAAATATGAGGCAAAGAAGATGGATACGCTCAAAGAGCTTCCCAATGCGAGGAAGTGGTCACTGCTGAGGGAACTCAACACGATGCTAAAGTGCAAGCGAAAGTTAACCCCGAACCCATTTAAGCCAAAGAACCAGCCATCTCACAATAAATCGAGGTTGCAGTCATAACCCGTAATCATGACCGATGGATGGCCGAATGGAGATAATCAGGTTTAGTACATTTTTTTTAAAAAAAATTAAGCTATTAACTCTAGAATTTCCTAATGAGGGATAAGCTAGTCTATTACATAGATTACGATCAGTTAGAATACACTTAAACTTACAAAAACATGTTAGTATTATCAATTAATTTTTAGGAAGGAACACAAGAATTGATGGAGGGGATAGATTCCATGCATCACATACATTGACAAGTGTGTTAAAAATGTCTTATGGTTATGACTGCTTTTGGATTTGTGAATGATGAATTATGGCTCTTATGATTTTGTGCTTGCACAGACAGACGAATTGTGGATTATGGTGGTTTGGGACGTTAGGGTCCCCAACCCAATGCTCCTTAACACTCTGTAGAGTGTGAAAAAACTTACTTGCGGGTGGGGGTTCTATGCTCTCGAGGGAGATAGGTGTTTTTTATTTTTGATCACTTGAGCACATGAGAGGGAAAAGGGCCAAGTGGTAAGTGCTCATGTTATGTAGGATGGCTCTTGAGGCTCATAGAAGCTTAGAGGGGCTCTAAGCTAGTAAATTCCCTGTTGACCGCAGACGCGAGTGCGATCACATACATGCCAATCCCGAGGGATTGGAAGGTCCTATCCTAGGCTGGACAGTGTCTTTCTGCAGAAAGATAGTTTCTTACCATTCTGCAGAGTGATGATTCTAGATGTTACTATGAATTAAAGTATCTAATTTTTTGAATTTTTTGTTATCTGCTAAAGATTGAGTTTAATGTACCCAGTTTAACGGAGTAATAAAAGGAAGCCAATTTTATATGTCCAAACAATGTGCTAGTATGCTTTGCTAATTAGAAAACTAAGCAAACCCCATCGAGGAAAGTGGGAGGCTACGATCTTGAGGACTGAATGCCTATGGCTGGGCGGACCCGATAAGTCGAGTAACTTTCCAACATTAGATAAAGCTAATTAAATCGTGACCCTTCCAATATCGGTAGGATTAGTTACCAGGTTTAACACCGTTTTAGGGGGTTAGAGTTGAGATTTTACCTTATGGGTAGGGGGATCAAGTTATACTCTCCCCCGTATCTCACTCTCTTTGAACCAAGTGCCGGTGTTAACCTCACTCTTGCCTTTGATTGATTATAAAGTGGTATTTCTTAGGTGGGCGTTAGATTGTTGTTAGAGGTGAGTTGTTTATGCTTCCCCTGTGAAGTAGAACTGAGATTCCCATGTTCAACTAAGTCTAAGGTTTCCCATGGGGAGACGGGATGGTGATGTGTATGGATATGAATTTTAATTGACTACTAAGAGGACTCCTCTAGGTCTATTAGAGGAGCCACCTCACAGAAGAAAAGGGTGCAAGGGAGAGAGAGGGCAAAAAGAGGTGAAAAATAGATGTGTACAAATGTTGGGCACAAAATGAGGATGTCGAAGAAGTTAGCAAAATAGACCATAAGAAAATATGATGAGGGTGGGTATTTCAAGATTCCAAGGCATTGTTGGCCACATTTGTTAATGAGTGGGTTTCATAAATGAGCACTGTGCTTTTGAGAGCCATTCAATATGGAGGCAGGTGTCAATGGGCATGGAATGCCAAAATGTGATGGAAAAGTGGAAATAAGTGAATTTGGTGTGATAAAAAATGGGAATCGGAGGCTTTCAGTATGATAGTGGTTTAGTCAGAATCCATTGATAGGATTCAATAGCAATTTGCCTTGTAAATCTTTCAAATAGAATGAATTAGTGCTAGAATCATGAAAGACCCAAAAAAGACTGCTCCACTAGAACTTGAGTTTGCCAGGGGAAGTTTCCCAATCAAGGTCTTAAAGACTCGAAGGAAAAGTTTGCCCTTTGGAATAGTGGTTTATTGGATAGCCAATCAATTTGGTGTTTTTGTCGAGTTTGGACCTTAGACATAGGGACCTTGGATAGAATGTATATGCTAAGGATTTGGTCTTGTTCTAATTGGGCAATGGATTCCATTCGGAATGAAAGTGATTCTTTGGGGAAGAGCCAATCTTTCACCACGAGTTAGAAACTCACGACTATAAATTCTAGGGGGTAATGGCTAGAGCTTATAGAGAGTCATTTTAGTTGCAACTTTGAAGGATATCTAGAAATCCTATAGCGTTGCGAGAAGCTTAGTGTTCAAATCTTTTCTATTTTTATCTACCCACTTGGTTAAGATCCTACACAAGTCCTTTTTAGTGGACTTAGCCAATCCATTAGCTTGTGGGTAGTAAGGAGAGGATTTCTTATGTACAATTAGAAAGAACGATGTGAGCTCCTTGATTACCTTATTTACAAAATGTGTACCTCTGTTGACTGACAAGTTTGATTAGAGTGTCGTATCTTGTGAAATAACCTTAAAGAGGCATTTGGTGTGACTGACTTCATCATATTGTCTGACATTGCCATCGGGATATACTTGTTTCTTATGTATACTGCATTTGAAGAGATGGGACTGATGAAGTCCAATCCCCACTTCTAGAAAGGTTTCAGAGGCAGGATGGGTATGAGTGGTAAGTAGTCTCTGGCTCCAAGGGCTGCTGATGACTAAATCTTTGATAAGAATCACTGGACTCAATTGTGGACATTGCAATGTATGGTTGGCCACCATAATCCAACTTGCTGGATTCTGCAAGTTGTAATTTTAGCTATGGAGTGGTCGTTGGAAATTCCTTGATGGGATTCCTCCAGGATTGTAGGTTGTTCCATGGGTAGAACCACTATTTGCAACACTCCAGAGAATGTGCGGTAGTATAAATGTCCCATGAAAATTTCAAAATGCTAGCTCCAAAGAGCTAGTCATTTTTGTTGCTACTTTTAGAGATGAGACTGAGGAACTTTGGTTTCTAAGAAAATCGTCATTTCTTCATACTATGACCAAGGAGGATTGGATGGGCACATTCACTTCTATGACGGCAAATAGTTGGGCATCCGAGAAGTTGTCCTCTACACACCAATTTTGGGTTCTCCAAAATCAAGGCACGATAGGAAATCCACAATGATGTGTTGGGTTTTAGGATGATGGATGATGGTATATTCAAATTCATGCAGCATGAGAATCCATTGGGCAAGCCAGGAAGTGGCAATTTGTTGTTTGACCAAATAAACTAGCACTAAATGATCCAATGAAAGACTAAAGGTATATCTTAGAAAATAATACCAAAGTTTCTTGATGGATTAGATCATGACAAGATACTCTCTTTCTATTACTACTGAATAATTTTTCACAGCATTAGATCAACTTTTGTTGGCATAAAATAGGTTGAACCAACCATTGGTATCCTATTATATAAGCACAATGCCAATAACAATGTTATATTCATCTACAAATACATAGAAGATATTTGCCTAATCTAATGGAAGTACAATAGAAGCTTTGGAAAGTAAGAGTCGGAGGCATTGGGATGCCAAGTCGACTTCTTCATTCCATTGATATGTCGATTTGGCCACATGCACTAATTTTTTGAGTGGAATAGCTAGATGTGCCAAAATATTTAGGGGGTGGCCATGCAACTAAATTCGGCCTAAGAAATAGAGTAACACGAATAGCAAATCCGATATTGAAGCTTGTATAATTGCTACCACTTTGGTAGGGTCAACAGTGATGCCATTTTGTGAAATGATGTGGCCTAGCAAAATACCACCTTGAACAATAAATACACATTTGAGTGGATTTAAACTTAAACTTATCTTTTGGCATTTGGTGAGGCAAAGCCAGAGGTGCATTAGGTGAAGCATGCCTTTTCAAAGCCATTGAAATAATCTAAGAAGATCCATGAAATCGGTGAGGTAGGGCTGAAAGATCTCTTGCATGTCACTCTGGAAGGGAGGCCGGCGGAGCCTTCTTGAGACTAAATCACATCATTGGTGAATACATATACTCTTGTTGGGACAAAAAATGGTCCCGGCACCACTGGCTCTAAGGCTCTAGTCGGGGCCTCTATGCTCAACCAAAACACCGCATGGCCTTGCAACAGCCATTGGAGGCTACACACATTGATCTAACTTAGATACGTGTTTGTACTATTCATAATCCAAGTAATCCCTTACCAACTCCAAGAAATTGGACTTTCCAAACAGATCAGTGACTAGCACCTCGTATCACATACACAGGGAGATCACCCTCCAATTGATTACTATTTCCTCACTATAGCTCTCCTACATCCAAGGGATTAGCCCTAAGATGCATCGTTTCAACATAAAGCACATGCAAAATATAGTCCTCGCATTATATTTTTCCTAGAGATAATTCAATCCTTACCAAATTAGGCCCTAAAGGGAATTAACATACTATCCTACAGCTTCAGACTCCTTACACTCTCAATGCGGGTCAATCACATATGAATCAAGATTTGTTGCAAGGGATGGCACAAGTAAGCAAGGGAATCTTTGATTTGCAGCAAAGTAACAAATCTTTATTCCAATAACTCATCTCAGCCATAAAGGAAATTGGGAGCAAGCCACAAAGGGAACCTCAAACTATTGAAGATTCCCATGCAATCCCCTTTGTTTTTTAATCCTTCCCATCCAAAGAAAGAGAGTTCTCAGTCAACTATGCACACTTTTGAAAGGGGAGAACCATCTAGAGTGAGGGGTAACCATCACCCTTCACAAATCCATGGCATTCATATCCTAAGGCCTAAGTTTAGCAGGCCAAAAGATAATCATAGACATGAAGGGGGATAAGACAACACTCAATGGGATAGTGATTATCATGGATGTGACCCCTTCTACAAGACTTTTTTATCATTAGCTCTCAAATGTACAAAAAGGATATGTAGTTAAAAATCAAGTTCATGAAGGCAAAAGGCATGATGAGCAAAGATCAGCCCATGACATCCCAAACCAAGAGCATGTTTCAAATGGTCAACCCTCATCTCATGGTTTTGGGCCACCTACTTTTAGGCAAAACTCATGGAACAAAGATTCATGGAGGCAACATTCTTATAGACAGCCATGTTACAATGAAAAAGAATATAAGAAAATGGGCAAGTTTTCAGCCAATCAACACACTCTTTTTAGCACGAAAATAGGGGTTATAACAGTCAAAATAGTTATAACAACAAAATGCCAACTTTTTCCACTGTTTATGCCTCTAAACAGGGTGGAAATTATGCACATAAACAGGGGAAAACTTTCAAAAATGTGGTTGAGACAAGATGCACTTTTGATGTTGAAGTTGAAGAAGAAGAAGATCAAGAGGGAAATTTACTGCATGTTGATGCATATCCAATGGTTGAAGAGATTCATGAAGAAGAGCATGTCACTAACCAAGGATTCTATGATCCCATGGATGGATTTCCAGTTGATCCAGGTGGCACTCATGATTCTCATGATTCCTTGTATACCATCTTACATGATGCATGGACCGGTTGCAAAGGGGAAAATACACTTAGACTCAAAGGCTTCATTAATGGCAAGGTTGCACATATTTTAGTGGATACAAGTAGCACTCATAACTTCGTCAATGCACCAAATCTTTGAACATGCTAAAGTTGCTACCCATTGATATGGATTCTTCCTTGCGGATACAAGTTGCCAATGGTACATATGAGTTCAGTAAAGAAGTGTGTCCATGTACTTCAATTGAGCTATCGCCCTCTTGCGCAATACAAGTAGTCTTGATCACTTTGGATATGGGGCCTATTGACATTGTTATTGGATGTAATTGGTTGAAGACACTTGGCAAATTCACTTTAGACTTGGAGCACATGCAAATGGGATTTAATTGGCAAAGACACCACATATAATCGAAAGGTATAGACCACAAACAAATAGAACTCATCTCCATGAAGAAATTGCGAAAAGAAATCAATGCCAAGTCATGCATCTTCACTCTTTTTCTTGCAAAAGTAAATGAAGAACAATCATCAAATCAGCCACCTTCTTCTTCAAAGAAAAGGGATCCAAGATTGGAAGAGCTATTGGAGGAATACAAGGATTTATTTCAGCCACCATCATCTTTACCTCCAACGTGAGAGATTGACCATCCTATTGATTATTGCCCAACACAAAGCCCATCAACAAACCTCCCTATCACTTGTCCAAGTTTGAAAGGGAAGAAGTGGAGCGACAAGTTAAAGAATTGTTGCAAATTGTTTAATTTAGCAAAGTCAATCACCGTTTGCCTCTCTCATGCTCTTAGTCAAGAAGAAGGATGGATCATTTCGCATGTGTATTGATTATCGGGATTTGAACAAGTCAACAGTCAAGAATAGGTATCCTATTTCCTGAATTGATGATCTTTTGGATGAGCTTAAAGATGCAAAGGTCTTCACCAAAATATATCTTCGATCAGGTTATCATTAAATTTGAATGAAGGAAGGAGATGAGTTCAAGACAGCTTTTAGGATTGAAAGAGGGTTATACCCCTTCTTGGTTATGCTATTTGGACTTTCCAATGCACTCACTACTTTTCAAGCCCTTGTGAATAAAATATTATAGCCCTTCTTGTTCAAAATAGTCCTTGTTTTCTTTGATGATATCCTTATCTATAACAAATCCAAGGATGAGCATTTGAAGCATATATAAGAGATCTTTAACACATTACGAAGACACACACTCTTTGCCAAGATGATGAGGTGTTCTTTCATGGAAGATGAAGTTGAATACTTAGGTCATGTCATGGGAGAGCAAGGCATTAGAGTGGATCCCAATAGGGTAAAATGTGTTAAAGAATGGCCTACTCCTACGAGTGCAACCTCCTTGAGAAGATTCCTTGGGTTATCATCCTTCTATAGGAGGCTCATCAAGAATTATGCTCACGTGGTAGCTCTATTGACAGGGATAGACTCAAAAAGGAGGCTTTCTTTTGGGGCTCCATCGCCAATCAAAGTTTCAATGAGCTAAAATCTCTCTTAATTTTAGCACCTATCCTTGTATGCCCAGATTTCTCTAAGGAGTTTATCATATGTGTGGATGCTAGTGGAAGAGGAATTGGGGCTATTTTATGTCAACACCATGGATTCATAGCTTATGAGAGCCAAAAGCTTGATGACAAGGAGCGTCAATTACATGTTCATAAGCAAGAGATGTTAGCAATATTACATGATATTAAAGAGTGGCATCATTACATCTATGGCAGCCATTTCGAGTCAAAAGCGATTAATGTGTGCTAAAATACTTCCTTTCACAACCAAATTTGTCTACCAAGAAATGAAGATGGTTAGCTACTCTTCAAGGATATGACTTTGAGATATCTTACATGGTTGGAAAAGATAATGTGGTGGTGGATGCTTTATCAAGAATGTGGGCATGTTCTATCTCTACCATTTTAACAGTGCATAAGGATTGGATCCATGACATTCAAGAAGACTATTTGCTTGATGAGCAAGCATCCAGAATGATGGAGGAATTTCAACAAGGCAAAGGAGAAGAGTATCCAAATTATAAGTGGCATAATGGTCTTTTATGGTATTAAGGACGGTTTTTCTTAACTCCTCAATCATCTTTCAAAGACTGCATTTTGCAAGAGATGCACTCTTCACCTTTAGCGGGACATCATGGTTTGTTCAAAACATTTGATAACATTCATAATAGCTTTTATTGGAAAGGGATTTGGAGAGATGTTAAAGAATATGTTATGATTTGTCTTCCATGTCAACAAAATAAGGATTCCACACTTCTACCCAGTGGCTTGCTTCAGCCACTACCTATTCCTCATGGGAAGTGGACTGATATTAGCATGGATTTCATAATGGGATTGCCTATAACAAAGCACAGCTAGAATAGCATTTATGTAGTGGTAGATCGGTTGACTAAATCAACCCATTTCATTCCAACAAAGGCTCAATTTATAGCAAAGCAAGTGGCTAATTAGTTTATGGAATGTGTCTTTAAGCTTCATGGAATGCCAATGAAGATTGTGTCTGATCATGACACCAAGTTTATGGGTAGCTTTTGGAGGACTTTGTTCTCTTCTATGGGGACTATTTTGACTCCTAGTATGTCTTATCATATACAAATGGACGGGCAAAGTGAAAGGGTCAACAAATGGCTAGAAGTTTATTTGCATCATTTTTACCATGACACACAAAGTGCATGGGACCATTGGCTTTATCTTGCAAAATTTTATTATAATAATACTCATCACATGAGTATTGGAATGTCTCCTTTTGAAACATTATATGGCTACAAGGTTTAAGTGCCTTCTACATTGTTTCATGATTATGTAAATCCTAATGCTCGTGAAGAGTTAGGGAAGATGGAGGCTCTTATGAAGCAATGCAAGGACAACATTGGAAAAGCTCAAGAGACAATGAAGGCCTATGTGGATGAAAAAAGAAGACATATGGAGTTTGATAAAGGTGAATGGGTTTTCTTGAAGGTTCCAAAATGTTGAGATGACAAGCTCAACACATCGGACATTAATGATGGACCGCCTGGTTAGATGCGTCCACACATCTACACTTAGCACGTCGATGGTCATTATGACTCTCACATGGCCACTGACTCATTACTTATTATATTCAAGTTGTTACACCTATTTATAGTTGGCATAGTTATAGCGCCAGTCGACTAGTGTAGTCGGTTATTCATTGTTTGACTTAGTAGGCTACTTTCTTTTATGTTGTATCTTATCTATACTTTGTGTACATTTTGAGTGTGGAAGAAGAAGAAGAAAGCAGCAAGAAAACGTTTTTGGCCTCCGTCTCTCTTCTTGTCTCTTGAGCGAGCTTCTCCTTGTACATTCTGTGTGTGTTCGGCGCAGCATCTTGAGCAAGTCCCCCCTCCACATAATTCTTGACATGATATCAGAGCTGCACCACCGATTGAGGCTGATTTCGAAGGCTAAATTGAAGGAGAAGAAGCAAGGTTCAAGCAAGCAAGACATGGGTAAGAAGCTCTCCCATTCTTCCACTCCTTCTCTTGGATAGTGCCTATGGAGGCACCAGAAGCAGGGTAGAGCAAAAATCTTAGATTGCAGTGAGATTTGGTGCACGCGAAGAGCGTTGTGTATTCTGTAGATTAGTCCTTTAGGGCTGTTCCGCTGCTATTTTGGCCATCCGAGGTCATTTTAGGCCCCGTTTTAGAGCCGCAAGGTTGCGGACATCAGTTTCAGGGTATACTGTGATTTCGGCTGTATTGACCGAAAGTGGGTGCGCAGGTTACAGATTGCGAATCTGTAATTTTTGAGGTGTTTGCAGAAAGCAAACATAAGGTTTATCTGCAAACAGGTTGTAGATTACATGTGCTATTGAGCAATCAGTGAAAAAGGTTGCTTGGTGTACTGCTGTGCATGTGTTGTGAAAGATTGCAGAAGATTTGCTTGCTGTTTGGTATCAGTTTTATGATAATGGTAGAGAACAGTGGAAACCCCATCATTGAGAAGCTTGACAAGAACAACTACCCTTCATGGAAGTTCCGTGTCACGAACTTCCTTATTGGAAAAGGCCTCTACGAGTTTGTTTCAAGTGAAGAAAAGGAGCCGGAGGTGAGTGATCCTCCAACTGCAAAAGAGATAAAGGCACGGAAGGAATGGAATGCAAAAGACAAAAAGGTCATGTATTGGATGTCTGCAGTAATTGACAATAATATGGTGGGACATAGTAGAAATGCAGAGAATTCATATGCAGCTTGGACCATACTTGAAAGTATGTTTTCTGTGAATACAAAGGCACGAAATATTCAACTCAAGCAAGAGTTGAATACATTGAAGAAAGGGAAGATGTCTATCAATGAGTATGCATTGAAGGTAAGGAGCATTGCAGATGCCTTGGCAACGATTGATGCAATGCCGATGATGATGATTTGGTGTCATCTACCTTGGGTGGACTTAACAATGAAAAGGTTTGGAAGTCTTTTGTAACTTCCGTATATGTCAGAAAGCCATTTCTAGATTTCAATGAGTTGGTCTCCCTTATGATCACTGAAGAGATCAACATGTAGGGTGAGACATCTAAAAAAAGCGGTGAAAAGGTCCAAGCTTTCTACTTCAGTTCAGGAAGGGGACATGGCAGGTTCTCTTCAAGAGGCTGTGGTACAGGACGTGGTAGTGACAACCAACAAAACAGATTGAATCAGCAATTTGGCGATATGCAGGTTTCAGGAGGTCGTGGTAACTTTAGAGGCAGGGGGAGCTTTAGAGGAAGAGGTGGATGGCAGAATAGAGGTTCTAACAACTCTGGTATTGTGTGTCACTACTGTGGCAAAATAGGTCATATTGCAGCCCAATGTTATGCTAAGAAAGATGATATTCGCAGTGGTAAGTTGCAGCAAGGAAACTATGCATCGTCTTCACGACAGAATGAAGACAAAAATGAACGTCTGTTTGTTATGCAGCATATGCTGAATGCTATTACAGGAAAGGGAACGCATGACGATGTTTGGTATGTTGATTCAGGCACATCCAATCATATGACCAGCCATGCAGAATGGTTTGGAGAGATACAGGATTTGCAAAATGCAGGTTATGTGCAGACGGGTGATGATTCATGCCACCCAATTTCACACATTGGAAAAGTTCCCTTGTCCTTGCATGATGGTAAGACAAAGAGTCTTTCAGATATATTACATGTGCCATCTATTACAAAGAACTTGGTGTCAGTGGGTTAAATGGTAGAGCAAGGGCTGCAGGTGAGATTTAATACAAAGAGCTGCTTTGTAGAAGACTTCAATGACAAGTGCAGGTTAATTGCAAAGGGAAGTAGAGTTGGACGTATGTTTACTCTGGATGTTGGAATTCCTACTATGAATGCTGCTATGTATGCTAAATGTCAAGAATCGTGTGGTGGGGGGACTTGCTCAAGATGCTGCGCCGAACACACACAGAATGCACAAGGAGAAGCTCACTCAAGAGATAAGAAGAGAGATGGAGGCCAAAAACGTTTTCTTGTTGGTTTCTTCTTCTTCTTTTACACTCTTTACAATGTACACAAAGTATAGATAAGATACAACATAAAGGAAAGTGGCCTACTAAGTCAAACAATGCATAACCGGCTATACTAGACGACTAACGCTATAACTATGCCAACTATAAGTAGGTGTAACAACCTGAATATAATAAGTAATGAGTCAGTGGCCATGTATGAGTCATAATGACCACCGACGTGCTAAGTGTAGATGTGTGGACCCATCTAACCAGGAATGTCCGCATGTGTTGAGCTTGTCATCTCAACACTCCCCCTCAAGCTCAACTGCATCTCTGCGACTCCAAGTAAGCTTCGAAACTTTTGAAGTTTCTCTGTACCCAATGCCTTCGTGAAGATGTCAGCTATCTGATCCTGTGTGCTGACATACACCAAGTCAATCTCACCTGCTACTACCTTCTCTCTCACAAAGTGATAGTGTACCTCAATATGTTTTGTCCTGGCATGGAACACAGGGTTCCTAGCCAACTGTATACTTCTCATGTTGTCACAATAAATGACAACTGGACCTTCCATCTGCACACCCAAATCAACCATTAACTTTTGTAGCCATACTACCTCACATTCTGCAATAGCAGCACCTCTATACTCAGCCTCTATACTACTCGACAAAGCAACTGTAGATTGCTTTTTGCTGCTCCAAGAAACTGCTGCACTACCAAGAGAGAATATGTATCTGCTTGTAGATCTTCTATCAGACATACTACCATCCCAATCTACATCTGTGTATCCAAACACCTGTACATCTGTACCTACCTCATAGAAAAGTCCATAATGTAATGTGGACTTCACATATCTCAATATGCGTCTGACTGCATCCAAATGTGGCTTTCTAGGTACTTGCATAAACTGACTCACAAGACTAACAGCGTAGCTCAAGTCTGGCCTTGTAATGGTCATGTAGATCAAACTCCCCACTATCCTCCTAAACATAGTAGGGTCTTCTATCTCATCCCCAATATCAGCACTCAACTTTACATTCTGCTCCAATGGGATTGAAAGTGGTTTGCATGCTGTCATACCATACTTGGACAACATATCCAAGCCATACTGTCTTTGGGATAGCCATATACCATCATCACATCTGATCACCTCAATGCCAAGGAAGTACCTTAGCTCACCTAAATCCTTCATCTCAAACTTCTTCTTCAAAAAATCCTTGACTTCAGCAATCCTACTATCACTATCATCTGTAATAATCAAGTCATCCACATAGATGACTATGATGACCAAACTTGCATCTCCCTTTCTCACATAAAGTGAGTGATCAGCATCAGAAGCATAAAAGCCAATGTTGACAAGATACTCTCTGATCTTGTCAGACCATGCTCTAGGTGCTTGCTTGAGCCCATGGAGTGCCTTCTTTAACCTGCACACATATGTGGGATGCTCTAAATCTTCATAACCTGCTGGTTGATCCATATACACTTCTTCCTGCAAATCACCATGCAAGAAGGCATTCTTCACATCCATTTGCTGTAACCTCCAACCTTTGGCTGCTGCCAAAGCAATCACACATCTGACAGTTGCCATCCTAGCAACTGGATTGAAGGTTTCATCATAATCTATGCCATATGTCTGGGCATAGCCTTTTGCAACCAGCCTAGCTTTGTACCTACTAAAAGGACTATCTGCATTGTGCTTAATCTTATAAACCCACTTACATTCAATAGCTTTCTTGCCCTTCGGCAATGATACTAGATCCCAAGTCTTATTGGCCTCTAATGCAGCCATCTCCTCATCCATTGTTGCATCCCAATGAGCATGACCAACAGCCTCCTCAAAACATGTGGGCTCAACATTCTCAACTAGTATAAGCATAATGGTGAGCTGCATAACCTTCAGAACCAAATCTTTTAACAGGGTATCTGACCCTACTAGGTCTGCATACCACCGGATCACTCAATGGAGCCTTTACATTACTATAAGCTTCTGTACACCTAGTGTCCTGAGAGAAGGAATACCAAGCTCATCATCCAAGCTCTCTGAGCCACTGGAGTCTCCATCAAGAACTGCATCAATGCCATCTGACACTTTATTCTTTCCTTTGTCTTTACCTGTAGTGCTACTAGATGCACCTAAAGATGTAGAGCTACTCCTTAGTCTCCCAAACCAAGGACTACCAGATGATGTCTCTGGTCCACTAAGAGTCCATGATTCTTGCTTTTCAGCCTGCACATGAGTGTCATGATCATCATGATCATCCAATGCATCACCACTAGATGCATACCAACAGCTCATTTCATCAAAGATGACATCCTTGCTCACTCTGAACTTACATGTGACAGGGTTATAACAGCGATACCCTTTCTGCTCTAAAGAGTATCCAATAAAAACACATTTTTCTGCCTTTGGATCAAGCTTCTTCCATAGCTCATCTGGCACATGAACGTATGCAATACAGCCAAATACCTTCAAGTGCAATACATCAGGCTTCTTGCCAGTAAAGCATTCTTCAGGAGTCATCCCATGAACTGTAGCTGTGGGAGTTCTGTTCATAATATAAACAGCAGTATGAACATCCTCAGACCAAAAAATGCTTAGGCATATTCAGCCATCAAGGCACGTGCAACTTCTGCAATATGCCTGTTTTTCCTTTCTACAACCCCATTTTGCTGTGGTGCATACCTGCATGTGGACTGTCTCTTTATCCCATGAGACCTCAGAAAATCACTGAACTCATTTGAGAGGTACTCTCCCTCTCCATCTGACCTCAAGCACTTTACTTTCAAGCATGTTTCTCTTTCAACTGCAGCCTTGAAAGTTCTAAAGTGCTCAAACGCTTCACTCTTTTCCTTCATAAAATATACATTTTGTGTAGGCCCCCAAATGTCTGTATGCACAACATCAAGGATATTTCTGCTTACATCTCTGTCATGTGAAAAGGGTTGTCTTGCCTGCTTACCAAACTGACATGCTTCGCATACCTTATGAAATTCTGCAACTCTAAATGTAGGCAAACCTGTAACCAACCCTTTGGACTGTATTAATTTCAGCCTTTGTACATTTGCATGTCCAATGCGTTTGTGCCAAATTTCAATATCTGCAACAACACCTTTTCCTTTAGCATACATAGCAGCATTCATAGTAGGAATTCCAACATCCAGAGTAAACATACGTCCAACTCTACTTCCCTTTGCAACTAACCTGCACTTGTCTCATTGAAGTCTTCTACAAAACAGCCCTTTGCATTAAATCTCACTTGCAGCCCTTGCTCTACCATTTCACCGACTGACACCAAGTTCTTTGTAATAGATGGCACATGTAATACATCTGAAAGACTCTTTGTCTTACCATCATGCAAGGACAAGGAAACTTTTCCAATGTGTGAAATTGGGTGGCATGAATCATCACCCGTCTGCAGATAACCTGCATTTTGTAAATCCTGCATCTCTCCAAACCATTCTGCATGGCTGGTCATATGATTGGATGCACCTGAATCAACATACCAAACATCATCATGTGTTCCCTTTCCTGTAACAACATTCAACATATGCTACATAACAAACATACGTTCATTTTTGTCTTCATTATGTCGTGAAGATGATGCATAGTTTCCTTGCTGCAACTTATCACTGCGGATATCATCTTTCTTAGCATAACATTGGGCTGCAATATGACCTGTTTTGCCATAGTAGTGAGACACAATACCAGAGCTGTTAGAACCTCTGTTCTGCCATCCACCTCTTCCTCTAAAGTTCCCCCTGCCTCTAAAGTTACCACGACCTCTTGAAACCTGCATATCGCTAAATTGCTGATTCAATCTGTTTTGTTGGTTGTCACTACCACGTGTTGTACCATGGCCTCTTGAAGAGAACCTGCCACATCCCCTTCCTGAACTGGAGTAGAAAGCTTGGATACATCCAACTCTACTTCCCTTTGCTACCAACCTGCACTTGTCATTGAAGTCTTCTACAAAGCAGCCCTTTGCATTAAATCTGACTTGCAGCCCTTGCTCTACCATTTGACCGACTGACACCAAGTTCTTTGTAATAGATGGCACATGTAATACATCTGAAAAACTCTTTGTCTTACCATCATACAAGGACAAGGGAACTTTTCCAATGTGTGAAATTGGGTGGCATGAGTCATCACCCGTCTGCACATAACCTGCATTCTACAAATCCTGCATCTCTCCAAACCATTCTGCATGGCTAGTCATATGATTGGATGCACCTGAATCAATATACCAAATATCTTCATGGGTTTCCTTTCATGTAACAGCATTCAGCATATGCTGCATAACGAACAAACGTTCATTTTTGTCTTCATTCTGTCGTGAAGACGATGCATAGTTTCCTTGCTGCAACTTACCACTGCGGATATCATGTCTCTTAGCATAACATTGGGCTGCAATATGACCTGTTTTGCCACAGTAGTGGCACACAATACCAGAGTTGTTAGAACCTCTGTTTTGCCATCCACCTCTTCCTCTAAACCTCCCCCTGCCTCTAAAGTTACCACGACCTCCTGAAACCTGCATATTGCCAAATTGCTGATTCAATCTGTTTTGCTGGTTGTCACTACCACGTCCTATACCACGGCCTCTTGAAGAGAACCTACCACGTCCCCTTCCAGAACTGGAGTAGAAAGCTTGGACCTGTTCACCACTTCTTTCAGATGTCTCACTCTGCATGTTGATCTCTTCAGTGATCATAAGGGAGACCAATTCATCGAAATCTGGAAATGGCTTTCTGACATATACGGAAGTTACAAAAGACTTCCAAGCCTTTTCATTGTTAAGTCCACCCAAGGTAGACGACACCAAATCATCATCATCGGGCATTGCATCAATCGCTGCCAATGCATCTGCAATGCTTCTTACCTTCAGTGCATACTCATTGATAGACATCTTCCCTTTCTTTAATGTATTTAACTCTTGCTTGAGTTGAATCTTTCGTGCCTTTGTATTTACAGAAAACATACTTTCAAGTATGGTCCAGGCTGCATATGAATTCTCTGCATTTCTAATGTGTCCCAGCATATTATTGTCAATTACTGCAGACAACCAATACATGACCTTTTTATCCTTTGCATTCCATTCTTTCCGTGCCTTTGTTTCTTCTGCAGTTGGAGGATCACTCATCTCCGGTTCCTTTTCTTCACCTGAAACGAACTCGTAGAGGCCTTTTCCAATAAGGAAGTTCGTGACACGGAACTTCCATGAAGGGTAGTTGTTCTTGTCGAGCTTCTCAATGATGGGGCTTCCACTGTTCTCTGCCATTATCACAAAATTAATACCAAACAGCAAGCAAATCTTCTGCAACCCTTGACCTGTAGTACACAGCAATACACCAGACAGTCTTTTTCACTGTCTGCTCAACAATACATGCAATCTGCAACCAGTTTGCAAATAAACCTTGTGTTTACTCACTGGTAAACACCTTTGAACTTACAGATCTGAAATCTATAACCTGCGCACCCACGTTCGGTCAATACAGTCGAAGTCACAGCGTACCCTGAAACTGTTGTCTGCAACCTTGCGACTCTAAAACAGGCCCTGAAATGGCCTCAGATGCCCAAAATAACTGCGGGAAAGCCCTAAAGGGCTTTTTGCAGAATACACAGCACTCTTCGCGCACACCAAATCTCACTGCAATCTGAGATTTTTGCTCTGCCCTGCTTCCGGTGCCTCCACAGGCACTATCCAAGAGAAAGAGTTGAAGGATGGGAGAGCTTCTTACCCGTGGCTTGCTTGCTCGAACCTTGCTTCTTCTCCTTTGCTTCAACCTTCGAAATCAGCCTCTCTCAATGGCGCGGCTCTGATACCATGTCAAGAATCGCGTGGTGGAGGAGGTTGCTCAAGATGCTGCACCGAACACACACAGAATGCACAAAGAGAAGCTCAAGATACTGCGCCGAACATACACAGAATGCACAAGGAGAAGCTCACTCAAGGGACAAGAAGAGAGATGGAGGCCAAAAACGTTTTCTTGCTGGTTTCTTCTTCTTCTTTCACACTCTTTACAATGTACACAAAGTATAGATAAGATACAACATAAAGGAAAGTGGCCTACTAAGTCAAACAATGCATAACCGACTACACTAGTCAACTGGCGCTATAACTATGCCAGCTGTAAATAGGTGTAACAACCTGAATATAATAAGTAATGAGTCAATGGCCATGTGTGAGTCATAATGACCACTGACGTGCTAAGTGTAGTCGTGTGGACCCATCTAACCAGGCGGTCCATCATCAATGTCCACATGTATTGAGCTTGTCATCTCAACACTAAAGGAAAAGTGTTGTTGCAGGTATTGAAATTTGGCACAAACACATTGGATATGCAAATGTACAAAGGCTGAAATTAATGCAGTCCAAAGGGTTGGTTACAGGTTTGCCTACATTTAGAGTTGCAGAATTTCATAAGATATGCGAAGCATGTCAGTTTGGTAAACAGGCAAGACAACCCTTTTCACATGACAGAGATGTAAGCAAAAATATCCTTGATGTTGTGCATACAGACATTTGGGGGCCTACACAAAATGTATCTCTTGGAGGCAATTCATACTTTGTCACATTCATTGATGATTGTTCTAGAAAGCTATGGGTATATTTTATGAAGGAAAAGAGTGAAGCGTTTGAGCACTTTAGAACTTTCAAGGCTATAGTTGAAAGAGAAACAGGCTTGAAAGTAAAGTGCTTAAGGTCAGATGGAGGGGGCGAGTACCTCTCGAATGAGTTCTGTGATTTTCTGAGGTCTCATGGAATAAAGAGACTGTTCACATGCAGGTATACCCCACAGCAAAATGGGGTTGCAGAAAGGAAAAACAGGCATATTGCAGAAGTTGCACGTGCCTTGATGGGGCTGAAAAGAATATGCCTAAGAATTTTTGGTCTGAGGATGTTCATACTGTTGTTTATATTATGAAAAGAACTCCCACAGCTGCAGTTCATGGGATGACTCCTGAAGAATGCTTTACTAGCAAGAAGCCTGATGTATCACACTTGAAGGTATTTTGTTGTGTTGCATATGTTCATGTGCCAGATGAGCTATGGAAGAAGCTTGATCCAAAGGCAAAAAAATGTGTCTTTATTGGATACTCTTTAGAGCAGAAAGGGTATCATTGTTATAACCCTGTCACATGTAAGTTCAGAGTGAGCAGAGATGTCATCTTTGATGAAATGAGCAGTTGGTATGCATCTAGTGGTGATGCATTGGATGATCATGATGATCATGACACTCATGTGTAGGCTAAAAAGCAAGAATCACGGACTCTTAGTGGACCAGAGACATCATCTGGTATTCCTTGGTCTGGGAGACTAAGGAGTAGCTCTACATCTTCAGGTGCATCTAGTAGCACTACAGGTAAAGACAAAGGAAAGAATAAAGTGTCAGATGGCATTGATGCAGTTCTTGATGGAGACTCTAGTGGCTCAGAGAGCTTGGATGATGAGCTTGGCATTCCTTCTGTCAGGACACCAGGTGTACAGAGAGCTCATAGTAATGTAAAGGCTCCATTGAGTGATCCGGTGGTATGCAGATCTAGTAGGGTCAGGTACCCTGTTAAAAGATTTGGTTTTAAAGGTTATGCAGCTCACCATTATGCTTATATGGTGAAACTAGTTGAGGATGTTGAGCCTACTTGTTTTGAGGATGCTATTGGTCTTACTCATTGGGATACAGCAATGGATGAGGAGATGGCTGCATTAGAGGCCAATAAGACTTGGGATCTAGTATCATTGCCGAAGGGCAAGAAAGCTATTGGATGTAAGTGGGTTTATAAGATTAAGCACAATGCAGATGGTTCTATTAGTAAGTACAAATCTAGGCTGGTTGCAAAAGGCTATGCCCAGAGATATGGCATAGATTATGAAGAAACCTTCAGTCCAGTTGCTAGGATGGCAACTGTCAGATGTGTGACTGCTTTGGCAGCAGTCAAAGGTTAGAGGTTGTAGCACTACTAGCGGATACATGTTCTCTCTTGGTAGTGCACCAGTTACTTGGAGCAGCAAAAAGAAATCTACAGTTGCTTTGTCGAGTACAGAGGCTGAGTATAGAGGTGCTGCTGTTGCAGCATGTGAGGTAGTATGGCTGCAAAAGTTATTGGCTGATTTAGATGTGCAGGTGGAAGGTCCAGTTGTCATTTATTGTGACAACATGAGCAGTATACAGTTGGCTAAGAACCATGTGTTCCATGCCAAGACAAAACATATTGAGGTGCACTACCACTTTGTGAGAGAGAAGGTACTAGCAGGTGAGATTGACTTGGTGTATATCAACACACAGGATCAGATAGCTGACATCTTCACGAAGGCATTGGGTATAGAGAATCTTCAAAAGTTTCGAAGCTTACTTGGAGTCGCAGAGATGTAGTTGAGCTTGAGGGGGAGTGTTGAGATGACAAGCTCAACACATGCGGACATTAATGATGGACCGCCTGGTTAGATGGGTCCACATGTCTACACTTAGCACGTCGGTGGTCATTATGATTCTCACATGGCCACTGACTCATTTCTTATTATATTCAAGTTGTTACACCTATTTACAGCTGGCATAATTATAGCGCTAGTCAACTAGTGTAGTCGGTTATGCATTGTTTAACTTAGTAGGCCACTTTTCTTTATGTTGTATCTTATCTATACTTTGTGTACATTGAAAAGAGTGTGGAAGAAGAAGAAGAAACCAGCAAGAAAACGTTTTTAGCCTCCATCTCTCTTCTTGTCTCTTGAGTGAGCTTCTCCTTGTGCATTCTGTGTGTGTTCGGCGCAACATCTTGAGCAAGTTCCCCCTCCACGCAATTCTTGATACAAAATCCTGTTATGTTTCTCTTAAGGGAGGACATAATAAACTTGCTCATAGGTATTATGGTCCATTCCAAATAGTTAAGAGAGTTGGGGATCTTGCCTATCAACTTGACTTACCTTCAACTACACGCATCCACTATGTCTTTCATGTATCTCAGCTCAAGAAATATGTTGGTCTTGAAATTGAAGTTCTTGAAGAACTAGCTCCCCTTGATAAAGATGGTTTGATCATATATGAACTTGAAAAGATCATTGGTAAGTGGGAGAAAGTTCTAAGAAATGGAGTTCTTGTGGAGTATCTTATTAAGTGGAAGGGTTTGCCTATGGAAGAATCTTATTGGCAATATGCTTCCTATTTGGAATAATTTCCATGGCTTCTTCAAGAGGATAGTTCATTCATTGGATAGTAATTAGCTTGTTGTAATAAATTTCTCTTCTAAAGTTAAGTGATTTATCTTCATCAAAATTTGATTTTGATTCATAGCTAGATACTACATATTATCCTCTACATTTCTATACCTCACACATGGAAATTGGACACTTCTACTTCAAGATATGGCCAGATTTGTACTGCAGCCTATTGTGGACAGCCTACAATGGTTTGTTCCATTTACATGGTTTTTCTTCATCGACTTATTTGTTCTTCTTCAGCATGAGCTCCTATTTCAACATGACTTCATCTATTTCAAGCTATTCTTGTACTCATCCTTGTATCTTGTTCCCAAATTCAGCTTTGAGAATAAAGCTCTTCTAGGTGGGGATGACTTGTAATAGAGTAAAAGTGCCTAAATGCCTTAGTCAATATTTAGCCTACTAGGGTTAAGTATAAAAGGATACGTTGTAACTAGCCTAGCATCTTTTTGCCATTTTACAACATTACATGTTTCAGGTCTCAACCTCCCACCATCTAAGAGGGTGAATACTCTTGGCCACCATAGCTTGGGGTGCATATCATGTTGCACCCTCTCATCATTTGATTCTTAGCCATTTATGGTAATATCATTTCATGCCCAGCCACCTTGGCTATGGTTTCTTGGCATTTAGTCTATTTCTTTGTATTTTCAGTTTAATGGTTACATGTGGGAATTAGCTTCTTTACAAATATCCTAGTACACTTAGTGTGTTGATGAAAGGTGAGAAGGATCGAAGCTTGCACACGAGCTATGGCGGGAGAGCAAGAGCAAGAAAGAGAGAGACAAGAAATGGGAACTCCAACAGTCACAATGTGTGACCGGGCCTTCCTTTATTTACTAGCCACTAAAATGAATGTAAAGAATAAAGTGATGTGACGGGCGCCCGCCACCTGCAGTGTGCAGTGGCAGGTACTGTCAGTGTAATAATACACGGGGTGGCACGGCAGAGGTGCCTTTACCCCAACAACCTCCCACTTAAAGGCGAATCTGCCCCAGTGAGAGAGAAAAGAAAAGAAAATGACAGTACAACTGTACATAGGTACAAGGGATGAGGAAAGGCAACATCTCATCCAATGCCCATCAATCTCCTGAGGAAGGCAAAGCGCTTAGTAGTGAGGCTTTTCATGAGCAGATCTGCAAGATTCTCGTCAGTGGAGATCTTGACAAGGTCAACAGACTTGTCCTCCACGACACCATGTATGAAGTGATACCTCACCTCAATGTGTTTCGTCTTCGCATGGAAGACTGGATTCTTAGCCAATTGAATGGCACTCATAGAATCCGAATGCAGTGTAGGTATAGCATCAATCCCAAGGTCAGCAACTATACGGCCTAGCCATATGGCCTCCTTGCAAGCCTCAGTGGCTGCAACATACTCGGCCTCAGTGGTAGACAAAGCCGTACACTTCTGAACCCTAGACATCCAAGAGACAGCACCTCCAGCATAGGTGAATACATAGCCAGAAGTGGACTTCCTACTATCTGCATGTCCTGCATAATCGGAGTCAGTGTACCCCATGACCCCTGTATCCTGGCTGCCATAGCAAATACACATATCTATTGTGCCCTTCAGGTACCTCATGATACCTTCACGGCATCCCAATGTTTCCTGCCAGGTGTAGCCATATAGCGTGCCACAATACCAACTGCAAAGGCAATATCTAGACGAGTGGCTATCATGGTATACATCAAACTACCCACGGCTGAAGCATAAGGGATCTGGGCCATCTCGGCCCTCTGTTCATCTGTCTGCGGACAATCGGCCTGTGATACCTTCACATAAGAAGGCAATGGACAGCCAATAGGCTTTACGTCCTGCATGCGGAAGCGCTCAAGGACTTTATGAATATACTCTCTCTGTGACAAGTAGAGGAGTCCCTGATGCCTGTCGCGTCTAATGCGCATACCAAGTATGTGAGAGGCCTGTCCCAAATCCTTCATCTCAAAGCTCTTCTTTAGCTGAGATTTAAGAGCATCTAGCTCATCATGAGCTTTCCCTGTTATCAGCATATCATCCACATAGAGTACCAAAATAAGCAATGAACCATCACGGGCTTTCTTCGTGTAAAGACACGGATCCATAGCACTCCTGCTGTAGCCCTGTGACTGCATAAAGGCATCAAACTTATGATACCATTCCCTAGGTGCTTGCTTCAAGCCATAAAGACTTTTCTTCAACTTGCACACTAGGTGCTCCCTGCCAGGTTCTGCAAAGCCCTTAGGCTGCTCCATATAGATCTCATCATGCAAGTCCCCATGTAAGAAAGCCGTCTTGACATCCATCTGATATAGATCTAAGTCAAGCTGAGCAACCAAAGCCAAGACCAAGTGCATGGTGGTCATCTTAACCATAGGAAAAAGACCTCATCAAAGTCTACACCATGCTTCTACTTAAAACCCTTTGTTACCAATCTAGCCTTGTATACCGGCTTGGGGTGTCCAAGGGTACTTTTCAGCTTGTACACCCACTTGCATGGCAAAGCCTTCTTGCCCTTAGGCAAGGCAACCAAATCCCAAGTCTCATTTTTATGCAAGGAGTCAATCTCAGACTGCATAGCCCTCTCCCAGGAGTGACTGTCACCCCTACGCATAGCCTCATCATAAGTGAAAGGCTCTCCTACATCTATAACCAAAACATAATGCATAGAGGGCTGAAATCTATGAGGTGGACGTCTATCTCTAGCAGATCGTCTCACTGCAGGCTCTGATACCTGTCCAACTGCCTGTCCAACACCCTGACCATGAGCATTTGCTGCAGCTGTAGGCTGTCCAACTGGCTGTGCAGGAGCTCTAGGCTTCTCCTGAAAGATCACTCTGCGGATCTCAACCACCTTCTCAGGCTGCCTGTGCATCTTGTCTTCATGGAAGACTACATCATGGCTACGTACTATTTTCCACGCCTGCGGATCCCATAGGTGATAGCCCATCTCTCCTGAATCACCATAACCAAGAAAGATGCATTTAATGCTCTTTGGATCCAACTTACTCCTCTTGTCCTTGGGCACATGGCAGAATGCCTCACATCCAAAGACACGGAGATGCGCATAAGAGGGTGGCTTACCAGCCCAAACTTCCTCTGCCATCTGGAAATCCAATCCACTAGAAGGAGATCGGTTTATGACATGCACTACCGTACTAACTGCCTCATCCCAAAAGCTCTGTGGTAGGCCTGCATGGCTAAGCATAGAGCGGACACGCTCCTGAATAGTCCTGTTCATGCGCTTAGCCAAACCATTTTGGGCGGGGGTGTAAGGGGCGGTCAACTGACGCTTAATACCCCTGTCATCACAAAACTGCTCAAAAGCACGTGAGACATATTCTCCCCCATTGTCAGTCCTAAGGCATTTCAGTCTATACCCAGTCTGGTTCTCAACAAGAGCAAGCCAACGCTGAAAGACTGCCAAGATATCAGACTTTTGCTTTATGGGATAAGCCCACACTTTCCTAGAAAAATCATCAATGAAGGTAACAAAGTACTTCGCGCCACCCATAGACATACACGGCATGGGCCCACAAACATCTGAATGCACCAAAGCCAAGGGCTCACTCATGCATGGCCTACCCGATTTCTTATGCGTAGACCTATTCTGCTTACCATAAAGACAATGATCACACGAGTCAAAACGTGCATAGTCCAAAGGCCGAAGATACTGCAAACTAGATAACATTTTCATTCCCTTCAAAGACATATGCCCCAAACGGGCATGCCAAAGTGATACATGTGGGATAGAGCCCACTGCCAAAACATGGTCTACAGAAGACCCAGATACAACAAGAGGATAGAGGCTGCCAGCCTTGGCACCTCTAGCAAGCACGTCTACCTCTGGTAATCTTCCAGGCAGAATCTCCAAAACAGACATGAAACCCTGCATCATCCAACTGTCCTGCAAACATAAGACTGCGCGTAAGCGCAGGTACATGACGTACATCCCTGAGCAAAAAGGAACTGCCAGTGGAAAACTGCAACTGAATATTTCCATAGCCCACAATATCAAGAGGCCTATCATCTCCAAGTCTGATTGATCCAGATACAGTACAGTAAGAGTGAAACCACTCACGGTAAGGCGTCACATGGAAGGACGCACCTGAATCCAATAACCAGCATTGTGCATACATACTAGGTGTCTCAGTCAAGTGTGAGGCATCAGAAGAACTAGCTGCAAGTATGAACTCATCACTACCATCGGAATCCTCGGTCTGCGTGACATTAATTTCTTCAATCTTGACGCTGGACTTCGCAGGTACTATGCTGTGATCAGAGGACTTCTCCTGCACTTTCTCTTTCCCCTTATCCTTGCGCTTCTCATTGTGCAACTCATGACACTGTGGTCTGATATGGCCCTTTTTCCCACAATGATGACAAGTGACATTAGCATTGCGTCCACGCAACTTACTACGCGACTTTCCACGAGATTTAGACCGACCCTTCTGCGAGTCACGGCCACGGCCATGACCACGATCATTCCTGTCATTCCTGCCTCTAACTGTCAAAGCATGTGAAACACGAGAGGCATCCAAGTTTTTGCAATTAACCTCTTCCTGCAGAAGAGCACTCTCAACATCATTCAGTTTCAGAGTAGCACTAGAGGCACATAGGGCAGTGCGGAATACATCCCATGACTCATTCAGAGTCCCAAGCAAGAAAAGAGGAGTTACTTCCTCTCCAAAGGTGATATCCTGCAAAGTCAGGTTCTTCAGTATAGCATGGAACTGGCTCAAGTGAGCTGACATAGTCGCATTATCCTTCATGCGGCGCAGATCCATAAGCTGCTTCAACCAGTACATCTGACTCGCCGGACTTTTCTTATCATAAAGATTCTTGATCTTATTCCATAGATTCCATGCACTCTGTGCTTCCTCAAATACATTATAATGTACCTGTTCAGTGAGAGACAATACAATCGTGGACTTGCATAGCTCATCAAGTTCAAGCCAGTCGTCATTGTCCATAGTTTCAGGCTGCTCCCCGCTCAACCGAAGTGGCTTAATCTGAGATTTTTGCACCAAGACCTGCCAAATTTGACTCTTCCAATAAGAGTAGTTGGTACCATCCAACTTGGTGATGTTAAATATGGCATTATCAGTCAAAGAGGATGCCATAATGCAGGCTGGAAATGCACAGACAATGTAAAACTGCTGGCTATTTTACTGCAGAAAATGCTCAAAATCTGCTGAAATGAGCTCCAAATGGTGAGAAAAGTGTGCCAAAAGATGCTGCCCACTTAGTACTAGGTGTAGTACACCAAATCAGGATATTTTAGCATAAAAAATACTGCTCAGTCCACCAATAAATGCTTGCTGTAATAAATTTCAGAATTGCAATAATGAGAGCAAACTGTCCCAAAACTGGATCTAATGTCAACTAAACAATGCTAGGTCCAAATCCGGCATAAAGAGGACAAAGCAAAGCCAAATGATAGTGAAAATACATGAGCATAACACCGAGAGATGTCAAATAGCATCTGCCAGTAAGAGGCACACCCCCAGACAATCCAAGCAAAATGTACTTGCAAAACCTGACACAAATAGGTGTCTACTCAAAGGAAAGCAGATCCAAAATTGAGACTCGGCTCATAAGCATCCTATGAACCAAGACATATATTCAATGCAATATCCAATTGTCGGAGTATAATCCTAAAGTCTCAATACATCTGTAACTGCTCAATGACATAGACTGCTCCAATACATGTAACTGCTCCAATAGCATGTAATCCCTGCTCAAGGTCAAGTAAGCATGCAAGATGCTCCCACTGGCACAAAAGGCGTACAAACGAGCTCAAGGGCTCAAGCAACCCAAGACAAAGTACCAGTGACAAGTGACCAAGTCAATGCGTCATACGCATCCCAAGAGCATGACATACATGAAGCAACTGATGGAAGCAACCAAGTAAATGATCAAACTGAGTCGGAAATGCTCAAATACATCCAAGGCAAAGCTCCCAATGTTGGTAAAGCATAGATGAACCAAGTGGCATATATCACGAACCAAAGCATGTAATGTATGAAGCCTAACTGTCAAGCATATACATGAGGCATAAGCAGTCCAAGAGCATGCCAAGTCGGTCCAAATGCCAGTGAATACCAACCAAGACGGAGCTTATGTGTAGCTCAAATACATTCCATAGATTCAAACATGAGCTCAAAGTCGTCCCCAAATGTCAGATACATGATGGCAAATCCCAAAGCATACATCTAGTATCAATAGGTAAGTGACAAAGCATCCAAAGTACCTTCAGCCCACTGTTATTACAGCCAAGTTTGACTGTCAAAACTGAGAAATTCCAGCCAATATTTCAGGCCAAAATCATGGCATAATCATGTGCATACATTCCCAAGGCACTAGGCATCATGTAGGCCGCATACGGGCATCAAACAAGGTAACCGGAGTAGAGTATAAGCATCAAATGCCAATGCCAAGTGTGGATGCCCTGTCTCCAGCACTGTATAACAGTAAATGACAGTCCCAAATCAGCCAATATTTCAGGCCAAAATCATGGCATAATCATGTGCATACATTCCCAAGGCATTCGGGCATCAAGTAGACCACATACAGGCATCAAATAGCACAACCGGAATGGAGTGTAAGCAACAAATGCTAATGCCAATGGTATTGCCCTGTTTTCAGCCTATTATGATAGTTTATGACAGTCCCAAATCTGAAGAAATCAGCCCCAAATGATCAAGACCAATGCCCAAAGCTTGAATGACATCAAACATGAAGTCTAATAGCCCTCTTGATCAAGGTAGAGAGCAAGAAGCAACGGCCAAGTGTGGAGCTGAAGTAGACGAGTGCTAACAGCCTGGAAAAAATGGTGCAATCTGCCCTGTTGGTGCTGAACTTGCTGCTGCTCCACATGGGCTGAAAGGGGGTAATGGGGGGCTCAAGAAGGGCCTATCAAAGGCCTATGACAAGCCTCTTTGAGCCTTGATAAGTGTAAGGCACAATATGAGGGGAATAAGCTTCAAGGGTTTGAAGCCATGGCTGCCCTTGATGTTTGCAACCTATAGACTGAAATAAAACCCTGAAAGAATGATCAAATACCTCAGTACCAATGCCTTGAAGGTGCCTCAATAGGCCGGAAAGGTGCTCGGGAAGCCGGGGAGTGACGGGAGCTCGGGGAGATCAGATATGGCTGCCGGGATGGAGATCCAATGCGTGAAGGGAGTCGATGCGAAGGTAGAGAAGCACCAAGTCGAGCTCGAGCAAGAGGAAGCCAAGCTCTGATACCAGTTGAAAGGTGAGAAGGATCAAAGCTTGCACGCGAGCTATGGCGGGAGAGCAAGAGCAAGAAAGAGAGAGACAAGAAATGGGAACTCCAACAATCACAATGTGTGACCGGGACTTCCTTTATTTACTAGTCACTAAAATGAATGTAAAGAATAAAGTGACGTGATGGGCACCCACCACCTGCAGTGTGTAGTGGCAGGTACTGTCAGTGTAGTAATACACGGGGCGGCACGGCAGAGGCGCCTTTACCCCAACAGTTGATAGAATAGAATGCTCCTCCACACTTGAGGTAAGGCAACCTTCATTCCCATGTCTAAGCTCATTAGTCTCATCAAATCCTTAATTAGCCAAAAAAAGGCTTGGAACAATGTCAAGCTCAAGCTAGCTCAAGCTCAAACATAGAAACCTTGAGTTGATCCCACCAATTTCTCATTGGAGATCCAACAAGTAGGTACACAATACAACCAACACACAATAGTAGATCATGCAAGATTGGTGAACAAGAAGTGTTGAGAAATAAGACATAGGATAGGTCTATATTCTATGTATGCATAATTAAAGTAAAAACTATGTGTGAAGTGACTTAAAGGTCAAAAGGTATCTATCACTTTTGGGGACACTTTGTGTGTACTGTTGACAATGGAAGAATGAGAAGAATGAAGATGAAGATGAAGAATATCTCTTGAACCTCCATATCTTGTGCCATTGTTCCTTCCATTTTGCATCCACTTCTATTCTTTTTTCAAGAAGCAAAGAGAAAATTGAGCAAGTACATTTTGATACAGGTAGCTGAATTTATCTGAACATAATGGATAGACAAGCATAGAAAAGAGATAAAGCTAAACAAGTCAAATTGAATCCTAGACCTAGCAAGAGGACCCAGATTGAGGAAACACATAGGAGGCTAGACCATCAAATGATCTCACCACCTCCAAGCTCATAATAAAATGGCTATTAGACATGAGTGCAGTGGATGGGAACAATGTTGCACTTTCTAGTTCAATTCTAACAAGGTTTAGAAGTAACACTTGGATTAAGTATTCAATCAAAAATTCCTTGAGAAGTACAAAGCACATGATGACCCATACAACTTCATTGAATTGTTTGAACAAGTCTATGAGGCAAACAACCTCCAAGATATTGATAAAAGAGTAGAATACTTCTAGCTATGCCTAGGTGAAAAGGCCAAACTTGGTTTACTAACATGGATGATGTTAAGAAGAACAACTTCAATGCGCTCAATAACTTGTTCATCAAAAGGTCCTATAAAGCAAGTTATGCAAACAAACTCATGAACATGAGGCAAAAGGATAGGGAGGAAATTTGGGACTACATCATGCACATGAACACTTTTTGCAAGAGAATTGTGCAGCTAAGAGACCCACTCTACTTATATTGATGGAATAAAAAATAAGGAACTATACAAATCACTAGCAAGGAACTTGGGCTTGAGGTGTGACATATATGACAGACATGTATGAAGAGGCCACAAAGCTAAAGAAAAGAAATAACAAAGCCATTCAACCAACATGTATTATTACAATCTAGAGCAAGACTCCAACCACTTATAGAGTGAATAAACTATCTATGAAGATCAAAACAAAGGGAAGGGGACAAATCTCTCACAATTTGTTCAATCTCAAGCTGGAGCTTGTGTAGCTTCAAGAGGCTTTGAAAGGGTGTTCTATGAGACCCAATGTGCAATGCGTACATTAAAAAGGCAACCACCTATTGGTGGGATGTCTCAAGCCTCAACTGAGGTCATGCATAAATTGTTGGAGATTTGAGCATGATGCAACCAACTACCTAGTGCCATAGAGATTACCTTACTCTCAATCTTACATTAAAAATCCATATCTAATAAGTAGGCAAGATCACTATGGACAAGGAGCCCCATTAGCTCTACTTGCACCTAATGATCAGACACCTAGGGTTTGTATCAACTTGACAGGAATACCTAGACCCCTTGCACTAATCGTGCCACTTCCACAAAGTGATGCTTCAGTTCACTACGTGGAGGAGCCATTAGATGAAAAATCATGTCAAAACTCATACATCTCATAGGATGAGGAGGGCAATCCAATCCTTATGGATTATCAACTAGTTCTAGTGATGACCTTGGATAGAGGAAGGGGTCGAGGGTTTGGAGGCATGCAACCTCAAGACTCGATGATCTAGTGGAATTAGGGCCACCTTGGGCACTCTCATCTTGCTATCCAGAGTAAGAGCAAGAAATTAGCGACAAGGACGAACAAAGATGCCTTGAATGTGGCATCACATATCTATATGCCGATTGCCTCAAATAAAAAGCTTTCAGTAAGCAAGGCAATCATTTCATCTATGCCTTTAGGTCTCTTTGGAGTTTAAAAGTTGGATGGAGAAGCAACCTTGATCTTGCTTAATTTAATAATAATGTAAGCAAAGCAAGACACAGTGTTAAAACTTGGTCAAAGTAATTTAGATGCTTCATCAATTAGAAAGAAAAACAAGAAGAAAAGGAAGAAGATAACTTAGGA
This sequence comes from Lygodium microphyllum, assembly GCF_053477565.2. Taxonomy (NCBI): domain Eukaryota; kingdom Viridiplantae; phylum Streptophyta; class Polypodiopsida; order Schizaeales; family Lygodiaceae; genus Lygodium; species Lygodium microphyllum. Next base: position 22,567,021 of record NC_141158.1, on the reverse strand, counting down.
GAAACTCAACATCAAAAGTGATAATGCTACCATGCTCTTAATAGGCATACATATCACAGATGCTAAAGTGGCAACCTCAACATCTAAAATGGAAAAGAAAGGGAGCACTAAAATTGAAGAGTACCTTGATCCCATGCAATGAATGCAAATCATAGAGAAGGTCAAAGGCTCAAGCACACTTTAAGGATGCAAAACTAGTGTTGGATCACAATGCTCAGGATTCCTTGAACACAAAGCCATCATTGTCCCCAACAATCGACCATGTTTTTCCACAGACAAGGCCTAGAACCCAAAGTTCCAGAAGGTATAAGTACAAGGAAGTAGATACAAGATTATTAGCTACTCTAACCTCCATGTAAGTATCAATGACTCTCCATTTATCAATGGAGTAGAATCTATTCTATATATTATATAAAGCTTTGCCTTGGGGATCTCGAACCAACCAAAAGGCAAAAGGCTCCCAAGTCTATGTGGCATGCGGAGAAGTTTAGTATTCAAGAAATACAAAGAGATTTTTCTTTGTAATGCTTTGAACTCTTCAACCCAAAGGCATGCAAATGAGGGCCAAAGACAAGAGTGACATTTGCAGTGGTTTTAAAAGCTTTCTTCATGCTTTTTCCCCCATCCACATTCACTAGTTTAGCCTCCATTTTAAATGAGCACCAACTCACTGTCACATCCTTGTATTCATCACCCTCTCTATCAATAGATCGAATATCCAAAATGAACTGTGGAAGTAGTTGAGGTGATAAGCTCCAAGGTGGAAATAAACAATTTAGATAATTAAAGCCCTAGTTAAAGAGTATTAAGGTTCCATTTTCATTTTTATGATTGCCCACTAATACATTCGTGTGTGATATATTCACACACACACACACACACACACACACACACGCGCGCGCAAAGAAATTAAGAAGAAAAGAGAGGAACAAAAAAGGAGAATTTCATAGCACTCTCCCCTCCATCAAGCTACCAACACAAGATAATCCCTTCCTCTTAGCCACCCTGATTCTGTGTTGAGATATCGAGCTCCACTCGTGATATGCCAAGGTGACCGTTGTGCATTTATGTCACCAACTTGTCAGTTGTAGATGCGGTTGGTACACCACCCATGAATAATAGCTACATGATAGCTATCCTTATCTACTCTAGTTCGTGGCTCACTTAGTATGCCACCTTAGTTAGTTGAGTTTGGTTTGAGACCCATATATAGGGTTCTTCTATTTCTTTGTATGAGACTTCTTTTTGGGCTTACACAACTAAGAAGAGAAAAACTGTTTTCAGCCTCCACCTCTGTGTGTATTCCTCCATTGTGCAAGCAAGAGAGCTACAAGTGAGACTCCTTCCTTCTCTCCCACAATCTTGACATGGTATCAGAGCCTTGTTCGTGGTAAGGAGCTCAAGAAAGCAAGCCAAGCTCGCGGTGTTCTGGTAAGAGGAGCAGTGTTGCTTTCATTTTCTGTTTTGGGAGCAGATCTCTGTAGGTAGCACAGCCGAAAATTGCAAGAGTGCATTGTCTCAGGTTGAGACGCCCTTCGGGGCCTGTTTTGAAGGCGGAAGTTTTCTGCACGCACTCAGGAAAAGGCCCTGTTTTATGCTGTGCGACCACTGTTCTACAGGTCGATGAAAAGTTACCACAGAGATTGCATCGTATGCTTGTGTGCAGAGACATTGGGAGTTACAAAATCATCCTTGGTTCCTGTTTATGCAAAATCGTCACTAGGAAGTGACTGTGTGATCAAATACCACTTTCGCCAGTTTTGCAGATTTGCCCTTGTGAGGGTGAAGCTGTGTTTTTTGCAGTGACAGAATTTTTTGCAGTATTTTGTAATGGCGTCTAATTCTCTTTCACAGATTGTAACTGAAAAGCTTGACAAGAACAACTTCCAAGCATGGAAGTTTAGAATGACGAATTTCCTTATGGGAAAAGGATATTAGGAATTTGTTGCAGAAAATGAAGAAGAACCAGTTCTTCCTGATGTTCCCAATCAACAGCAAATGCAGGCATTTAAAGCATGGCATGAGAGAGCCAGGAAAGTTATGTATTGGCTGTCTATTAGCATTTCAGACTCTATGATTGTGCATATTCAGGATGCAAGTACGCCAAAGGAAGCATGGGATACTTTGTCAAAAATATATAGCACAAATACACAAGCCAGGAAAATGCAGCTCAAGCAAGAGTTGCATAATGTGCAAAGAGAAAGTATGAGCATCAATGACTACCACATGAAGGTGAAGAAGATTGCAGATGCACTTGCTTCCATTGGGTTGCCAGTGGAAGATGATGATTTAGTTTCTGTGACCTTGAATGGTCTAGGAAAGGATTATGCACAGTTTCGGACATCCATTTTAGTTCGTAAAAGATTTCCTGATTTTGAGGAGTTGATTGCTCTTCTAATTTCTGAGGAGCAGAGAAATGGTGGTGCATCTTCTTCAGGAGGAACTTCAAAAGAATTTGTCTTCTACTCAAATGCTGGAAGAGGTAGAGGCAGAGGTAGAGGAGGCCGATTTGGAGGCCATGGTAGAAATCAGAATATGCAGCAGACTCAAGAAAACCAATCCTATGGAGGAGGACATGGTAACTCTAGAGGCAGGGGGAGCCAAAGAGGTCATGGTGGATGGCAAAGAGGCCAAAATGCAAACAGTAATGTTGAATGCTACTACTGTGGTAAAATGGGTCATATGGCTAAAGACTGCTATAAAAAACAGAATGACATCATGAATGGAAAACTGCAACAAGGAAATTATGCATCTTCTAGTAGACAGGGTGATGACAGAAATGAGCATTTGTTTATAGTGCAGCACATGAACAATTCTGTGACAAGTGCAGAAGAAAGCAACGATGTGTGGTATGTTGACTCAGGTGCATCAAACCACATGACAGGTCATGCAGAATGGATGGAGGATGCAAGGAAAATGGAAAGACCAGGATTTGTGGAGACTGGTGATGATACTGCACATCCTATTGTGCAGATTGGAAAAATTCCTTTGTCTATGCAGGATGGGAAAAAGAAATACATGTCCGATGTATTTCATGTCTCGAATATCACCAAGAATCTGGTTTCTGTTGGTCAAATGGTTGAGCAGGGCTTGCAGGTCAGATTTAATCCTCATGGATGCTTTGTTGAGGATATGAAAAATAAAGGTCGCTTGATAGCAAAAGGAAAGAAGAAGGGCAGAATGTTTACGTTGGATGCAGACATGTCTGAATTGAGTGCAGCAATGTTTGTACATGGGACCGGTGTAGTTGCAAATATTGATATCTGGCATAAACGCATTGGTCATGTTAATGTACAGCGACTTAAATCAATGCAGGCCCAAAATATTGTTGCAGGATTGCCAAAATTCAAGGTTGCAGAAATGCATAAGGTATGTGAAGCCTGTCAGTTTGGAAAACAGGCAAGGAAACCATTTCCTAGACATGTTCAAGAAAGTAAAAAGCCATTGAAATTAATCCACTCTAATGTGTGGACTGCTAAAGCTGCATCTCTTGGAGGCTATTATTATTTTGTCACTTTTATTGATGACTATAGCAGAAAAGTTTGGGTGTATTTTATGAAAAAGAAAAGTAAAGTTTTTGGGCATTTCAAAACTCTTAAAGCTATGGTTGAAAAAGAAACAGGCCTGCAAATAAAATGCCTAAGGTCAGATGGAGGGGGAGAGTACCTCTCAAATGAGTTTGCAAGGTTCCTGCAAGAGCATGGCATAAAGCAGCAATATTCATGTAGTCATACCCCACAGCAAAATGGAATTGCAGAAAGGAAAAACAGGCATATTGGAGAGGTATCTCGTGCCATGCTTAATGAAAAAGACCTGCCAGATTTTTACTGGGCTGAAGCAATTGCTACAGCAGTCTACATAATGAACAGGACTCCCACTGCAGCAATACATGGGATGACTCCAGAGGAGAGGTATACTGGTAGGAAACCAGATATTTCTCATTTGAAAATTTTTGGTTGCATTGCCTATGTACATGTGCCAGATGAGTTGAGATCCAAGTTGGATCCAAAAGCTGAGAAGTGCATCTTTATTGGTTACTCTCTGCAGCAAAAAGGGTATAGATGCTATAACCCTTCTACTCGTAAGTTTACAGTGAGCAGAGATGTTGTTTTTGATGAGATGAGTAGCTGGTATCAACCAGTAAATGTGATTGATGATGTAGATGCACAAAATGGTAATGCTGCACAGAATTCACAGCAGCAGTCACAAAATATTAGTGGACCTGGAGCGTCCTCTAGCAGTGGTTCACATTCTTCGCCATGGACAGGCAGATTGAGATCAGGAGAATCTTCTCAAAGCAATGCAGATAGTGGTATTCAGGTATCACGAAAAGGAAAAGAGAAGGTAGATCAACCCATGTTTGATGTGAATGCAGGTCACTCTTATGTGGATGGTGAATCCAGTGGCTCAGAACAGAGCATTGATGATGAGTTGGGTATTCCTTCTATTGTTACACCTGGAGTAAGGAAGATCAGGGATGTTTTGAGAGCACCTGGGAGTGAACCTACTTTGCGCAGGTCTACCAAAGCTAGGTATCCTGTGGATAGGCTGAAATATGATGGACACTATGCATATATGGTCAAAGTGATACAGGAACCAGAACCCACTTCTTTTGAGCAAGCCATGGGAAAAGAAAAATGGGAGAAAGCCATGGATGAAGAAATGGATGCCTTGGAAGCAAATGCTACATGGGAATTGGTACCTTTGCCTAAAGGTAAGAATGCAATTGGCTGTAAGTGGGTTTATAAGGTGAAGCACAATGCAGATGGTTCTGTGAATAGATACAAGGCAAGATTAGTAGTCAAGGGGTATGCACAAACATATGGCATTGATTATGAAGAAACATTCAGTCCGGTTGCAAGGATGGCAACCGTAAGAGCAGTCATTGCTATGGCTGCATCAAAGGAATGGTCTTTACATCAGATGGATGTAAAGAATGCCTTCTTGCATGGTGATTTGCAAGAAGAGGTATATATGGAGCAGCCACCAGGTTATGTGCATGCTGTTCATCCTGAGTTTGTTTGCAGGTTGAAGAAAGCATTGTATGGCTTGAAGCAAGCACCTAGAGCATGGTCTGACAAGATAGGACAGTATCTTGTCATTATTGGCTTTCAGATTTCCAAGGCATATTTCTCAGAAAGACAGAGAAAGGTATTATGCTACTTGTCATTTATGTTGATGATTTGATTATGACAGGTGACAGTGATGAAGATATCCTTCATGTGAAAATGCTATTGAAACAGAAGTTTGAGATGAAGGATTTGGGAGAGCTGCGTTATTTCTTGGGCATTGAGGTGATTAGATCACCAAGTGGGATACAGCTCTTGCAGAGGCAGTATGGATTGGACATACTGTCCAAATATGGGATGACAGGCTGTAAGTATATTTCAATTCCTTTGGAGCAGAATGTGAAGCTGAGTGCAGATGCAGGTGAGCTTTTGAAAGACTCTACTATGTATAGACGCATAGTAGGAAGTTTGATTTATATGACTATTACCAGGCCAGATTTGAGCTATGTTGTTGGATGGGTAAGTCAGTTTATGCAGGCTCCAAGGAAACCGCATTTGGATGCGGCTAGACGCATACTCAGGTATGTGAAGTCCACATTGCAGTATGGACTATTTAATGAGACTGGGGTTCAGATACAGTTGCATGGATACACTGATGCTAATTGGGCTGGTAGCATTTCTGATAGACGATCTACAAGTGGATATGTGTTCTCTTTTGGGAGTGCTGCAGTCACTTGGAGCAACAAGAAACAGCCTACAGTTGCCTTGTCGAGCACAGAAGCTGAGTACAGGGGTGCAGCAATGGCTGCATGTGAGGTAGCTTGGTTGCATAAGCTACTTTATGATATGCATCAGCCTACAGATGGGCCAATTGTCATTTATTGTGACAACATGAGTAGTATACACTTGGCAAATAACCCAGTCTATCATGCTAGAACAAAGCACATTGAGGTGCATTATCACTATGTGCGGGAGAGGGTCTTACTAGGTCTTATTGATCTAGTTTATGTCAGCACAGAGGATCAGGTAGCTGACATATTTACGAAGGCATTGGGCGCAGAGAAGCTGCGCAAGTTCAGAGACCTGCTTGGTGTGCAGGAATTGGGATTGAGCTCAAGGGGGAGTGTTGAGATATCGAGCTCCACTCGTGATATGCCAGGGTGACCGTTGTGCATTTATGTCACCACCTTGTCAGTTATAGATGCGGTTGGTACACCGCCCATGAATAATAGCTACATGATAGCTATCCTTATCTACTCTAGTTCGTGGCTCAGTTAGTATGCCACCTTAGTTAGTTGAGTTTGGTTTGAGACCCATATATAGGTTTCTTCTATTTCTTTGTATGAGACTTCTTTTTGGGCTTACACAACTAAGAAGAGAAAAACTGTTTTCAGCCTCCACCTCTGTGTGTATTCCTCCATTGTGCAAGCAAGAGAGCTACAAGTGAGACTCCTTCCTTCTCTCCCACAATCTTGACATTCTGAACTACATTCCACTATCTCCCTTTGTTACCCTATCATCCTCCACTATTACCATCACCCATATTGTCTACAAGCCTCTCTCGAAAAACCATAAGGATCTTCTCATGGAGCATACAAGAAGGAAAGGCACATGAAAAGAAAGTTCAGAAGAAAGTCAATATGAATGGCACCCAAAGCAGAGCTTCCAGAGCACAATGCATGGTTTCAACCATGGCCGGTACACCACCTACTTCACAAGCCTACCAAGTTCATCTTAAATTTATAAATTGAAAGGTCTCCTATCAAATATGAAAATTATGAGAAGAGTTAGATCTACTTAGAAATATAGAGTGCTAAAATTATATTGTGGGAGACTCCATTATTATGGGATATCTTTGCAAGCATAATATACCAATGCCATCCATTTACAAGTACTTGCTAACAGGAAGTTGAAAACTATCCTAAAGATGCATGATAAAGGATGGAAACCTTACAAACATGAGATGTGCTTCTATATCATTGCTAGGATTAACTTGCTCAAAGCACTAGTTGATATTTTAGAACCATCACTTGTAAATGTGTCCTTCAAAGGGCAAGATCCTAGCATTGAGTCTCATGAGATTATTATATTCTTGAGAAGAGGGTTATGGTGTGAAATACAAAGCATGGTTGGATTGCTTGGCAAGGGTTATTAAACCATGTCTTAAATTGTTGTTAGAAATGCATAAAAATGACTAGAGATAAAAACTAAGACTCTAAAGCCATTAAGTTATGTCTTGAAATGTAGAAAGGGACTTGGAAACCCTAGGATGAAATAAGGAAGAAGATAATCATTGGATAGCTATGCATTGTATTATGATAGAGGATTAAATATATGCCACTAGATGTTATGCCCTCTTTTGGAGAGGAACTTATGATTTTGTTATCCTAATTGGGGAATTCTTGAAAAGGACTTGTTTGAATTGTTAAGAAGTTACTTTCTTGGTTTTGGAAAAGTGATTATTTCCTAGTCAAAATAGGTTTTTTGCCTTGCTTTTTTATTAAACTTTGAGAATCCCCTAAGAGGGAGATCTATATTTCTTCTAAGGGACTATGAGGCAAGGATTTGATACAAGAATGGGATACCTCCATGATTACTCCATATAAAAGATGATGATAAAGGCAAGTGACTTGGAAAGGCATTGCTTGATATCCTAGCAGAAGGTCACCACGAAAGGTAAGGTTCACTCCTATGGTTGCATGTGGTGTCGTGCTACTATATGAGACACGGTCTGAAAAACCTTGGAGTGCATCATCATTCGGCTTTCTTATTAATCTAAAGAGTCGATGTCATATTAGTCATTAGTGTTAGTGTCCATAGTATGGATAGTTCAAAAATACAGGATTTTGGGACCAAGTTTAGCCTATTTTTGATATTTTGGATATTATTTCTTATAAAATATCTCAAAAAGGTATAGTAAACTTCTAGAATAGGGTGTAATACAAAAAGCAAGTTGCTTTTCAACCAATTTGGGAGATCTCATGCAAAAAGAAGGGGCTTTTGGATTTGCACGGCACACGATCACAATTTTCAAGCAGCAAACAACACTCCAGATTGAGAAGAAGAAGGAGTAATCTTGGAGAATCCTAAGTAAGTGTTCAAGGGTTTTACCCCCATTTCGAAGCCAACAGAACCATCCGATTTGCCATCTGAGCAGCAAAGAAGAAGCTAATATTTGGTGTGCATTTTTGGTCTACCAAGGAGCTTTGCGAGATCTAATGCTTGGAGATTGCTTCCGAGTAGTCCCAGAGAAGGATTTTCTTTACCATCTTAGGTTCTATAAATGTATAGTGCTTTGAATTATTGAGCTTTGTCTTTATATTGTGTAAAGGCTTTGGCAAATTTGAACCCCTTGCCTATTCTTTTTCTTCTCTTCTATCTCCTATTCTCTACTTTGTTCTCTCTCTAATCCTTGGTGGATATGACCTTTCGACTAAAACCCCTTCGACTTTGGTGAACCCAACGTGAAAGGTCATCAGAAGGAAAGATAGCATGGGAGAACCTTCAAGCACAATTTCTAGTGATGTTCTGCAGCAGTTAGTGCAGAATATGAGCATGCTTATGTAGGTACAACAACAACAACTGGTATGTAGGCTTCTGCTCAAATAGAAACTGTTGTGATAAATACTTTGTAGGTAGTAGAGCGTGAGATGAAGTTGTTTAATGGTAGAAATGTATTTGCATATTTGCATACCTATGCTAAAAAGATGGAGTTCTTTGGGGTGGCTCAACTTGGATGGAGTCAATATTTTGTACATGTCACTGTACATGAATTGAAAGCCCGAGTTATTGAATTGTACATGTAGGATGTTGATTGGGTAGCTTTCAAGAAGGAACTCAAGAAAGAATTGTACAATAGAGATACCAATTTGATTACCTGCAAGACTTTCTAGGAGTGGGTTCTACAACCCGATAAGGGTCTTGTGGCTATATAGAGTTATTAAGAGGATTTGAAAGTCAGTTTGAGCAATTAGATCTTGCAAAACAGCAAGCTCTTTTGCAACTTAAAAAATTGAATTATTTCTACAAGCAGCATATTATCTTGAGCTTCAAGAGAAGCTTGATGATTTGTTAGAGAATCAGACTATAGAGACATAACTTAAAATAGAGTTGGGGCATGTTAAGAAAGCTGTTACTACATTGATAAAAAAGCATAGAAGAAGAGAGATATTGCATGTATCTAGCTTGCCCATTGTTATGGGCAAAATAGTTTATATATCCAGTAATAAGCCACCCACTTTTATGGCTAACCCTATGGCTGTACGTGATGTTCCCACTATTAAGGAAGATGTATTAGATAAATTGGTTAAAGGCATGCATGATCTTTATTTGAAGGCCACAAAATTGGATGGGAAAGGACAAGAGGAAAGGGGATAGGCATCGACCCCTAAACCAAGGAAAAGATGTATCTGGTGTGATAGTTTGTAGTATGAAAGAAAGGATTGTGCTACTTATCAGGAAGCCTTGGTATGATAGCTCATCTTTTGGAAAGATGGAAAGATTCATGCACAAGAAACAAGATTGCCTCTTTCTGTGAATTTTGAAAAGGGAGGTATGCAAAAGTTGTTGGAAGACTTGGCTATCCGAAATGCTTATGTGGTTGTACATGCTTCTACTTTCGGTCTACAATTGGATAGAATTCCTGGCCAAGTGATGGTTGGTCCGAAGGCTGCAATATGGACACATGCTTTGCATACAACTGAAAAGAGAAAAGTTATTGATAGTGAAATTTCTCATGCAAGGCAAGATATGTATCTCTTTGTCATCATCACCTTGGGCACATGTCATTGAAAGGAATGAAAATGCTTACCCATTTGTAGTATCTCCGCCACTTGAGTATAAGTATTTTGAGTCTTGTGATCATTTTTTATATGGCAAGCAGATACATAATCCACATAAAAAGTCTCGTATGACATGCATGGGTGGTGATCTTTGGCTCTTGTTCATTCGGATGTATGTGGTCCCATGCCCTACAAGTCATTAGGTGGCACTAAATATTTAGTTACCTTGAATAAAGAGAGCTCTCACTCAACCACCAAGACCTGTGGACCGCTTATTGTTCAAGTGTTTCAAGCCAAGAACTAATGGCTATCTCTCACATAGACGACACGCTACCCCTCTCTACGAGTGTAGTGAGCTTACCTTGATGCCTAATTGAGTTGCTTCCTCTCTCAAGCACTCCGATAGCTCCATGATTTGTGATGCAAGCTCAAGCATCCTCAAGCCTCTTCCTCTAAGCTCCATCCTCCATAGCCATGTGCAAGAGAAGAGAAGAGAAGAGAAGAGAAGAAGAAGAGAAGAGATGGTGGAGAGCTTCACCTCCTTGATCCCTCACCCTCACACACTCACTCCCTCATACTCTCACACTCCCTCTCTCAAGCACACACAAGCAAACAAAGAGCAGAGAAGAAGAGAAAAAGAACAATCTCTTGTTGCCACACACCAAAGAATGAGCTCTTCATTCACTTTTCAACTTTATATCCAAAACCCTAAATCCCTTTTGGGCGGTCATCCCTGTTATGCCTCCGCAAAGATGTAACAGAAACACAGGACACACAGGTCTGCCAAAACAGTCCTATTGCTACAAGAAACTTGTTGAAAGAATTCATAGCCATTAAACACACATAATATTCAAGAGAAATACATAGACATGAGATACATTTCATATTCATCAGTGCAAAATTGCTATCTTGAAAGATACCACATAGATTTACACCATCACAGCCATTCCTCATCAAATAACTTGAAGTAGACTGCACCAATATTCAGGAAACAAGCATATGTTATCAGAATCAGACATCAGCGACATGAATATGGTGATGTCTTGATATGTCCACGTTTTTGCACTACGTAGGGTTTCAAAAGACACAACTGCCTGACGTTTTTTACCTGCACCCTGACTTTTAGGTGAAACATCATATGAAAGCTAAAGGCTGTTTTACATATGCTGTACCTTCAAGCCTATATGCAGGCAAATACTAAGTTATAAAATAGCAAATATATGGTGGAATCTGAGCTCTAACACCTAGCACAACTCGATGGATGACTGGGACAGCCATGACTCGAAGTCATGACTCAAACCCACAAGCATGTAACTAATGACTAAAAAGATAAACAATGACTATGATGAAGACTAACTCAAAGAACACGATTATACCCTGCTAGAGGCCTTGCACCTCTTAACAAGCCACACTAAGCTACCATGAGTAGAGCCCCTCTAGGATACTCATAGCCCTCTTGTGCAATTGGATAATTGGTCCTACGTGTCAATGAAATTAAAATAGCAGCTAGGTAAACATGCCAAGGCTAAGAACTCATTAAGTACAATGATATCCATACTACATCATAAAAAATAAAGATATAGAACCATGACTGAATCAATAAGTCACTACTCCAATGGCAAAGAGTAGGAATAATAATCAAGAAACATGTAGATGACGCTCCAGCATCTGCATCATAATTAATGTATGGCAATGTACCACACAACTTGAATTTCAAACTAGAAACTACATCTCCAAAGAAATATGCAAGATAATCCAAGAAAACCTGTAAAGGAAAACAAAACAAACTGCATTTGCATCTGCATCATACTCATCCATAGCTTTAATCTGTACTCTATCACCTGAAAAATATTGCTTTGCATTAATCCAAACTGATAAAACCTATATCTGCTGACTTTCCAAACTATTTTCAGGTTTTAGAAACTCTTGATCATCAGGTCCCTGCTGTACTTGCAGTTTTGCAGCTTGCTGCAATACTTCTTGCTGCATTTCCTACCTTTTAGGCCGTTGCCATACCATTTCTTGTTGCAGGAAATGAGGTTGCTAGGGTAGAAACTCAAGTTGCAAAAATTTAGGTTGTAGGGATTCATGTTGCTGCAATCCATATTGAAATTCTACCATAACCAACAAACCTGAACAATCTTGAGTTTCTGAAATCTGCTGCAAACCTAAAAATTTTAGCAAACCTAAAAAACAATCTTGTAGGTAAAGGATTTGAACACTTCCTGATGGAGAAAACCACAATATACTTTGGAAACTTTCATCTAACAAATCCAATATCCTCGTAGCCATGCTCAAAAATCGATTAATATGATCCATATCAACCATTCCTTCTGTAGCATCAACTGCATAAATATCAACCACTGTAGGTACTTGGATGACTCTACTCACTTCAACCTCATCTCCAAATTGTTTAGAATACTCAAAAACTTCAGAAATATCAGATTGAATTGAGATATCAACAACTTGATCATTCACATCTATATTATTCACTATAGAATGAGATGCTTCCATATCCCAATCTAGAGATTTTGATTGCTGCTCAGGATAAAGTTGCATAGATCCAAAATTTTGAAATAATTTATCCAATTCAGTCCCTAAACTTCCCTGAAATTTAAACAACTCCTGCTCAACCAAAAAGTCTTCAAGATGTTGTCTTGAATCATCATAAATTGTAGAAAGAGCAATTTGTTGTGTAGGAACTTCATTTTCAGCCATGTTGGGCTGCTCCTGATACCTCTAAATCATGATATCCACATCCATTCCAAACATTGGCACTATGGATAAATTTCCCTGAAGAAAAAAATCCTTCTCATAAATACTCATTGTAATAGGCTTGCCTTCTTCCTGCTCATTTAGGTTAACCTTTCGAACTTCATCTTCAAGTACTCTTATAGATCCCCTCATAATGTGCTCATAACTCTGCTCAACTTGAAGAATAACCTTCTGTCCTTCCTCTTCCTACATATCAGAGTTATTTATCTGCTAGAATCTGCAGAATGCTGATTTTCAGATTCCTACTGAGTTCATTTTCAAGATAACCTATTCTTGAGTCTTGAATTAAGTTATTCTGCTCATTCCCTAACCTGTCCTAAAATTCAGGCTGCTCCTAATCTTCACGAAAGCTGCCTAATTACTGTTCCTGATCTGCAAGAAAACTGCATGCCTGCTGTCCTAATAGGTTTTGGACTACAGAATAAACAGTTTGCTATTCCAAAATTGTATTTCCTTCAATTATGGGAAAACTTTGATTCTCTTGAATGATGCCCTCAACATCTATCTCCAAGATAGGGACTACAAAAAGATTTGCTTGCATGCAGAATTCTTCCTCATCTTGTTCCACTTCGTCAATCATATTAACTATTTGTGCATACAAATCCTCAAGAGTAACATCTTGACTCAGAATACGGGAATAAGCCAACTGAGTATGCAAGTTAGCAATCTCATTATCTTTCAACAAAACAACTTTCTCAAGAGCATCAATAACCTATGAACAATGAGAAACTTGCAAATCCATTGCATTCTTGACATGAGAAACCTCTTGTTGAAGCAATGCTTTCTCTGCCTGAAACCGATGAATAATAGACAAAGCTTCAACTATTGCAATTTTTGTTGCATTACTCTCCTTTTCCAACTCTAAAGAAAGCCATTGAATCATCTCAGTTGAAGATTGATTCATAAAGCATAACTCATTTAGATCATCATGAAAACCACACAAACCGAGTGACCTCTGCAATTCTTGACTTTCAGCTTGCTATTCTAAACTTGGACATCATTGAAAACTATTCATTTGTTGCCTGAAAACTTGCTAAAAATTGATCACTTGATGTCCTAGAGCTTGATGTCCTAAAAACTGCTCATACAGGCAATTAACTTGAGAGTTTACAGCAGTAGTAACTTGCTGAATTTCTTCAGGCTGAATAGTGATATGACCTGAAATAGTATTTAGCATGCTGTAAATATATGTATCCTGCAAAAATACATCCTAGAATGATGGATTTTGTACTACAAGTAGTGGCATTTCAAGTACTTGTAAAGCCTCTTCAGTGAAATCTTGCATAATCTTCCTCAAAACCAATAAGAGAACCAAGAAAATAATCCACAATAGCATCCTTATTGAGAAAAACATTAGGCTTATCCTTGTCATCCATGACAACATCATCTTCTTGAATATGCAACTGATCTTCTTGATTAGCAGACTAATAAACTTCCTTGACGATAACTTCATTAGTTCTTTCTTCTTCAGTAAAACAAATTTGAGATTGATTATAATAGTTGGCAAGGCTCCAAAGTATGAAAAATACCTTCAAATTGTCGATGCAAGGCATGTGATGCTCCACTCTCCCATTGGTAAGCTCCTATGTTGGGTTTGGGGCACTGGAGGATCCGTGGTTGCTTTGGCTCCTGTCCTCTCTGACTCCCTCAACCTCAATCTTTGGCAAAACCATAGGTAAAGGATAGCAATCATCATCATCACTTGAACTTGAATCCTGATCCAAATCCAAAACATCATAATACTTCTCCTTGAGCTTCTCAACTGCTCTAAGCAATCTCTGAACCTGCTTCAAACTTGAGCAAGACTTAACCTTCTGGCCTGCATGGTCATCATGCCATTCATAAGCATCATCAAGGACATTCTCAAAAGAACTCAATTGTTCCCATGCTCTATCCAGTCTTGAACTGGAAAAATTCTTGGTTGCTGAAGAGAACTTCTTGTGGATACTATTAAACTGCTGACATAGATCAAACATGCAAAAATACTTACAGGACTTCCCGCTTTCATAGGACCCATGGACATATGGACAACATTTGAAACTATGCCCAAAGCAGACTTTGCATCTCTTCTCCTACTTCATAATGATGCATATCTAAAGTTTGAAAAAGAATCCGCTTTGCTTTGATCCAACCTCCTTCTGCAATGATGGAGTAATATGTCTTTAGCCTATAATACTCAGGGTACTTCTACAATTCTAGCAGTTCAGGCTGCCTGAAATACTCCTTTATAGGCACTTCTTGAAAATTCCTAAAAACTCTATCAAGTTTATCAAGTTATCTCCAATATTTGCTGCAATTCAGGTTATGCATATCATTTTTACAGCCCTCTGACATTGTTGCACTTTAGGTTATACCTGAAAGCCCTGCAATTCAAGTAATCAGCCTGAAAATTCCTGTAATTTAGGTGACTGCCTGCAATTCCTGCAATTCAGGTAATTGCTTGAAACTCTTGAAGTTCAGGGAATTGCTTGAAACTCCTGCAGTCCAGGTAACTGCTTGAAACTCCTTGCAATTCTAGTTATACCCAAAAATTCAAGACATCTTGAGATTTCTCCATTCTTGCACTAGCAAGTCTGAGTCTGAAGAATTCTGAAATATCCATAATGTAGCATACCACTTTTTGAATAAAAGAACAACCATAAACTGCATATAATTTTGAGGAATGCCATTTATACTTACAATAGACATCATAATTGGTTGTAGGCATGCACTGTCATGAATATTATAGCCCATTTAGGTACAGAGCATAATTGTTCATAACAATCTATTGTCCTAAAAATCACAAATCAATATTTCCCATCTATGAACTTCATAACCTTCTTTCTCTATGAATATATCATCCTGACATCTTGATATGATGACTTCATCTTGAAACTCCCAAAATAATCACAGATCTAAAATTTTAGCTTGAATTGAAAACAAGATCTTCAAGAAGAAAGATAAAACTTCAATAATCTGCCTCGAATCCACATCATTGAGAACTTTTGAAAAAGATTCAATTCTTCAAGAACAAGAACTTCAAGATATCCTCTTTCAAACAATTTGACTACAGGGTATTTCTTATGCAAGGATATCCTAATACCTGCAACTTGTTGAAGTGCAGAAAAATGGCTGAAAATGCAAAAACGCCTTGAATTCTTGAAAGATATTGAAGCTTTTTTTATGCAAGAATTGGTTCTAGACCTGATGCCTAAATCATGAGAATTTTGCCCACAAAACCAGCAGGATCGCCAAAGTGTTATGCCTCCGCAGAGACATAATAGAAACACGAACACACCAGTCTACCAAAACAGTCCTATTGCTACAGGAAACTTCTTGAACGAATTCATAGCCATTAAACACACATAATATTCGGGAGAAATACATAGACATGAGATACATATCATATTCATCAGCGCAGAATTGCTGTCTTGAAAGATACCACACAGATTTACACCATCACAGCCATTCCTCATTAAATAACTTGAAGTAGACTGCACCAATATTCAAGATATCAGAATCAGACATCAACGATAAGAATATGGTGATGTCTTGATATATTCACATTTTTGCACTATGTAGGAGGGTTTCAAAAGACACAATTGCGTGATGTTTTTTACATGCACCCTGACTTTCAGATGAAACACCATATGAAAGCTAAAGGCTATTTTACATATGCTGAACCTTCAAGCCTACATGCACATAAATACTAAGGTAAAAAAAAGCAAATATATGGTGGAATCTGAGCCCTAACAATCCCCTTCTCCCATTTTTTACATGACTGGCTATTGTGGCAAGGTCCTTTTTCCATCTCCTCCAATGTGCCTTCTATTTGCCTTCCTTTCTATCGCCCATCTACCTTTACAATTTGCACAAGAGGGAGCCTTGCGCTCTTTTACAAAAAGTTTTAGGGGTGCCTTGCATTTAAGAATGCATTTCTACCTCTGACTTAGCTTACACTTTTCCACTTTTTCGCTTTCTTTTTGTACTAAGGTTAACATTATCCCCCTCCTAGTTGAGTGCCAGCAGTCCCATGGCACTAATGGTGGGTAGTAGTTAGAAGGTAGGGTGGTTGTAGCCAAGCTTTTTTGAGTTTGTATATAAGCCCTTACAGGGGATGGTGTTGGGTGGACTGGCCTTGAAATTGAAGATATAGTTGGTGTGGGTCCTTCCCTGCCACTGAGCTGGAGTGGATCTGTCCCTTGAATATGGTATTCGACGGATCCTTTCCCTCGCCCTTCTAGGTGTAGCTTTTTTGGACTCTCTTTAAGTTGCTTGATATGTTTGCTTATGTCCGTTTAGACTTTACCATTTGCAAAGGAGGAAACCTAGTACTCTTATAAAATGAATTACATTGCGCCTCGCGCTTTCCTTGTGAGAGCCCCCGAAAGTTCTCTCTCATCCTTGAGAGAGCCTTGCTAGAATATCCAGTGCTTTTCCACATTCTCTCCGAGCACCTTGCTAGAATATCTGGTGCTCTCCGTCATTTCTCTGGAGCTTGCCTTCTCTTCCATGGTTCCTGCCTGGGTAGAATGAGCTTCATTTACTTTTTGATGGGGGCTTCCTTGGTTCTCCTCTGCATTGTGTGGGCTACATGATGATATCTCGTGGGACATTACCCCCCTCTTAGACAATTGCAAGTTTCGTGACACTAGCAGCTCTGAGTTGATGAAGATTTGGTGATTGAAAAAAAAAAGGGTGGGTTGTGCAAGTCGATGATGATGGGGTATCATGGAGATTGGTTTTGGGGGGGGGTTTGATCAGTTGTTTGAGATGGTGGGGATCAATAATATATTGCATGGATGATGGGGCCTTGTGTGGATTATTGTTGGTTGAGTGGATGGTGGGGCCTCTGATGTTGGTGGTTTGTAGCATCCAGCATTGCCTGAAAAGAGAAGAAGTGTGCTACCTAGGGGGAGTGTTTACCTTACTATGTGATGCATTATGCTAATGCTAGTGGAACTAGGAGATGGGTCCTGATCATAGGCAAGTGTGGATGTTGTCCCACACTTGAGGACCCAGCTTGTGCATAAGGGAGGTGTGGTGTGTGTAGCTTAGGGTGATAGGTCTAACCATAGATGAGTGTTACCTCTCTAGGTATGTCTGCCCTTGATGTGCCCTAAGCATTAAGTGGGAAAAAATGAGGCTAGGGGGTTAGGGACAGAGCCGACCAATCAAAGTCGTCGGATGCACCTAACTTGAGAACCCCTAGGTGCAATGACTGTGACCTATATGGGCTTATGTGCTTTTCTTGTGTTTGCTTCTCTTTCATTCAGATTTGTTTCTTCCTTTTATTTCTCTTTGTTTTTTTAATTTTCCTTTCTTTTCTCTTCTTTTCTCTCTTTTTTGGATTTATATAGTTATGACGTCAGAGTCATGATGAGCTGGAGGGGGGGTCTAAGAGATTTATTGAGGAACTGCTGACTCTGCAAGTACCCTTTGAGGTTCAAGCGAACTTGTAGAGCGGTGGTAGAGGAGTAGATGATTTCATTGTGTAAAGCGGCTATCATTCATATCCTCTAGAAGGGATAAACAAAACGAGGGAGAAAAGTGTCACGCATCATTAATTGTGCCATGGTGCAACTGTCTATGGCATTCGGATCAAAGAAAAGGGGTAGAAGATTGGGTTCTTGTGAGGTGGGATTTAGCCTAAGTATCCTAAGTAGTCTAAGGTAATTACAGGTAGTAATGAATGCAAGGTCGGGGCACGAGGAGAATTCATCCACAAAACGAACAATAGAGTCACCTAGATTTTTTGGGGTAAAGATAAGGACTTCCTCCAACATGGTGCAATTTGCATTGTAGATTACAGGGAAGTCATACCAACTGTGGACATTGGGGTCAAAATCCACTCCCATTCCTCAAGGGTATGGCATGAATATTGAGTTTTTGTGTTTGAACAAGTAGCTATTGCAGAATGCCACCCAAGTGTCCATGTTTATGTCACAGAGGCATCTTCTCCATGTAGGTTGGCACTCATAGCCTGTCACTAATCTCGGGACCTCAAAAACCTTGTCCTACCAAAATTCCGCACCCTCCATGCTCGAGAGGGTGGGGTTCTATTCTCTCTCCTTCAACTATCTATCTCCTAGCCTGCTTCCAATGGCAATCACCTCTTCCATCACCGTAATGGGGAGGACTCGGCGCAAGTTGGTGGGGAAGTGCAAGTTAAGGTCAAAGGCTGTCGTGCACTTTCCTGTTGCTCCCAGAAAATGAGATCTACGTGGAAGCTAGCTAAGAGTACATCTGAGGTTGGTGGAATAGGTGTAGTCGGCCCTATTACTGGTCTAGCATTCAATTTTCTCCTGGCTTCCTCCACCATCTATTTCCTTTTTTCTTTTAGCGTAGTTCTCCTCTCGGCAGAGGTGTCCATTGGTTGTTGGTCTTCTAGGGGTGGAGAAGGAGAGGACTAATTCCTCTTCATGAGGTCCCATCTCAAAGTTCAATCCAGCCTCTTCCTCTTTTCGGGCTTCATGAGCACCCCTTCGGCGAACCCTAATGCATCCACCTCTTGTGGGGTCAAACCTGCTTGCAATAGATACTTTCTTTGTTCTTCGGAGCATAGACACACACCCACTGGTTGCGATGGCATCTACAAGCCTACCTTCAGGGCCTTGCATACAATTCCAAGCTTCTTCTTAATTGTCTCAATGGCCTCCCTTTCCTCTATCTAAGTGACATTGAGTAGTGTATTGAGGAAGGTGCATTACTAGGCCTTGAAACTCATGTGGACGGTCGCCGCTCTGCTTTCAGCCAATACTTTGTCTTTCTCCACCTGAGCTAGACGGTGTGCCAAGGTTTTAACTCTTCTTTCATTTTGATTGGCCCATTCTTCTGCTCTCCTCTTCATGTCCTCGAGGCTTTCCCCTTGAATCTGAGCTAGCATTGTCATCCTCCGTTCTTGATCTTCCATTTCTCCTCTTAGTTTCCGCTGTTGTTCCTATGTCGAGGTTGCCTCTTGTCTCAATTCTTCCACCTATTTTTCATATCTACGTGCTCTTTTCTCCCTCAACGCTTCCAATTCTTCTATGGCTATAGTGATTTTCTCCATTTCAGCTTGCATATATTCATAAAGCCCCACAATCTCTTCATTGTGTCTTTGCAAGTGCCATACGGTATCGGTTTCTTCATCCAGTCTTGCTTGCCATTCAGGTTCTGTCTCTGTTTAGCATGTAGCTACTCCTTCAGCTCATTAATTTCCCTTTGGGCCATGGCTATTGGGCGTGTTTTCTCCAACTGGAATGTAGCCATGGCCTCCTTTTTAGCTTCGAGCTCTGCTATTGCTATTTTCTTTTCTTCCCTAGTTTTTCTCAACTACGACAGCACCTATTTTATGTATTCATTGTATTCCTTGGCTGGTAGCTCTGTCTGGGTACGGAAATGGTAGAGGCTTCCACCTTCTGCCTCTTCGGAACTTTCCTGGACTCAGTATCAGCTCTCTTGGTCCCTGTCACTAGAGTACCTTCTCACTTGGGTCATCTCCTTATTTACAAGGTACTGCACCTAGGCTAAGACATTGATGGGGTCTACTTTTGGTATGGAGCCTTGGGTGGTTGACTGTGGGCGTGATTGGTGCTAGGAGGGTAGGAATGGTCATGATTGTTTCCTTGCCCTTGCCTTCTTTTGGAGGAGGCGGTGTGATTTTCAATAGATGGGTGTTCCGAGCTTGGCCCTTCCTCTCTCGACGGGCTCATGGTGTTCAGCTCGTCTCTTCTCCTCGGCTGCTCAATAGATCGGCACATAGCTAGATCCATATCCTCATCCTCCTTTCTTTTTAGCTCTGCCTCTTCTTTTGCTACCTTCCTTTTTCTCTCTTCCTTAGACCTTCTTGATTCTTCTCTCAACTTTTCTACCTCTTCTTCTGATTTCTTTTTCCTCTTTTCTTCAATCTTTTTGGACTCCTTGCGAACCCTCTGCAAATCTGCTTTTTCTTTTTTCCTCCTTTTTTCTTTCACCATTCCTTATGAAGCCTTTCTTCTTTGCTCCCTACACCTTTGTTGACTAGTATGCAGCTCTCCTTCCCTTTCATCATCAGTCTCCATCTCTTCATTTGTTTGCGTCTGCTACTCTTGTTGAGGAGGTGATCTTAGTGGTGTCTCTTCAACTCCTTCTTCTTCTCCTTCTCTTTGCCCTTGCCCCAAGGCTTCTCTGATGATGGGCATGAGGACCCCATCGAATCCGATGGTTGAGGCCTTAGAAGATGAGGCTTTCCTTTTGGCCTTGGTAGCTAGGGACTCTTCTCCTGTTGCCAAGGCCTTAGTCGAGGTATAAATGGTCTTTCTCATGAAACCATTGAGATTCACTTCATCCAGTGCTCGTGTTGCAATGCTCTCTTGTAGAGGGACATTAATGTGGCTCATGATGGTGCTGTACCTCTAACTAGAGAACAATGCATGCACCATTTTTGCTTGGAGATGAATCTCAGAGTTGGGGATGTCTGCAAAGCTGATGTAGTCGTGATATGGACCTTTATCTTGTCCACTCCCAGCATGGTGTACACATCTCTCTTTGGCTTTTGTTCCACCTTATTGGCCAATCTCAAGGCCCTTTCCACTAGGTTTGGGGTTAGGTCAATCTGTACAAGTCTCTTGCTTCTCTTACATGGCGATAATGCCATGATTCCTATTAAAAGTTCTTAGAAATTCTACATAGTAGATATAATCGACTCCTTGGCTCACTACTTCCATGTATTTCTACAATTGGCATTGGTCCATGATATGCCTCATGGCGCATTCCTTGATAGCTATGTCCTCTAGGTTGAAGACATGACGGAACTTAAATTGGTTAAAGGCCCGTGTTTCCATCAAAAGGTCATATTTTTCCTGCTCTTCTTCTGACAAGAAAGTCAAATTGCTAGCCTTTTCTTGGCTTGCCAAAATGGGTGCCTGTCATCATGAAGCCACATTTACCATTAGTGTTTTTCATACTAATTACAAGTAGAAGGAGACGATCACATACTTGTTGAACTGACATGTAGAAGTAGACTTTTCCTTCGAATAGTCTATTGATTTCAAATTTTATTGACATTTTCCTCCATCACAAGTTGTTTCATCCTTCCATTTCTATTATTAGGCATTGATTGAGGTTTCTAATGTGTGCTTTTCCTTTATTGTTTGGTTTGATTCCCCTTCCCCCTCTGAAATGAGAAGAATCCTTCCTAGGATTAAAGGGTTAGAGGATTAAGAGCCTTCAACACATAATCTTAGTGTTTTACTTTTGCATGAGCCAAGCATAGAAATCAGGATTATATGCTAAACTAGCATAGATGTCCATGTCAAAAGGATGAATGCCTACATGCGTAATGTAAGTGAGGACATTAAGCAAGAAGTCACCGGAGTTTACTTTACTTGCAATGTGTAGCTCCTCTTCAGTGAGGATGCGATGTAAATAGGGGTGTCCCCTAATGTGTTCTTCTAGGGGTTGATTATAGATGGTAGTTAATACCTTATAGGAAGTTGGAGCTACATAGGTTGCATTGTATGCCGATGCCTTGATTGCACATTGCTATTTGGCATCCCTCTAGCTCCCATTGCAATCAAAGAGCATACCATTTCTGCAAGAAAGAGGAGTCATTGTCAACAAAATGTTTCAACTCCTCGATTTCTTGGTCTGTGGCCATGATCATGTTCTTGTTATACAATGTAATGAGACGTTGTTTGATTGTCTATTCTCTA
The DNA here is from genome assembly GCF_053477565.2 of Lygodium microphyllum. Lineage (NCBI taxonomy): Eukaryota > Viridiplantae > Streptophyta > Polypodiopsida > Schizaeales > Lygodiaceae > Lygodium > Lygodium microphyllum. Next base: position 22,544,803 of record NC_141158.1, on the reverse strand, counting down.
GATATCTCAATGGTGGTCATTCACTCCTTAGCTACTTCGGAAGCCTTAATGAATACAAATTCCACTTCCTCCCAAGAGAAAGGGAGTGTATGCACTTCCATTGCTACAGACTCTTCCAAAAGATCTAAGTTTAGTCAATTGTAGCTTTTAGCTAGTGTCATGAACGTAGTGTCCAAGCATCTAAGGCAAGCAACCAAGTCATCCCCCATATTTTCAGTTAAATTCATGGCCAAGGTTAGAATTGATCGTCGATGATAAGAGGGTCTAAGGCCGATAGGTGGTTGAGGTTTGACAGAAGTAGAGAGTTCACAGTTCATGGTTGCTGTTTGGTTTTCTCCTTAGGTTGTGGCTTGGCCTCATGTTTGATGGGTTTGGTTGGAGCTGCGGGTGTCATGCTACTAGGTGCTTTTGACGTCTAAGAGACACCAGCGGGACTAGATTTGGGTAATTTGTTAGTAGTAGGCTGTAGTTTTGGGTGATTGATTGGTTTAGGCCTTGCTGGTCTAGGCTTTGGAGGTTCTATGGACTTAGCAATTTGATTCTCTAGTGGTTTGAGTGTCTGACTTGTATGGATGTTTCATGTGATCAAGTTTGAGGGTGGCTTTTGAGGAGTGATGTTGGCCTTCTTAGCTTTAGGTACCCAGATACAGGTGTTACACTCATAGTAGTAACCTTGTGCTTGCAATACGGTATTTGGGACCCACGGCTTGACCATTCATTGATATTGGTAGCTTCTTCGATGCCTGCTAGCTTTCAAGTGTGGGTCCTTAGCCTTGCAGGGGTGTGGGTGTTTGCTCCTAGGCAATTGTCCTTGATATTTAGGTACCCATTTGGACTAGGGTTCATGGGCTTTAGCTTTGGGTTTAGCAAGTTGCTGGTATTGAGACTTTGCGGGTTGTGACAAGTCATGACCCCCCTCCTTAGACTCGACAGTGGGTTTCTCTACCGGTGGCTTGGTTGAAGGAGTCGCGTAGCCCTTGCTGAAAGTGGTGACTATATGCACATTGCCTATGGTGAGGTGAATGCACTGGGACTCATAGTCAGCATTGCAACTAGCTTGCTTTTTAAACGGGCGTCCTAACAACGAGTCTATACTTGCATCTTTAGTGTTTGGCAGCACATAAAAGATCATTGGTATGTTCTCCAACTTTATAGAGATTGCAATTTTGCAGTTTCCCAAGAGGGCATATGATCGGCCCCCAAATGGGTGAGTTTGGTGTTAGTGGATAGTAACTGCGGTTTGCCAATTTGGATCCAATGCATGTGAGATAGGATATTAAAGTCAACCCCCTCATCGATCAGTGCATTGAGGGTGGCTATGTGCTTGGTAGTGACCATCATGCTTAGGTAAGCTGATTCTACCGTTTCCTCATCCTCATCTTCAATCTCCATAATTGTGGCAAGTCGTATGTTGACAAGGGGCTCGCACATTGGAGGTTCATATAATGAGTGCATGGGAGGGTAATACTTCTTGATGCGGCTGCCAATGCCCTCTCCTTCCATGGTTTCGAGTTCCACATTACTGGTTCTACTGATGGCGCAGACCCTGAAAAGGCCCTAGCCCTCTAAACTTCATCTTCTGTTTATGACCCTTTGTCAAGATTGTGGGAGAGAAGGAAGGAGTCTCACTTGTATCTTTCTTGCTTGCACAATGGGGGAATACACACAAGGGTGGAGGCTGAAAACAGTTTTCCTCTTCTTAGTTGTGTAAGCCAAAAAGAAGTCACTTACAAAGAAATAGAAGAACCCTATATATGGGTCTCAAACCAAACTCAACTAACTAAGGTGGCATACTAACTGAGCCACGAACTAGAGTAGATAAGGATAGCTTTCATGTAGCTATTATTCATGGGCGGTGTACCAACCGCATCTACAACTGACAAGTCGGTGACATAAATGCACAACGGTCACCCTGGCATATCACGAGTGGAGCTCGATATCTCAACACTCCCCCTCGAGCTCAATCCCAATTCCTGCACACCAAGCAGGTCTCTGAACTTGCACAGCTTCTCTGCGCCCAATGCCTTCGTGAATATGTCAGCTACCTGATCCTCTGTGCTGACATAAACTAGATCAATAAGACCTAGTAAAACCCTCTCCCACACAGTGATAATGCACCTCAATGTGCTTTGTTCTAGCATGATAGACTAGGTTATTTGCCAAGTGTATACTACTCATGTTGTCACAATAAATGACAACAGGCCCATCTGTAGGCTGATGCATATCATAAAGTAGCTTATGCAACCAAGCTACCTCACATGCAGCCATTGCTGCACCCCTGTACTCGGCCTCTGTGCTCGACAAGGCAACTGTAGGCTGTTTCTTGCTGCTCCAAGTGACTGCAGCACTCCCAAAAGAGAACACATATCCACTTGTAGATCGTCTATCAGAAATACTACCAGCCCAATCAGCATCAGTGTATCCATGCAACTGTATCTGAACCCCAGTCTCATAAAATAGTCCATACTGCAATGTGGACTTCACATACCTGAGTATGCGTCTAGCCGCATCCAAATGCGGTTTCCTTGGAGCCTGCATAAACTGACTTACCAATCCAACAGCATAGCTCAAATCTGGCCTGGTAATAGTCATATAAATCAAGCTTCCTACTATGCGTCTGTACATAGTAGGGTCTTCCAGAAGCTCACTTGCATCTGTGCTCAGCTTCACATTCTGCTCCAAAGGAACTGAAATAGGCTTACAGCCTGTCATTCCATATTTGGACAGCATGTCCAATCCATACTGCCTCTACAAGAGCTGTATCCCACTTGGTGATCTAATCACCTCAATGCCCAAGAAATAACGCAGCTCTCCCAAATCCTTCATCTCAAACTTTTGCTTCAATAGCATTTTCACATGAAGGATATCTTCATCACTGTCACCTGTCATAATCAAATCATCAACATAAATGACAAGCAGCATAATACCTTTCTCTGTTTTTCTCACATAAAGTGAGAAATCTGCCTTGGAAATCTGAAAGCCAATAGTGACAAGATATTGTCCTATCTTATCAGACCATGCTCTAGGTGCTTGCTTCAAGCCATACAAGGCTTTCTTCAACCTGCAAACAAACTCAGGATGAACAGCATGCACATAACCTGGTGGGTGCTCCATATATACCTCTTCTTGCAAATTACCATGCAAGAAGGCATTCTTTACATCCATCTGATGTTAAGACCATTCCTTTGATGCAGCCATAGCAATGACTGCTCTTACGGTTGCCATCCTTGCAACCGGACTGAATGTTTCTTCAAAGTCAATGCCATATGTTTGTGCATACCCCTTGACTACTAATCTTGCCTTGTATCTGTTCACAGAACCATCTGCATTGTGCTTCACCTTATAAACCCACTTACAGCCAATTGCATTCTTACCTTTAGGCAAAGGTACTAATTCCCATGTAGCATTTGCTTCCAAGGCATCCATTTCTTCATCCATGGCTTTCTCCCATTTTTCTTTTCCCATGGCTTGCTCAAAAGAAGTGGGTTCTGGTTCCTGTATCACTTTGACCATATATGCATAGTGAATGGCTGTAAATCCATCATATTTCAGCCTATCCACAGGATACCTAACTCTGGTTGACCTACGCAAAGTAGGTTCACTCCCAGGTGCTCTCAAAACATCCCTGGTCTTCCTTACTCCAGGTGTAACAATAGAGGGGATACCCAACTCATCATCAATGCTCTGTTCTGAGCCACTGGATTCACCATCCACATAAGAGTGACCTGCATTCACATCAAACATGGGCTGATCTACCTTCTCTTTTCCTTTTCGTGATACCTGCATACCACTATCTGCATTGCTTTGAGAAGATTCTCCTGATCTCAATCTGCCTGTCCATGGCGAAGAAGGTGAACCACTGCTAGAGGACACTTCAGGTCCACTAATATTTTGTGACTGCTGCTGTGAATTCTGTGCAGCATTACCATTTTGTGCATCTACATCATCAATCACATTTACTGGTTTATACCAGCTACTCATCTCATCAAAAACAACATCTCTGCTCACTGTAAACTTACGAGTAGAAGGGTTATAGCATCTATAACCTTTTTGCTGCAGAGAGTTATTGAGGTTCAGAGAGAAAGAGAAGGAGACAAAGGCATAGGCACCAGGGCAGCAGACATGCTCCCTGTGTTCATACTCCATTATCCACTACAGTCACATACAAGTCAACTGTATGTACCACACACAAAAAGATCAACTGACCTAGATCTAATCATGGTTAAGTCAGTGTGACTTAACCTTATTCACTAAGGTAAACAAAATGAGCTTGAGTCTCAACACTCCCCCTCAAGCTCAAGTAGGATACTTGACTCCAAGTAACTCTCTGAAATACACAAACTTATCTTTACCCAATGACTTGGTAAAGATATCTGCAACTTGGTCTTCTGTCCTCACATGGACCAAATCAATGTCACCTGCAATCACTTTTTCCCTGATGAAGTGATAGTGTACCTCAATGTGCTTAGTCCTAGCATGATAGACAGGATTACTGGCTAGGAGTACACTACTCATGTTGTCACAATAGAGTGTGACAGGCCTGACTTCCTGCATGCCCAAATCATCAAGAAGCTTCATGAGCCATGCTGCCTCACATGCAGCGAGTGCAGCACCTCTATACTCTACCTCAGTACTAGAGAGTGCAACTGTAGGTTGCTTCTTACTGCTCCAGCTGACCATACTACTACCAAGGGAAAATGCATACCCACTAGTAGATCTCCTGTCATAGATACTTCCTGCCCAGTCAGCATCTGTATATCCTGTAAGCTCCAAAGGCTTATCATGCTCATAGAATAGACCATAATCTGATGTAGCCTTTACATATCTCAAGATCCTCCTCACTGCATCCAAGCGTGGCTTCATAGGCTTCTGCATGAACTGACTAATCAGTCCAACTGAATAGCTAAGATCCGGTCTAGTAATGGTAAGGTAAATCAGGCTACCCACCATTTGTCTATACATAGTGACATTCTCAATCTCATGTCCAACATTTGCAAGTAGCTTAACATTTTGTTCCAATGGAGTGCTCAATGCTTTGCAATCCAACATACCATACTTGGTTAGCATATCCTGTGCATACTGCTTCTGCAACAACCAAGTACCATGAGATGTAGAGATAACCTCAATCCCAAGGAAATACTTTAGATCTCCCAAATCTTTGACCTAAAATTCAGCATGTAACATTTCCTTGATCTCTCCAATTTCTGTGACATCATCACCTGTAATGATTAAGTCATCCACATAGATGACTAATACTACATAACCAGCTCTTGTCTTCTTTGTGAATAAGCTATGATCAGCCTTGCCCATAGTAAAGCCAAGTTTTTGTAAGCATGCACTTATCTTAGCATTCCAAGCTCTAGGTGCTTGCTTCAGCCCATATAATGCTTTCTTCAATCTACACACATATGTGGGAAAATCTGGATGTGTATAGCCCTCGGGCTGATCCACGTATACTTCCTCAACCAAATCACCATTGAGAAAAGCATTCTTCACATCCATCTGATACATACTCCATCCTTTAGATGCTGCCAAAGCAATCATTGTCCTCACGGTTGCCATTTTAGCAACAGGACTGAATGTTTCCTCATAATCAAGACCATATTGTTGTGCATACCCTTTTGCCACAAGTCTTGCCTTGTACCTTTCCAATGTGCCATCTGATTTGCATTTCACTTTGTATACCCATTTGCAACCAATAGCCATTTTTCCTTCAGGCAATTCAACCAAATCCCAAGTGTCATTTTCAGCCAATGCTGAATATTCCTCATCCATTGCCTTACACCAATGATCATCCAAAGTAGCTTCAGAAAACTTTGTGGGTTCCTTGAAGCTAGTGACTTTTGCCATATATGCATAGTGTCTCACTGTGTAACCACTGTATGTAAGCCTATCCATAGGCTTCCTGACTCTTTCTGATCTCCTCAACTGAGGTGCAGTATGAGACTCTCCTCTCTCATGAGGTGGTATATATCTATGTCTCACACCAGGAGTCACAACTGATGGAATACCAAACTCACTATCCAAGCTGTCAGTACCAGGTGAATCATAACCACAGGTGAGTGGCCCAGTAACATCATCAAGTTTTCCTTTGCCTTTATCCACATCTCTCCCCCTCACTGACATACCCGTGTCAGTGGACAAAGATGTTGAAGTCCTCAATCTACCTGTCCAAGGACTAACTGACGTAGTAGCATCTTTAGAAGGCCCAGAAATTGCTGCACTTTCATTTGTACCTGCATGTACATAAGGCTCGTGATAGCCATTTTCATCATTCATCACAGTGATCTTCTTCTCATGCCATGATTTTAGCTCATCAAATACCACATCTCTTGAGATCAATGTCTCATGAGTAGAAGGATTGTAGCATTTGTACGCTTTCCTATCTTGTGCATACCCAATAAAAATGGCCTTTTCTGCCTTTGGATCGAGCTTGCTCCTCTTTTCATCTGGAACATGTACATATGCCAAGAATCCAAAAACCTTAAGATGGCTGATGTCTGGCTTTATCCCATAAAGCCTCTCATAAGGAGTCACCTCATGTATACCTGCTGTTGGTGTACGATTCATGACATACACTGCAGTCATTACAGCCTCTGCCCAATATGCATTTGGTAGGCTTTTCTCATTCAACATGGCTCTAGCCGATTCCATGATCACCCTGTTTTTCCTTTCTGCCACACCATTTTGTTGTGGTGTGTACCTGCATGTCAATTGCCTTTTAATTCCATGAGCTGCCAAGAAGTAATCAAAGTCCTTAGAAACATATTCTCCACCACTATCAGATCTCAAGCATGAGATATAGCAAGCCAATTCTTTCTCCACATGTCTCTTAAAATCCTGAAAAACATCCATGACATCACTCTTGTGCTTTAGCACATACAACCATGTGTACCTACTATAGTCATCTATGAATGACACATAGTAACGTGATCCCCCAAGAGATGCATTCTATGAGGGTCCCCATACATCAGAATGTACAAGCTGTAATGGTCTAGTAGTAGTGCTTACATGCCTCATAAATGGAAGCCTTGATTGCTTTCCAAATTGACAAGACTGACATACATGTCCCAATTCCGCATGCTTGAACTTAGGAAGTCCAAGTACAACTTGTTTATGCTGCATATTCTTCAACTTTTGAACATTTACATGTCCAATCCTTTTATGCCATATCTCAATGTCCCTTATTGCAGCATTTTCATGTGAGTACATAGCAGCATTCAATGCTGGAATTTTCGTATCCAATGTAAACATCCTGCCATTTCTTTTGCCTTTAGCAATGAGTTTGCATCCTTGACCATACTCTTCAATGTAACATCCATCTCTATTGAATCTAACTTGTAGATTTTGTTCAGTCATTTGTCCCACAGAAAGCAAGTTTTTGGTTATGGAGGGTACATGTAATACATCATAAAGACTTTTTCCTGTCACCATGCATCATCAAGGGAACAGTACCTGTATGCATAATGTCATGTTGCGTATCATCCCCTGTGCAAACATATCCATGAGCACCTTCTACCAATGTGTCAAACCACTCTCCATGAGGAGTCATGTGGTTAGATGCCCCTGAGTCTATATACCATACATCATCTGCTTTGTCGTGTACAGGCAACCCTTTCTTCACATGTTGCATTGCAAACAACCTGTCATCCTCCTGCATACCACTAGAAGAAGCATAATTACCATGTTGCTTCCCTCTTGCTCTCTGATCATTTTGCTTTTTGTAGCAATCTTTAGCTACATGCCCGTATTTGCCACAATAATGGCAATCCTTATTTGCATTTGATTGCTGTCCATAACTCATTTGAGGCTGCTGCCAAGTGCCTCTTCCTCTAGGTGAATAACCTCCTCTTCCACGAGCATTTGAGGCACCTCTATTTGCTTGAGGCTGCCTATTTTGCCATCCAGTAGCTTGCTGTCCACGGGCTGCATATGCATTTCCAGCACCTCTTCCTCGAAAATTTGATCTTCCTCTTCCACCTCTACCCCTTTGATTTGAGTAGAAGACACTATCCCTATTGTTTTTAGACCCACTGGAACTTGTATTAAGTCCAAGTTTCACTTCTTCATGCAAAAGAAGTGCTACAAGTTCATCAAAGTCAGGCTGCTCCTGACGCACTGAAATGGAAGTATCAAACTGCTTATATTCCTGTCCAAGTCCATGGAGGGTAATGGCTACCAAATCATCATCCTCAACTTCAGCTCCAATTGATCCTAGTTGTTCTGCAATGGATCTGATCTCACTGACATAGTCCTCAATAGACCTTCCATTTCTGGATATGTGGCTGAACTTTTGCTTCAGTTGTGTCTTTCTTGCATGAGTGACATGCCCATAATTCTTCATCAATAAGTCCCAAGCAGCTTTTGGGGAAGTACAATTTGCAATTTGCATAGCCTTTGTGTCTGACACACATAGAGACAACCAATGCAAGACCTTGTTGGCCTTTTCCAACCAAGTCCTGTGTGCCTTCAACTGATCCTGTGTTGGAGGTCTATCTTCCGGTAGCTTGGGCTCATCTTCAAGACCTGTGACTAGATCCCAATATCCTCTTCCAATCAAAAAATTAGACATCCTAAATTTCCATAGAACGAAATTGTTATAGTCCAGCTTCTCACCAACTATCTGAGTGATAGTATCCTTCTCTCCTGTGTTTGCCATTTTAAAGCCTTAAGTTTTGCCCAGTCAATTTTCCAAAAATGCCAGCAGGCAATACGCTTCCATGATCTGTAGTACAACCAGTTTTTACTGCAATCAGTAGTCTGTCAAATCAGCCTCATAGAAGTCAAGCTTGAGCATACAATGCTCTTTAGTATGCACATGTCTATCACTGACCATTTAGTGCCACACTACCGATATCTGTGATGAGCACCCTTGAACTCCACAAATACATTCAATTCCAAAAAACTACACAGATTTTAGCTTATATGACTGCATAAGATCCAATACATGCAGGAAATAGATACTCAGTATTCCTTCAACTGGCTGCTGCTACAAACATGAGCCAAATACAAGCTTCAAATATTGATACTAATTGTACCCTTGAATTTACTGCTCAGGATCTGCTACACAAGGTAAACATAACTTGCTGAATTGTTTTCATAGTCCACAGAAAAAAACTGGCACATTTCTTTCTTACTGTCCATATTGAATACTGATGGCTATTCTCCAAAGTACACACCCATACATGCTCATATAGTTGTAAAGCATGCAGCTCTTGCTGATCAGCAGACTATTGCACACTAGACAAGCTTAACCTTGAAATGCAGCTGGTAATTTAGATGTTCTAGCAGCCCTCAATGAGAAACCCATTATTTTGCTCTCTCCAATCGAACATCACAGTCTGAATGTACAGCATATGAAGCTTATACATGGAGCCAAGACTTTGACCGTGAACAAACCCATCAGCAACCAGGATGGGCAATGTCTTCTGCATGGTAGGAGATGGCTGCTACTTGGGTTGGCTCTTCAGTTTTGTCTTTGTCCTGCTTGATGTCTCATACGTGACTCCCAGGACTAAAAACAACTCATATGGGATACTGCCTCTGGAAAAGTCTTATCAAGGATGCTGACAATGATATCATCTGACAATAGCATAACTTCTATAACTGCAGTGAGAGCATGCTCACATTCATAGATGGGCTAATAGCTTTAGACAGACTTGGCTTGCTGGATGCCATGCTGACGAGTGAATGCTTTTTACCAATCAAAGTTGTGAATAAGTTGCATGAGCTATTATTTAAGCTCATGGATGAGCCATGAAAAACCTGCAATTCTTTCTTGCACTACACGCATTAGACCCTTGCAGTATTGGCAAGTCTGGAGCAAGTAACAGGTCGCATCTGGGATCCACAATCTCCCGTCTGTGCGCTGGCCACTCTCAATAGGCCGAGTTCTCTGGTGCTCCTGTACCAATCTTCTACAATCTGAGCCAGGCTGGCCTAAGACCTTGCCGTGACGAAGAACGCGATCTCTGTAAAGGTCTGCCAAGGAATGGAACAATGCTCTTTTAATCTGCCAAACTGACGCCTGTCATCACCAGATCTTATCTGGCTTTGTCAGTAATCACCACGGTTGGATGTGCGCTCGATGCATTCCATTTCGGGTCTCATGGGTTCCAACTTCCTGCTAGATTGTGAAATAGCATGTGAGCTCGTTCGTGGGTCATCTATGCTTGCATTTGTAAGTTGTAACCTTGTGGGTTCGTCCTGATTCTGGCCAATTTATGGAGAGCAGCTTGCAGGTTTGTCGGATTTGACAAACGCAGCTCCTGGGCTGAATGCTCCATTCATTCCAAACTCTCTCTCCTGATTTCTGTACCTCGACTGTGCGTGTGTGCTGTGTGAGAGAGAGAGACACCAACTTGGCTCTGCATCCCTACTACCTGGCGAGCTCTGATACCATATTGAGGTTCAGAGAGAAAGAGAAGGAGACAAAGGCATAGGCACCAGGGCAGCAGACATGCTCCCTGTGTTCATACTCCATTATCCACTACAGTCACATACAAGTCAACTGTATGTACCACACACAAAAAGATCAACTGACCTAGATCTAATCATGGTTAAGTCAGTGTGACTTAACCTTATTCACTAAGGTAAACAAAATGAGCTTGAGTCTCAACAAGAGTAACCAATAAAGATGCACTTCTCAGCTTTTGGATCCAACTTGGATCTCAACTCATCTGGCACATGTACATAGGAAATAACCAAAAATTTTCAAATGAGAAATATCTGGTTTCCTACCAGTATACCTCTCCTCTAGAGTCATCCCATGTATTGCTGCAGTGGGAGTCCTGTTCATTATATAGACTGCCGTAGCAACTGCTTCAGCCCAGTAAAAATCTGGCATGTCTTTTTTGTTGAGCATGGCACGAGATACCTCTCCAATATGCCTGTTTTTCCTTTCTGCAACTCCATTTTGTTGTGGGGTATGACTGCATGAATATTGCTGCTTTATGCCATGCTCCTGCAGGAACCTTACAAACTCATTTGAGAGGTACTCTCCCCCTCCATCTGACCTTAGGCATTTTATTTGCAGGCCTGTTTCTTTTTCAACCATAGCTTTAAGAGTTTTGAAATGCCCAAAAACTTCACTTTTCTTTTTCATAAAATACACCCAAACTTTTCTGCTATAGTCATCAATAAAACTGACAAAATAATGATAGCCTCCAAGAGATGCAGCTTTAGTAGTCCACACATAAGAGTGGATTAATTCCAATGGCTTCTCACTCTCTTGAACATGTCTAGGAAATGGTTTCCTTGCCTGTTTTCCAAACTGACAGGCTTCACATACCTTATGCATTTCTGCAACCTTGAATTTTGGCAATCCTGCAACAATATTTTGGGCCTGCATTGATTTAAGTTGCTGTACATTAACATGACCAATGCGTTTATGCCAGATATCAATATCTGCAACTACACCGGTCCCATGTGCAAACATTGTTGCACTCAATTCAGACATGTCTGCATCCAACGTAAACATTCTGCCCTTCTTCTTTCCTTTTGCTATCAAGCGACCTTTATTTTTCATATCCTCAACAAAGCATCCATGAGGATTAAATCTGACCTGCAAGCCCTGTTCAACCATTTGACCAACTAAAACGAGATTCTTGGTGATATTTAGAACATGAAATACATCGGACAGGTATTTCTTTTTCCCATCCTGCATAGACAAAGGAATTTTTCCAATCTGCACAATAGGATGTACAGTATCATCACCAGTCTCCACAAATCCTGGTTTTTCCATTTTCCTTGCATCCTCCATCCATTCTGCATGACCTGTCATGTGGTTTGACGCACCTGAGTCAACATACCATACATCGTTGCTTTCTTTTGCACTTGTCACAGAATTATTCATGTGCTGCACCATAAACAAATGCTCATTTCTGTCATCACCCTGTCTACTAGAAGATGCATAATTCCCTTGTTGCAGTTTTCCATTCATGATGTCATTCTGCTTTTTATAGCAGTCTTTAGCCATATGACCCATTTTACCACAGTAGTAGCATTCAACATTGATGTTTGCATTTTTGCCTCTAGAGTTACCACGTCCTCCTCCATAGGACTGGTTTTCTTGAGTTTGCTGCATATTCTGATTTCTACCACGGCCTCCAAATCGGCCTCCTCTACCTTTGCCTCTACCTCTTCCAGCATTTGAGTAGAAGACAGCTTCTTTTGAAGTTCCTCCTGAAGAAGATGCACCACCATTTCTTTGCTCCTCAGAAATTAGAAGAGCAATCAGCTCCTCAAAATCAGGAAATCTTTCACGAACTGAAATGGATGTCCGAAACTGTGCATAATCCTTTCCTAGACCATTCAAGGTCACAGAAACTAAATCATCATCTTCCATTGGCGACCCAATGGAAGCAAGTGCATCTGCAATCTTCTTCACCTTCATGTGGTAGTCATTGATGCTCATACTTTCTCTTTGCACATTATGCAACTCTTGCTTGAGCTGCATTTTCCTGGCTTGCGTATTTGTCCTATACATTTTTGACAAAGTATCCCATGCCTCCTTTGGCGTACTTGCATCCTGAATATGCACAATCATAGAGTCTGAAATACTGATAGACAGCCAGTACATAACTTTTCTGGCTCTCTCATGCCATGCTTTGAATGCCTGCATTTGCTATTGATTGGGAACATCAGGAAGAACTGGTTCTTCTTCATTTCCTGCAACAAATTCCCAATATCCTTTTCCCATAAGGAAATTCGTCATTCTAAACTTCCATGCTTGGAAGTTGTTCTTGTAAAGCTTTTCAGTTACAATCTGTGAAAGAGAATCAGACGCCATTAGAGAACACTGCAAAAAGTTCTGTCACTGCAAAAAACACAGCTTCACCCTCACAAGGGCAAATCTGCAAAACTGGAGAAAGTGGTATTTGACCATACAGTCACTGCCTAGTGACGATTTTGCATCAACAAGCAACAAGGATGATTCTGTAACTCCCAATGTCTCTGCACACAAGCATACGATGCAATTTCTACAGTAACTTTTCACTGACCTGTAGAACAGTGGTCGCACAGCATAAAACTGGGCCTTTTCCTGAGTGCGTGCAGAAAACTTCTGCCTCCAAAATAGGCCCCGAAATGGCCTCAAATCAAAAAAACAGGGTCGCCAAGGGCTAAAGCCCTAGCCCGCAGCATATACTGCCCTCTTGCTTCACCGCGAAGGGCGTCTCAACCTGAGACAATGCACTCTTGCAATTTCCGGCTGTGCTACCTGCAGAGATCTGCTCCCAAAACAGAAAATGAAAGCAACACTGCTCCTCTTACCAGAACACCGCGAGCTTGGCTTGCTTTCTTGAGCTCCTTACCACGAACAAGGCTCTGATACCATGTCAAGATTCTGGGAGAGAAGGAAGGAGTCTCACTTGTAGCTTTCTTGCTTGCACAATGGGGGAATACACACAAGGGTGGAGGCTGAAAACAGTTTTCCTCTTCTTAGTTGTGTAAGCCAAAAAGAAGTCACTTACAAAGAAATAGAAGAACCCTATATATGGGTCTCAAACCAAACTCAACTAACTAAGGTGGCATACTAACTGAGCCACGAACTAGAGTAGATAAGGATAGCTGTCATGTAGCTATTATTCATGGGCGGTGTACCAACCGCATCTACAACTGACAAGTCGGTGACATAAATGCACAACGGTCACCCTGGCATATCACGAGTGGAGCTCGATATCTCAACACCCTTGACAAAATACAAGAGTACCAAGTCTCCATGTTTGAAATCTCGCTGTTTAGCATGCTTGTCAAACCAGTTTTTGTGTCTTTTGTTCTCATATATTAGTGCGTGGCTGACTAAAAGTCAAGTTTTTGATAGGCGTTCTAGCTCAACTAGGCTCTGTCCATGCCTCCTTTCCATCCCACCTCTCTTGTGATGAGCAATTCTCAGGCTAGAAACAAAGAACTCTACAGGTAGAATTGCTTCAATTCCGTAGGTCAACCTGAGGGGAGTCTATCCCATAGCCTTTTTATAAGCTATGCGGTAGGCCCATAAAGCGGCCATGAGCTTATTATCCGAGTTGCTGCATGAAGCAAAGACTACCTTGGTCAGGATGTTCACTAGAATTTTATTCATAGACTGAACGTAGCCATAAGCCTGAGGATAGTGCGGTAAGGATTTTCGATAGATGATTAGAAAGGTGGATAGGAGGTGTGATCACTTCATTGATGAAGTGTGTTCTTTGGTCACTAACGAGTTTGATGTGGTAGCCAAATTATGAGATCACCTACTCCCAAAAGAACTTGGAAGTGGTCCTAGCGCCACTCTTTCTTGTAGCTCGTGCTTTTGCCCACTTCGTGAGATAGTCTGTGGCAACAATGATGTCTTTCACTTGTGAGTATTGTGCTGCGGTACTGATTGGCCCAATGAAGTCGATTCCCCATTTCTTGAATGGTTGCCTTGCAACGATTGGACTCAACTCCATTTTGTCCTTGCAAACTGGAACCTTGGTCCTTTGGTACTCATCACAGTGCTTTACGAATCGTGCTGCGTCTCGGAAAAGGGTAGGCCACCATAGTAGAGATTGTAGCACCTTTCGCGTTATTGTGTCTCCGCTAAAATGCCCTCATGCTATTCTGCCGTATGCTTCTGCAAGTGTGTCGTGCATTTCATGCTCGCACACACATCTGCGCAGCAATCCATCTTACCCTAGCCGATATAGTTGGCCTGCTATTAGCTGATAGGGTTGGATTTTTAAGATGAGTCGCCTAAGTCGGGCCTTTTCTATTGGTTGTTTAGGGAGTTCGTGCTCAAGCACTTGGACTATATCATTTTTCCAATATGGTATCAAATCATCTCCAAATAGATCTCTTTCACTGGATAGGTTAAAGAGATGGGCATCAAGTAGCTCGTTCATAATGCCTTGTCTAGTGGCTTCTCCTGTGGGGGTGCAAGACATATGGTCAGCCATGTAATGTTGTTTCCCCTTGCGTACGAGCACTGAGAAGTCAAACTCTAGAAGCAAAAGTAGCCATCAAGGGATGCGTCTGGTAGCACAAGGTTTGTTAACAAGATATAGCAAGGCTTGATGGTCAACAAATAAGGTAAAGGGTGTAGCCAAAAGATAATGCCAAAACTTCTTCACAGCAAATACCATGGCTAGCCCCTCTCTCTTTGTTGTCAAATAATTCATTTCCGTATCTATGAGTTGTCTGCTAGCAAAACTCATAGGATAGTCTAAGCTATGTTCACCAGGCTGGTACAATACTGCTCCTACAACGAATTTAGAAGTGTCAATGTGAACATGAAAGGTCATTGTCCAATCTGGGGCTCGTAGGATTGGTGCAGTAGTGAGAGTATTTTTCAATTGCTCATACGCGCATTGGCATTCCTTGGTCCATTCGAATACGATTAGTAGCTTGTACAGAGGTCTAGCGATCAATGCATAGCTCAACACAAACTGCCAATAATACCCTCTATGGCCCAAGAAGCATTGAACTCCCTTGTAATCAGTTGTGGTGGGAGATCAACGATGACCCTGACTTTCAAGCAGTTGGTGGTGATGTCATTCTTCAACCACATGCCCTAATTCGGCGAGAGACGATATAGTCGACACCATTCAAAGACAACTGTCTAAGTGTTCCCTCCAAGTAGAGTGAACACACAAGTCATCACGAAGACCTCTAACTTCTTCCTAAGCATATCCTTGAATAAGTGCACATAAGTTGTTGAAAGGTAGCTGGCGCGTTAGTTAATCTGAAGGGCATGACTATATAGGCAAAGACGCCCCACTCAGTGACAAATGTGATCTTATGCCTATCATTAGGATGCACTTGCACCTGATTGTATCTAGAGAAGCCATCTAGAAAACAATAGGTCTCTTTGCGAGTCACTCTCTCGAGCATGTGCTTGGTGTATGGTAGTGGATAGTTATCTCTCTTCGTAGCAATGTTTACCTTCTTGTAATTGATGCACACTCTAATCTTTCCATTCTTCTTCAATACAATGACTATGGGCAAAACCTAGTCCATGTGCTCAATTTCATAGATGAATCCTACTCTCATTAGCTTGTCAATTTCTTCATTGATGGCATCGGCATGCTTTGGATTCATGGGACACAGTCGCTGCTTTGATTGACTTTGCATCAGGTATCATGGATATGTTGTGAGTCACTACACTCGGGTCTACTCCTTTGAGCTCTTCTAGGGACCAAGCAAGGATGCCTATATACTCTCGTAAGAGAGTAATGAGATTTTCTTCCTCTTCCTCGGTCAAGTCATCAGCTATAAAGACAAGTCGGGATGTCTCCCCTTTCCTGGCTAAATTGACCTTTTTGACCTTAGCGGATCCTTCGATTGGTTCGCTCACTTGCCCTTGTTGTTTGGCCCACAACAAGATCCCTACCCTATCTCCTTTTTCAATTTTTTTGAATCGCTTTGGTAGGTCTTGCAATTTTCATTGCTCTTCTACCTATGTATCCTTAGGCAACTTCCATCGTTCCTCCCTTAACCGTCGGTGCCTTAGGTGGATGGGTAGGCCCCCCTTGGTGCGTCTAGTCTTGGAAGGTCGAGGCACCTCTAGATCACTATCTGAACTAACGTTTGACTCAGAATCAAACTCTCCACTCTTGCTAGAAGAGGGAGTCTCTCCTGGTGGTCGCAGCTTGGAAGGTGAGTCCGTTTTTAGTTGTTGGGCTAGGCCTGCTTGCTTGTAGTCAATAGCACCTATGTGCTCCAGTTAGGTTCAATTGCAATCCATGCATATGACACCTCTCTCTAACCTAAAGGCATTCTACTTGCGTGGTTTGGAGTCATCTTGTATTTATTTGATTACACGTCCCCCAGTGTCGTATTCTATAGTGTTTATTTCCCCTTCGCTCTCATCAGTGAAGGAACAACAATCTTAAGATTCTTCATCAGAGCTATCTTTGTACGACTGCTCATCACCTCCCAATTCCTAATACGTCTCTTCTTATTGGTTGGGAACTAAGACCCAATTGTACATCAAGTTCAAATTGTGCACCTTGGACCATCACCACTTAGGCTCATATAAGAGATCTTGGAGTGGCTTGAGATTCATTATCGGATTGCCAACCAACTTGTTAATAAGCTATCTTAGGATCTCAAGGAGCTCTTGTCTATTGTTCGGGACTTGGAATGTGACAGGATTGGGTCTTCCACATAGGCTTCCAAGCACCATATAGACTAGTATTGAGGGTGTGTCCTTGGGCTTGCCAATTGTCTTGATGGCTTGTTTGTACTCCTCATGGTCCAAGAATGGTAGGTCGATGGTAGCAAGAACATGCATCTAGTCTCACTCATCCTCAGGATACGGGATATACTTGGTTAAGGGCATGTACAATTTTCTAATTTAGCTGTCACCCTTCAACATGGTGGAGATGGTGTCTAGGTCAACTGATGTAGTCTTCTAGGTGTCCATCTCTACTCTTACATGCTCCGTTTGATTGCCTAGGAAGATGAGATCATCGCCCTAGGCTTCTATGACTCTCATGTTGTGCATCCAAGGTCATCCTAGTAGGATGTCATAGTCCAGTCCTTTCATGACTATAAAGTCAACAAAGAGTTGGACTCGTGCAATCTTCACTGGCCAATTCTTTAACATGCCAAATGGTTGCACCTTCATTTCGTTAGCAAGTGTGATGTTGAATCTAGTAGTCTCGAACGGCGGGTTACCCCAAGTTTAGACTATCGCATGGCTTAGCACACTAACTCCTACTCCTGTGTCTACAATTCCCTTACTTGTGACATCTCCAAGAGCTAAGATTGGCAGGACTACATGTATCTCTATGCCTTTCCAGAAAGCATTGACGTGCAAGGACTTAGGCATGGAGTGCAGCGTCAGGCTTGGTATTAAGGAGGTCGCTATAGCTTCTTGCCTCTCTCCTAACTCTGCGGTTCTTGGCCAATGGCCTTGACTAATTTGTTGGCTCGTAGCATTTAGACTTTGTCTAAGCGACACTGCTTGTGGCATACTCGCATCCCTCGATTTTGGTCATGGGGGTGAGACTGGGGTGCATATGCTTGAGAGATCATTGACCTCATCTTCTAGTATAGGCTCAGCATCTTTTAGGTGCTCTTGGGCTTTCTTCACCCACTCCTTCACTTTCTCAATGGTTTCGAGTTAGCGCTTTAGGTTGGATACTCCCCTACCTTGGCACTTCCCTTTTCAGCCATCTTTGGAGCTGACATTTTTGCCCTGTGTTAGTGACTTTCTTTTCAGTAGGCAGTGTCGAGGCACTTTCAATTTTGAGCGTGACCTTAGCATCTGGTCTCTTCTTCCTCCATCTCTGACTCTTCTTTTCGATTGAGGTTGCGTTGAGATTGCAAGGCCTTGGCAATGGTATGCTGGCTTGCTTTGTCTGCGAATGGGTCATGATATGCAATGGGATAGGTGTGGCCTCCCCATTGAGTGTCTTGACACTGAACAATGCCAATGGGATCAATGGCTTGTTTGCTAAACTAGAGGATGGCTTCCATCTAGGTCAATCAACAAAGAGATGAGTGATTCCACACTCAGTACATCTTAGGTCAGTCTTGTCTCTATTTGCTTGCTCCCTCTCAAGGCAGCGCGAAGAAACATGTCTTGGGTGACCACAAGTCCAACATATGATCTGCTCTTGGGCCTGCCCTCCTAGGTCTCCACCTCTCCCTCTACCTAATGCCATCATTGGTACTGATCGGTGGTCCATAAGGACTGCATTGCCTTCTTTGTCATACAATATGTAAGGGTGTACATAAGGCTCTTCAATGTTCGGCTACTCCACATAATGGACGCGAGTATCACTCGATGGATGGGTTGCGTAGGGTCTGACTGGCCTAGGAATACCCATAGCATTTATCTCCATCCTAGGGATGGCCATCTTAGTGTCATTAGGTGCTTGGAGGGCCAATGGGGCTCCCCGTCCAAAGAAGTTCGACGGCCTATTCGCAATGTAGGGTTGACCATAAGGCTATGCGTATGGGAGTCTCCGAGGTAATTGACAATGTACGGCGTCATGGTCGATGAACCTACTGCAATTAGTGCAAGTTCATGACCTAGGGTCGTGACACTCGGCTGGCAAATGGTTTCCGCCGGGTGCGTTGGTCGTCTCATCATTTCCTACAATTTTGCCATGTCCATCTTCATCTCTGCTAGCTCTTGTCTTGAATCAGTGCCCTTCCCTTTATCCTGAGCACTTGGGCCTGATCTCTCGATTGGCGTTGAAGCTCTCTTGGAATTCCCAGTGCTAGACTCTTCTCGATGATTCGAGCTCTTGGAGCTTCTCTCCTTGAGTTGGTCATCCACTCTAATGGTTTCCTCAAAGACCCTTGCCAATGCATCTCGCTGCAGGCTTGAGTTGCCTGCCAAGGCTTTGTAGAGCTCTTCCCTTCATATTTCGTTAATAAATACTATGGACACTACTCTTTTGATTGGTCGCCCATAGGCATTCTCTTGAAGAGACTCTTCACATGGGTCACGTAATCTCGGATGTCCTCTTTCTCTTTTGGTTGACATTCACAAGTTGCATCAGCAGGTTATCGAAGTATCCATGTTCGAAGAATCTCTTAATGAAGAGATTTTTCATACTATTGAAATTGGTCCACTCAGCCGCATCTAAACTCATGTACCAGATCCTACCCTTATCACCTAAGCACAGACTGAAAGCTTTGTGAACGTTGAGTGAGATCAGTGAGGCCGTTGGCTTCGTAAATTTACTCGAATTGCTCTACAAAGCTATACGGGTCATTGTTCGACTTGTCCATTTGCTTTGCTATTATGGGAGTTTTTGATTTGCTCTTACAGCCTTGCCTGACTCCCAACCCTACCGGTAGTGATATTGCTAATGTTGCAGCACTTTGATCTATTGCCGTCTTATCTAACAGTTGCTTCGTCAAAAGCTCACTCAGCATGAGGTCTCCTTCTAGAGCTCTCTTGTTCTCTGTCCAATTTCTGCCTGTTAGGGCTAGCACTCTCATGATCTCTCGCATTTCCATGCTTCGGCATAAGCTTCTAGTCTGCTGATCCTGATTGTAGGTCACTAGGCTTCACAAAGCTTTGTGCGCTAGTCTCCTCTCCTCTCCTAGGTTCACCATCACATCCTCGGATGTCCTACCGTGGTGGTTTGTCTGGGCATGTAGGTCGTAATTGGCGATAAGCTGTTGAGAGATTTCAGTCAGACCTCCTAGATTGAGCTCTTTATCCCATCCATGGTTAGTGCTTGTTTCTACCATGTCCGCAGTCTCTCTCTCCACCAAGTTGTCGATGAGGTTGATTAGATTGGGTAGATCCACTCCTCCAATGGTGATTGTTCCTCTTGGATTCCTTGTTGCATCTTCTACTTGCTCGGTCCTATGCATGGAGTTTCGATCACTTGACTATGTCTCCATATCTTCTCCTACTGGTGGGTTCATTCTTGGGTTATCTCTAGGTGAGTTCCTTGTTATTTACAAGCACCTCACAACTTACAGTCACTCAGTGTGTGTGGGTGTGCTCTTTTTCATGCATTGTGCACAGTGGCTTTCAGCTCTTACCAAGTGGATTTCAAGTGCTAAAGACAATACGAGTGTGAAGACAAGACGACTATTTAGCTTTTGCACTCCCATTTGTGCTCGTGGCCTGATGGGGCACTAAGCTTGGTTCTTGGCCATTCGATTACGATTCCTAGGTCTGTAAGGTGTTCGGTGAGTTCTCCTAGTGCGCATCATGCTCTTCATTGGTCAAGGGTTGTCAAATTTCTAGATGTTCTCTCTCAGGCTGTGTCCGATTTACCAGAGTTTGATTCAAGGTGTGATCGATTCTAGGAATCGGATAGGGTCAGGTCCGATTGTGATGATTGGACAGCAGGGTATGTCTGATTGAATAGCGTGGGTTGGTCCAATTTTCAAGCATCCAATTTTGGGATGTCCGATTCTGGGGATCAAATGATCCGAGTGGTGATGTGGCAGGTTCAATCCTAAGTGTTTGGCTTTGTAAATCAAACAAGGTGGTTTGAGTGTCTGATTCTAGGAATCAGATACTGTTACGACCGTCCGATTTTGACAGTAGCCAAAATGATAACTTGAGCGTGATTCGATCAAATGCCACTGGTACACACAATGCTAGCCTTGTAGACTTTCCAAAACACAACTAGGGAAGTTGGGGAAGGGTCTCATATATGTCAATGTCATGAAAGCCTCCAGTTCAACTCGATCAATCCGTTGCCAAGTAGGGGCCTCCAAGCTCTCTCTCTCTCTCTCTCAATGTTAGGTCACAATGAGCCTTTCCCTTGCCTCCTGGGGCCTTAAACCCTTGATGGGCACAACCTTAATCTCACCAATCACTCCCCTTGCTATTCCAACACGTCTAAGCACCCAATTTTTTCATTTTTTCCTTGTTTATGCCTTGTTCTAGCCTATTTTACAGCAGCAAACCCTAAGCTTTCTGCTTTGATTTCTTGATCATAACCTACTCTAAATGCCACAAAAATCAAAAGCAAATAACTAAAATGATTTCTCCTACTCAACTAATCATCAAAAACGAAAAATACTTACTTGTAGCATGGATTAAAAACCCAAAAACCTCCTATCTATCTCAAACCTGGTTCGAGGATGAAACCCTTACTTCGATGCTCGATTTGAAGTGTTCAAGCGCTCAAGCTTGAATCCATGGTCATGGCAATAGAACCAAAATGTAAAGGGAGCTCTCACTCAACCAGAAAGACCCACAGATTGCTTATTTTTCAAGCATTTCAAGCTAAGCACTAATGGCTACCTCTCATATAGCCAACGCGCTATTCCTCTCTACGAGTGTAGTGAGCTTACCTTGATGCTTGATTGAGTTGCTTCCTCTCTCAAGCACTTTGATAGCTCCACAATTCGTGATGCAAGCTCAAGCATCCTCAAGCCTCTTCCTCCAAGCTCCATTCTCCATATCCATGTGCGAGACAAGAGAAGAGAAGAGAAGAAGAAGAGAGGAGATGATGGAGAGCTTCACCTCCTTGATCCCTCACCCTCACACACTCACTCCCTCACACTCTGACACTCCCTCTCTCAAGCACAAACAAGCAAGCAAAGAGAAGATGGAGAGCTTCACCTCCTTGATCCCTCACCCTCACACACTCACTCCCTCACACTCTGACACTCCCTCTCTCAAGCACAAACAAGCAAGCAAAGAGAAGATGGAGAGCTTTACCTCCTTGATCCCTCACCCTCACACACTCATTCCCTCACACTCTGACAGTCCCTCTCTCAAGCACAAACAAGCAAGCAAAGAGAAGAGAAGAAGAGAAGAAGAAGAGTCTCTTGTTGCCACACACCAAAGAATGAGCTCTTTATTCACTTTTCAACTTTTTATCCAAAACCCTATATCACTTTTGGGCGTTCATCCCCTTCTCCCCTTTTTTACATGACCGGGCCATTGTGGCAAGGTCCTTTTTCCATCTCCTCCTATGTGCCTTCTATTTGCCTTCCTTTCTACCTCCCATTTACCTTTACAATTTGCACAAGAGGGAGCCTGGTGCTCTTTTACAAAAAGTTTTAGGGGTGCCTTGCATTTAAGAATGCATTTTTGCCTTTGACTTAGCTTGCACTTTTTCTCTTTTCCACTTTATTTTTGTGCTAAGGTTAACACCTTCATTGATGACTATACACAAGGTTTGGGCATACCCTATTAAGAAGAAATCAAAATTCTTGGCTACATTTCATCATTTGGATACATTTCATCATTGACTTACTTTGGTTGAGAAGCAGTCTGGGTATAGGCTGAAATGCCTAAGATTAGATAATGGGGTGAGTATGTGTCTAAAGCCTTTAAGAAATTTTATGAAGAGAGAGGTAATAAGTATTAGTTGACCACCCCATGTACCCCACCCTAGAATGGTATGGCTAAGCATATGAGGGACAATTCAAGAGCAAGTTTGTAGTATGCTTAGCTAGACAGGCTTAAAATAACATTTTTTGATTGAGACGGTTACAACTACCGTATACTTGATTAATTGATCCCCATGTATTACTCTTAACTATCTGGTTGCAAAGGAGTTATGGTCTAGAAAACCTCCCTCGTATACTCATTTGTGTGTCTTTGATTGTGAGGCCTTTTGCCATGTTTCCAAGGAGAAGTGCAATAAGCTAGACCCTAAGTCTATGAAATGCATCTTTCTTGGTTATGGGGATGCAGGTGAGGTGGGCTATCACCTATGGGATTCGTAGGCTCTCGGAAGGTTATCCACAGCCATGATATTCCTTTCCATGAGAAGAAAATGCATAACCAACGTGAGCATGTTGTTGAGGTATGCAATGTGATATTTTAGGAGAAGCCTCTTGCTATTATATAGCTAGCAAGAGAGTCTACAACAGCACAGTTGATTCTCTAGTGGCCCAAGTCCCTGATGTCCATAGGATGTACAGGCTCCACAATATGTTTTGAGGCAGTCTACTAGAGATGGATGACAACCTAAGGCAGTCTACTAGAGATGGATGACAACCTAAGCATTTTGCGCCCTGTATGAATTATGTTAGGGTGACAGATATTGGTAAGCCTCTAATCTATGATGAGGCCATGTGCAGAGGTGATAGTCACTCTTGGGAGAGGGCCATATAGTCAGAGTATGACTCACTACAAAAAAATCATATGTGGAATTTGATTCCTTTACCTAGTGGAAAGCATGCTTTGCCATGCAAGTGGGTATACAAGTTGAAAAGTACCCTTGGATGCCCCAAGTCAACATATAAGGCTATATTGGCGGTTAAGGGTTTCAAGCAGGAGCATGGTGTGGACTTTGATGAAGTCTTTTCTCCTATTGTGAATATGATTACCCTATTTGGTACCAGCTTTGGTTTCTTAGCTTAACCTGGATCTTTATCAGATGGATATTAAGACGGATTTTCATCATGGTGACTTGCATGATGAGATTTACATGGAGCAGCCTAAGGGCTTTGTAGACCTTGGCAAGGAACACCTAGTGTGTAGATTGAGAAAGAGCCTTTATGGCCTTAAGCAAACACCTAGGGAATGGTCCCACAAGTTTAATTTTTTTATGCATTCAAAGGGATATAGCCATAGTGTTATGGATTTGTGTTTATACATGAAGAAGGCTTGTGATGGTAGCCTCATGATTTTGGTACTCTATGTGGATGATATGCTTATTGTTAGGAGATCTCATGATGAGCTAGATGCCTTAAAAAGTAAGCTCAAGAAGAGCTTTGAGATGGAGGACATGGGAGCTGCCTCATACATTCTTGGGAAGCACATCACATGTGATCGCTCTAAGGGGCTCCTTTATCTATCATAAGAGTATATCCAGAGAGGCCTTGAGTGGTTTCATATGCAGTATGGTAAGGCTATCCTCTACCTTCTCATGTGAAAGTTATTTGGGCCAATTGTTTGTAGTATAATGAGTAGAAGGCCAAGAAGGCCAAGATCCCTTATGCATCCAGAGTGGGTAGTTTGATGTATGCCATGATAGCCATTTACCTTAACATAGTATTTGCAGTGGGAGTTGTGCCCCGCTATATATCTACACTTTGTAGACAGCATTAAGATGTCGTCAAGGGTATCATGATGTACCTAAAGGTCACACCAGCTATGTGCATCTGTTATGATGGCTAGGATACAAGAGTCGTGGGGTACATTGACTTTGATTATGCAGGACATGTAGACAATAGAAAGTCCACCTTTGGTTATGTCTTTACCTTTACTAGAGGTGCTATTTCTTGGATGTCCAAGGTACAGAAATGCAAGGCCCTATCTACTATGAGGCAAAGTATATTGCAACCATTACGGCTTGCAAGGAGGGTCTCTGGCTAGGTCATCTAGTAGTAGACCTTAGCATTACTGATGTGGTCCCTACACTACATTTGAATTCTATGAGTGTTATTTAGTTGGCCAAGAATTTGGTCTTCCATGTGAAGATGAAGCACATTGAGGTATGTTACCACTTTATTAGAGAGGTTGTTGAGGGCAAGTCCATTGAGCTTGTCAAGATCTCAATTGACCAAAATCCTACAGATATGCTTACTAAAAGTCTCTCAACAAAGTTCTTTTGTCTTCCTTAGGACATTGATGGGCGTTGGATGAGATTACGTCTTTTCTCATCTTGTTGTACTTATGTACATTTGTACTTTGTCGCTTTTTTCTGGTTCTCTTCTCACTAGGGACACATTCGCCTTTAAATGGGAGGTTATGGGGTAAAGGCGCCTATGCCTAGTTGCCCATGTATTAATTACACTACTAGTACCCGCACTGTGTATTTAGTTATGTGCACACTTGTACACTACAAGTGGCAGGCGCTCATCACTACCACTTCATTCTTAATTCTTTCAGTGACATTTGAATAAAGGGAAGGCTGGTCACACATTGTGATTGTTGGAGTTCCCATATCTTGTCTCTCTCTCTCTCTCTCTCTCTCTCTCTCTCTCTCTCTCTCTCTCTCTCTCGCCCCTTTCACCATAGCTCTTACTTCTGCTTCCTGCTTCCACTTTAGGGCTCACTCCCTTTAATCACCTCATTTTATGTGCTGTGAATGTGGTAAAAAATAACTAAAAAAGAAATGCATGCTAGAAACAAATCTTATTGACTTGATTAAGAAAATGTTATTCACATGACTAAGAATGAAAAATGAGCCTCTAGATGACTCTTAGAGGAATTTCATCACATAGCATTAAGAAAAAATGGCTGAAAGAGGAGCAAACTATTCTCAAGTCAACTTCTTAAAGTAAAAGTATGATTTCAAGTCCTTATACACCCGAATGTTGAAAGGTCTACACAAAGAATTGCAGCACATATGCCCAAACAATAGTACATCAACCTCATCTTAGAGAAAACAAAGCCAACCTCATATGAATGAAACAATGTAATAGACAACCTCATCTCACAAAAATGATGCCATTGGCACCATAGTTTTTTCATTATGGCAATCATATTTCATGTGTAGAGAGGTATGAAAGTATGATTGGAGTATGATTTACACCTTGGGGATAAATCATACATTGCCCTAATTTTAATTTTACAAAACAATAACATTGTATCTAAATCTAGTATTTTAAACTAAATTGAGTAAGTCAGCTACTAACAAGCTGAATGAAAAGTAGAATCCCAAGTGTGTTAACACCTCTAGCACTTGCATGCAAATTTCCCCCAGTCAATATCAAGGCTGAAGGCAGAACCAACCTATTGCACAATCCACAAGTAGGTTTTCCATGTCTTGGGATAGGGAAAAGGTAGACAATAGTAAGATGACACCTTCATAGGTGAAATTAACAAGTGTTTTTAATGTTTTTTGCTAGGCCACAACCTTTATGGAAATATCATGATGTTTATTACTTTTTTTAGCCCTTTTTTTCCCCAAAAGAATGTCAAGTATGAAGCAAGATTTCATATTCCCATTTCCATATGTTTTTTGATAGCCAATCAAATGCCTTCGATAAAAACAATGATTGGCACTTTATCTCGCATTGAGTGCTAGCACAAAAATTTCTATAATTAATGGTTGATGGTAGAAAATGGTATTACCTTAGCTTACAATGGTGTACATTTGATGAGTGTTACACACATTTATTAGGCTATTACTTGTTAGTAGTCATATTTGTCATGCATAGTCATCTTGTGCTTATGAGCCTCAGTCTGAGTCAACAAACAAGGGCATTAGAAGCTTCAACATTTAGTCTATCATGTGTTATGATAAGGGAGGCAATTATTTCTAGAGCATGCATTTCTTTTTTAGTTGGCTTTTAGGTGTGTTTACATTGGTGACTTATGATTAAGCTATAGTGGATTGATCAATATGGATTTAAATTCATTAAGACATGGCAAGTTTTTGGTTATTAGATGTTTATTAGGTATTGCCTTAATGGTAAAGCAAAGATTTCAATGTTGCTTTCAAAAGTGGAGGGAAAGATCAAGAATGTTGATATGCTACCAATTAGCCCAATAGGGAAAATAGTAGTCCTTATTAACAGTATTATTGTTCCCTTCATAGCCTTCATTGCTTCAATCTATGGCTTCTCTAAGTCTAACTATGATCGAGATCTAAATATGGGTAATACAAACTATATTGTAGGGGTGGGAGTGCATCCATTTGTAATCCATCTGTTCTAAACCATGACTGCATCTCTATTGTACTAGCAATGCATCTCTCCACTCTCTGCTAATTATTTGGAGAAAGTCAATGCCAATTGTAGATATCTATACCTAGAGAGCTCCCATATCCCCTATAAGCACGTCATTAAGAAAAATAGGGCCTTCATATCCACTATTATTGCTCTTATCTTTAATCTAACAATCTCATGGGGTACTAATGCTTTGCTTTGTAGCATGTGAGCAATCATCATCACTATGGCCTCTCAATATTCTTCTAGTTGACAGTCTGTTCATAAAATCCAGGGCCTTCCTAGCAAAACTCGATAGCGAGGACGTCTTGCAAACCTTGTCACCCTAAAGTCCAAATAGCATTCCACGCTTGCAATAATAACGTGGACTTTAGTGATGCAACCTTCCGGTTGTCTTAGACTATCATTCGCCATCCTAAGAAGCATGGAGCCGTCTTTTTGAATTTCGAGACCTAGCCACTCCATCAAGACTGAACTTATGATATTGATGGAGGATCCAGTGTCCACAATAGTGTGCTCCACTAATATTCCATCCACATATGCTGGAACCCTAGGGCAATGCTTTTCAGCATGATCGAACCAATCCTCTCCCACTCTAGCTATGCCCAAAGGTTCTACTATATACCCAATATGCAGGATTTTCTTGAATTCCTTGCGTACTCCTAGAGAAAGTTTAATCAATTGCAGGAGATTCACATCTGGTTTGACTTCGCAAAGAGAACTTGATAGGTCAAAGCCATGGTAGTTAGCCAAATGTTAACCCCAACATGAAGAAAGCAAAAGAAAGTGGGAAGGACGCAGGCAAAGGCGGAAAAAAGGTAGCCCGACTAAAGAAAGAAGAGGAAAGAAGACCAAAAGCGCAAGGGAAACCTTAAAAGTCCAAGGCAAATGCAAAAGGGGAAAAAGGCGCATTTTAAAATAAAAAGGCGTACCCTGAAATCTTGTAAAAGAGCGCCGGGTGCAATTTGTAAATGTAGACAGGCGGTGGAAAGGAAGCTAGGAAGATAGAAGGACAATGAGAAAAGGGGCCTAGGCTAATGGCCAGCCATGTAAAAAAGGGGGATAACCGCCCGTGGAAATTAGGGCATGTATATAAAGTTGAAAAGTGAATGAGAAGCTCATTCTTTGGTGTGTGGCAAAAAGAGTCTTCTTCTTCCTCTCTTCTTCTCTCCTCCTTGCTTGTGTGTGCTCTTGAGAGAGGGAGTGTGAGAGTGTGAGGGAGTGAGTGTGTGGGAGAGTGAGGGATCAAGAGGGTGAAGCTCTTCACCATCTCCTCTCCTCTTCTTCTCTTCTCTTCTCTCTTTTTCTCTTGTGCGCGTGGCTATGGAGGATGGAGCTTGGAGATGGAGGAGGCTTGAGGATGCTTGAGCTAGCATCAAGAGTCGTGGAGCTACCGAAGTGCAAGAGAGAGGAGGGTACTCGATCGGGCATCAAGGTAGACTCACAACACTTGTAGGATCTACGGCGCATCAGCTAGGTGAGAAATAGGCATTAAAGCTCGCTTGGAACGCTTGAAACAATAGGCGGTCCTTGGGTCTTGGCGATTGAGCGAAAGCTCCCACATTTTGGTTCCGTTTGTGGGAGCTTTCACTCAACTGCCAAGACCCATGGACCGCTTATTGTTTCAAGCATTCCAAGCCGAGCACTAATGGCTACCTCTCACATAGCCGATGCACCATCCATATCTACGGGTGTAGTGAGCTCACCTCAATGCCGTTCGAGTAACCTCCTCTCCCGCACACTCCGGTAGCTCCACGATCCAAGTGCAAGCTTCAAGCAAGCTCGATCCTCCCGCTCCAAGCTCCAAGATCCATTGCCGCGAGCAAGATAAGAGAAGAGAAGAGAAGAGAAGAAGAGAGGAGTAGATGGAGAGCTTCTCCACCCCATGGTCCCTCACCCTCACACACTCACTCCCTCACACTCTCACATTCCCTCTCTCAAACACAAGCTCAAGCAAGCAAGAAGAAGAAGAAGAAGAAGAAGAGGAGAGCTACTTTTGGCCACACACAAGAATGAGCTTCTCATTCACTTTTCAACTTTATATACAAAACCCTAAATCCCTTTTGGGCGGTCATCCCCTTTTTACATGCCAGTCGTAGCCTAGGCCCTTTTTCCCATTGTCCTTCTATCTTCCTAGCTTCCTTTCCACTGCCCATCTACATTTACAAATTGCACGGGTGAGAGCCCGGCACTCCTTGAATTAAACCATGATGCACTTGCGCTCTTTTACAAAAGTTTTGACTTGCGCTTTTTCTTGTGCGCCTTTCTCCCTTATTTAGGACTCTTCTCCTTGTGCATCTTTGTCTTCCGTTTCTCTTTGCCTTGGCCTTTGTCTTTGTCTTCTGCTTTAGCTTT
Organism: Lygodium microphyllum; assembly: GCF_053477565.2. Lineage (NCBI taxonomy): Eukaryota > Viridiplantae > Streptophyta > Polypodiopsida > Schizaeales > Lygodiaceae > Lygodium > Lygodium microphyllum. Next base: position 22,515,421 of record NC_141158.1, on the reverse strand, counting down.
TTCGGATTTTCCACCTTCGTTCGTTTGCGGGTTAACATTAGCCCCCTCCTAGACGAGTGCCAGTCCCATGGCACTCACCGTCGTAGGTAGCAGGCTATAGCATGCACCGAAGACGTGGGTGACAAGGACACCTGTGGTTTCCGTGGAGGAGTGTTGGTGGTGGTGTGGCAGAAGGTCCTGGGGGCCTGTTGGTGGCCAAGGTGGCTGGTGGACGGTTGAGGGAGTTGGTGGTAGGGCTATTCTATGTTGGGGATTGCATTGATGGCCAGCACAAGTGTTGGTTTGTTGGGGATTTTGCTCATGACGATTCTTTGCGGGCTTGTCGCATGGTAAGGGATAAGCATTCGGAGTTGGGTGTTGATGAAGAGCGAACGATACTTTCAGTGGAGTCTTTAATACCTGCAATTGAAAACCTCTCATGTGGTCTCTCCCTAAGGGTAGTGCTAGTCTTCTCTATTGTGCACAAGACATATTTTGATTACTTTGGGAGACAGGTCGAACTCTAAGCAAGCTGAGAGTATTATCCTGCACTTGAGGACCCAAATTGTGTATATACTTCGGTGCAGATATTTTGTGAGTGCTCATGCATACTTAGATATTACGTAGTTAGAAGACCGCGGGTTAGTTTCTCGTAACATTGTGTTGATGAAGCAAAGTTATCCATGTTGAGGAGAAGTACACGTGAAGGTATATGAGACATCCTTTGCATTGCGACTGCACGACGTAGCATAATTGAATACAGGGACATCGCACCTAGAAGCTATTGGACTTGCTTGATGAGGACGGTGTACATTTCATGGCCAATCGTGCGGTGCTTACCACAATTGATTGCAATGGTATTAAGGTAGAGTGCAAGAGGGAATTGTGCAAGTGGGTCAGGGTGACAGGTCTAACCATAGGCGAGACAAGCTCCCTAGGTATGTCCTGCCCTTGATATGCCCTGAACAATTGTGGGTGATGCTAAAGGGATAGGGGACTAGGGATGGAGCCAGTCGATTAAGGTCACTAGACGTACCTAATTTGAGGACCCCTAGGTGCTGTGCTTGTGATTGTGGGTGCTTCTTTTCGTTCATTTGTTTTTTTTGTTTTTTCTTTGTTTTTCTTTTTCTTTTTCTTTTTTTTCCTTTTTTTTGGTTTCTTTTTTGTTTCTTTTTCTTGTACTTTTTTCTTGCTTTCTTTCTTTCTTTCTCTTCTTTTTTTTTGACTTGCTTGAGTATAACCATTGCAATATGTTGAGGTTATCAACCTTTCAGTGGGTTGGTAAATGTCAAGCTTTGAAGGCTCAAGAAATGGATATTACAGTGATGATTGAGCCCTAGCCTCATTGTTAGAGAAGCAGTTGTTGAGATGGGGAGATACACTTGAGACATTGCAACCCTCCTTGCATCACACGCGAAGTTGGTACAATTGAGGTAACGACTGCTGTGAGCCAACTATAGAGCTTTACCTAGAAAGAGAGCATAGCCCATGAATATGCTTTGGGCCATGCCATGTGGGCGGTCGGCAAGGGTGATTTTTGCTTTCGACAGCGTGGCTTTGTCGCGGCTCTTTGTGGGGTCGATGGTCTTGCGGTGATCGGGCATTGAACACTTTCGCACAAAGAGCTGTATCATTCTGCATCCACTTGTCACTTCCTGAGAGTACATGCATGGTATATGCCACAACTATAATAAACCAGTGCAATCCAAGGAGACATCACTTATCTGAATTCCATGGTGTTGACTTAGATACTTATCACCTGCACTCGATTGGCTTTCTCTTTTGCTAAAGACGTGAAATATATTGAACGCATATATCAAAAGTTTGTACAATTGGGGAACATGTCAACACTTAACCATTTAAAGACAAAAAGTCATGGCCAAGTAGCATTTGATAAGCCTTTTATACAACATGGGGCTACTCTATTTGTAGGAGGCGGGGCGAGTCTGGGTGGTCCAGTGACTGAGGCTCTGTTGGTGTGTGGCTCCCGTGGGTTTGGGCAGGGAACATGTCAGCAGGGACATGAATGGTGCAGTCCCGGGCCACTACCGTTTCCAGAATGTCTTTAAACAATTCATTAAATTCTACCCTATCCCTGGCCACCTTGTCACTTCATGAGCACCTGGTGCCCGAGCATGCGTTGGGAGTCTGTGCAACTGGCATTGCCACATTTTGTGTGCTCCCTCAACGTCCACTCTCCTGGCCCGCGGATTCTTCGGCCTTCGTCCGGGGCGGTGTCGCTTGGGGCCGTGTTTCTTGGTATACCTTTTAAGAGTGGGCACGTAGCGCACTGGCGAAGGGGCGGGTATTGCATGTGCTCGTCGGCTGCAGAGAGAGTCCTTGCAAGCTAGTTGCCCTTGGTTCTCCATGTTTTCCTCGTAGGGGGCCTTGAGATGCGAATCAAGGATTAAGATTTGTCACATGATAAGACCATTCATATGTAAGGGATTATAGTGCAGGTTATCAAGTGCATAGGACGAGAAGGGGAGGGGTGGGGCATGCAATGTTGTTGTAGAGGGATGGCCCCCGTGATGTATATTTAGCCTCCTGCCATTAGCAGATCTTGGTTCACACCGAGCTACGTCGGCTGGCGGTCATGGATTTAGGCAGGGCTCCTCCTCGGAAGGATAGACCGAAAAGGGAAGAAGGTGTATAGAAAGGGACTACACCATGTCTACACCATCAGAGTTGTTGGTCAAGGCTTCCTATGGCGGTCATGTGGGTTGCATGCCCTTCACTTGGAGGTGGGGATGGTCACACGACTTTTAAATGCGTGATGAGAGGAGGACTTGAGGAGCTTAGCCTGTCAGACCCAACTCTTCTCCCTGAGCTTGACTATCATTACTTGTGTGTGTTGATATTGTTTATACACGGTGACACAAAAATCAGTGTTTAATTATATACATATTTATGAATCCATGTCACTTCATGAGGATAAGAACCAATTGTAGAACTCGGGGTTGTATTGGAGAGTGGCACACGCATCCAGCACTCGTGGCAGCTTACTTAGTACCGATAGATATTTTGCCACATCGAGCAGCATGGACCCTTGTCCGAGTCGACTGGCAACATGTAACTCCTCTTCAGTGAGAACCTTATCAAACAGAGAGTTTTCTTGGCTAGGTCCAGCCAAGTCCATACCCCGAATGGCAGTCAGCACTCGAAGGGAAGTTGGTGCCATATAGGTCGCCATTTGGCCAATCGCTCCTCAGAGACTATCATGATCTGAGCCCCTAGTTCGGCCATTACAACGCGGCGTTCGCACCAACGCTGCTCAAATTGACTCTGGCCTGCTGACAGTCGCTTTAGTTGCTCTATGTCTACGAGATTCGATCGGCAGAGCACTTCATTAAACGTGACGATTAAGCGCAGTTCGTCAGCCTCCTCGTCAGAGATGAGTCGCATACGTTCACGTAAGAGCTTGTTATAGTGCTCGTCAAGATGTTCTTGCTCTTCCCAAGATAAGGAGAATGGCAAGTAATCTCCAAGCTGCTCCTTGGGGATTGTGCCCACGTCCGCAAGGACATAGACACGTGCGAACACTTTGAAATTAGCATCCAACTCAGTTAAGCATTCCGTGACACTTCTATGTTCAACGAGGGCTTGCTCAGTTGCTATCTCATGCAAAGTTCTAAGAGTTTCCTTAGGCTTTAGCATAGCTGGGGGCTCAGGCCTAGATGAGAAAGATTGGTCAACGCTAGGATTTCTTATGCTCTTGGGGTTCTCACGTTTCTCCTGAGGTTTTGCTGCTATTTTGTCATGGTTTTTCTCAGATGTGACTGGTATAGATTTGTCACCCTGTTGTGACGACGTTGTATCCACTCTTGATTGGTCGATGTGAGTTCTATTGTCAGTGGATTGAGTGTTGAAAGCAACTGTTGATGGCAACGGCTGCTTTGATTTTTCAGAGCACACGGATGTGACTGAGGTTTCACCGCTATTAGGAGAGACATCAATGGGTTCATTGGTGGATGGACTTGATGTTTTTTTCCCCAGCTCTCCATCGCTCTTGGTCTCAATGCTCTTGGGGTCCACAACCACCTGTGATTGATGTTGTCTTCGTTGTTTTCTCCTCTTTCTCCTAGTCAGTGAAGGTGCATCTCTCAACGACTCAGGACCCTGGACTAGGTCAACAGTTGATGTGCTTGGTTGGGCCTCAACTTTCCCCTTCTCTGGTGTGTCCTCATGGGACATGGCCATGGCCTGCCGAATAGCCTTGCTAGGTTGTGAGAGCACAACTGCCTCCCTTTTTGGAGAGTCTAGCTCTTCAGCCAACTCCCTTGTGTGTAACTCCTCCAGCCTAGGCTTTAGGCACTTTGAAAGTGCTGGAGTTGTCGAGGAAGTTGGTTGTGACACCTCCTCCACAGGTAAACTTCTAAGGACATGTTCCACAAGGGGCATTGTCACGGCCAAGGGCTGTGACTGCTGTGATCCCTGATTGGAAGTAGTAGCAGCTAGTTTAGTGGACTGTCTACCCTTGGTGGATTGCGGTGTCAAGGCCCTAGGGCGATCAGAAGTGGTTGTGTCTTTTGTTGGCCTTTGGGCACTCATCTGTGTAGATCGAACATGAGTTGATCTAGTCACATTAGGTGGCTCAGGCATATCCTTGGGTCGAGAGCTACAGATGGCGTCATATCCCACCTCTTGGATGGTTGGAAACTTAGATGGAGATAGAGATTGGAATTGAGCAGTCGCCATCGACGACGGCTGTTGTGCTTCCTGTGTCAATTTGGAAAAAGAGGATGTAGGAGATCTAGGACTCTTAGGTGGACTTGGCACTGGCCGAATGATTTGTCGAGGCTATTAGACGATTGTGCAATTTGCTTTGTTGAGCGATCAGCCTTGCCCTGAGCAATGTTGTGCCTATGATGCATGTTATCCTCTTAGAAAATCAAAGGCTCTTTAGGCACTAATGGCTTTTGTGCACGCTCAATGGCTACATATGGCATCTGCTTATTAAGCATGCTAGGCTGTGGCTCTTTCTTTTGAACACTCATGTCTGGTTTCTTGCCTCGAGACCTAGAGTTTCTCTTAGATTTCCTCCTGTGCTTCATTGCTTTTGATGCACTCTGGCCTTCAGTTGATGGAGGCGGTTTAGCAGGGGATTTTGGTACCCAAATCCATCGGTTACCTGCATAATACCCTTGAGCACGTAGCAACTCTTTGGATATCCATCGCGGCATTGCATTGACTCTCCATCGATGCCTACATCTATAAGGCTTGGGCTTCTTTTGGGGTCTTCTACGGTATTTGTAAGTCCAAAGCCCGTCCTTGGCATTGTCTCTTGACCTTCTTTTTTCAGGCTTGGCCTCACTCACCGGTTCTCATTGTTCGACCTGTGCTTGTATCAGTTTTTCCAACAAGTCCTTGCTCTTGTTAGTAGGCTTGACTATTACTTCAGCACCTTCCTTGCCTTTCCCTTGAGGTTTGATGAGGGTGACCTTGCTAAAGGTAGTGACTATCCTCACACCCGGTAGTGTCAGGTGTATCCTGTGTGCTACATAGTCGACCTCACACTTGGTCGCCCTTTTGAAGGGTCTTCCTAGGAGGGTTTCTTTCCCGCAGCTAGCACTATTTGGAGGAACATGAAATAGGATAGGCAAGCTTTCCGTTTCAATTGACGCAAGGATTTTGCACTTCCCTATGAGTGCTTGTGGGTGTCCCCCATAAGGGCTAAGAGTTGCGCTAGTCGGTGTGAGCTCTAGTTGGCCTAGTAGGGTCCATGATTCATAGGTCAAGATGTTAAAATCTGCTCCATCAATAAAAGCATCGATAGTATGCTCTCTTTTTGCGGTGAGTTTAACCCTAAGATAAGCAGGTGGTACTATGTCTTCATCTTCCGGGTCTTGGCTTGTAAATTCAAGCCTTCTGATGATAGATGCCTTTGAGTCCCTAACTGCACAGTCAGACGTGGATTCTCTACTGAGGTCTTGGGTCGTTTGTGTAGCGCTGCTCAAGGTACATCTATCATCAGGACTGTCATGTCTAGTCATCCTCGCATTGATAGCTTGATGATGTTGCATTCTACTTTGACTAGACGCAGTTTGAACACAATGTACATGTGTTCTTGTGGTGTGGCCTTTTTGCCTTGGATGGCTAGATTGGCCCGTTGAGGTTCTAGGGTCTCTATTTCTCTCTGTTCGGGTATGGGCTTTTGGTTTCTCTTTTACAAGTGAGGATCCATGCTTGTAAAGAGCCATTACTAGACTAGGGTCTAATTTGGAGGACCTATCACGACGCGTGTTTTCTCTCCAACCTACTTGGGGGAGGTGCGGAGGGAGCAGAGCCCCCTCTGTGGGGGTCCGGGGGGGGCAGTCCCCCCGGCCCGCAGGGCCGTTATGGTAAACGCCATACGCAATTTGCAGGACTATTTATAGCCAAATTTTGAACTACTTGCTCTAAGTTTCAGCCCAGTGATAGATCTGTGATGTGCCTTTAGCTCTATGTAGCCTTTGGGGTCAATTTCGGGGTTTAGATGCGTCAAAATTTGTGTTCTAGATACATGTCCGATTTTGACAGTTTTTTGTCCAATTCTCAGATGTCCGATTTTCAGGAGTCTGATTATCAGAATCGGACGTCCGATTCTGGGTGGTCCGATTTTGGTTACGTCCGATTCTGGGAATTGGATCGGACAGAGTGGTCCGATTCTGGACTGGTCCGATTCTGGACCAGTTCGATACTGACTGGTCCGATTCTGGACTGGTCCGATTCTGACTGGTCCGATTCGGACAGGGGTGGGTCCAATTCCCTCGATCGGACGAGGTGTCCGATCGGATTTCTTTTTCTTTGTTTTTTCCTATCCTAAATGTATCCAAATCACAAAGTAAATACCTATACTACTCCATCTCACAACATAAATCTCAAAAAATCAAAAAACCTACTTGCCAAGGAGATCGAATACCATCTTCAACCCCCTCACTTCCTACCTATCTCAAGCACCAGTTCGAGGGAAACCCCTTACTTTGATGCTCGATTCGAAGTGGGCAAGCGCTCAAGGCTTGAATCCGTTGGTCCCGGCAATGGAACCAAAATGTGGGAGCTCTCACTCAACCACCAAGACCCACGGACCGCTTATTGTTTCAAGTGTTCCAAGCCGAGCACTAATGGCTACCTCTCACATAGCCGACGCACCATCCATATCTACGGGTGTAGTGAGCTCACCTCCATGCTGTTCGAGTAACCTCCTCTCCCACGCACTCCGGTAGCTCCACGATCCAAGTGCAAGCTTCAAGCAAGCTCGATCCTCCCGCTCCAAGCTCCAAGATCCATTGCCGCGAGCAAGACAAGAGAAGAGAAGAGAAGAGAAGAAGAGAGGAGGAGATGGAGAGATTCTCCACCCCACGGTCCCTCACCCTCACACACTCACTCCCTCACACTCTCACACTCCCTCTCTGAAGCACAAGCTCAAGCAAGCAAGAAGAAGAAGAAGAAGAAGAAGAGGAGAGCTATTTTTTGCCACACCCAAGAATGAGCTTCTCATTCACTTTTCAACTTTATATACAAAACCCTAAATCCCTTTTGGGGGGTCATCCCCTTTTTACATGGCCGGCCGTAGCCTAGGCCCTTTTTCCCATTGTCCTTCTATCTTCCTAGCTTCCTTTCCACTGCCCATCTACATTTACAAATTGCACGGGTGAGAGCCCGGTGCTCCTTGAATTAAACCATGATGTGCTTGCGCTCTTTTACAAAAGTTTTGACTTGCGCTTTTCCTTGTGTGCCTTGCTCCCTTATTTAGGACTCTTCTCCTTGTGCGTCTTTGTCTTCCGTTTCTCTTTGCCTTGGCCTTTGCCTTTGTCTTCTGCTTTAGCTTTTTCGGATTTTCCACCTTCGTTCGTTTGCAGGTTAACATTACCCCCTCCTAGACGAGTGCCAGTCCCATGGTACTCACCGTCGTAGGTAGCAGGCTATAGCATGCATCGAAGACGTGGGTGACAAGGACACCTGTGGTTTCCATGGAGGAGTGTTGGTGGAGGTGTGGCAGAAGGTCCTGGGGGCCTGTTGGTGGCCAAGGTGGCTGGTGGACAGTTGTGGGAGTTGGTGGTAGGGCTATTCTGTGTTGGGGATTGCATTGATGGCCAGCACAAGTGTTGGTTTGTTGGGGATTTTGCTCATGACGAATCTTTGCGGGCTTGTCGAATGGTAAGGGATAAGCATTCCCAGTTGGGTGTTGATGAAGAGCGAACGATACTTTCGGTGGAGTCTTCAACACCTGCAATTGAAAACCTCTCATGTGGTCTCTCCCTAAGGGTAGTGCTAGTCTTCTTTATTCTGCACAAGACATATTTTGATTAGTTTGGGAGACAGGTCCAAGCTGAGAGTATTATCCTGCACTTGATGACCCAAACTGTGTATATACTTTGGTGCAGATATTTTGTGAGTGCTCGTGCATGCTTAGATATTACGTAGTTAGAAGACCGCGGGCTAGTTTCTCGTAACATTGTGTTGATGAAGCAAAGTTGTCCATGTTGAGGAGAAGTACATGTGAAGGTATATGAGACATCCTTTGCATTGCGACTGCGCGACGTAGCATAATTGACTACAGGGACATCGCACCTGGAAGCTATTGGACTTGCTTGATGAGGACGGTGTACATTTCATGGCCAATCGTGCGGTGCTTAACACAATTGATTGCAATGGTATTAAGGTAGAGTGCAAGAGGGAATTGTGCAAGTGGGTCAGGGTGACAGGTCTAACCATAGGCGAGACAAGCTCCCTAGGTATGTCCTGCCCTTGATGTGCCCTGAATAATTGTGGGTGATGCTAAAGGGCTAGGGGACTAGGGACGGAGCCAGTCGATTAAGGTCACTAGACGTACCTAATTTGAGGACCCCTAGGTGCTGTGCTTGTGATTGTGGGTGCTTCTTTTCGTTCATTTCTTTTTTTTGTTTTTTCTTTGTTTTTCTTTTTCTTTTTCTTTTTTTTCTTTTTTTTGGTTTCTTTTTTGTTTCTTTTGCTTGTACTTTTTTCTTGCTTTCTTTCTTTCTTTCTCTTCTTTTTTTTTTTACTTGCCTGAGTATAACCATTGCAATATGTTGAGGTTATCAGCCTTTCAGTGGGTTGGAAAATGTCAAGCTTTGAAGGCTCAAGAAATGGATATTACAGTGATGATTTAGCCCTAGCCTCATTGTTAGAGAAGCAGTTGTTGAGATGGGGAGATACATTTGAGACATTGCAACCCTCCTTGTGTCACATGCGAAGTTGGTACAATTGAGGTAACGACTGCTGTGAGCCAACTATAGAGCTTTACCTAGAAAGAGAGCATAGCCCATGAATATGCTTTGGGCCATGCCATATGGGCGGTCGGCAAGGGTGATTTTTGCTTTTGGCAGCGTGGCTTTGTCGCGGCTCTTTGTGGGGTCGATGGTCTTGCGGTGATCGGGCATTGAACACTTTCTCACAAAGACCTGTATCATCCTGCATCCACTTGTCACTTCCTAAGACTACATGCATGGTATATGCCACAACTATAATAAACCAGTGCAATGCAAGGAGACATCACTTATCTGAATTCCATGGTGTTGACTTAGATACTTATCACCTGTGCTCAATTAGCTTTTTCTTTTGCTAAAGACGTGAAATATATTAAATGCATCTATGAAAAGTTTGTACAATTGGGGAACATGTCAACACTTAACCATTTAAAGACAAAAAGTCATGGCCAGGTAGCATTTGATAAGCCTTTTATACAACATGGGGCTACTCTATTTGTACAAGGCGGGGCGAGTCTGGGTGGTCGGGTGACTGAGGCTCTGCTAGTGCGTGGCTCCCGTGGGTTTGGGCAGGGAACATGTCAGCAGGGACATGAATGGTGCAGTCCCGGGCCGCTACCGTTTGCAGAATGTCTTTAAACAATTCATTAAATTCTACCCTATCCCTGGCCAGCTTGTCACTTCGTGAGCACCTGGTGCCCAAGCGTGCCTTGGGGGTCTGTGCAACTGGCGTTGCCACATTTTGTGTGCCTCCCTCAGCGTCCGCTCCCCTGGACCGCGGATTCTTCAGCCTTCGTCCAGGGTGGTGTCGCTTGGGGCCGCGTTTCTTGGTGTACCTTTTAAGAGTGGACACGTAGCGCACTAGCGAAGGGGCGTGTGTTGCATGTGCCCGTCGGCTGCGGAGAGTGTCCTTGCAAGCTAGTTGCCCTTGGTTCTCCATGTTTTTCTCGCGAGGGGCCTTGAGATGCGAATCAAGGATTAAGATTTGTCACATGATAAGACCATTCATATGTAAGGGATTATAGTGCAGGTTATCAAGCGCATAGGACGAGAAGGGGAGGGGTGGGGCATGCAGTGTTGTTGTAGAGGGATGCCCCCCATGATGTATATTTAGCCTCCTACCATTAGCAGATCTTGGTTCACGCCGAGCTACGTCGGCTGGCAGTCATGGATTTATGCAGGGCTCCTCCTCGGAAGGATAGACCGGAAAGGGAAGAAGGTGTATAGAAAGGGACTACACCATGTCTACACCATCAGAGTTGTTGGTCAAGGCTTCCTATGGCGGTCATGTGGGTTGCATGCCCTTCACTTGTGTCAAGATTGTGGGAGAGAAGGAAGGAGTCTCACTTGTAGCTTTCTTGCTTGCACAATGGGGGAATACACACAAGGGTGGAGGCTGAAAACAGTTTTCCTCTTCTTAGTTGTGGAAGCCAAAAGAACTCAAGTACAAAGAAATAGAAGAACCCTAGATATGGGTCTCAAACCAAACTCAACTAACTAAGGTGGCATACTAACTGAGCCATGAACTAGAGTAGATAAGGATAGCTATCATGTAGCTATTATTCAGGGGCGGTGTACCAACCGCATCTGCAACTGACAAGTCGGTGACATAAATACACAACGGTCACCCTGGCGTATCACGAGTGGAGCTCGATATCTCAACACTCCCCCTCGAGCTCAAACCCAATTCCTGCACACCAAGCAGGTCTCTGAACTTGCGCAGCTTCTCTGCGCCCAATGCCTTCGTGAATATGTCAGCTACCTGATTCTCTGTGCTGACATAAACTAGATCAATAAGACCTAGTAAAACCCTCTCTCGCACATAGTGATAATGCACCTCAATGTGCTTTGTTCTAGCATGATAGACTGGGTTATTTGCCAAGTGTATACTACTCATGTTGTCACAATAAATGACAACTGGCCCATCTGTAGACTGATGCATATCATAAAGTAGCTTATGCAACCAAGCTACCTCACATGCAGCCATTGCTGCACCCCTGTACTCAGCCTCTGTGCTCGACAAGGCAACTGTAGGCTGTTTCTTGCTGCTCCAAGTGACTGCAGCACTCCCAAAAGAGAACACATATCCACTGGTAGATCGTCTATCAGAAATACTACCAGCCCAATCAGCATCAGTGTATCCATGCAACTGTATCTGAACCCCAGTCTCATAAAATAGTCCATACTGCAATGTGGACTTCACATACCTGAGTATGCGTCTAGCCGCATCCAAATGTGGTTTCCTTGGAGCCTGCATAAACTGACTTACCAATCCAACAGCATAGCTCAAATCTGGCCTGGTAATAGTCATATAAATCAAGCTTCCTACTATGCGTCTGTACATACTAGGGTCTTCCAGAAGCTCACCTGCATCTGCGCTCAGCTTCACATTCTGCTCCAAAGGAACTGAAATAGGCTTACAGCCTGTCATCCCATATTTGGACAGCATGTCCAATCCATACTGCCTCTGCAAGAGCTGTATCCCACTTGGTGATCTAATCACCTCAATGCCCAAGAAATAACGCAGCTCTCCCAAATCCTTCATCTCAAACTTCTGCTTCAATAGCATTTTCACATGAAGGATATCTTCATCACTGTCACCTGTCATAATTAAATCATCAACATAAATGACAAGTAGCATAATACCTTTCTCTGTTTTTCTCACATAAAGTGAGAAATCTGCCTTGGAAATCTGAAAGCCAATAGTGACAAGATACTGTCCTATCTTGTCAGACCATGCTCTAGGTGCTTGCTTCAAGCCATGCAAGGCTTTCTTCAACCTGCAAACAAACTCAGGATAAACAGCATGCACATAACCTGGTGGCTGCTCCATATAGACCTCTTCTTGCAAATCACCATGCAAGAAGGCATTCTTTACATCCATCTGATGTAAAGACCATCCCTTTGATGCAGCCATAGCAATGACTGCTCTTACGGTTGCCATCCTTGCAACCGGACTGAATGTTTCTTCATAGTCAATGCCATATGTTTGTGCATATCCCTTGACTACTAATCTTGCCTTGTATCTGTTCACAGAACCATCAGCATTGTGCTTCACCTTATAAACCCACTTACAGCCAATTGCATTCTTACCTTTAGGCAAAGGTACCAATTCCCATGTAGCGTTTGCTTCCAAGGCATCCATTTCTTCATCCATGGCTTTCTCCCATTTTTCTTTTCCCATGGCTTGCTCAAAAGAAGTGGGTTCTGGTTCCTGTATCACCTTGACCATATATGCATAGTGAATGGCTGTAAATCCATCATATTTCAGCCTATCCACAGGATACCTAACTCTGGTAGACCTGCGCAAAGTGGGTTCACTCCCAGGTGCTCTCAAAACATCCCTGGTCTTCCTTACTCCAGGTGTAACAATAGAAGGAATACCCAACTCATCATCAATGCTCTGTTCTGAGCCACTGGATTCACCATCCACATAAGAGTGACCTGCATTCACATCAAACATGGGCTGATCAACCTTCTCTTTTCCTTTTCGTGATACCTGCATACCACTATCTGTATTACTTTGAGAAGATTCTCCTGATCTCAATCTGCCTGTCCATGGCGAAGAATGTGAACCACTGCTAGAGGACGCTCCAGGTCCACTAATATTTTGTGACTGCTGCTGTGAATTCTGTGCAGCATTACCATTTTGTGCATCTACATCATCAATCACATTTACTGGTTTATACCAGCTACTCATCTCATCAAAAACAACATCTCTGCTCACTGTAAAATTACGAGTAGAAGGGTTATAGCATCTATACCCTTTTTGCTGCAGAGAGTAACCAATAAAGATGCACTTCTCAGCTTTTGGATCCAACTTGGATCTCAGCTCATCTGGCACATGTACATAGGCAATGCAACCAAAAATTTTCAAATGAGAAATATCTGGTTTCCTACCAGTATACCTCTCCTCTGGAGTCATTCCATGTATTGCTGCAGTGGGAGTCCTGTTCATTATGTAGACTGCTGTAGCAACTGCTTCAGCCCAATAAAAATCTGGCAAGTCTTTTTCATTGAGCATGGCACGAGATACCTCTCCAATATGCCTGTTTTTCCTTTCTGCAATTCCATTTTGTTGTGGGGTATAACTGCATGAATATTGCTGCTTTATGCCATGCTCCTGCAAGAACTTTGCAAACTCATTTGAGAGGTACTCTCCCCCTCCATCTGACCTCAGGCATTTTATTTGCAGACCTGTTTCTTTTTCAGCCATAGCTTTAAGGGTTTTGAAATGCCCAAAAACTTCACTTTTCTTTTTCATAAAATACACCCAAATTTTTCTGCTATAGTCATCAATAAAAGTGACAAAATAATGACAGCCTCCAAGAGATGCAGCTTTAGTAGTCCACACATCAGAGTGGATTAATTCCAATGGCTTCTCACTCTCTTGAACATGTCTAGGAAATGGTTTCCTTGCCTGTTTTCCAAACTGACAGGCTTCACATACCTTATGCATTTCTGCAACCTTGAATTTTGGCAATCCTGCAACAATATTTTGGGCCTGCATTGATTTAAGTCGCTGTACATTAACATGACCAATGCGTTTATGCCAGATATCAATATCTGCAACTACACCGGTCCCATGTGCAAACATTGTTGCACTCAATTCAGACATGTCTGCATCCAACGTAAACATTCTGCCCTTCTTCTTTCCTTTTGCTATCAAGCGACCTTTATTTTTCATATCCTCAACAAAGCATCCATGAGGATTAAATCTGACCTGCAAGCCCTGCTCAACCATTTGACCGACAGAAACCAGATTCTTGGTGATATTCGGGACATGAAATACATCGGACAGGTATTTCTTTTTCCCATCCTACATAGACAATGGAATTTTTCCAATCTGCACAATAGGATGTGCAGTATCATCACCAGTCTCCACAAATCCTGGTTTTTCCATTTTCCTTGCATCCTCCATCCATTCTGCATGACCTGTCATGTGGTTTGATGCACCTGAGTCAACATACCATACATCATTGCTTTCTTCTACACTTGTCACAGAATTGTTCATGTGCTGCACCATGAACAAATGCTCATTTCTGTCATCACCCTGTCTGCTAGAAGATGCATAATTCCCTTGTTGCAGTTTTCCATTCATGATATCATTCTGCTTTTTATAGCAGTCTTTAGCCATATGACCCATTTTACCACAGTAGTAGCATTCAACATTACTGTTTGCATTTTGACCTCTTTGCCATCCACCACGACCTCTTTGGCTCCCCCTGCCTCTAGAGTTACCACGTCCTCCTCCATAGGACTGGTTTTCTTGAGTTTGCTGCATATTCTGATTTCTACCACGGCCTCCAAATCGGCCTCCTCTACCTCTGCCTCTACCTCTTCCAGCATTTGAGTAGAAGACAGCTTCTTTTGAAGTTCCTCCTGAAGAAGATGCACCACCATTTCTCTGTTCCTCAGAAATTAGAAGAGCAATCAACTCCTCAAAATCAGGAAATCTTTCACGAACTGAAATGGATGTCCGAAACTGTGCATAATCCTTTCCTAGACCATTCAAGGTCACAGAAACTAAATCATCATCTTCCACTGGTGACCCAATGGAAGCAAGTGCATCTGCAATCTTCTTCACCTTCATATGGTAGTCGTTGATGCTCATATTTTCTCTTTGCACATTGTGCAACTCTTGCTTGAGCTGCATTTTCCTGGCTTGCGTATTTGTGCTATACATTTTTGACAAAGTATCCCATGCCTCCTTTGGCGTACTTGCATCCTGAATATGCACAATCATAGAGTCTGAAATGCTGATAGACAGCCAATACATAACTTTCCTGGCTCTCTCATGCCATGCTTTAAATGCCTGCATTTGCTGTTGATTGGGAACATCAGGAAGAACTGGTTCTTCTTCATTTCCTGCAACAAATTCCCAATATCCTTTTCCCATAAGGAAATTCGTCATTCTAAACTTTCATGCTTGGAAGTTGTTCTTGTCAAGCTTTTCAGTGACAATCTGTGAAAGAGAATCAGATGCCATTATAGAAGACTGCAAAAAATTCTGTCACTGCAAAAACCACAGCTTCACCCTCACAAGGGAAAATCTGCAAAACTGGCGAAAGTGGTATTTGACCACACAGTCACTTCCTAGTGACGATTTTGCATCAACAGGCAACAAGGATGATTCTGTAACTCCCAATGTCTCTGCGCACAAGCATACAATGCAATTTTTACAGTAACTATTCACCGACCTGTAGAACAGTGGCTGCACAGCATAAAACTGGGCCTTTTACTGAGTGCGTGCAGAAAACTTCCGCCTCCAAAACAGGCCCCGAAATGGCCTCAAATCAAAAAAATAAGGTCGCCGAGGGCGAAAGCCCTCGCCCGCAGCATATACTGCCCTCTTGCTTCACCGCGAAGGGCGTCTCAACCTGAGACAATGCACTCCTGCACTTTCCGGCTATGCTACCTGCAGAGATCTGCTCCCAAAACAGAAAATGAAAGCAACACTGCTCCTCTTACCAGAACACCGCGAGCTTGGCTTGCTTTCTTGAGCTCCTTACCACGAACAAGGCTCTGATACCATGTCAAGATTGTGGGAGAGAAGGAAGGAGTCTCACTTGTAGCTTTCTTGCTTGCACAATGGGGGAATACACACAAGGGTGGAGGCTGAAAACAGTTTTCCTCTTCTTAGTTGTGGAAGCCAAAAGAACTCAAGTATAAAGAAAGAAGAACCCTAGATATGGGTCTCAAACCAAACTCAACTAACTAAGGTGGCATACTAACTAAGCCACGAACTAGAGTAGATAAGGATAGCTATCATGTAGCTATTATTCAGGGGCGGTGTACCAACCGCATCTGCAACTGACAAGTCGGTGACATAAATACACAACGGTCACCCTGGCGTATCACGAGTGGAGCTCGATATCTCAACAACTTGGAGGTGGGGATGGTCACACGACTTTTAAATGCGTGATGAGAGGAGGACTTGAGGAGCTTAGCCTGTCAGACCCAACTCTTCTCCCTGAGCTTGACTATCATTACTTGTGTGTGTTGATATTGTTTATACACGGTGACACAAAAATCAGTGTTTATTTATATACATATTTATGAATCCATGTCACTTCATGAGGATAAGAACCAATTGTAGAACTCGGGGTTGTACTGGAGAGTGGCACACGCATCCAGCACTCGTGGCAGCTTACTTAGTACCGATACATATTTTGCCACATCGAGCAGCATGGACCCTTGTCCGAGTCGACTAGCAACATGTAACTCCTCTTCAATGAGAACCTTATCAAACAGAGAGTTTTCTTGGCTAGGTCCAGCCAAGTCCAGAGACTGTCATGATCTGAGCCCCTAGTTCGGCCATTACAACGCGGCGTTCGCACCAACGCTGCTCAAATTGACTCTGGCCTGCTGACAGTCGCTTTAGTTGCTCTATGTCTACGAGATTCGATCGGCAGAGCACTTCATTAAACGTGACGAGTAAGCGCAGTTCGTCAGCCTCCTCGTCAGAGATGAGTCGCATATGTTCATGTAAGAGCTTGTTTCACAAAAGAGTGACAATAAGGGGCGAAGGCAACGACATCCAAGGATGCATTGTTTTGAGGTCTTATAAAATCCAAAATTAAAAAGAGAAAGATGGCTCAAATTTGACTCACATAAAATTTATATAATAAGAAATTACATCATAGCTTCAAGTGGTGAAAGGGGTATACTTTGTGCCCACGTCCGCAAGGACATAGACACGTGCGAACACTTTGAAATTAGCATCCAACTCAGTTAAGCATTCCGTGACACTTCTATGTTCAACGAGGGCTTGCTCGGTTGCTATCTCATGCAAAGTTCTAAGAGTTTCCTTAGGCTTTAGCATAGCTGGGGGCTCAGGCCTAGAGGAGAAAGATTGGTCAACGCTAGGATTTCTTATGCTCTTGGGGTTCTCACGTTTCTCCTGAGGTTTTGCTGCTATTTTGTCATGGTTTTTCTCAGATGTGACTGGTATAGATTTGTCACCCTGTTGTGACGACGTTGTATCCACTCTTGATTGGTCGATGTGAGTTCTATTGTCGGTGGATTGAGTGTTGAAAGCAACTGTTGATGGCAACGGCTGCTTTGATTTTTCAGAGCACACGGATGTGACTGAGGTTTCACCACTATTAGGAGAGGCATCAATGGGTTCATTGGTGGATGGACTTGATGCTTTTTTCCCCAGCTCTCCATCGCTCTTGGTCTCAATGCTCTTGGGGTCCACAACCACCTGTGATTGATGTTGTCTTCGTTGTTTTCTCCTCTTTTTCCTAGTCAGTGAAGGTGCATCTCTCAACGACTCAAGACCCTGGACTAGGTCAACAATTGATGTGCTTGGTTGGGCCTCAACTTTCCCCTTCTCTGGTGTGTCCTCACGGGACATGGCCGTGGCCTGCTGAATAGCCTTGCTAGGTTGTGAGAGCACAACTGCCTCCCTTTTTGGAGAGTCTAGCTCTTCAGCCAACTCCCTTGTGTGTAACTCCTCCAGCCTAGGCTTTAGGCACTTTGAAAGTGCTGGAGTTGTCGAGGAAGTTGGTTGTGACACCTCCTCCATAGGTAAACTTCTAAGGACATGTTCCACAAGGGGCATTGTCATGGCCAAGGGCTGTGACTGATGTGATCCCTGATTGGAAGTAGTAGCAGCTAGTTTCGTGGGCTAGCTACCCTTGGTGGATTGCGGTGTCAAGTCCCTAGGGCGATCAGAAGTGGTTGTGTCTTTTGTTGGCCTTTGAGCACTCATTTGTGTAGATCGAACATGAGTTGATCTAGTCACATTAGGTGGCTCAGGCATATCCTTGGGTCGAGAGCTACAGATGGCGTCATGTCCCACCTCTTGGATGGTTGGAAGCTTAGATGGAGATAGAGATTGGAATTGAGCAGTCGCCATCGACGACGGCTGTTGTGCTTCCTGTGTCAATTTGGAAAAAGAGGATGTAGGAGATCTAGGACTCTTAGGTGGACTTGGAACTGGCCGAATGATTTGCTCGAGGCTATTAGACGATTGTGCAATTTGCTTTGTTGAGCGATCAGCCTTGCCCTGAGCAATGTTATGCCTATGATGCCTGTTATCCTCTTGGAAAATCAAAGGCTCTTTAGGCACTAATGGCTTTTGTGCACGCTCAATGGCTACATATGACATCTGCTTATTAAGCATGCTAGGCTGTGGCTCTTTCTTTTGAACACTCATGTCTGGTTTCTTGCCTCAAGACCTAGAGTTTCTCTTAGATTTCCTCCTGTGCTTCATTGCTTTTGATGCACTCTGGCCTTCAGCTGATGGACGCGGTTTAGCAAGGGATTTTGGTACCCAAATCCATCGGTTACCTGCATAATACCCTTGAGCACGTAGCAACTCTTTGGATATCCATCGCGGCATTGCATTGACTCTCCATCGATGCCTGCGTCTATAAGGCTTGGGCTTCTTTTGGGGTCTTCTACGGTATTTGTAAGTCCAAAGCCCGTCCTTGGCATTGTCTCTTGACCTTCTTTTTTCAGGCTTGGCCTCACTCACCGGTTCTCATTGTTCGACCTGTGCTTGTATCAGTTTTTCCAACAAGTCCTTGCTCTTGTTAGTAGGCTTGACTATTACTTTAGCACCTTCCTTGCCTTTCCCTTGAGGTTTGATGAGGTCACCCTTGCTAAAGGTAGTGACTATCCTCACACCCGGTAGTGTCAGGTGTATCCTGTGTGCTACATAGTCGACCTCACACTTGGTCACCCTTTTGAAGGGTCTTCCTAGGAGGGTTTCTTTCCCGCAGCTAGCACTATTTGGAGGAACATGAAATAGGATAGGCAAGCTTTCCGTTTCAATTGGCGCAAGGATTTTGCACTTCCCTATGAGTGCTTGTGGATGTCCCCCATAAGGGCTAAGAGTTGCACTAGTCGGTGTGAGCTCTAGTTGGCCTAGTAGGGTCCATGATTCATAGGTCAAGATGTTAAAATCTGCTCCTTCATCAATCAGAGCATCGATAGTATGCTCTCTTTTTGCGGTGAGCTTGACCCTAAGATAAGCAGGTGGTACTATGTCTTCGTCTTCCGGGTCTTTGCTTGTAAATTCAAGCCTTCTGATGATAGATGCCTTTGAGTCCCTAACTGCACAGTCAAATGTGGATTCTCTACTGAGGTCTTGGGTCGTTTTTGCAGCACTGCTCAAGGTACATCTATCATCAGGACTGCCATGTCTAGTCATCCTCGCATTGATAGCTTGATGATGTTGCATTCTACTTCGACTAGACGCAGTTTGAACACAATGTACATGTGTTCTTGTGGTGTGGCCTTTTTGCCTTGGATGGCTAGATTGGCCCGTTGAGGTTCTAGGGTCTCTGTTTCTCTCTGTTCGGGTATGGGCTTTTGGTTGCTCTTTTACAAGTGAGGATCCATGCTTGTGTAGAGCCATTACTACACTAGGGTCTAATTTGGAGGACCTATCACGACGCGTGTTTTCTTTCCAACCTACTTGGGGGAGGTGCGAAGGGAGCAGAGCCCCCTCTGTGGGGGTCCCGGGGGGCAGTCCCCCCGGCCCGCAGGGCCGTTATGGTAAATGCCATACGCAATTTGGAGGACTATTTATAGCCAAATTTTGAACTACTTGCTCTAAGTTTCAGCCCAGTGACAGATCTGTGATGTGCCTTTAGCTCTATGTAGCCTTTGGGGTCAATTTCGGGGTTTAGATGCGTCAAAATTTGTGTTCTAGATACCTGTCCGATTTTGACAGTTTTTTGTCCAATTCTCAGATTTTCGATTTTCAGGAGTCTAATTATCAGAATCGGACGTCCGATTCTGGGTGGTCCGATTCTGGGAATTGGATCGGACAGAGTGGTCCAATTCTGGACTGGTTCAATTCTGGACCGGTCCGATTCTGGACCGGTCCGATTCTGACTGGTCCGATTCGGACAGGGGTGGGCCAGGAGAGTGATCTGTAGTGTTCAAGGAAGGACCAACAGGGTATAAGTTCTGGAAGGGCAAGAGAACCCTCATTTGCAACCAGCTGAGAGTGAGAGAGAGAGAGAGAGAGAGCAAGCTTGACGACCGTCCGATCGACCAGGGCACGGAGTGACATTGCATTCGGCAATCCCCAGGTACACCGATCTCTCCCTCACCACTCCAACTCCATCGTTGGTGAATTTCGTGGTCAATAGTGATAGATATCTGGAGATATTTGGGTGAATCCATGCTCGCAAGTTCGTCAGGCTGGCGGGATCGAACATCCGACCCAGTGTCCGATTCCCAGATTCGGACACTTGGACAACCATTCGATCGAACCACCCCGTCCGATTCGGACACTCGGACAACCATCCGATCGGACCACCCCGTCCGATTCGGATGCTCGGAGACTCGGACGCTCGGACTCAGACCCACCCTGTCCGATCGGACGAATTAGGACACGTCAACAATCGAACCACCTGCCCGGTCCGATTCCCAAAATCGGACCTGCCCATAATCGGACCACCAAAATTGGACACTCGGACCAGCCCGTCCAATTTTAGAAATCCGACCACCCTATCCTATCGGACCATTCGGACGAATCAGACCACCCTTGTCCGATTCATTGAACACTTACCCGTCCGATTTCTGAGAATCGGACACTCGGACTCTGAGACTGCCACTCAACCCTGACACACCTGGTCTGATTCCCAGAATCGGACCACTAGTAAATCGGACCACTAGTAAATCGGACGTCAGATTTCCAAAAAAAAAAAGAAGGGGGGAAACATCAAAACTTGACCCACCAAGGGACACACTGGAGCATTCCCCGACGACCTACCCCCTAGTGAACAACGAGAAGCAGCACAGACCCTAGAACCCATTAGAATGGCCAGGACTTGACTAACAAAGCCTATCAGGCTTGAAACGAGCAAGAGTGAGTAAGACGCCGGGAAATTGCTTGCAGCACCCATGTTGAATTTTCGCACTTGAAGTACACTTGGGAAAGCTGAAAGCCTGATTGAGCACAAGTGCACGAGGACAACACACTCACGAGTGACCATCAGTTGAGAACTATATTCAGTGATTAAAGGAACTCACTCAGATAAATCGCTCAAAAAACCCACCAATAGGAGAGGACCCAAGACATAGACAAACGCACGAAGCATAGGATAGAACCAAGCAAGGAGCATCGACGACAAGGATCCGCCACGACTAGTTAACCTGATCGAGGGCGCAACGAGGCGCAAGAATTCAACCATGACGGAAGAAAGCTCAGACCATCAGTCTATCGAGGAGCTCGATGTGAGTGGATTCCTAGACGCTATACAGCAGATGGTGAGCAGTTACGATGCACACGCTCCGTACGAGCACCGTGGCAGGACGGTAGATGCAATCATTGCAGACCTAGAGGAGGAGAGAAGGCTAGCTCGTAGGGCATTGCAAGGCATAGCTGAGTATAATAGGGATCAACAAGCTAGGAGCCTAAGGCAAAGCATGGAGCTACATGAGGTGCAGCAAGTGCTGAACTTGGCTGGCCGGAACCGAACAGACCATGAGAGAGCACTAGAGGGAGACCTGACGCTGAGCGAGCTCCTCATGAAACGGCTGCTCGATAACACCGCAGTAGAGCATAGTGCCACTGCACTAGCAACATCTCTGCTTGCAGGATTAGGGGCAAACCAGGGCTCAAAGAGCCAGGCCAAAATACCGATTGTTGCCAAGCAACTCGACAAGTACCAACCGCATGACAATCTGTACAGCTTCGTTGAGCAGTTTGAGCAAGTCTGCGAAGCCAACGGCCTCAACGACCAGGCTCAACGCTCGTAAGCGTTTGGACTTTGCTTAAGTGATAAGGGTAGGACGTGGTATACAAGCATGGATGCCGTGGAACGAGCCAACTTCAATAATCTCAAGGATCTCTTCATCAAGAGGTTCGCTGCACCCTGATACTCCGACAACCTGCTAGTATGCTTGATGAATGTCAAACAGAAGGAGAAGGAGGACATCCGCGACTATGTGACCCACGTGAGAAGTCTCTTTAAGAGAATCCCCTTGGGCGAGCGACCGACTGACAGAGCAGTTTCAATTGTATTCATCAGCGGAATTAGAGATGAGGAGTTATATAAGGCATTGGCAGGCAATTCAAGCTTGCAGCGAGATGTGGTGGCTAGGGTTTTTGAGGAAGCCATCAAAGTTGATGACCAGCTGAAAGAGCGAAGCTCTAGGAGCTCAACTCTAGAAGAGACTAACCCATGAAGCGTAGATTGAACATCAACCTCTAGTGAGCGGTCAAACCCATCATCCCAAGATAAGGGGAAGACCACCGAGAAGGCTTGGCTGAGATCAAGATGGAATTAGCCAAAATACAAGACACGTTGAGACGACCAACGCGCCCACACATCCAGTGCGTGTACTGTGGCGGAAACCACCTGCCAACAGAGTGTCAAGACCTTGTGCTAACTGCGGTAGGTTCGGCCACGATGCCGCACACTGCAGACTACCATACGTGCAACCCTACGACCAGCCTTATCCGGCTAATAGGCCGCAGCCATTCTTCGGACGGGGAGCCTCATTAGCCCTACCTGCGCCTAACGATATGAAACCAGCTGTCCCTAGAATGGACATAAATCATACCGGCATTCCTAGACCGCCTAGTCCCTATGTGACCCACCCACCTAGCGACGCTCCCGTATACTACGTGGAGGAGCCCAGTGACGAAGAGACCTACATATACCCTTACGTCTTGCATGACGACGAGGGCAACGCGGTCCTCATGGATTATCGACCCGTTTCGGTGATGGCGTTAGGACGAGGACGGGGTAGAGGCCTAGGAGGGCAGCCACAGGATCCGGTCACTTGTTGGACTTGCGAACATCCCGGTCATGTCTCATCGCGCTGCCCTGAAAGAGAGCAGCAAAACAGGGACAAAGCTGACCAAAAGTGCGCAGAATGCAGAATCACCCATCTTTTCATAGACTGCCCAAAGCGGAAGTCGTCCTCCGGTTCAGCTCATTTTTCGTCCGTCCCATTGGGGCTGTTTGGTATTGAAAACCCCGATGGGGAGGCCACACCTATTCCCTTGCGAGTTATGACCCGAGCCCAAACGAAGCAGGCCGGCATCTCTCTGCCAAGACCTAGCAATCTTGACGCGACCTCAGTAGGAAAGAAAAGCCGTAGGCGGAGAAAGAAGAGATCGGAAGCTAAGGTCGCACTAAAGACCGACAGTATTACGACCTTACCTAATGGGAAGAAGGTCTCAGACGTAGAGGCAGAGACTTCAGCCCCTAAAACAGCCCAAAAGGGAAGCGCTAAGATAGGGAAATACCTGCACCCCAAGCGGTAATTAGAGGCCATAGAAAAGGTGAAGGAATGGGTGAGGGAGGCTCAGCAGCATCTCAAGGATGCTGAACCCATCATAGAGGACAAGATCAATGATCTCTCCAGCATGAGCGCGCCAATGTCGCCACCTCAACCTAAGTCGGCCGAAGCCACTGCGCCACCAGCAGTGCCGCTGAGACTATGTCTAGACGCAACAGAACCGCAGAACAGCCGCAGCCAGTGGGCCAGGACAGTCTAGGCTAAGAGAAGGACGAGTGTCCGACAACCTCTTGACCACGTTGGTGACCACGCCTGTAACACTTAGCCTAGGGGACCTACTTAAGCAGCACCCTGACCTATGGCAAGACCTCAAGCAGTGGGTCGAGGGATCGCAAGAGCAGGCCACGGCAGATCCTCAAGACCAGGATGCGGAAACACAATTGCCAAGTCTGACGCTACACTCCGTGCCTAAATCCTTGCACGTCAATGCCTTTTGGGAGGGCTCTAAGATGCACACAGTCCTGCCGGTCCTAGCCCTGGGTGACACAACAAGGAAGGGAATTGTAGACACGGGAGCTAGGGTTAGTGTGCTTAGCCACGCAGTGCTGCAGACTTGGGGAAACCCGCCTGTCGAAGCTGCTCGGTTTAATGTCACGCTAGCAAACGGTATGAGAGTGAAGCCATTCGGGGTCTTGAAGAATTGGCCAGTAAAGATTGTGGGATTCCAGTTCTCTATCGACTTTATAGTCATGAAGGGAGTGGACTATGATATCCTATTGGGCCGACCCTGGATGTGCAATGCTAGAGTCATCGAAGATTGGGGTAACAGCCTGATCTTCCTTGGCAATCGAACTGACGCCGTAAGAATAGAGATGGACACTTGGAAGACCTCACCAGTCGACCTAGACGCCATCTCTGCTATGCTCAAAGGGAACACTCAGGTCAAGGAACCCTATGGGTCCTTAACTAAGTATATCCCATGCCCAGAGGACGAGCGGGATTGGATGCACATTCTCGCTACACTTGACATGCCATGAGGCGTACGAGCAGGCTATCAAAATAATTGGCAAGACAAACGAAGCACTCTCTACACCCATCTACATGATGGCAGCAAGCCTCCATGAAGGGCCTAGGCCTGTCACCTTCCAAGTACCATCCAACAAAAGGGAACTCCAGGGGGTACTAGAATATCTAGCAGACCAGCTAGCGGGTAACCCAGCTGCCAACTTCAAACTGCTCCAGGATCTCTTAAAGGATCCTAAGTGGCAATGGACCAGAGTGCACGAGCTGAACCTCATGTATAACTAGGCCCTGATTCCAGGCCAACGAGACGGGGCATCCTAAGCCCTAGGAGACGATGGGTAGTTGAACGACAAAGATTCCTGCGATGCATACGAAGACTGCCAATCTTTCAGTGGTGAGAGCGAGGGTGAAGTGGATACCATAGAGTACGACATGGATGGACGCGAAATTGAGCAGATACAAGCAGACGCCAAGCCACAGAAAAGGCAGGCCCTTAGACTAGAGCAAGGAGTCATGCGCATGGAATGTGTTCGTGCGTGGTTGGAATGTATGGGGGCCATAGACCTAGAGCAAGCAGGCCTAGCCCAAGCAGGAACGACATCAATACTTTGAACCGAATCGCCATCCGAATTGCTTCCACCAGGGGACACCGCCTCTTCTAGCGAAGATGGAGGGTTTGACTCTGAATCGGAAGTTACTTCGGATAGCGACCCAGAGATCCCTAGGCCGCCCATGACCAAACGCACCAAGGGGGACTTGCCCATCCACCTGAGACGCAGAAGGTCACACCAGGATAGGGCAAAGCACCCCAAAGATACACGATCAGAAGAGCAGCGGAAGCCGCAGGACCTCCCTAAGCGATTCACTAAATTCAAAAAAGGGGATAGGGTAGTGGTTCTGCTAGGTGCCAAGCGTCAAGGGCAGAAAAGCGAACCGATCGAAGGACCAGCCAAGGTCAAGGAGGTTAACCTAGCCCTGGAAGGGGAGACACCCCGACCAGTGTTCATTGCCGATGACTTAACTGGTAAGGAAGAGTTGAGTCTTGTCGCTCTCTTGCGGGAGTACATGGACGTATTTGCCTGAGAAGAGCTACAGGGGGTAGATCCAAGTGTTGTGACTCACAATATAACCATGACATCGGACGCAATGCCGGTCAAGCAGCGACCGTACCCCATGAATCCAAAACACGCCCATGCTGTCAAGGAGGAAATTGACAAGCTAATGAGAGCTGGATTCATTTACGAAATTGAGCACACAGACTGGATATCACCCATAGTCATTGTGATGAAGAAGAACGGCAAGATCCGAGTGTGCGTCAATTACAAAAAGGTAAACGCTGCTACAAAGAGAGACAATTATCCCTTGCCGTACACCGAGCACATGCTTGAGAGAGTGGCAAGCAAGGAAGCCTACAGTTTTCTGGATGGCTTCTCAGGGTACAACCAGGTGCAAGTGCATCCTGCAGACAAGCACAAGACCGCCTTTGCCACTAAGTGGGGCGTCTTTGCGTATGTAGTCATGCCCTTTGGGTTGACCAATGCCCCCGCCACCTTTCAATGCCTCATGTGCACCATATTCAAGGACATGCTTTGCAAGGAGTTAGAGGTCTTTGTCGATGACCTGTGTGTCCATTCGACCTGGATTGAACACCTAGACAAACTCCGCGCGGTCTTTGAATGGTGTTGCTTATATCGTCTCTCCCTGAACCCCTTGAAATGTCAGTTTTGGGTGAAGCACTGATGCATCTTAAGACACGTGGTGTTGAAGAACGGCATTGCCACGGACTTCTCGAAGGTCAGGGTTATTGTTGACCTTCCACCCCCAAGTAATTACAAGGGAGTTCAAAGCTTCTTAGGTCACACAAGATACTATCGGCGGTTTGTATTGAACTACGCGCTGATTGCTAGGCCATTGTATAAGCTGCTAATTGTCTTCGAGTGGACCGAAGCATGCCAACGGGCGTACGAAGAATTGAAAAAGGCTCTAACAACGGCACCGATTCTACGAGCCCTGGACTGGACCATTACCTTCCACATACACATTGACGCCTCTAAGTTTGCCGTGGGGGCAGTGTTGTGCCAACCTGGTGAGCATAACCTAGATTACCTAGTGACTTTTGCTAGCAGGCAACTCACTGAGACGAAGATGAATTATTCGACAACGGAAAGGGAGGGATTAGCCATGGTGTTCGCTGTGAAGAAGTTCCAGCATTACTTGTTGGCCACCCCCTTCACCTTCTTCGTGGACCATCAAGCCCTGCTCTATTTAGTGAACAAACCTTGTACTACAGGACGTATAGCTCGATGGCTTCTCCTACTCCTAGAGTTCGATTTCTCCGTGGTGGTACGGAAGGGAAAACAGCATTACATGGCTGATCATATGTCTCGTATACCCACAGGAGAAGCCGTTGGACAAGACATCATGGACGAGTTACCTGACAGCCACTTATTCCATCTGTCCAGCAAAAAAGACCTATTCATGGCCGATCTGACACCATACTGGGCACACGACATAGTCCAAGTGCTCGAGCATGGACTACCTGAACGACCAATAGAACGGGCACGGCCTAGGCGCTTGATCCTGAAAATCCAACCCTACCAGCTGATTGCAGGCCAACTCTATAGGCTGGGGCAAGATGGATTGCTGCGTAGGTGCATGTGTGAGCATGAGATGCACGATGTGCTCTCAGAGGCACACAGCGGCATTGCAGGAGGACACTTTAGCGGAGACACAACAGCACGAAAGGTGGTGCAGTCCCAGCTATGGCGGCCCACACTTTTCCGCGATGCTAAGCAATTCGTCAAGCATTATGACGAGTGCCAATGGACAAAAGTCCCGATTCGTAAGGATCAAATGGAGTTAACCCCTATTATTGCTCGCCAACCCTTCGAAAAATGGGGGATTGACTTCATAGGACCCATCAGCCCCGCGGCGCAATACTCACAAGCCAAGTACATTGTGGTGGCCTCGGATTACCTCACGAAATGGGCAGAGGCGAGAGCCACATGAAAAAATGATGCTAGGATGACTGCCAAGTTCTTATGGGAGCAACTGATCTCGCGCTTCGGTTGCCCCGTCAAACTGGTTAGCGACCAAGGAACACATTTCATCAACGAAGTGATAGCCCATCTCCTATCTGCCTTTCTTATCATCCATCGCAAATCCTCACCATACTACCCTCAGGCTAATGGCCAGGTGGAATCAACCAACAAAATTCTCATCAACGTCCTGACTAAAGTAGTCTCAGCCTCATGAAGCGGTTGGGATAACAAGTTGATGGCAGCCTTGTGGGCCTACCGAACAGCTTATAAAACGGCTGTTGGTCAAACACCTTTTAGGCTGACCTATGGGACTGAAGCCATTCTCCCATTAGAATTCTTCGTCCCTAGCCTGAGAATAGCACTCCAAGAACGATGGGAAGGGAAGGAAGCATGGACGCAACGCTTGGTCGAGCTGGAACACCTATCAGAGACTCGTCTTCTAGCCACCCATGCACTTACCTGCGAGAAAGCCCGATGCAAGAGCTGGTTTGACAAACATGTCAAGCAAGGGGAGTTTGAGCAGGGTGACCTAGTGCTCCTCTACTCAGTTAAAGGACATAAGCAAAAGATGAAATTCAGAGGTCTCGGACCCTTCAAGGTTCGGGCAATCAGCCGAACTGGTAATGTCGAGCTTGAGACACTGGATGGTGAAGGAATAGGCTTCTTCAATGGCAGCCGTGTCAAGAAGTACTACCCTCCCACTCATCCTTTGCATGAGCCACCAATGGTAGAACCGCCTGTCAAAATACGAGTAGCCACAATTACTGAAATCTACAAGAATGAGGAGGAGCCTGTAGAACCCGCCTACCTCCGTGTCACGGTCACTGCCAAGCAAACGTGCTCCTTCAACGCCTTGATTGATGAGGGGGCAGATTTCAATGTCTTAATGCACAAGCATTGGATCCAACTCGGCAAACCACTACTTCATCCCACAATGGCCAAATTAAGCCCATACGGAGCTCAATCCTACGTGCTTCTTGGCACATGCAGAGTTGCTGTTTCTATCGAGTCTAAAACTATCCCCATGTTGTTTTACGTACTGCCAAGTACCACGGATGCAGGCACAGAGTCATTGCTCGGGCGAACCTTTAAAAAGCAGACTCACTGCAATGTTGATTATGAGTCGCAGCGCATCCACTTAGCGATCGGCAACGTGCGCATTGTCACAGCTTTCAGCAAGGACCTCGTAACACCATCACCGTTCACAGGGCCACTGATAGAAACAACCGTAGGTAAGACTAAGGAGGGGGGTAATGCATCTCTGCCGCTCCCAGATCCCCATAAACCGCAGGCTGTAGCAACCAAAGCAAAACCCCAACAGCCTCGCTTGCAATGGGTACCTAAACAGCCTCGAGAACCGCCTAGGACTAGACGCGCATGTCTGCATAAGACCTACAAATCTAAATCTAGCAAACCAAGATGCCATCACCGCAAGCGCTGTGTGATTAAACAAATATAGGTCCCTAAAATCCTCCTGCATGCGCAAGGCTACTATGAGGGGAATGCCTCGCTGTGGATTCCTAAGGTCCCTACTGCCAAAAGCACTAGTCCTACGCCAACCTCAAGTCTGATCAGCCCATGTCCCCCGATGCCTCAAGACCATGGGCCGCAGTGCTCTCCAGAACCCCAGTCATCCGACCCCTCTACGCGTCAACCCAAGAGAGTCGCACACACCTATCTGGCCCAAACAACGGCCACCACCACAAGTGGCATCATCCAACCAAGTCAACCCGTCGCTTTGCAGCCTAGCTGACTGCAGCAGCCTAGCTGACTGCAGCAGCCTAGCTGATGTGACCAAACCCGACCCATCCATCTTGCCAACAGCCAAGTTACCAACTCAAACGGACTCCCAGCCGCCGCAACTCTGTACAGTTAGAACCTCCAATTCCAGCAGACCTCAACCACCCGTCGGCCTTAAGCCCTCCTATGAACGAAAGTCATTTCTAACGCTGGCCGCGCTGACCTTGCAGAGGACACTGGAGATGATGTGGTGGACTGCATCAAACAGCTCGATGCCACCTTTGTTGCACTGGCCCTCAGCTATGACCGACTTGGGTCTATTAGCAGAACCCTTTGCAACAAACGTGCGCAATATGGCTTGCTCTTGGGAGACTTTTGAATTCGCCTTTGCACAGGCTTCTTGCTCTGCCGCTGAGTTGCTCGCTAGTGAGGTCTCCAAAGAGCAAGCCATTAAGCAATGCCTCATCACATCATTTGACCCACGGACAACGTCTGCCATCACCGGACCAAGAGATCGCAAGGTTATCCCACCTGGCTGATATGGGATCACCCTTCTTGAGGCAGTGGTACGCTCTTAGGTTGCAATGGGAAGTCGACGGATGTCGCATAATGACCAACGCCGAACAACGCCGAGCCATCAAAACGGCCGAGTATGATCCCACCTACGTCGCGCGTACTTCATATAGAGTGTTAACCACTCTTTGGGGTTGACCCATGGATGAACATATCATAGGGCACCCCTATCTCGACCGCCACTTAACAGAGGAAGAGCTCCACATCGCAAGTCGGGTTGACTCCGATTATTTCCTCACAGATGTCCTCACATACATCACACATGTGGGAATTCGACCCTTTGATCTGGACTGCGCTGCACAACTGGAATATAACCCCAACTTCTACGCTTGGCTCCTACACAAATAAAGATGAACGCCTTGGCCCCACAACCTCCAATCCTAGGACGGATTCTTCTTTTCCAAAGGGGAAAAGGGGTAGTAAGGGGATAAATGAAATAAAATCTAAAAAGTAAACCGTGTGAAACACTTAAATTTGAAATGCAAATATAAAAGGTGGTGATAGAAGTCTGAAAAGCAAAGTTACGGCTATGTTCAATAAAATTTGCTATGCTTTTGTTTTTCCAGCAAATTAGTTGCCAAAAAATACTAAAAATGGAAATGGCTAAATGTGCAAGTGGCGACCATGGCAAGCTAGGACAAAGCAAGCAAGCTTCCCTTCTAGGAGGAGGAACAAGTAAAGTACGCCTCACGGTGGAAACAAGAGCTTTCAACCAGTTAAAGTTTTGCCATGTCTTCAACCTGGAAGACATAGTCATCGAAGAACTGGAAATACGTCAAATCATAGAGCAGTGCCACCTACAGAAGTACCTCGACGCAGTGGGCCGGAGGATAGACTACACCCTGTGCGCTGATTTCTTGCGTACCTTCAACAGAAACAGGGGCACCGTCACGGTGCGTGACAAGGAAGCTACCAGACAGGTGCAGATCGAGCTAACCCCCGAGTTGGTGGAAAGGGCATTAGGACTGCCAAATAAGGTGGAAAGGAAGCCAAAAAGAGACATCTATGCCATGTTGGGGATGGATAAAGTGAAGGTTCATACCAATGACAGAATTAGCCTAGCGGACATCCCCAACCAAGGAATTCAGCTGCAGGCAAAGATGGTGCATGCCCTGCTCTCAAGCCAGAGGTACAACAGTATTATGACCCGAATCAATGTACCTCTGCTCGATAGCATTGCGGCGCAATCACTGGATGAGGTGAACCTTAATGGGTTCGTGAGAAAGACAATTGAGGCTTCGGCAAAGGCCCTGGCGACAGGAGGAAGAGCCGTGGCAAGAGAGTCCCCATCATCCCGATCGACCCGCAAGGCATCATCCTCCAAGGCCTCCACCATAGGGTTTGGAGGTGTCCTTACAGCAATCATCCAAGAAGCGATAGGGCAGGGACAAGCAGGAGAAGACAAAGAGGGAGGTGACGAGGAAAGTGGCAAATCACTGTCACAGTCCCCGCCTCACACGGAATAGTAGCAGAGGTCGCCAGGGAAGAAAGGAGGATAGCCGTGGAGGAGCTGGCAGCGGAACAAGAATCACAAGCCGCCCTCCAGCTAGAAAGAACAAAGCAAATAATAGAATATTAAAGGGAAATCGTTGTGCTCAGGGAGGAAGCCAGCACTAAGGAGGCAGAAGAATTAAAAGCCCTGAAGGA
This sequence comes from Lygodium microphyllum, assembly GCF_053477565.2. Taxonomy (NCBI): domain Eukaryota; kingdom Viridiplantae; phylum Streptophyta; class Polypodiopsida; order Schizaeales; family Lygodiaceae; genus Lygodium; species Lygodium microphyllum. The sequence continues at coordinate 22,483,989 of NC_141158.1, read as the reverse complement.
ACGTGACGCTGCCTGGGAGGGAAGAAGAAAAATCTTGATGGAGCGTCTCAACGGGGAGAGGGAAACGAATGCCCACCTTCGGCGCAAAAATGATCAGTTATCTTCAGTCAACCTGGAAGCACAAAGCCAGCTTGACAAAATCAGACAGGAGGCTGCAGAGCTGGACCAATTAAGGGCAGAACAGGTGCGAAGGATGCAAGTGAAGCTGGACCAGCTCAATGCGCAGATCGCAGATGAACGCCAGGAGCAGTCCCGCCTGCACCGTGAACTCGAGGCCTAGCAGCAACAGCTCATGGCAATGACCCTCCATCAGGGGGAGAGCCTGGAAGATATGGAAAGAAGGGCAAAAGAATGGGCCGATCACAATGAGCAGAGAGTACAGGACTTAGCATGCCGGCTAGCCAAGGCCGAAGGAGACAGGGTGCTGGCTGAGAATCAGGCAGAGGCGGCCCAACTCTCCATGATAGCCCAGCAGTACACCTTTCTCAATATGCTGCTCCACGCCACCAGACCAGAAGGAGATGAATCCAATGATTAGTTGCAAAGGAAACTAACCATTGCGCGTAGAGCTCTCACAGCAGGCCTGCACGTGCCGCTACAACTAGGAGGCCTACTGCAGAGCCTAGAGGAGCAGAGGAGATATCTTGCACAGATAGGCCTGACGGCGCAGGAGATAGATGACCCCGATTTCACAGAGGCAAAAACACAAGAAGACGAGCAAGCAGAAGGGGGTGAATTGGAGTTCGATCTGGGACCTCAGGAGGAGGAATACGTCCCACCACCCCCTCAGCCACAACAAGTCGAAGTGCAGCCCCGTGATACATCTGCCAAGAGAGAGCGGCCCAAACCAACCGCAGGAAAGAGATGATGGAGAAGGCAAGAAGAAAGCTGAATGCCAGACCCCCTGCCCCTCTCCTACTACGCACCCAAGATTCCCCTGCTGAATTCCGTGCCGAATTGATTATCTGGGAACAGCAGGAGTATAACCGCGACCCCTTTGACTTGCGCTTTGAGTTTCCCAGTGCCTTGAATAGGGTACTGCCCATTCAACTGGTAGAGGATGTCATTACCATGGGGGCAAGGCTCAAAGCCAAGTGGTTAGCGGAGCGTGAGGCTCACCCAACTGCTTGGGGAGCCGAGGACCGCAAGTTTTGGCAAGATAAAGTCCTCCAGGTACCTAGATCAGTGGAAGGCTATAATTGCCAACCCACCTGGAGGAGACGCATTTTTTACGTCAACCTGGAAGCGTGGATGGCATTTTGCAACACCCTCCCTTCAGAGAGAAGCGACCCCACTTTTATGTCGTATCCTCGAAGAGTAGAGGTAGACTTCAATCCATCCATCCACGGCAGGTTCGATTTCCCCATTATCTATAATACCAATAGCACCTCCCATAGGGATGCCCTTCTCTTCACCCTCCCCGACTTGTATAGCTCTATAGATAAATTTCTTAGCGAGTTCGCCTCTTGTCTCGACCCTGCATTCATCACCACTTGTAATTATCTTAGGTTAATTAGGATCCTAGTCCACCAAGAGCCCGCACCCCAAGAACGCCACCTCCCACCCCTCCCTCTATTTTGACCCCAATGCCATAGACAGCAACACCATGACTTGCCTCATGATGCGTGCTTCTCTTTTGCCATCTTTCTGTGGTGCACTACTTGAAGACATGAACGACAGCAAATTCACCCAGCGCAACCACCCCTTCCTTTCTACCACCACCCTCAAAACCCACCTCCACATCAAAGCTAAATGTTGAGTCGAAAATTCCTTAACAAGGCCCCCCGCCCTCCGCCAACCCCTACCCACCATTCAGATGACGAGGAGTAAACTCCCGTCATGCCCTTGTACCGCTTCCCTCCATGTATATGGCCCACCGCAGTGCCATGGGACTGGCACTCGTCTAGGAGGGGGTAATGTTAACCCCAACACGAAGAAAGCAAAAGAAAGTGGGAAGGACGCAGGGCAAAGGCGGAAAAAAGGTAGCTCAACTGAAGAAAGAAGAGGAAAGAAGACCAAAAGCGCAAGGGCAACCTTAAAAATCCAAGGCAAATGTAAATGTAGACAGGGGCGGAAAGGAAGCTAGGAAGATAGAAGGACAATGAGAAAAGGGGCCTAGGCTAATGGCCGAACGTGTAAAAAAGGGGGATGATCGCCCTGGAAATTAGGGCATGTATATAAAGTTGAAAAGTGAATGAGAAGCTCATTCTTTGGTGTGTGGCAAAAAGAGTCTTCTTCTTCCTCTCTTCTTCTCTCCTCCTTGCTTGTGTGTGCTCTTGAGAGAGGGAGTGTGAGAGTATGAGGGAGTGAGTGTGTGGGAGAGTGAGGGATCAAGAGGGTGAAGCTCTTCACCATGTCTTCTCCTCTTCTTCTCTTCTCTTCTCTCTTTTTCTCTTGCGTGCGCAGCTATGGAGGATGGAGCTTGGAGATGGAGTAGGCTTGAGGATGCTTGAGCTAGCGTCAAGAGTCGTGGAGATACCAGAGTGCAAGAGAGAGGAGGGTACTCAATTGGGCATCAATGTAAACTCACAACACTCATAGGATCGATGGCGTGTCGGCTAGGTGAGAGATAGCCATTAGAGCTCGCTTCGAATGCTTGAAACAATAGGTGGTCCATGGGTCTTGGCGGTTGAGCGAAAGCTCCCACACCAAAGTTCTCTTCTCGCGCCAAACTATTCTTTCCTTTGGTTGTTGGACCACCGGCTTTCATGCCTCTTTTTTGACTTTTGTCTTCTTTCTTGGCACCTCTCTATCCTTCTCGAGATCCACTTTACCATCAACAGGCCTTAGAGGTCCACCTCCCATATCCGGATTCAAGACTCGCTTTTCCCTAGCATCCTGCTTAGGGTTTCCCTTGACAGGTTTTATAGTTCCTTTATCACCCTCTTTAATCTTTTGCCCTCTTGTTACGGCTCGTAGATTAGAAGTTTCCACATCATTGAAATGTACAGCCTCAATAAGACTGACTCCACTGCCATGAGGCAACTCCTCTACAATAGCCTTTCCTCGTTGCAGTATTTGCCTTGGTCCCTCATCTTGCTGGAAATTATTCCCTTGTGCGCGATGGTTAACTGGACCAGGTTGTTTATTTCCTTGTTGGAGAGAACTGATCTTACTCCAACAGGCAGCAGTTAAGTGGCCAGACTTTTCGCAAATATCACATTTGACATTTAGGCAATTCCTAGGGAAATGTTGGCCACCACACCACTTACAGCTAAATCTTGAGGGGCACCCTCTTCAGGGCGTCGACTTCCTATCAAATTTTGTTGCTTCTTAGGGAAATTGGCATCCACAACTATTTGTCGATATTGTTCAGAGATCATATCGGTATAGTGCTTCATCATGTCCTTAACTTCACCAAGGACATTAGAGGCACTCGACTCGTATCCGTGATCATCAGTTTGTCATCCCATGGGCCTAACCACTTGATTAGGGATTGGCCATTGACCTACTAGGACAACATTAGGATTCATTGTTTGGTCCCCACTATTTAGTGAGGCCACCTGACTAGCCATGGGCATAGTCATGCTAGGAGGAGCTGGTAACATAGGTAAATTCAGCATGATCCCTCCTCTCCCACTCGCATTTGACATGGGATCCCCTTGACTCCCATTGGTCAAGGCCAAGTTATTACCATTCCAATTTATCCTTGCTACATAAGCTGCTTGCAAGCACGACTCTACTCCTTTTGCTTGGGTAATAGCAGTGTCAATGTCGACCAAAGCAACACTACTCAGCTGCACCTGGATATTAAAATCCAATCCATGTAGGAAATATTGTAACTGGGCAGCCGCTGGAATGGGGATATAAGTATTTAGTTTACGAAGAACTTGCTTTAATTTCTTGGCATAGGCCTGGACATTCTCATTTGGCTCTTGGTGTGTTACATTCAAGACACACAACCAATATTGTCCACCCTTCTCGGGGGCAAACTCTCTATGGAAAGCCGTAAAGAATTGGGCATTGCTAGTTATGGTTCCGGCTTCAAGACCGTGGTACCATATTGTTGCTCTTCCTTTTAATGTCATGTTAAAGAACATCATTAGGTGTCCTTCATCTTGGATTCGATAATTGAACATGAGTGTTTGAAACTCCTTAATGTGGAGTTCTCCATCTTCTTTTGCTAACCCATGGAAAATGGGCAACGGTGCTCTTAATGCCGAAAAATCTGGAATCCCTGCTGGAATTGTGATAGGTTGTGCCATGGCTACAACCGGATTGACAACAGGAGTTTGTGTAGGTAAAACTACACCCCCACTTGTTGTGGGTTGCTTAACTGGAAGTAGGGAAGTAGTAGGACTTCCACTTGCACTCGAAGAGCTACTGGTAACACTTAGGTTACTAGAACCACTGCCTCTTATGCGCAACGGGCTGGTCCTTTGAGGAGAATAACAACTTACAATCTCCAACATCATCTAGCCCTCTCAACACGGTCTGCTTTTTGTATTTCGGCTTGATGGTCCTTGGTAGAGGACGTAAACCAACTATTTGTTCCCTAGAAACCCTAGATTTGAGAGCCACCACTTGTTGGCAGCTCCTAGCAGAGACGCACCACTGATGGGACCTAAAATGGGCCGGCATTGGCTTAAGGCACTAGCCAGACCTCATGCCCTCAACAAATAACCCCACCTCACGGCCTCGCAGACCAGGAGCGTATGTCGAGGGATACACTATCCTAAATACTAATCACTTCGTGTTTGTAGTCTGTAGTCCAACGAATATTCCCTTTCCCCGTCTCCTCAAAGGGAGATTACACATATATCAGCAATGAATGCTACATATCACAGACACAAGGGCATCCCACCAGCTAATTGTCGTGGCCCTACCGTAGCTCTCCTACATCTTGGGGATTGGCCCCTCGATGCACTGCTTCCACACTTAGATATATTTGAAACAAACTCCCCTCATAGTGCCAATATATTTAACATTCCAGGAATGCACTTATCCTCACTTATCCATCCCCTTTTGACCCACTGTCTAAACCTACAACCGGGTTGCTCGCTCTCTCTACGTAGGTAAAGTCCTAAAGAAACCAAGTGCTATGCATCCTGGAGCTTGTAATTGATACCATTTAACGATGCTTAATGCAAATGTGTATATGATTAAGTGCTCAAACAATTGAAAAACAACCTTTGCATTGTGCAAATCCATTATTTTCATGTTTCCATACACTAACGCATAATTGCTGAGATGAGAGAAGACACCGAGCCTTAACTCGTGCTGTATTTTCCTTTATTTAACTTAACGTCATCCTATATGAATAATGCAGCAAATATATCAGATTTTATATCATATTTCAATGCTCAAACTCCCCTCTCTCCCTATCGTTTAAAGTTTTGCTTGCGGTGATAGGTGAAAGGGTAATTTCATATGTATTTCGCACAAAATAAGTAGTAAATACTCACAAAAATATATAAATGGGGATTACTTGAGGCAAACCATCATGCTTTATCCTCATTATACACTCACAGACACATCCATAATTTTCCATAATTTTACTCATCCATTTCCTATTTTTTCCCTTTTTAAAGAGCATTTTTCCTCATTTTTCCTTATTTTTTCTTATTTATTATCAATAAAAATGGAAGAGAATTAGCATTATTTCATAGCTGTGGCTCTTGAGTCCTTAAATAGAAACCATGTAGATTTTATTGGCGCTTTGTTTCATGCTTATCCAATTTTAAGCCCAAAAATCCCATTTTTACTCTAAAAACTATGCTTTTCGGGTTTTTCCCATTTATTTTCCACACTTTAAGTGTATATTTTCTGAGTTTTTTTTATTATGAAAGACTAAAACTGGCCATTTTCTTTGTAAAAATGTCATTATTGTGTATTTTTCATTATTTCGGGTTTTGAAACTTGTTGCGGGTCTACAAATCAGGGCCCATTTGATGCTCAGCCCACCTCCACACTGCAATCTTCAACCCACCTTCAATTGGGAAACAAATCCGGTACCATGCCGGACGAGCATTCATCAACGGGGCTTCATTCTTCTTGACACATAGGAATTGCCCCTTGCACGAGAGAGAGGGAGGAGAGAGAAAGACTGAAATCTGATCTCTTGAACCAGGCAGCCATTTGAGGAGTGGACTAGAGCGATGGAGGGCGAAGATCAAGAGCATCTCAGGCATGTAATCGGTTGGGGGGGGTTGTTTGCATCCCCCATATCCTAATTCTTGCCCAAGAATGATGGTGCTATTTTCTTCTTTGCGTGAAAAATCAACCGCGCTCTTCTTTCATCAAAAAAACGTTTTTTTTTATTGGGCCCCCTTTAGGGAGCCCCCAAGGGTCATGCCCTTTGGCATCCCTTAAGTCCCATTTCCACTTAACATTTGGCCTTGGCCTCCTGGGCACTCCCTTTTTCGCATCTGGTGTCCGAATTACGATCCAAAAAATTATGGCCATTTGTCTTGAAGTCCTCCACTGCTGGGCATCTCCCAGGGTCTCGTCTGACACACCAAAAAATTATGAATATTCACCAACTATTATCAAGTGGGTCTTTTAGGCCTTTTCCGGGCATTACCGCTTAAAATCGTACTAATTGCCACCATCGCCTTCAACGAAGTCTATTTTTCCCCTGAAATTTGTAAGTTTGGCTATTTTAAAGCACTTCTCGGCATCAGAAATCATCTGTCATTGACTTGTTTAATGTCCCACACTTGCTGATACAACTGGACAGGTGACAGAGTGTTGGCTACACACATACTAAAGATAAAAGATCCTGAAGTCTTAGCACTCCCCCTCAAGCTCAAGACAGCCTCTGCATACCAAGTAGCTATCGAAAAAACTAAAGTTATCTTTACCCAAAGACTTGGTAAAGATATCTGCAACTTGTTCATCAGCCTTCATATGCATAAGATCTACTTTCCCTGCAAGAACCATCTCTCTAATAAAATGGTAGTGTACCTCAATGTGTTTAGTCCTGGTATGATAAACTGGATTTGTTGCCAGTAGTACACTACTAAGATTGTCGCATAACAAGGTCACTAGAGCATCCACCTATATGTCCAAATCAGCCAATAAGCTTGAGTAGGCATGCAATCTCACATGCTGCCAATGCAACACCCCTATACTCTACCTCCATGCTAGACAATGAACCCTAGGTTGCTTCTTACTGCTCCAGCTGATCATTCCACTTCAAAATCCAAAGGCATAACCACTTGTAGATCCACGGTTATATGAGCGTCCTACCCAATTTGCATCAGTGTATCCAAACAGTGTTAAGGACTTCGCTTTCACATAAGATAGCCCATAATCTACTGTGGACTTTGCATATCTCATAATCCACCTAATAGCATCCAAATGTGGCTTTATGGGCTTCTGCATGAAATTAACTTATGATCCCAACAACATAACTCAAGTCAGGCCTAGTGATGGTCAAGTAGATCACACTTCCAACCATTTGGCTATACATAGTCACATCATCAATTTCAGCTCTAGTTCTAATGTCCAACTTGACATTCTCATCAAGAGGTATATCCAGTGGTTTACATTCAACCGTGTCATATTTCTTTAACATTTCCATGGCATAGTTTTTCTGCATCAGCTGTAAACCATTTTTAGCCTTGATCACCTCAATACCCAAGAAATACTTTAGTTCACCTAAGTCTTTCATGTCAAATTCTGATTTCAGCATCCGCATAACATGTTGTATCTCCAAGTCATCATCACCTGTGATTATAAAATCATCAACGCAGATAGCTAGCACTACTGTCTTTTTTGCAAACAGACTATGATCAGCCCTACCAATAGTGAATCCCAAACTCTGCAAGTAATTATTGATCCTTGCATGCCAGGCTCTTGGAGGATGCTTCAGCCCATACAATGCTTTTTTCAACTTGCATACATAATGCTAAAAATTAGGGTGTACATACCCTTCAAGCTCATCCATATAAACATCCTTTGCTAAATCACCATTGAGAAATGCATTTTTAACATCCATCTGCTGCAATTTCCAGCATTTAGCAACAGCCAATGCAATCATTGCTCGTATGGTTGCCATCTACAATAGGGCTGAATGTTTCCTCATAGTCTGACCCATACTATCGAGCATATCCTTTAGCGACCAACCTCGCTTTGTACCTCTCTACACTGCCATCCGACTTGCATTTAATATTGTAGACCCATTTGCAGCCAATGGTCTTCTTTCCTTCTGGCAGTGGTACAAGATCCCACGTTCTATTTTCAGCCAAGGCAGATATTTTCTCATCCATAGCTATGCACCAATTTTTATCCATCATTGCTTTAGCATATGTAGTAGGTTATTTGACCTCCGTCACTTTTGTCATGTAAGCATAATGCTTCACAGAGTAACCACTGTAAGTCAGCCTATCCACAAGGTATCTGATGTTGAGAATCTACCAATCACACCCTATGTATGCCCCTTTGTATGGAACAACTAGGCTAGGAAGATGCAGTTCATTCTAGGAAGAGAGACAGATCCCATAGGCACAGTGATGAAATGTGCTACCAAGCAATCCTATATAATGATGTACTTGACTATCACTTTCATATGATGATAATGCAATAGTACTTGTCTCTTTGTGTTAAGTCTCTGTGTCATTGTCAGTCCTACACAAGATTGTGTTTATGAGTTCAAGTCTCAATCTTGAAACCTAATTCACTTGTGTAACAGTTGTCTTCTTTGTCAATGTCAACATGAGTAGTATCTTCATCTTCCATCCACCATAGCTTCCACCTTTGCCATGCTCTAGATCCCGCATTTCTAACATGGTATCAGAGCACAGCTGAGCATGGCTGAGCATGTTTCAGGTCCTCTCTCTGCTCCCTCAGTCTCTCATAATCTCTATCCAGCTCAGCTCAAGTGTTTGACTTAATCTCCAACTCCATTTTCACTCTCTATCCCTTGGCAGCCATAGCCAACCTGCAACCTACCTCTGTTGGAGGAGCTGGATCTCCACTTACAGGGCATATCTTCACTTGCTTCCTTCTGGGAAAGTGTTCCCCTACTTCCAGAGCTTCTTCTTGACACATCAATCACTGACATTGGGCTCCTATAGCTTTAGCATTGTCATTCTTCTGTGGTTCTGTCCTGTGGCCACCATAGCCAGCCTGGACATACCTCTGATAGAGGGCTGAGATCTCCCTCTACAGACCTTATCTCCTCACGCTTTCTTCTGAGAATATCTTCTACAGTTCTAGGCGCAACTTCCCAGCATGAAAAACGTCAACATTGTGCGCAGTACGGCGTGCCATTGCTGATCTCCCCAATCTGGCGCAGTTTTTCACAGCTGCCTAAACGACCTGCTGTAGCTCAGCATAGGGGCAGCCATTGAAGGGGCTTTTATGGGGCTTTAGTAGGCCATATAGTGGGCCAACTCCAGCTAAGAGGGTTCTTAAAAATTTTACTCCTACGTGCTGCTACAGTGAAAAGAACAGTCGGATCTAGGAACCCTAAACTCAGCCAGCCATAGCTTTGAGCTTCAAGCTCAGAAATTCATCAGTTACTCTCTCCTCAGGACTCAAACAAAGCTCTTGCCACTCAGATCTGACTAAACACTGAAGATTCTAACAAGGATTACTCATCAAATCACATCAAGGAGGGGAGATTTGTGCTTGGAAGATTTGAAAGAGTTGAAGAAATCAAGCAGCTCAAGCAACAACCACATCAAGCTCCTCTTCCAACTCATACTTCTCACTCAACTGAAGGTTTTGCTACACTTATCTACTCCAAAACCCAGTCTTCAGCAAGAAATCAAAACATCAAAATCAACAAGAAGAAGGTTCAAGAAGATCCAGCATCAACATCAGGCTCATTAAGAACAGTATCTATTGATACTTATCAAGTGTTATTTGACACTATTCTTCTTGTATCCTTTGATACACTTGAGTACAACACTCTTACTGATTTATATCAGATTTGAAGCTGATTCTTGGTCATATCAATGAAAATCAGGAAAATTTCTATGTGGATACACTTCATGAAGAGTAACATGACTTGTGTTGCTTATCTACATGACATAGAAGATGTTCTTACTCTACTTGCAGAAGGAAATGGAGCTACCTACACCAAAGAGAAATCAATGAATCCATTTGAAGATTCTGAAGACATGTCTACCACTTTGCTTGAGGGGGACAACTGGAAGAGCAAACTCAAAAATGCTACAAGCAAAGTCAATAAGGAACAGACCAAGAAGATCATGAAGAAGAGAAGAAAGATAAGAAGATTTTCCATGATGCTGACAAAGAAATAGCATATGCTGAAAAAGACCACAAGGGCCTATCGGTCCTTGTCTCTCATTTTCTATTTTAAAAGCATTGTACCTGCCTTAATGTTCCTTTCATAAGCTTTGTAAACTCCTCATGTAAGCCTTGTACTACAGCCTCTGTACACTTTGTGAGGCCCCTGTTACAGCCTCTGGATGTCCACCATGTTTATGGTACCCACACTTAGCCTTTTCTGCGACAGCCTCTGGTGTTTTGCCATGTTTGTGGTATGCCCACACTTTGCAGGTACTGCTCTCACTAAAGCCTCTACACACTTTGTACTTTCAGGTTGTGATTGAGGAGGGGTGTTGAGAATCTACCAATCACACCCTATGTATGCCCCTTTGTATGGAACAACTAGGCTAGGAAGATGCAGTTCATTCTAGGAAGAGAGACAGATCCCATAGGCACAGTGATGAAATGTGCTACCAAGCAATCCTATGTAATGATGTACTTGACTATCACTTTCATATGATTATAATGAAATAGTACTTGTCTCTTTGTGTTAAGTCTATGTGTCATTGTCAGTCCTACACAAGATTGTGTTTATGAGTTCAAGTCTCAATCTTGAAACCTAATTCACTTGTGTAACAGTTGTCTTCTTTGTCAATGTCAACATGAGTAGTATCTTCATCTTCCATCCACCATAGCTTCCACCTTTGCCATGCTCTAGATCCCGCATTTCTAACATCTGACTCTCTGCAAGGGTCTAAGCTATGGTGCACTACTCAATTCCCCTCTCTCATGAGGCGGAATATACCTGTTTTGCCTAGTGGCATATACACAGTATGAATACCAAGCTCACTATCTAGACTATCAGCTGAGACATATCCCTTGTGCATACATAGCCATTCCTCTCATGCACCAGGGGTCATATGATTTGATGCCCCCGAATTAATATACCAAACAACATCTTTAGTAGACTTCTCAGCAGCCCTATCTTTCACATATGTCAGGGCAAATAGTCTATCCCCAGAAGCATAATCTATTAAACTGGATGATGCATAATGTCCATGTTGCTTGCCCTGCTTCTTCCAGCAGTCCTTAGCAATATGACCATACTTTCCACAATAGTGGCAATCCTTATCCTTATTAGGATTGTTAGATGGACGTTGCTGCTGCTAGGGGCCTCTATCTCTAGGGCTAGATCTCCCCTTGCCTCTGAAATTTCCACCTCCTCTTGCATTTGAACCTTGTTGCTGTAATGAAGTAAATAAGGCCAATGATAGGCTAAAACCCTTTGTAATAAGATTATAGAGCTAGGGCTTAGGGTTTGCTATAAATAGGTAGCCCTAGCCAGAGTTAGGGGCCTTTTTGTCATTATGAACTTGGAAGTCATGTAAGTTTTCTTGGTAGTTACTTTAGTTCATGTCTTTCACCTACATGGAGGTAAGTTTCCATGGCACTATCTTGTTTAAGGCCAATGACAGGCTAAAAGCCTTTGAAATAAGATTAGAGGACTAGGGCTTAGGGTTTGCTATAAAGAGGCAGCCCTAGCCAAAGTTAGGGGCCTTTTTGTCGTCATGAACTTGGAAGTCATGTAAGTTTTCTTGGTAGTTACATTAGTTCATGCCTTTCACCTACATGGAGGTAAGTTTCCATGGCACTAGCTTGTTTAAGGATTTCTTTCATGTTTCTTTAGGTTAATACATTTCAGTTTCTTTTCCATTTCATGTTTCTTTAGGTTAATACATTTCAGTTTCTTTTCCATGTCGATTCCTTGTTGATTCCATTAGATTAGCCAAATTTGATTCAGTTAGAAGATCCCTTCTTTACATTGGTATCAGAGCATTAGTTTAGATCCTGTCAAAGTCATTTTCATGCATTAGATTTAGTTGTAGTGACTAGGGAGTGAAACCCGTAGTTAAAATTCAGTCATAGGAGTTAGTTCTTCCATAACCGTGGTTCGACATGGAGATTTGTCACAAACCGTGACTAAGATGGAGGTTCTTGGCATGAACAAGTGGATAATGGCGGGCTCCAATCAATTTGGCAACTCCTGACCAAGTTTTCAGGGGGTACACAAAACGAGAGAGAAAGAGAGAGAGGGAGAGAGAGAGAGAGAGAGGGAGGGAGAGGGAGAGGGAGAGGGAGAGGGAGAGAGAGAAAGAGAGAGAGAGAGATTCTTAATCTATGCAGAGAAGAAAGATGTTGGCTGTAATCTTGCCCAATTTCATGAAGGAATGAGAAATTTGATTTTTTGTATTTCTCTGCCCTCTCTCCTCTCTCCTCTTCGTTGTTCATATGTATCAATTCAAGAGAGAAGGGGGAGGGGTGTGATGAAAAACTTGGAGCAAATGATGATGCTGAAGTGGTAGAGATCGTAGATTGGGCCAATAGAGTGTGTCAGTGGCAAAGAAGAAGCGCCAGTGACCTCCCAACCATGACATACGAGCCTCAAATCCGCGGGTTTCTATGTGTAAGTGAGTGGTTCTTTCGTTATATGAAAAATGGTTAAAGAAAGTGCTTGATTTTGATTGTTATGGGTTTCCATGCTACACTCTCTCTAAAATATGAAGGAAAACTAGAAAATATAATGATATAATAATTTCTTGCAAAACACAAAAAACCCGCAACTTACAGGTTTTATAAAAATAATGAAACTTGGAGTGTTTTGGGATCATATGGGATAGAAATGGATATGGAAATAATGTTGAGCGTCCTTGATTAGTAAAAACTCATAATTATGAAATAACACATATTTATGAAGAAATAAATGAAAAAAATACATCTTCTATTTTTTGCCTTTTCAGTTCCGGCCTTGGCTCCAATTCAGCCGTGGCTGCCCTTTTGGCTCCTGAAGCTGGGGTGGCCACCACTGCCGCTTCCCTTGCCAGCTCCCTTTCCACCAAGAATTGTAGCCAGGTGACCACATTGCTCTCATCGACTTTTGGGGTGGGCCCTTGGGTGGCGGTGGCAAGGGGTGTCATCATGATAGGAGTGGCTTGCATGGACGGTATGAGGAGGGGGGAAGCTGGCCTGATCAGGTCCTTTCCTTTTCCTTCTGTAGGGGGCAGGGGCGCGGTTTTTGGCACACCGGTACTGGGACCCGGTGCCTCAGGTTGGTGCGGACCCTCTGCTCCTTCCTCGTCTCTTCTGCTGTAAATCCATCATATTTCAGCCTATCCACAGGATACCTAGCTCTCGTAGACCTGCGCAAAATAGGTTCACTCCCAGGTGCTCTCAAAACATCCCTGGTCTTCCTTACTCCAGGTGTAACAATAGAAGGAATACCCAACTCATCATCAATGCTCTGTTCTGAGCCACTGGATTCACCATCCACATAAGAGTGACCTGCATTCACATCAAACATGGGCTGATCAACCTTCTCTTTTCCTTTTCGTGATACCTGCATACCACTATCTGCATTGCTTTGAGAAGATTCTCCTGATCTCAATCTGCCTGTCCATGGCGAAGAATGTGAACCACTGCTAGAGGACGCTCCAGGTCCACTAATATTTTGTGACTGCTGCTGTGAATTCTGTGCAGCATTACCATTCTGCATTACCATAGCATCTTAGATACACAAAGTTAACCAGTGTAGCACCCTGCGAGGCCTTTCCAACCAAGCTCGGTGCGCTCATATTGATCAGCTCTGAAGGATTCCTCTCTGGGATTTCAGGTTCATCTTCAACACCTGTCTCACCAAGTCCCAATATCCTTTACCTATCAAGAAGTTCTCCATGTGGAGGTTCCATATGGCATAATTATTGCTATCAAGCTTTTCCCCCACTATCTGGGTTATGTTTTTTATCCTATCTGCTCTCGCCATATTGAACATACAATAACTAGTCAATGCCTCTGACTTCCTACAAGTCAACAAGTCTAACTGACCAATTGCAATCTTTGACTGTTTATGATAATTTTTTGCAACAAAATGTCTGTTGTAATCAGGGTATTTCAGCCCATTAACTTCTCAAGCCCATCCACAAACATGTGGCATAACCTGTAGGTACATCAGTCACACATAGATCATGTAGTTGCATGTAACTCTATATCATGAAACCTCACTGCAGTCAACCAAACATGTAGTCTGAAATCCATAGAGTGTCAATGCTCTTTCAAGGCCAAAACTGAGATGTATACATGTCATACATGCTCCAAAAACTCTCAAACATCTGTTAGTACACGTAGGAGTCCATACATGATCATGCGGGCAAAGCTCAGTGCATATACATCAAGCACAAGTGTTAAATGCCTTGTTTGCAGGTTATAATCAGCCAATACTCAATCAAACTAGGTTTATCAAGCTCCAAAATGTCCTCAAAGTACTTATACATGTGCTATCAAATGTAGGGGTCAATACATGACCATATAGACAACCATAGACACTCTGTCTTTAATAGCCAATGTCATAGAATGCATTCCCTATTTGTAACTAGCCAAAACAATGTCAATACATTTATTTTCAGCTCCAAACTTCAGCTTTCATGAGCATTCAATGCTCATCTCATTCCTCTAGACATTCAGGAGACATATGCCATGTCATACATTTGACAAGAGTTAACTGATGTTATGTAATGCTTCAGGACCAATGAGTGCTTGCTGTCAACAGCTTATGACAACTTTCAACCTATCATACACTCTCAAATTTGAGTGGTTTTTCCAAGAAATTGCAACTCATGCATAAGACACAATACATATGTCTTCCAAGATGTATCTACACTACTTCAATGGAGCTAAGAATGCATGTCAGATAGCTTCAATGCTTCAACCACAATCCAGTGTATGCTATATATTCAATGTTTAGAGAAGTTCATGCTCTATTCTAGGTTTGTGTGTTGAGAAATAAGGCAAAAGCCTAAGCCTTATTCATGGTTGTAAAGTGTGTGTTAGAGAATTATAAAAAAGAAGATTGTAGAGAAGATAGTATGAGAAGAATAATGAAGGAGAGGAGAGCATGTAGCTATTGATCTCTACTTGCTCCATCCTAGTCTTCCTCTACTTGAAGTTTGTCAATTGGTATCAGAGCAGTCTAGGAAATCGCAATCGTCCAAGGTTTTTCTGCTTAAACCTTAGCATTTCTATTTCTGCGAAAGAGTTCTCTGGAATGGGTTTGTCACTAGGTGTGTGACCATGAAAGTAGAGCAAAACACGAATGCAAATATGGTTGACTAGCTAGATGTCTTGCTATTGCTGCTGCTGGTGATGGTTGATCCTAATTTTGCAGCCACTTGCATCCAAGAGTAAGGTGTCAAGTTGATTGATCAACTATGACTCGGGTCATGCTGAGATTTTGATGTGTCTGGTCTACCTTCTATGCAGATGTAATTAGCAAGAGGCCCAAAGGTAGTATGAAGCTCTTCCTCCTTGACATCCACTTCTGTAGATTTTTGTTGTCTATGTGTGTGTCTTCCCCAAAACGTATTTGATGTTCCTCATCCAAGGAGTGCAAAACCTACTGAAGGGGGGAGGTTAGAAGCCAAATTTTGAGTAGGTGATATGGTGGACAAAGTAGTTGTACTTAATGAGAGGCTAACTTAGCTAAGAAGGCTGGCTTAGAAGATCGCACTAGAGCAAACGATGGAGAACTTTCTAATGGGGAGAGGTCTTTGGGATCTCATTACAAGTGATGATGCATGTCCAGAGCTTCTTGAGGATCCTAGAGAGGAGAAAAAGAAGGCATACAATGATTGAACTAGAAAGAATAGGAAAGTTTTGCATTGGATCTCTATATGCATATCAGAGACTTTGATTCCTCATATCAAGAAGGCAAACACTTGTAAAGAAGCATGGGAGATCATTGAGAAAATGTATGGGACATGTATAAAGGCAAGGAAGATACAACTTAAGCAAATATTGCATGGAACATGGAGAGGAAATCACACTATTAGTGACTATGTTGTAGAGATCAAACAGATTGTAAAAGATCTTGCATCTATCAATGCACCAGTGGATGATGATGACTTGGTTTCAGTCACACTTGATGGACTTGGCCCAACATATAAATCTTTGGATACCTCTATTTAAATTAGAGGAGGCTCTATGCCAGACTTTGAAGAATTTATTGCTTTGCTACTTACAAAAGAAATAAAGTTGGGTCTGAATGCATCTAGCAGTAGCAAGAATACAAGTGGAAATAGTTTCCTTTATCATCAGAGAGGGCGTGGCAGCCCATCTAGAGCTAGAGGCTCATCTTATGGCCGTGGTGGTGATAACTTTGCACGTGGCTGAGGTACCTTTGGTCGTGGTGGTTTCATGCCTAGAGGTAGGGGGAGAGCTTACTCTAGAGGTAGAGGACGATCTATCCTCCACATAGAGATGGTGCATGTAATTATTATGGGCAATATGGACATTTTGAAAGGGAATGAGGATGATTGGTTTTTGGACTCAGGGGCTACAAATCACATGACTCATCATGTTGAGTGGTTTGACACAAACATCAAATACAAAATGAAGAATATGTGGCTACTAGGGATGACACTTTGCATATAGTTACTCATATTGGTAGTGTGCCACTTGTCACTAGAGATGGAGTTGAAAATAAGCTTGGGCATGTACTTTATGTACCTACAATCGCTAAGAACTTAGCATCAGTTGGTCAACCAGACCAAGAAATGCAGGTGAGATTCAATAGATATGGATGCTTCATTGAGGAATTTCAAAATGGAAGGATTAGCAGATTGATTGCAAAAGGAAAGAATAAAGGAAGGTTATTTGCTTTGGATGTAGGTAATCCCGTCATTCAAAATTCTATGTATGTTGAAAGTGGGGATGGTCAAGATAAGGATGTTGAATTATGCATAGGAGAATTGGTCATGCAAACCTACAAAGATTGAAACAAATTCAAACTAAACATGTGGTTCATGGTTTTCCCCATTTTGGTTATGTTAATTATGATCATGTATGTGAGGCATGTCAGTTTGGCAAGCAAGCTAGATTACCATTTCCAAAGAGGGGGAGAATCAGCAGTTATCCTTTGGAAATGGTGCATTCTGATATTTGGGGTCCATGTCAGAATGTCTCATTAAGTGGGAGATGCAAGTTTTATATCACTTTTATTGATGAATTTAGCAGAATGACTTGGGTGCATTTTATGCAGCATAAAAGTGAAGCCTTTGAAAGGTTTTTGGAGTTTAAAGCTATGGTTGAAAAACAGTTTTGTTGTTACATAAAATGCTTGAGGTATGATAATGGAGGAGAGTACATCTCATATGAATTTTTAGATTTTTTGAGAGATCATGGAATCAAAAAACAGGTTACATGCAGGTACACACCTCAGCAAAAGGGTGTGGCAAGAAGGAAGAACCATATCATTGTAGAGATTGCTAGGGCAATGATGAATCAAATGAATATGCCATTGACATATTGGATAGAGGTAATGCATATTGTAGTACATATCATGAATAGGACACCTACAGTTTTGACTCATCATGTCACCGTATGAGAAGATGTATGGTAGGACACCCACTATTTCCTACTTCAGGGTTTTTGGATGTGTTTGCTATGTTCACAATCTTGATGATTTGAGGAAGAAGACACTGGAGTCAAAGGCTATAAAATGCATCTTTCTTGGTTACCTTGATGAGCAAAAGGGTTACAAATGCTATGATCCTGTGACTAAGGAAGTTTACATTAACAAGGATGTCAGATTCAATGAGTATGAATCATGGTACAAGCCTAAGATTGCAGTGTGAAGAAAATTTTCGCAGATAGTAAGCTTGGAAATTGGCACTTAGAAGATATGTCTGGACCTCAGGAGAATGCAAAAAGTAGTGGTACTTATAGTCCATGGACTGGTGGATTGAGGAGTTCTCAAAAGAGTGCACAAATTGCAAAAGGCAAGAAGCCTATGGCTGAAAGTTTAAAGGACGAATCTATCAATGATGAGTATGGCATTCCTCATGTAAAAACTCTGTGTACTAGAAGTGCAGGAAAATATGTGCACCACATGCAAGAGCAATTGAGACTCCAAGTAGTACACCTCAGTTGAGGAGATCAGAAAAGGGTTAGATATGATGTTGATAGATTGACATATAATGGGTTCATGAAGATGCATTATGCTTATATGGTTTCATATGTACAACATGTGGAACCTACTTGCTTTGAGGAAGCAGTGGAAAGCAAAGAATGGAGACAAGCTATGGATGAGGAGATGGATGCATTGAAGAAAAACAAGACTTGGGATTTAGTGCAGTTACCTCATGGAAAGAAATCAATTGGTTGCAAATGGGTGTACAAAGTCAGGTGCAAATTGGACAATTCTCAAGAAAGGTATAAAGCAAGGCTGGTTGCAAAGGGTTATGCACAAACATATGGATTGGATTATGAGGAGACATTCAGTCTAGTGGCAAAGATGACTACAGTGAGATCAGTGATTGCTTTGGCTTCTATATATGGTTGGAAATTGTATCAAATGGATGTGAAAAATGCATTCTTGAATGGGAATTTAGAAGAGGAAGTGTACATGTATCAAGTTGAAGGGTATGCGAATCCTAAATATCCACATTATGTATGCAAGTTGAAGAAGGCATTGTATGGACTGAAGCAAGCACCAAGAGCTTGGTGTGAGAGAATTAGCAGATTCTTATGTAGCATGGGATTTCAACAGAGTATGGCTAATTACTCACTCTATGTGAGAATACAGAGGATGGCATGGTTGTGATTGTCATCTATGTTGATGACCTCATTATTACAGGTACACTTGAGAAGGAGATTGCTGAAGTTAAGCATGGTCTTCATAAGGAATTTGACATAAAGGAACTTGGTCTGTTGAGATATTGTTTGGGCATTGAGGTCATTGATACACCTTACGGTATTTGGTTGATACGAAGAAGATAGTATTCCTTGGAGATGTTGGAGAAGTATGGCATGACAGGATGTAAACCAGTGGATACTCCCTTGGATCAGAACATCAAAATGATTAATGATGGGCAATATGTGGAAGATGTGACTATGTTTAGAAAAATGGTTGGTAGTCTTATCTACTTAACCACTACTTAACCATTACAAGACCAGATTTGAGTTATGCTATCGGATTGATTAGCCAATTTATGCAAAGACCATGAAAATCACATTTGGATGTAGTGAGGAAAGTTCTAAGGTATGCGAAGAAGATAGTTGGATTTGACATATTCTATGAGAAGGGAATAAATCCTACCTTGTTAGGGTATATTGATGCAGACTGGGTAGGCAATATTATGGATAGGAGATCCACTAGTGGCTATGCATTTTCATTTGGATCAGCCATGGTAAGTTGGAGCAGCAAAAAGCAACCTACAATTGCTTTATCAAGTACAGAAGTTGAGTATCGAGGTATTGCATTGGCAACATGTGAGAAAACATGGCTAAGATTGGTTTTATGTGACATGGGGGTTGAAATTGACGGTGGAGTCATCATATATTGTGATAAAATTAGCAGCATTATGTTAGCAAAGAACCCAATCTACCATGCTAGGACAAAACACATAGAAGTGCACTATCACTTCATTAGAGAGAAGGTCATTGATGTAGAGGTTGACTTGGTCTGTGTGTCAAAACAAATGACCAAGTTTCTGATATCTTTACCAAAGCATTAGGTAAAGATAAGTTTGAGTATTTCAAGAGTGCACTTGGAATATTACCTTTGCAAGCTCATTTTGAGCTTGAGGGGGAGTGTTGAGAAATAAGGCAAAAGCCTAAGCCTTATTCATGGTTGTAAAGTGCGTATTAGAGACTTGTAAAAAAAGAAGATTGTAGAGAAGATAGTATGAGAATAATAATGAAGGATAGGAGAGCATGTAGCTCCTGATCTCTACTTGCTCCATATTGGTCTTCCTCTACTTGAAGTTTGTCACTCTATACTTGTGCATAACCTTCAAACTGAGCTTCCATCAATGCATTGCCATGTTAGTACCTTCAAGTACTTTTTGTAATGTATCTCTAGGCATTGGATAGCTAGGCTAGTCCTCAATGTCTTCAATTGCAGCAGAGGAGATCAAATAAGAAATAGGCGCAATCATGTGATGTAGCATGGGGGGATCAACAACAATTCTTCACACCAATGATGGCCAATGCCTTCTTCAAAGTGCTCAAACAAGCCTCCACAATGCTCTAGATAGGCTTAGACAACCTCTCCTTCAAGCAAGATAAAATACCTTCAACACATACCTTGTAAAACAACAATTGCATGCAGCTTGCTATTCACAAGAACCCTTGGCCTTCAGTCTTCAAGTCTTCTTCCAAAATGCTATCCACCACAGAGCCCATTCATGGTTTTGATCCCATGTTGAGAGATAGAGAGAAGGGTTGGAGCAACATAGAGGAGTAGTGTGCTCTCATCTCAATTTTCTTCATTATTCCATAGCACATAACTGAAGTGAATATAACGTACTAAAGGTCTTACAGACCATTCACACAGAGCCTAAAGTCACTGACTTATTTAATGTCCCACACTTGCTGATACAGCTGGACATAAGATAGGTGACAGAGTGTTGGTTACACACATACTAAAGATAAAAGAGAGTTGTCTTGGGCATCAAGATTTTGGGCTCAATTGCCACTTTATTACCAATTGTGGCCCCAATTGGTCTATATATAGGTGGCCTACCTTCCCATTCTCATTATCCATAATTGATTGATAAGCTAGCCCTCCTCATTCTCTCATCCCCCTGCTATTGTTTGGCACCCACATTGATGCGTAGAGCTATGTGTTGGGGCTAACTATTGCATCCTTATACCTTTACCCATTGCAACCACATTGTTCCTTCTCTCCCCTATGCTCTCTCTTTGTCTCCTTCTTCTCTTCATTTTCACTTTTCTTTCCACTGTCACTCTCACATGGTATTAGAGTTGAATGTGGAGCCAAGAATATTTGACAAGGAGCACTTTGTTCGAGATACTAGTCATTTTGCTCATCACTCTAGGGGTTGCAAATTTATATTTTCAACTAGGGTGTCCTATTTTCTCCCTTGTGGAAAATGAAAACTTTGCATTCATAGTAGGGCAGTATTCTTCTCTATTGGATGGCCTCTATTTCTACTAGATAGGTGTTGGGGGTTAAATTTTTATGTGCCTAGTTGCCTATATTTACTTGTAGATACAGTCTGCACACTAGTACACTATAAGTGGTGGCCACCTATCACTATCAATTTATTATTTATTCTTATTATTATAATAGAATAAGTGAAGGTAGCTCACACATTGTGATTGTCGGAGTTTCCACACACTGGTGTCTCTCTTCTTTGCTTGAACCTCCATAGTTCTTTATTCTCTTTTACTTTCGCTCTTTCTCCACCTTTCAATTGGTATTAGATTAGGCATTTGAAGAGCTTCACCAATCTTTGCTTTAGCTCAAGAAGAGAGCTTCCTCTATCCCAACCCTTTACTCTTGAGATATATATTGACTTTCCCATCCCTTAAGGTTTGTTCTTAAGATTTTTCCCAGCTTCTAGAGGACCCATAAGGCCCAAAAGTGCTTTAAAGACCCACCGAGTGGGCGGTCAATGAATTTTCATAATTTTTTGGCATAATAGATGAGACCTTGGGAGATGCTCCGTAGTGAAGGACTTTGAGACCGTCAAGCAAAAATTTCCAGATTGTGAATCAGACACCGAACGTAGAAGGGGGATGCCCGGGAGGCCAAGGACCACAAAGGCCAAGTGTGAATGGATTAAGAGATAAGGGGGGGGTGTGACTTTTGGGAGCCACCCCCCAAAATTTTCGCATGAAGGAGGGGGGGCATTTTTTGAATGGCGTGGAGGAAATAAAAAATGCCCTCTTGCTCCAGGCGACGAATCCATGAAGGGAGAGAAGGGGGGGCTATGGAGCCTCAATGTAACCCCATAGATTGACCACAACAAGTTGATGCACTCTCTCTTCACTCCATATCACCAGTCGCCGCTCCTCCATTGGCTGCCCGGTTGCTGAGATCCAAAAACAGTCTTTCTCTCTCCTCCCTCTCTCTCCCCTTAAGAGACAGTTCATGCCCATGAAGAAGATTGAAGACCGATTGAAGAGCGCTTGTCCGGCATGGTACTAGATCATTCCCGGATTTTGTGGAGGGCTAGATTTTGCTATTGAAAGGTGGAGTGCGCATTGAATGAGGGTTGATCTGCAGTTCCACATCAAATTTTGAAACCCGCAAAGAAGGAAAAAACCGGTAATTCTATTTTACAAAGGAAAATTGCTTGTTTTTGACATTTGATTGAGTCAATGTTATTCTTATGGAGTGAAAATTGGTAGAAATGTTGTTCACTATTTTTTCTATGCTTCCATGATGAAAAAATTAGAAAACATAAAGTCAAAATGCAGGAGATAATTTTTAGAAACCCATAAAACATGGTTTTTATGAGGAAAATGGGATTTTTGGTGTTTTCAGGTGGGATAAACCAATACACATGGGATAAAATGCTAATAAAATCTACATCTTTGTTTTTCTAAGAATCAAGAGCCACAGATTTGAAAATATATCAATTTTTAATTTGAAAAATAGAGGAAAATAGAGAAAAATGGAGGAAAATAAGAGGAAAAATAGGAATATGCCTTAGAAAAATACGAAAAAATATAATAAGTGATTATGGATGTATGATGGGGAAAATCATGAGGTTTGGCCTCATTTTTCCCTATCATTTTGTTATAGTGTGTGATTTATTGCTATTTATACACTTAATCATGACAAAACAACCTCTATACACCTATGCAACGAAGCAAAACTTAAACGGTGAGGGGGAGTAGGATTTTGAGTGACAATTTGAGGGTTGAAATAATACAAATTCTGATTGGTTTTTTTAATGCATAGCATTTAGGAAACAACCTATTTGGAAATTAGGGATCTAGTAGCACAAGGTCTGCCT
Organism: Lygodium microphyllum; assembly: GCF_053477565.2. Classification (NCBI taxonomy): domain Eukaryota; kingdom Viridiplantae; phylum Streptophyta; class Polypodiopsida; order Schizaeales; family Lygodiaceae; genus Lygodium; species Lygodium microphyllum. Next base: position 22,460,989 of record NC_141158.1, on the reverse strand, counting down.
TTGTGCTAGATTCTTGCAACGAAGCATATACGCGTATGAGTTGGAATTCATGGAAAGATTGTTTGCATACTAGCACATAGGCTGATTTTGAAACATAACTGTTTATGCACGATGAGACATCCACTATTGCATTAATCATACGTGTGGTATCAACTCCTAGAAATGTATAGCAATTGTTTGAATTATTGTTGACCTACGCTTGAGAGGGTGAGAATTCCCTTACCGCAGGTTAGCCGTTTGTTTCTTGGGGAAAATTATTGGTAAGAAACATGATGTCTCCTGGATCTCACTGACAAAGAGAGAAGTCTTGTGCGAATGTGTTTATATGTAAAAGCAGCGCATTTAGGGGCCAATCCCCAAGATATAGGAGAGCTGCAGTGGGGCCACGACAATCAGCCAGTGGGGTGCCTCCTTCGTGTGTGATATGTGGCGCTTATTGCCAATATGTGTGGGATACCCCCTCTGAGGGGTTTTGGGGAATGTATCGTTGGACTTTTATCCAGCTACAAATGTAATATTAGAAGTATCTAGGGTACACTTAGTTATTACAGATGCTCTTGGACTGCAAGGCCGGGTGGTGGTGGAGGTGTCTGTTGTATGCATGAGGTCAGACTAGTGCCACAGCCAATGCTGGCCCATTTTTGGTCCCATCACACATCCTAAGCATAGGAGAGACAGTGCTCTAGAACTTGATAAACAGTCAAGATGCCGTGGGTATCTATGGCCCTATTTCATAAACAAGGCTACTATGAGGGAAACAACTAGATTTTGGTTCCCAAGATCAAGAGTAGAACATGTGCCCCTCAGCCAATTGCTATTAGCCCATCTCCAACGACTAGTGAGCCACCTAAACATGTAAACTACTTGAGTTAAAAACCAAACCCGTTGGAACCTCAACAAGTCTACCAACCAAAATCGCAATCAATTGTCCCTAAACTGACCCAATCCTACACTGCTAGCACCTTGATAGCTTCACAACTAGCAAAGTAGCACAACATCTAATCCCGAAACCAAGCCCCTCACACAAGTGACTAGCCCGCACCCTAAGGATCAATCGAAGCAGTAGACACCACTTGTTGAGCTATCTAGCCTATCAAACACCAACCTCTTACAGGCCTTAAATATTCTTATGAGTAGAAATCTATTCTTACATTGGCCTCTAATCTAGCTACAAACACAGGGGATGACCTAGTCACATGCCTTCATAGTAGGTGCTTGGATGCTACCTTCACAATTCTTGCTAAAAACTACGAACAATTAGACCTAGGCCTCCTAGACGAGCCTTTAGCAACTGATGTATGCATTATGCCATGTACTTGGGAAGAATCTGAGTTCATGTCACTAAAGTCCCCATGGTAACCGAGATTTCTTTTGAGCAAGCTCGTAGACAAAGGCTAATCACCTCCTATACCAAGAGAAAAGTCACTAAAGTCCCCATGGTAACTGAGATTTCTTTTGAGCAAGCACGTAGACAAAGGCTAATCACCTCCTATACCAAGAGAAAAGTCTCTACCACACACCAAGAGCTACAATAACTTAAAAGGCTGGCCGTCATCAGTGACTCCTCCTTCCTATGAAAATGGTATGCTCTCTATCTTCAATGGAAACAAGAGGGCTGCCCAATCATGACCAATGCTGAGTAGAGACACACCATTAAAACCTTTGAGTATGACCCTACTTATGTAGCTCCTATGTCCTTTAGAGTATTGGCCATCACTCACAATCAACCCTTAGAAGATCGTAACATGGCCCACCCCTATTTAGATTGAATCCTTACCGAGGAAGAGTTTCATATTACCAGTATAGGATCAGCTTCGGTGACTTCCTAATTGATGTCCTGACCTACATTATGCACGTAGGTATTAGAACTCATGACATGGACCATAATGCTCACTTGGAGTATAACCCACACTTCTATGCCTGGCTAACGCAAAGTGAAGCATCACAACCTTGCACTTAATACCCTTAACCCTTCATTCTCCAATCTTAAGAAGGATTCACATCATTTTCGGGGAAAGGGGGTAAGATGGAAAAGAAAACATGTCTCAAACCCATCTCAAACCTCAACCAATGGTTAAAGGAACAAAAACCAACTTATGATTAAGGAAAATTGTCATAATTTCTTTTGGATTGCATGGACTACTTGACGCAAAATTCTTTATTCTATACTTAAGCACTTTACCTTTCCATAACTCACATTCATTATCTACTTATTGGTTTGCAAGAGATCTCAAGAAAACTAATGGTAAGACGTGGCATTATGGTAGGAATCTATGATGGTGGCTGGAAAGCTTCCATTCACAAAAGAAGAACAGGCCAATGGCAAAAATCAGGGCAATGGTTCAAGTTCGGGAATATCATGAACTCGGATGACATGGTCATGGAAGAATCAGTCGTGAAGCGGTGACTAGTGCAACTTGGGAAAGTACATGGAGAAGGTCAAACAAGCTATGGACTATAACATGTGTGCATTGTTCCTATGGACCTTCGATACCAATAGGAACTGTGGCATCATAACAGTGCAACAAGGAGAAGAACCCCGTAGGATCGAGGTGGAATTGAGCCCAAAGTAGTGGAAAAACCATTGGGCCTAGTCAACAAGGTCGAGAGGCGACCTAAGAGGGACATCTATGGCATGCTAAGGATGGACAAAACCCTAGTCCACACACCAATGATAGCATCAGCCTAGCCGACATCCTAGATCCTGAAGTCAAGTTGCAAGCAAAGGTGATCCATGCATTGTTCTCTAGCCAAAGGTACAATGCCTTGATTAGCAGAATTGGAGTGCTCCTATTAAAGAGCCTTGTAGCCAAGTCCCAGATGAAGTAAATTGGAATGGATACATGCAAAAAACCATTGAATCTTCGGTAAAGGCACTAGCCATAGGGACTAGACTAGTGGGCGGGGAGTCTCCGGCTTCCACACCGAGGCTGGCAAGGAAGAAGTTGTCATCAAAAGCATCCATCATAGGGTTTGTATTGATCACCATAATCCAAGAGGCTATGGGAGAGGCGGAACATGAAGAGGAAGTGTCCTGGGAGACACTTGAAAGGTCACCACCCCTAGGAATAGGAGCATTTGAGTGAAAGGATGGTGAGAGAGGATAGAGAACCAGAGGTACCATCCACCAGCCAAGGAGGGCCTAGGAGGCCAAAGAAGACGAATCCTCAAAAGAAATGGCAAGAGGCTAGGGAGAGAATGACAAGGAAGGGAAGGCCAAGTTGCTACGAAGGGTGCAAGAGGAGTCGAGGAGGTTTGAAAAAGGAAGAAGGAGAAAATAAGAAGCAGAGGTAGAAGAGATGCATAGGAAGGAGGAGGAAGATTTAGCTCAAGCCATCCATATGTCGGTGGAACAGCCCTCAAGGGAGGAGGAATTAGCTGCAATGAGTCCACCAAGGGAAGAATGCCCAAGCACCAGCACCAAAGTTTGAACCACCACCGATGGCAGAAGGCAAAGGAAAGGGACTATTATATCCAATCATGCCTCCCCTAGTGCCCCAACTTGTAACTTCCACAACCACCCAAGGCATCACTAACACAATGGATGCAAGCAACCTCATGGCTTGGGTGCAATACCTAGTGAATAAGGTACAAGAAATAGCCCCGAATTGGAGTGGGGGAGCTCTGACAATTGGGACAAAGAGATCGGGTAGCTACAGATGATGAATCTAGGCAAGACCCAAAGGCAGAGAATAGAGGCATCTACAATGACCATACCTACAACACTACCACCATCTGTGGGCTATGACGAGTATGTCAAAGAGCTTCTTGCACAATTGAACAGGGCAAAGGTGGAGAAGAAAACAACGGTAGCTAAATTGGAAGCCAGAAGAGAAGTGTTGGCAGACTTCTAGTTGGAAAGGACTCACCAGGTAGCAGGATACCAATTGAGTACACCTCCAAGTTCCCAATCCTAAATAGTTGCATTGATCCAAATGCAGAGCCAAAAGATGAAATGCTGAATACCCTATATGTCCAGGGTTTCAATAAACCTATTCAAAGAACATTTTCTTTCGATGATTTATCTTGTAACAGCATTGACCCATTTTATAAGAAATCTCTCAAATTAGAGCAGTTTTGTCAAAGGAAAAGTCAAGAAAAGAAAATAAATCTAGCAATTTCAATGCAAACATTATAATGATGATAGTAAGGAATTGACTTGCATGTCTAACTTGGAAGTAGAATCCAACAATATAAAGTCTGATTCCAAGGAGGGGGATGAAAGAAAGCAACATAAGAGTAAGAAGAAAGACAAAGGAAAGAAAATGATGAAAAGCACCAAGAAGAATGAGGTCAATAACCTTTGTGGTGCATATAGTCCAACAGTCCCATACACATCTAGGCTATGCAATATTTGCAACATGCCAATGTAAAACACTTTGTATTGTTGGTACAATGGTAGGTATCAAATGGCTCATCCAAGAGGATGGCAAGGGATTGGAGCAAGCAACTATGACCAATGGATAAACCTCCACACCAATCCGGTTCCTACCCCAGTCATGGCATATACCAATTAGAACCACTCACAACCTGACAATGACCACGGTGGGTGCAATAGGGGTCGAAGAGGTCATTGGTCCTTTTGCTAAACATTGCTTCTTGCTTGCAAGATGGACATTGCTGAGCTAATTGTCAAGATGTGCAATCATACAATGTGTAGTATAAGGCCCAACACATATGATCGGAGCCAATACAGTGGAGATGAAGGAATTTTCTAAACCAGAGGTGCATGTGATTACTCAGTCTTGCAAGACCTATAACAATACTACATTGCGATCCACATGCACTTCATGGGCTGAGTAAGGAAAAGTTTGCCACTAGGTGGTGGGGCATGATGGAGTGCACCAATGGCCATGAAATATCCAGCCCCGAGTTTGAGTCTAGAGGTAAAATTCAGCAATCAACCTGATAGCTCCAAGCCACCATAGTAAACTTTCTATATCCCACCCATTCAAGGATTATAGCATTCTACAAAGACTCGCTCCCAATAGCATGGAAGAACCCAAGCCCCAACTTGATCATCAATTCGGAGTCTTCAAAATTCAAACTGCAGTAGCTTGATTTGACACAAAGAACAAACCTACCACAGGAGATAATCAAACAAGTTGTGCGAGAAGATCTACAACCTAATGGAGAGAGGACTCTAGGTAGTAGCCTTGGAAGTCAAAAAGAGAAGTTGCAAGAAGCTCATATTGGCAAGCAAAAAAAAGTCAATTCTAGATATCCACTTTGACAAAGCCCACGAGAAGAATCTGGAGCATCACTTGGATAGAGACAAAGTACAACACTGGATGCTAACCTCGAAGGTAGTGGAATCTAGAAGAAGAAAATCAATCCCACAATAGCAAAAAGGAACATGCCAAACACTTCATCTATTCCGAGGACACATCTGAAGCATCAATTGGATGGGGTCTTGTCAACATTACCGTTTCACTAGGTGATTTACTTAACCTAGTCTCCGCTTTTAAGGATCATCTCTTGAAGATGATTCAACCTGAATGACCGATATTACTAGAATTGGAAGTAGTGGCCACAACAACCCATGCCTTGAAGGAAATAGTCATGCAAGATCCAACAAGCAAACCCCCTATTAGATTTGACCATTCTAGTGATTCACGTTTGGTGCAGGGACCAAATCATCTAGAATGTCTTGGTCGGCCAACAGATCAAGGATGAATATCATCACATTGGCAACTTGCTAACAGCTAGGATTGATGGAATGGAAACCAACTCCCTTCCTAGTGAGGATGGCCAATCAACACCAAGTATGACCTCTGGACATTATCAATTTTGTACTTCTAGAAATGTCCACAATACAATTTCTAGTGCCCTTAATAGTCTTACATATGGAGCATGTTGGCGAAGATTACCACTTGCTATTGGGAAGGCCTTGGCTACACCAAGAAAGAGTCAATCACAAACAATTGAGATAAAGATAAATTGACTATCTTGAGAGATGAACACAAGGTAACAGTCTTCTTGAGCAATGTTGTCCCACCCGCCCCACATTGCTGATCGGTTGTAGCTAGTGATGATGAAGAAGAGGAGTTCCTAAATCCAAATGCCAACCTACAACCCTGGTGTGTCACATTAATGTTCTCCAAATGAGTGAACAATATATGCAACCCCCGAGTCTACAACCTCAAGCCCCGAAAGAGCAAAAATGAGACAACAGAGTTATGAAACTCAAAGAAAACAACACCCACATTGATTGAATTGCTAATGTTGACATCAGTGAAATCGTAAATCAAGAAAGCCAATTTGAAGCACATATGTAGAAAGTAACAAGAGTCAAAGAAGATGAGTTGGACATAGTCTATCTGGGTGTCCCAAAAAAAACCAAACCAGCCAAGATCAGTGCTAAATTGCAACAACCACCCTTTTATTAATAACTCATTAGTTTGCTGATCAAACTCAAGGATGTGTTCACATGGGAATATTCGAATATAAAAGGGGTTGGATCCTCATTTCCATCAACACCAGATTCCTCTAAAACTGAATGTTGTTCCAGTCCAAATGCAACACTACAGAATGAACCCTCACATGGCTAAGAAAGTCAATTTGAGTTGGATTGACTACTAAGAGTAGGTTTCATCGCTTTAGTAGATCAAGCAAATGGGATATCCCCAATTGTCATTGTTCTATCAACACCAGATTCCTCTAAAACCGAATGTTGTTCCAATCCAAATGCATCACTACAGAATGAACCCTCACATGGCTAAGAAAGTCAATTTGAGTTGGATTGACTACTAAGAGTAGGTTTCATCGCTTTAGTAGATCAAGCAAATGGGATATCCCCAATTGTCATTGTTCCACAATGAAAAATAAGAAGCTTTGGATATGTGTGAATCACTAGAAGCCTAACATAGCCACAATCCCAGATCCTTTCCATATCCCTTACTTGGATACCATATTGGATGAAGTAGCTAGCCACGAGATATACTCCTTTCTCAATGGTTTTAACTGGTACAATCAAGTGCACCTTGATCTAGAAGACTAATCTAAAACCACTTTCATCACTACATGGGGAGTATATGTATTCACCAGTGATGTGGTTCGGTCTCAAGAATGATCTGGTCTCCTTTCAGAGAGTTGAGAGTAGATTTTTGAAGCTGATTTAAAGCGAAAATGGACCGTGGGAGGTGTAAAAGAGAAAATTTTCATGGAAAATGAAATGGTTGCTGATCAAGGAGCTAGAGTTTTCCTAGATTCATATCAATGTCAAGAACCCAACGCAAGTCTCAATCGTCAATCGCAAGTCATTTGACCCCCCATTTAATCCCTCCAAGATTTAGTGTTATGAAGCAACTACTGGATCTCCGAGAGCTGAAAAGTGTGTGATGGAGGCCAAGTTGATACATCGATGCCACAAAGCTAGTTGTCTAGTCTGTTTGCGATTTCGAGCTCATTTGGCCCTCTGTTCAAGCCGAAACCAATTTTGAACATTGTTGTAAACATGAAAAAATTGAACGAGTTAACTTCTAAGATTAATGATTAAGCTAAGGGCTTAAACAAAAAACGTTTTTTCAATGTGGAGAGGAGGGAGGTGCAAATTTTTAATGCCCCTTCGATTCATCAAGTGTGGCTTTCCTATTCAAGTAAGATCATCAAAGAGATGGAAGACATATCCCCAATATGCGTTGAGCGAAGGCTTCAATCTAACTATATGCACATGAAATATGATAAAAGGAATGAAAATCTTTGATTTCAGTTTTTCTCTCTCCTCTGTACACCTTGTTCCCATGGCTCAATCTATGTCAGAGAAGGATGGACTGAAGCGATAGATTTTGGGCATATGATGATGTTGAAGTGTTATGGAGGATAAATCAAAGATTGGGGACGTGTCAATGGCCATGAAAGAGGGTCAGCAGCTTCTTGACTTTGAAATACATACATATTTTAAACGTGTAAGTGCTCGATTTTACTATTTTATGATGAATCTTTTGTACGTATTACAAAAAATGGTCTAGAATGTTTGAATATGATTTCTAGTGCCTAAAAAATCAGAATTCTTAGCTAGTTCTTGCTGTTCATATAATTAAAATGAGAATCAAGAAAATCCACAATGCGAGAATTGCAGGATTTTGCAAAAATTGAGGATTGCATGCGTTTTCATGGTTCTTTTGGTGTTCATATGGGGTCATATGAAGTATACTGCTAGTTCTTGGTTCATGCAAGCTCTATGTGTCTAAAAATAAAAAATATCAATAATAAATAATAAGGAAAAATAAAAAATAGATTTTATATGAAAAAATATATATATTATGTGCCAAAAATTACAAAAAAATTACGAATGTGTCCGTGAGTGTATGATGGGGCTAAGGCTATCCCCATTTTTATGTTAAAGTACATATTTATTACTTTTTATATACAAAAAACACATGAAAAATACTCTTTACACCTACCAACGAATGCAAAACCATAAATGGTAGAGGAAAAGGATTGTGAGGAGTTAAGAATCCATTGAAATTTGATTTTATACATATCTTAACGTATAGGATTCATTTGTTTTAAGTCATTAAAGAAGGGAAGTAGCATGATTTACTTTGATTCTACCTTAGCAACGATGCATCGCATTAGGGTGAAATCATGAAAAGAATTGCTTGCCCACAATCCATGCTATTTGATCTATAAGTTTACATGTTTTTGCAGTTAAGAAGATGAGGGACATCTGATGATGTTCTTTAGTATGACTTTGAAAGAAAGAGATGCAAAAGGGTTGTGAGGAGTTAAGAATCTATTGAAATCTAATTTTATGCATACCTTAACAAATAGCATTTGGTCATTTTAACTCTTTAAGAAGGGCAATAGCACAAATTACTTCGATGCTACCTTAGCAATGATGCATCGTGTTAGGGTGAAATCATCAAAATAATTGCTTGTGCACAATCCACGTGTTTGATCTATAGCTTTACATGTTTGTTCACTTAAGAGTATTCAACTTTGCATTACATTACATATATATGGTATCAGAAAAACAAATCTTGGATGCATTGCACTTAATTTTTACAATCATTGACCCACATTGAGAGTGTAAGGAATCCCATATTATAGGATAGTACATTCGTTCCCTTTGGGGCCTGATTTGGTAAGGATTAAATTGTCTCTTGGAATGAATATAAAGAGAAGACAATGTTTCGCATGTGCTTCATGTTGAAATGGCGTGATCCCTTGGACTAATCCCTAGGGTGTAGGAGAGTCGTAGTGGGGCTACAATAATCAATTGGAGGGTGTTCCCTGTGTATGTGATACGAGGCATCGATCTGTTTGGGAACTCCAATTGCTTGGAGTTAGAAAGGTATTCATTGGACTATGAATAGTGCAAACGCGTGTCTAAGTTAGATTAATGTGTGTAGCCTCGAGACACTCCTAGGCCATGAGGTCATGGGAGGCTTGCAGTTAGAGCCTTAGAGCTAGTGTCAAGCCCATTTTTTGGTCCCAATAGTAGAGCAAGTGGTGTGTTTGGTGGGAGCCACTAATAAGTGGTTTTTTCTAAATCTTGGTTAATAAGGATGAGTCGTTCAGTATTGCCAAAGGACATTGAAATAGATCCATTACTTCTTGATAAACACAGTTTAGCAAGCCAAGATCCAAAGACAAGAAAGAGCCGAAAGGGCTAGATGGCGGGTTGAAATCCTTACAAGGTATTCCCCTCAACGAAGCAGTTTGATATCCCTCTATGAGGGAGGGGTCTTAGGGACCCTAGTGCTATAAGAAGTTCTTTAGGAGGAGGAAGATCTAATACTTCCCCTCTCCCTTAGATCAATCCACTTTGAGTGGGGTAGTAGTTCCACCAATTCATATTTCCTTAGCAAATCCAGTTGTCGTGGCACAACCTATTGCAATTCCTATGGATCTGCTAGCCTTAGGATTCCCTCTACCCATTTTTAATGGGTTAGCATAGGAAGATGTCGAGCTCCACATTAGTGAGTTCCAAAAGTTAATGTTCACTTACCGAATTCAAGATGAGGAACATTTGATGATGTTCTTTAGTATCACTTTGAAAGGAAGAGGTATAGTATGGTATCACAACCTAGAAGCCAAAAGCATAACTACAATCGATCTATTTTTTGTGGCCTTCTAAAGAGAGTTTTTCGCTGAGAGTATTAGCTACATGTTCTCAATGTAACACTTCAAGAACCTCATGAGAATGTTTGAGTGTATGCCGAGAAATCGAAAGAAGTGTTTCACAAATTACAAACCTATATTCCCATTCCAGCTATTGCTACTCTAACTACAGTACTTTTACCATGGATTGGACTTTAATATCCAAGTGCAATTGAGTAGTGTTGCTCTTACTGACATTTATACTGCTATTACATGAGCAGAGGAGGTAGAGTCACGATTATAAGTGGCCTACACATCTAGGGAAAACTTGAATTCGAGCCTAGGGCTTGGAAATAACTTAGCATTGACCTCAATGGAATTCTAGAGGAAACCATGATCAATTCGAATGGGAGAGGAAGCATAATGCAGAGTGTGCCCATGCTGCTAGCTCCTTCTAATGTGACCATGATGATGGCTATCCAATGGCTCCACTAAAAAATGGAAGCCAAATGACAAACCCTAATGTTGTTTCAATTAATCAGGCAGTAGCCAATCCATAATTAGCTGGTTAGACCAATTGAATGGCAAGTAGATGATCACAACTATGAGTTTAGTACATCAAATGTTCTTAGCGAAGTCAAGGACGTGATGAAGCATTATACCGATATGCTAGTGGAACAATATAGAAAAATAGTTGTAGATATTAATTTTCTAAAGAAGCATAAAAAATTGATAGAAATTTTACATCCTGAAGCGGGTGGTCCATCAAGATTCAACTATAAGTGGTGTGGTGGTCGATACTTTCCAAGAAACTGCCCTAATGTCAAATGTAATATGTGGGGAGTCCAATCGTCTAGCTAGTACTTGCACGAGTCATATTAGCTCTCTTCAGCAAGGGAGTAAGCAGCCAAGTCCAATAAATCATCAAGCGCAAGAGAATAACCAACAGCAAGATGAGGGACCAAAACAAATAATGCAAAGATGAAAAACTACCCTAGAGGAGCTACCCAGTGGTAGTGGTGTCATCCTTATCGAAATTGTGTATCTCAACGCCATGGAGGCTTCCCCCCCGAGCCATTAGTTTCATACTTCAATAGAGTCATGTGGGGACCAATGGTTTGTTTTCAGCAATAAGCTATTTTTATGAAGCCAAGAGGGCCATTTGGTTGTTTGGTGCATGTGTGGTTAATGGGTTTTATTTTAGTGCTACAGTAAACAGATTTGATGGAGCCTGGAGGGAGCCTCTTGTTGTGTAGAAGCTTCTTGTGGCCAAGTCTAGGTGATATCCTTTCTTTATGAGTTCTTTCCCTTTATGCTGAATGGTTATGTGTATGCGGGGTTTTTTTTTTAAATTGGGGATTGGCATTCAAGGCATGAAGTCCCAAGGTTAGGTTAGGTGTGTCTAGGGAGGTCCAAGCAATTATTTGCCTCCTAAAAAGACATTGTTAGGCACTCTAAGAACTATTTTAGAAGGTAGTCCTAGTGACCCTATTCTACTAGCCTGCTAGATAACTGCTTTTGGGAGTTCCTATTAGTTGTGAGGTAGACAGAGAAGCTTGCCAAATAAAAGAAAGAGAAGAAACAATGCTTATGTCTAAAGACTACAGTATATGGAGGTGTGTAAAAAAGGGGTTCTAACCCATGAACAAAAGAAAAAGAAATGAAACAAAAGAAAAATCTCAAAAGCACATGTGCATTGCCTTGCAAAGGTCTTGTAGGTTCTTGGGAACCGGGGCCGAGGCCTTGTCTTCCTGGGGGTGATGTCAAGTTGGACAAAATAAATAAGGATGGTTGGAGTGAAAATAAAACTGAGTGAAAGAAAAGGATTTAGTGTCACCTTGTGAACACTTGGTAGGTTCTTAGGTACCGAGAGACACAACTTGAGGCCGATACCCTATTCTCCTTGGGTAAAAAATTACTTAGCTCCCACGCCCAAGTATCATCCAAAAGTATCAAAAAGTGGTAAATTAAAAGGATCTAAAAATGCAAGACCATGCTATAGGAGTCCTCGCCTAGTAGGAGTTGTTAGAATATAGGCATGGGAATCCACCTTAAGCAAGGGTCTATGAGGGTAGATGTATGTGAATGGCCTTAAGGGGCAAGGGAAACCCTAACCCTAGCTTGATAGAGGCTATATAAATAGCCTATGGGTCACTATCATGAGAGAGAGAGTGTACCCAAGTTGTACTCTAAGCAACTTAGTAAGCAGAATTTTGTTCTTATACTTTGAGCTCTCTTCTCCCTCTTGTGCACATTCTTCTTGTTGCAAACTATGATTTCCCACATGGTATCAGAGCCTCCTCTAATCCTTTCAACTTCCTCTATCCTCAACTTCACTAAGTGCACATGATTTTCCGTCATCTTCATTTTTTTCTTCTTACATCTATAGCCAAACCTTGACCCCCTGACCTTGGAGGACCTGGGGAGGCCAAAGGAGAGCATTTTAGCTCAAGGTTCCTTCTGAAGACTTCATTCTAGCACAAGGCGCTTTAGCATGACACTTCAAACGCGGAGATTGGGCAGCCAGGAAGACATAATTACACAAATAATGAATCTGATGCAAATTTTGTAGCCTCCTGTTCAGCTCCTTGGCGTGGCCTGTAGTGGGTGCAATCATGGCGGATGTCATAAGGATATTGTGGTCCCTATAGTAGACCATCCTCACCTAAGAGGGTTTGTCCTAATCCATCTCCTAGAATCTGTTGTGTTCAAAACCCTAGTTGTGGGTCTTTTGGCAGCCATTGCTGCCAGAAAGCTTCAAGCTTTTCCATTTTTCAAAATTTTCAATTTCTAAGCATTAACAGTGATTCTAATCATTGAACCATATGCTCTAAGGTCTATTCCTGGTCAATGAGTAGCTCCAACACTCGGGGGACATCATAAGTTCATAGAGAAGTGTGACTTTAATAGCGGAAATAAGTCAAGTGTCTCACCAAGCTTGACAAAGTAATACCTAAACATCTCAATCTTGCGATGAGTGCTTCTAAGCACTGCAAATGCATTTAATGACATTAGTACTATTGCCCTATGAATATTGATGTGATTGAAATTTCCTCTGACTCTTCACAAGTGTCGAGGTCATTGATCAACCCTGCTCAACCAAATGCTTGTATACTAAACCACAAGGAGGGGAACAGCCTAAAGTCCAGTCAAAGCTCATCTCATTGAAACCTAGGAAAACAATAAAGCTTAAATCAAGGGTTTTTTGAAGAATAAGACCTCCTAAATCCTATCTTGAGATACTGCATATGTATGATTTCCAACCGTTTTCAACTCTACAACTTTAAAAGTTGGTTATAATTTGTAAGGCTATCAATTCTGTTACTTGGTTTGTACTTGGCCAAATGTAAAGGACTAGACACTGCCATTGCTCAAGGCAATAGGCAAGACCTTCCTATAATGCCCATGAACACCATATTGGGGAATATGGGAATTTCCCATAAGTTTGGGACATGTGGTCAAATCTTTGGATTTGTCATAACTTGAACATTATAACACCAAATCGAGTGCTCTATAGCTCAATAGATTCCATTTTTCAAGCGCTTTCCAATGATAGGTCATATCATATGGTTTTGAGAAACTTATAGGCATGTTATCCGGGTGCCACCTTTTTAGTATTCAAAAAATGGGAATTGGGAGATTCCCAAACTCCATAATATTGTGTTCATGGCCTATACAGATATAAGGCCTCAAATTCGCAAGTTTAATGGAAAAGATTTCCATCCTTGGCAAGTCCTGGTAAAATACAAAATGATGGAAAGAGGCTACAGGCCCTTCAAAAAAGGGACAAAATTTATTGACCCATCCAATCCCCTTGATGTAGAAGATGATGAAAGAGCTCAGGCCATCATCATGCTTCATTTAGATGAATCTTTAATTCATCATATTGACCAACTCTCCACTACCAAGGAGAAGTGGGATGAAATTGAAAGGCTCTACGGTGCTACAGAAAAGAAAAACGAGATCTTTCTAAAGATTGAGTTTTTCAACTTCGAATACAAACAGGGAGAAGACCTAAGCAATTTTATTTCACATATGAAGGGGCTTATGGCATAGCTTGCCTCCATTCAAGCACCCATTCATGATGAAGATGCTATTCCCATCCTTCTGAAGTCTGTGAAGAAGGTTTTTCCAACCCTTGTGACTACCCTAACTAATATCCCAAACCCAACCTTGGCAAGTACCATCCAATCTTGCCTGGATGAAGAGAAGAGAAACCATACTGAAGGAACTTCAGTATTCACTTCCAGTGAGCAAGTGTTAGTCCATACCACTTCTACTAAGTGCTCCTTCTGTCACAAAAAGGGGGATATTGTAAGCAATTGCTGGAAGAAATATCCGAACAAAATGAAGTGCAATAAATGCAAAAAGACCGGGCATATCACCAGTAAGTGTCCTAGTGTTCCAGAAGTAACTAAGGAATTGGAGGCCAACTTTGCCTCCCAATCCACAGATGATCGACTCTTTTGAGTCTTGTAACATCCTCTACCTATGGATATCCTATTTGATTGAAGGGGTGAACTTTAACATGCCTTGTGATCCAATGCCACCTTGGCATTGAGGGGGGGTGTTAGAATATATGTATGGGAATCCACCCTAAGTGTTATAAGATCAAAGATACACGCTCAACTTTCTTATATACTTAAAGTATATATGGTGAATATTATGCTAGCGCAGAGAGAGGACAGATGAGAGAAAAGAAAGATGTAGAGAGAGAGAGAGAGAGAGAGAGATAGAGAAATTGACAACACACTAGGGACTAGAAGATGGGCCAGTCCCCCCCTGGTGGAGTTATATTATTGACAAGGAGCAAGCTCCTCCGTTACACATAAACCAGTTGTTACTTGTAGATCTTGGAAACAAGATCACGGTTCCTTGCACGATATACAACTAGCTAACACTTGCACAACTTGGAAGTTGATACCTTTTGATCCTTCTTGAGTCTCCTTCTCTCCTACACAATATATGTAGGGCTCTCCTCTTGGCGATTTATTTCAGTAGAACTTCTACAGCACTTGCACCTTCTCTTTTCCCCTTGGAACTTGATTTCAGCAAAGCTTCCATACCAATTGCACCTTCTCTTCTCCTCTTGGATGCATGCAAAGTGATGCTTCCTTCCACCTCTCCCACACCCAAGGAGAGCCTCCTCTTTTATAGGCTTCCAAGAGCTTCTCTTCTTGGAGAGAGACTTGAGTTGATCTTCATGCAAGATGTGGTTGTTCCAGGACCTACTCTGGAGCACTAATTTCGAGATATCTCTCTGTGCGTTGTTCAGATGAGAAAACGTCCAACACAAAAGTTGTAGATCTCGCTATTTCTGATAACCAAGTGGCCCGTTTTTAGAGATCATCTTTCTATTGCGATATATTTTAAAAAAGGATTCACCATGTCTTTTTTAAAAAGAATAGCTTCTCAAATTGTACTCTTAACTTGTGTTCCATACAACCACCTTAAGGAGAGTTCATTAAATTGCCTTGGGCCTCAACCTTAAGATTGGCTTCCACACAAAAGCTTGTGTTTTTTTAGACCTTAGAAAGAGAAAATCACTTCTCTCCTCACTTCCAGAGGATCACATCTCTTATCTTTCTTAGTGAGATAATTAGCTCTCTTATCTTTCTTAATGAAATAAAAGACCTTAAACCTTGACTTGTAAGGGAGAGGATGACCCCAAATGAATGCAATGCCTGTACCAGATATCCCCGTCACAGTGCTCTAATCACCCCATTAAGTGATGCATTAGGAATATTGGTCTCTAAATGGTCTCATGACCATGCTAGATCATCATCAACACTTAAAGAAAAGTGAGTCGTTAATTTATTGACATGAATTTATTAAATAGAAAATGAGTAATAAGCAATCAATTTAGTGACATTAAGCAAGGGTCTATGAGGGTAGATGTATGTGAATGGCCTTAAGGGGTAAGGAAAACCCTAACCCTAGCTTGGCAGAGGCTATATAAACAGCCTATGTGTCACTATCATGGGAGAGAGAGTGTAGTGAAGTTGTACTCTAAGCAACTTAGTAAGAAGATTTTGTTCTTGTACTTTGAGCTCTCTTCTCCCTCTTGTGCACATTCTTCTTACTGCAAACTCTGATTTCCTACAGTAGTTCCTGTTCTAGTTGTCCTAGGTTAGGTAGGTAGGTCAAACCATCACTTAGGATGACTCCTTTGATAGTTCTTTTTAGCTAGTTTGTGGTGAAGCAATTGGTTAGTGGCTAGCTCTAGATGTCTATCAGATTATACTTGGCCTATCCCTTGTGAATCTTCATGTCTTAATTTGTTCAAGGAGTAGGGTGAGAGTTGTGTTTATATTTTGTGTGTATTCTTCTTTGAAGCAGCTTGATGCTCTTTATGGTTTATTTATGTGCAAATCAGTTTAAGGGCTTAAACAAAAAACATTTTTTCAACATGGAGGGGGAGGGGGGTGTAGTTTTTTTACGCCCTTTGATTCATCAAGTGTGGCTTTTTGACTCAGGCAAGATCATCCAAAGATGGAAGGCATATCTGTGATCTCTACGTGTTGAAGGTTTTAATCTAACTGTATGCATGTGCATATGATATAAGGAATTAAAATCTCTCATTTTAGTCTTTCTCTCTCCTCTCTGCACCTTGTTCCCATGGCTCAATCTATGTGAGAGAGGATGGGCTGAAGCCATAGATTTTGGGCGTGTGATGATGCTAAAGTGTTATGGAGTGTAAATCAAAGGTTGGGGATGCGTTAGCAACCACCATGAAAGAGCATCAACAACTTCCTAACTTTGAAATACATGCAAATTCGTAGTAAAGTAAATGCATAAGTGCTCAATTTTACTGTTTTATGATGAATCTTTTGCGCATATTATGGAAAATGGTCTAGAATGTTTGAATATGATTTCTAGTGTCTAAAAAATCAGAATTCTCAATTGGTTCGTACTGTTTGTATAATTAAAATGAAGATTGAGAAAATCTACAATGCATGAACTACAAGATTTTGGAGGGTTTTAAGCATTTTCATGATTCTTTTGTATAATGTTGGTTCTTGGTTCATACAAGCTATATGTCTGAAAATTAGAAATACCAATAACAAATAATAAGAAAAATAAAAAATGGGTTTTGTGGGGCTAGGGCGTGAGTTTTAGCCTCAACCTATTTCCATTTTATGTTAAACTACGTATTTATTGCTTTTTATATAAAAAACTACATTAAAAATACTCTTTACACCTACCAACCAATGCAAACCCATAAATGGTAGGGAGAAAGGGTTGTGAGTTAAGAATCCATTGAAATATGATTTTATGCATATCTTAACATATAGGATTCATTTTATTTTTATAGTAGCACGAATAACGTTGGTGTTGCCTTAGCAACAACGTATTGCGTTAGGGTGAAATCATGAAGAGAATTGCTTGTGTACAATCCATGCTGTTTGATCTATAAGTTTACATATTTGTACACTTAAGGGACTTCACCTTTGCATTGCATTACATATACATGGTATTTGAAAAAAAATTCTTGGATGCATTGCACTTGATTATTGCAATGCATGCACTTCATGTATGTCATGCCATCCTTGATGTGTGTTGTAAGCAATCCCAATGCTTAAATCTTAATCTATTTGTTTAACATTATGGGATTCATTTGTGTAAATTTAATCCTCTTGAAAGTCCCTGACACCATCATTCAATGCTTCAATAGTGGGATCTTTCTTCTTATTCCTGGCCATTAGGAGACAATGATGTAGTAGTAGACAGTTTCTCAATTAATCCCATGTTTCTCTTAGAATATAGCACCAATCCCAATGCTTAATAGCTCTATGGGAAGCTTATTATATGCATTTTAAAAGATATGGACTTGGGTTGGATACTTTGGGTGGAACAATGTCAAATAGTGTCCCCCTATATGCTGTCTGGGTGCTATCTCAGAATACCTAGTGTCAGAAAATAAGCAATAACTTGAGCTCCTGATATTGGATTGCCGAATTTTTTTATTAAAATTAAAGCTTAGGATCCCCTCTTCAAATGGAGCTATCAAGTTCTCAATTTGGACCATGGTATAATTTTTTGTAATTGAATCTTCAGGTCTGAATAGGAGTTTCTTGCACCTTGTCCACCACCTATAAGTACCATGTTTGACCCTATAGGAATACCCTGAGTGGAAGAAACCCTTGTAAACCACTGTAGCAACTAGAATAGGATTATGGGGCACTTGTAGGGCTCAAGGATAACCTATAGATTGGTATGTACCTACTGTATGACCTATAGAAACTCTGTCCAATACCTATAGGTATAATGAAAATAGGAGATGCCTTGCACCTCTTCCAATCTTGTTCCAATAGAACCTTCAACCACCTGTGGTACCCTAAATAGGACTGATCACTGTTGTAGTACTTCCATACTCTAATAAAGGGGAATGCACCTACACTTAAATTTGAAAACTATGTGGGCTTCGAGACAAGAGAGGTGTGCAAAGTTCCACCTCAAGCCAGGTTGTGCACCCCTTCAGGGTCTTAATTGGGAAGGGAGGGTCACCTCTCTTTTGTCTTCCTGACTCGCCTGGCATATGCTTTTCTTTGCGGGAACCAACATGGCAAGTACATTCTAATGGCTCATCAAACAAGGATGTTATGCATTGTGATTGAAAAAAACCTTTAAATTCTTCAATGAAAAGCAAGTGGGTATTGGGAAATGACTGAATTGAAAGGTCTATGAATAGGGCATTACCCTCTTGCAGTGATTCACTGCTTTTACAATATTCCTACTTACCATTTTCATCATTATTTTAGTCCTATGGCATCAATGTTCAATCATCCAACAAAAATCCAAGTTAAGTAGGCAGTGAATATCATTTATGCAATCAATTTAGCATCAACATTTGAATGGGCATGAAAGAAATTCATCCAGCAATCATAATCAATCCTAGGTTGAATTCTACATGCCCTTCAATGGGAATTAAGTGGTTCTATTACACTCAATCTCTCTTATGAACAATAGGACTGGTTCAACAATTGGATAAAAAGAGAGATTAAGCTGAAAGCAATAGAATTACCTCTTTAATGTTGATGAAGAGTAGTAGATGAATCCAACCAATCAACATTCAACATAAACCACTATCAATGGACCAAGATTGAAGATCATAAGGCCATCTTCGAGAAAGCTTTATCCATTATGAATGCTCCCATATAATTTTAGCTCCTGATCAATAAGATTGCTCCAATAATGCAATCAAGAGAATCCATTGATTTGATAGGAGTCTACAATGGCTTGATGGGGAAGATCCTTTGAGCTTTGAGGAGTGTAAATTCTTGTTAGAATCAAAGATTTTAAGAATTTTCAGACATTGCCAAGTAGAAGAGGCTGGAAATGCCTTCAATCTTGAAGAAATTCTTCAATGTAAGCCCAATCTTTATGAAATACATTCAATTAAACC
Organism: Lygodium microphyllum; assembly: GCF_053477565.2. NCBI lineage: Eukaryota > Viridiplantae > Streptophyta > Polypodiopsida > Schizaeales > Lygodiaceae > Lygodium > Lygodium microphyllum. The sequence goes on along the minus strand of NC_141158.1, from coordinate 22,441,536 downwards.
TTCCCGGGGTTGTAGACAGCCCCATGAATTGAAGCCTCAGTGAGGCAAATTTTGATGAAGATTGATGGCTATTCTATTTTTCCCCAATTTGAGACGAGGAAAATGCTTTAATCTTGCTTGGAAGCTCCAATGTTTGCCCAATGTCTGTTGCTTGTTTCAAAGTTTCTCTTCTCTCTCAATATTTGCCGTACACACTGTATTACTCCCCGTAAACCCTACTGTCTCTCTACATTGTCGCTTATTTTGACATGATATGAGAGCATACCTATTATTTTTGGCATGGTATCAAAGCATACCTGTTATTTTTGACATGGTATTAGAGCACATGAGCTCGAACAGCTAAAGACCCTATTCACTAGAGAAAGCACAAGAGCTCAAAGAGCTAAAGACCCTCTTCACTAGAGAAAGCACAAACAAGTTGTGGATTCAGCATCATCTACTGATTTCCCTTTTCATGGTATCAAGAGCATAGGAGTTCAAGGAGCTAAAGACCCTGTTCACTAGAGAAAGCACAAACAGGTTACGGGTTCGGCATCATCTACTGATTTTCCCCTTCATTTCCGCTACATCACTAGGAGACAGATACCTTTCTCTTCCTCTCCACCCACCCTCCCTTTTATAGGTTGACACTCTAGTGCTATGACTTCTCCACAAGCAGATGGATAGACCCTTGGGTGCTCCTCTTCTGGCATCACTAGAACCCCCGGGCCCCAGCGATGCTTGCCACCATGGACCTTTGCTCCTTACCCCACCAAAGTATATGAGTCCGCCCCTCGGCTTGCTTTCCACTTCTTGAAGCTAAAAGAGACCAAGATTGACTTAAAACTTCAAGAAATTGCTGAAATCTTCATGCTATCCATTTTTAGCTATAGCTAGGGTTGTGAAGGAAGCTTCATGGCTAAAGGAAAGTGAAATATCAAGTAAGAGATGACTAGTACTTCAGGTTAGGGCTGCATTTGATCATGAAAGAGAGGGCATAGCTTCATGATGAGGTTGTGAACTGATTCAAGAGTCAACAACATGCTGAAAACTAGCGCAAACTATCCAGAAGCTTCTCTTACATCACATGGTGATAATCTTGATGAAGAACCATCAAATAGGTAGTCCATAGGTTGCCCATGGTATTAAGAATCATCTCCAATAGAGGTGGCTTGAAGAGAAATGATCATGGAAAAGAGAAATGAGAAGAGATCTCCATGGTAGTTTTCCGAGCAAGAAGCGTGAAAAGAGAAAAGAGAAGCTTGCTCCAAAAAAGTAACCATGGTTTAACCTCTCTAAACCCTATTTAGGCTTTAGTTAAGTCCATGATCCTTCAAAATGGTCCCAAATTGACCACGAACCACCAAAATGACTATGAATCTGCCATTATTTCTTTAGACATTCTTCAAGACTATCAAATTTAGTCACAGCTTACTGTAAAGACCTTCACGGTTTTAACTGAATCAAATCATGTGACTAATTCTTATCCTCTAGTTACTTTGTGCCTAAACTGTAACCAGATTCACCATGAAAATGACATTCCCATTGGATGAAAGATGTGCTCTGATACCAATGTAAAGAAGCTAATTCCCATAGGTGACCATTAAACTGAAAATACAAAGAAATAGACTAAATGCCAAGAAACCATAGCCAAGGTGGCTAGGCATGAAAGGATATTACCATAAATGGCTGAAAATCAAATGATGAGAGGATGCAGCATGGTATGCACCCCAAGCTATGGTGGCCAAGAGTATTCACGCTCTTAGATGGTGGGAGGTTGAGACCTCAAACATGTTATGTTGTAAAATGGCAAAAAGATATTAGGCTAGTTACAACTTAGCCTCTTATACTTAACCCTAGTAGGCTAAATATTGGCTAAGGCATTTAGGCACTTTAACTCTATTGCAATATTGCCGCCTAGTTTACCCTCATTAGTTGGAAAATCACTTTAAATTCTATGGTCTTTGTTTCCTCGTATGTATTGGATTTCCCTTGTGGTTGAGAGTTCTAAATCTTTAGTTGAGTGTTTAATCCCTTTCAACCTTGTTTTCGCTTGCAACAACTTGACTAACCTAGGTTCACCTTTGCTCCTCAAGTGATGTATTCAATTCTAGTTTGAGGTCTAAGTCAATTCTCTTTTGCAAGTTTTTCCTTGAGTTTCATCTCAGTTCTTATGGGGTGTCGTGTAGGTTCAACTTAGTTTTTGTTTCTTGGGTTTGTTGACTCATGGCGAGTTCCTTCTTTAACCTTATCCCTTTAGAATGAAGTGATTCTTGGTTGAGTTCAAACAGTTCTCGTAGTACATCAACTTGTGCAAATTTTGCATGGATTATCTATGCAACTAGGCTTTTGCTTTTTCTGAAAGCAATGTCCTTCAATGTGACAAATGTGACTTACTATTCAATTAGGCCTTTTGCTTTCCAATCAAGATTGTTGCATACAAACAAACTTTTTTACAAAATGTACTATGGTCTTTTCACACACATTTATAAGGAATTTTGTACATACTATACAAAGAAACAATTTCTTGATCTCATTTCTATAGAACATGGGGATCACTATGGTACTTGGTCTTTGCTTATGATACCATAGTGTTAGAACCTAAGGAAAGCCTCTAGGTGATCTCTCCCTGCCTCTAAAGGCTCTAAATCCTCGTTGTCCTTGCATATTTGAGCTATGCCAAGCATTTTGCTATTGATGTCCATATGTGTTTTGAGTGTCTCCTCGACCCTGAAAAGCTCCACAAGCTCTACCACCTCTAGCTCGCTGATAAGAGTAAAAGACAATGTCTCTGCCCTGAGATGTGCTTGAACCTGTATTTAAGCCAAGCTTTACTTCTTCATATAGCAGCAATGCAAGTAACTCATCCCAATCAGGGGGTTCTGTTCTCACAAAAATAGACGTATCAAATGCCTTATACTCCTTACCTAACCCATTCAATGTCACTGCAATCATATCATCCTCTGAAACATGAGATCCAATAGTAGCCAACTGGTCAGTTATGGTCTTTATTTCAATTGTGTATGCTTGAATTCTCCTGCTATTCCTAGACATATTTTTGAACTGCTGCTTCAACTGTATCTTTCTTGCATGCGTGACATTACCATAATTCTTCATGAGTGCATCCCAAGCATCCTTCGGGGAATAGCAATTGGTAATCTGCATAGCCATTGCATCAAAAATGCATAACGAAAACCAATGCAATACTTTACTAGCTCTTTTCGACCACCGTCGGTGAGCTCTCCGTTGTTCTTGTGTAGGATTCCATTCAGGCAATTCAAGTTCAACTTCAGTCCCCATACATAAATCCCAATAGCCTCTACTAATAAAAAAGTTTTGCATCTTAAACTTCCATAGAGCAAAGTTTTTGTTATCAAGCTTCTCTCCCACAATTTGAGTGATATTGTCAGTGCCTTGAGCATTTGCCATATTTGCAACTAAGGTATTCAATGCTATATGCAATCTATAAGTGCTTGACTCCATGTAGTTTAGGAATAGACTTTTTGCAGTTTAGGAACAATTTTCTTGTAGTTCAAAAACAGTCTTCTTGCAGTTCAGGAACAGTTTCATGCAGTTTAGGAACAATCTTCTTGCAATTCAGGAACATTCTTCCTGTAGTTCAGGACCAGTTTTCCTGACAACCTACTTGATGTAAACTATATTCCAGCAATTAAAAAACATAGTCAACTGAGCATAAACCAAGCTCAAATCAATTCAAAACATTGTATGGTAGTGGCAAGATATCCCGAACACAAACTATGTCCGTACAAGCATCAATGTTTGTACTGTATGCAAGTAGCAGTACCAAATACAGCCAATCCACTGCTATAACCAACAGTATTTTCTCTATTAAAACAAGAGTATTCAAACCTCAAAATAGCCCCAAAACATCTCATTCAGTTGCCACTCTATGCAGGAGTTGATACATGTCCAACCGGTCATATATTGGATGTATGTCAAGTGAAGATGATAGATGTCCTTCCTATAGACAATAACCAATCAATACCCTGGTATAACCAGCAACAAATCAGTCCAAGCTTTGAACTTTCAGCACTCACAATATCCCAAAAATCATATACTACTCAAGTGGTATGATCCAAGCATTTGTCAGTAGAGCAAATAAGCATCACAGATACTTCAACCCTGTAGGTATATTGTTTACTAAACTCTTTATCTGTAGTATGTCTCAAGCAAGTAATATATATGATGATGACCACTATTTGCATTAATACATGGCTCTATTTTGTAGCCTGAATTCTAGATGGTTGTGCTATTATTCATTTTGATCACAGGAGTCCCCTTCTTTTTCATATTAATGTTGGTCCCCAGTTTATATATTGCTAGAGAAAAATTGGTACTTGTCTCTTTGCCTATTTTGGATGCCATTGATGTTGATATGGTCTCCAAGTACCCACATGTAAGGTAGCAAACCTTTATTATTCATCATGGGCATAAGAAATAGCTTTGTGAAGAGAAGTGGGCTTAAGAGAATTCAATTTAGCTTAGATGACGGATTGAAGAGCATCTTCATATTTGTCTTGTAGTGTACTCTTTGAAACTTCCTCAAACATGCGCAACATGAAAATTATGTAATGAAATACTCCAAGCTTGAACCCCTTGGCAACGAGTCTTATCTTGCAATGTATGTTAGAATATATATAAATATAAATAAATAAATAAATAGCTCTTATTGCTACAACTTTCTAGACACACACACACACACACACACACACACACACACACACACACACACACACACACTCTCTCTCTCTCTCTCTCTCTCTCTCTCTCTCTCTCTCTCTCTCTCTCTCTCTCTCTCTCTCTCTCTCTCTCTCTCTCATGGAAGCACATGAAAAAGTTCACACTGAAGGAGTTTAAGTTCCCCACATTCCACACGCATGTACTATGAAGCAACATGTCTAAATATTCATGCCAATTGCACACACATACATTGACCCATACAAAAGCATGTGTAGTAACATGCTTCGACAACATACATCAACATATGCAGATGTCCACATCCTTGCATGTGTGCGCGCACACACATATAAAGTTGCCAATAATCTACAAGTAGAATGTGGTCATACTAAAGGCTCCTTTAAATTCATGAAGATGAGTCTTGATCCAACTACCACTCTTGCATGCATGGTCTTCGATATGAGATAATCATGACCTATACAACAACCTCAAACTATATTTCACCCTTACTATATGCCATGCAACCCCTCATTTACCAGAGAATTATGCTAGATAGGTGGTAGTCCTTGCCAAATGATAATGAGTTTATATTTTAGGAGATATACTTCAAATCATAGAGAGATTCCATGCTTTGTATGAGACTCTTTACAACATTAAGAAAGTATTAAGGAATAATGGAGAAATGGTAAAAGGTTTGCAAATGCATATGTGATAGCATATCGCTAGAAGATGCTTATACTATTGCCATCATGTTGTCTATACATTCAAGGAAAGGACTTAATTAAGGGAGTGTGTGTGTGTCATCCATTGATTGACCATCAGTTCTCCCATAATTGCATGTGACATAATGATTAATCATTTTAATTAGTTTGATTTAAACACTCGTGAGAACTTGACTTGACAATGCCCGTGAGAGAGAAAGACTAGTAGACTTCAAAGAACATGTTGGTAGCTTAGGATCTGCTCTTACTAGGGCTTGGTTTGCAACCAAAATGGGAACTAGTTTGCAAATTCACATGTTTCCATGGCATCTTAAGTTGCAGCAGATTTCATGTTTACAATCACTTTGAGCCATGGCTGAAGAAAACTTGAAACCGGCTCACACATGCAAACATGTTTCAAAATTTTCTAGATGTTTTTGCCTCTGCTAACACATATTTCAACACATCAAAAGGACAATGTTAAATTTCCAAGTGACAAGGTTGGTGGGAACATGTCCTTATTAAATGGTAATGTTAATAAATAAAAGTTTGAAAATTTCTACCATATATGTAATTATAGACTTCAAAGGACATGTCATCAGCTTATTGAATGGAGGTATAAATAGAAAAATAATGAAAAAATGGAAAATATAACTCTCTCTTATAAATCTGTCTGTCTTCCCTCGTGGCTTAAGCACTCAGAACGGCCATCGCCATCGCCCCGACAATGATTCAGCAGTCCAAAGCCGGTAAACTTCCTTCGCTGCTGTTTCCCATTTCCTTTTCACACAGTTTTCAGCAAGTTAGTTATACACATGGAGATTTTCCAAGGAAAGTAACTGTGTGCACCTGCGGGCTTACATAATACATCACAGATTTTTACTCAATTAGAATGACACTTTGGTCCTCTTCAGAAGCTAACAATGGTTGAAGCCTTCCTGTGATCTGAAGCTGGACGATGAAGATTATGCCTTTGATATACTGATGCCTAGTAGTAAACCTATGATTATCCAACAACGAAATGAAAGGGACTTGATGGAATTAGTTGAAATCCAGTGTAGTGAATGAAATTAGATGAAATAAAAAATATTTAAGAATAGTGTGCCTGCACATTGTGAAAATATCCTACTCTGCACTTGGAGATCATCTCAGACCGATCATAATAGGTAGATATGGTATATTTATTCATATCTGAACTGTGAGTAGGGTAACATGGCATATGCTACGTGCAGACTTAATGGACCGCCAAATCTTGTTAGGCTTTTATTGCCCCTTCGTCTGATAATATGCCCTAGAAAATACATTGGAAAAAGTCAAATTTACACCAAAGGAATTGATTCAAAACCTTGGGGATCAGGATACAAGCCCGACAATTATCTAGTCAATCAAAATCTGAGCTAGGGATGGAAGATAGAACCTTGAGAATGCTTTAGGAAATTAATGTTTCCAACGAGTAATCCTTGATTATATAGCTTTAGTGCCTGTATCAGTGCTGAGCCACAATTCTGATGCTGAACAGAAAATTATCAACCTGCATTGTGCATTCATATGAGACTTGCTTGGTACTTTTTCTTTATGTGGTGTATTTGATTCATTGGATCTCATCTCTCTAGCATAGAGATGGGGCCACCAAGGTCACCAGAAAGCAGCCACCAAGAAGACTGATTAAGCATGCCAGAAACCACCATCCTTTGAATAAACCTTTAGAAGCACTAGAGAGGCAGAGTGAATCTGCAAAAGTGGCTGATGCAAAGGGTGAGGAACTTGGAACTACAAACCAAGAGCCAAGCATCCTCTAAGCTTGAAAGGGAAGCCTTAGAAGAATAAGGTTAGGCCGTAGTGAGAATTTCTAGCTATTTTATGCTCATCGTTGATAGTAGGATGACACGGGTATTCTTTTTGCAGTTGAAGTCGTAGGCATTCTCTCAACTTTTAGATTGGGTAATCTTCGAAGAAACACAATTTGGTGGAAGCTAAAGACCATTAGGGTTCAAAAAGTAGCAAGTTTACCTCTAATTAAATTGCTTGATTTTGTGTACGTGGGCAAATTGGGGATTGATCACACCCTATAGACCAAGGATTGTGAGAGTGTGCCTAGAGGGTAATGGCACACATGGTCAAGGGAGCCTTGTACAACATTTTAAGCTTTTTCCATACCGTGGAAGCTTCTTGTAGGAGGTAACCGTTGGTAGAACCTCTTTAGAGACACATTAGAGAAGAGCAGAATACATAGGCACTGATAGAGTCCCAATCATTTGGAATAGGAGGGAGATTGGGGCTGCTTAATAGCTCTTGAAACCATGTACCATAATCACTTTTCCACAAACTAGGCTTTCATGACAATACTCCATGTGAGATAGTCAGGGCCATGAAGTTTATCATCAGTAGGGCAACAAGGAAGTGCCATTTGGAGAGGATATGATGTGAAGATAAAGAAAAGAAGAGAAATGGAGAGAGAGTACAGCTAAACACAGCATAGGCTGCATTGTTCACAAGTTCACACATAGTGGATAGACAATTGATCACAACATGACTGATACAAGATGGCAAAATCTGATCAAACACAGCAAAAAGATAAAGATTACAGTCAACAAGACTTGAGAATTCTGTCACCCAGCCTGCACAAGGTCAGAACCAGAAAAACTGCAGAAAGCTGAATAAAAAATACAGGCAGTTCAAGCATTAAATGCAGGCGTACAACAATAAAATAATGCACAAAATCAAAATGCAGCCAACTGTAAAACACAGGCATTAGATGACTGAAATTAGGTGGATTTTGATTAGAGACAGATTGCTTGGGCAGCAGTAGACAGTAGAAGGCTGATCAGCAGTAGGAAGGTGTGAGGGTAGATTGTCCACAGCTGAAAACAGCACTCGAGGACCTAATACGAATGTTTGATACCATGTCTAAAGTGGGTGTGGCGATGGAAGCGTAGAAGACTGCTGTAATAGACTGCACAATGCAAGAGGAAAGAGAAAACAGAAGAACACTGCAAAGAGAGAACTTGGAGACATGCTTGGTAAATGGAATCCATATACCAAACATGGGACAATTGTGTACAACATTGAGTCATTGACTATGTGGGCATTGGTAGGCTCCTTGTCTCCAATAGGACCTGCTTTGGAAGATTGCAAATGAATTATCATTAAGGGGGAGGGAGCTCCAATAAATATGCTTAAAATAATGCCAAAAATGCATTAAGTCGGCCAACAAAATAAAATAATCATAAAATGCTGGTCAGCCATAAAATAATGCCAGAAATCACAAAAATCATAGTTACCTAGAACAGGGAATGGGAACAGGAATAGGATCCCTTGGAATAGGGGAAACGATGAAGGTCAAGGAACGGGAATGGGGGTATAAGCATGTCTTAAGTGCCCCAACTTGCCCCAAATGCCCCAAATGCCCCAAATATGCCATGAATGCCCAAAATGGGCCCAATTTACTCTCAACGCATAAAAAATGCCACAAATTCCCAGTTCTCCAATGCCCATCTGATTGTCCCAATAGCCCTCAATGCTCCAAATTGCCCAAACACCCCAAAATTGCCTTGATTACCCCAATAGCTCCAAATTTCCCTAAATTGCCCCAAAATTGCCTTGATTACCCTGATAGCTCCAAATTGCCCTAAATTGCCCCAAATGCCTCATTTTCCCTTCAAATGTGTGATCACCTTGGAATTGAGGTCAAGGCTGAAATTGAATTGTGATTTGCAAGAGTTGATGATGCATCGAATGTGAACCTTGCATAGACTAGTGGTTGGCTTACTACTAGTCTGTCTTGATGCTTTGAGTCTTCAACTAGAGAGAGAGAGAGAGAGAGAGAGAGAGAGAGAGAGAGAGAGAGAGAAGAGAGATGCGTGCAAATTACACAATGGAGACAGATGAACATGTGGCAAGAGTGTGAGTCGTGACACAAGCAAGAAGACAAAATGGAAAAAAACATCAAATTTTGGCCAACAAGCTTGGAACAACCATTCCAAGCAAGGAAGGGATGAGGGAATGGTAGGGAATAGGCTAGAATGAGCATGGGAACGGCAAGGAACGTTCCGTGGCCATTTCAACTCCTTTGAGGGTCTAGAAGGTGTTAGGCCATTCCTATAGGCTGGAACGGCCATTCCCTATTTCTATGACAAAAATAACGCCTAAAATAATTTGCTGTGCCTAGCCCACAAATACACATGCACTGACTCACTAGTGAGCCGACTAATTTGCTAACATGACTGCATTTAATGCTCTCTTTGCCTGTATTTTGGTCATTCAACATTTGTGTTTATTGTTTTTGCTCCTATGCAGGGTTGGGTGACAATGTTTTCAGGTGGCTGTAAACCTGGTGCCTAAGTGTGGTTTGATCTATTTTTTCTCTCTCTGTGCAGCAATTGTCGTTTTTTAATCAACTTTTATGATTTACAGAGGGTTCTTGTGTATTCGGTTGTCCTGTTCCATCCATTACATTTTGTGTGTGAGAGTGCGCTGCGGAAGAGGGAATATGAACACGGAGGGAGAGAGAGAGAGAAAGCAGAAAATAAGGAAGAGAAATCTGCACTGACTGAAATGAATGCTGAATACAACGGGAAGGCGGAGGGAGACTGATCAGTCCCTGCACGCAGCCCACAGCGTCAGTGAGGGGACCAGATCAGGCTGATGATGATGGCAGCACCACCATGGGGGAGAAGGAGTGTCTGAATCTGCAAGAAGACAATTGATCAAGTGGGGAGGGGGGCTGCCTATAAATAGGCAAAAGGACAAACCCTAACCCTAACCCTAAAATGCCAAAAAATGCCCTAAAATGGGCGCCCCACAACAGTGACCAAAAAGTGGCCGGGCAGCCAGTGGCTGCCCACTAAAAGAGGCCAAAAAGAAATACACATCCTAAGGCAGCCAGTCGAGAGTGACTAGCCTCCCCCATCATAGCACATGACAGACATGTCAGAGCTCCTAATGTCCTTGTTTGACTCAGATTGAGGCTCACAGGCAGGAGATGACAAGGCATGACAAACATGACTGCTAACACCCCCTCTCAGATCCTGGATGTGGCTGAAGGCCGAAGAGGAAATAGATCCTGGGGTGGCAAGAGGAATGCCTATGTCGATGAAGTCCGTCGATGTAGACTGCCGTTGAAGGAGCTCCTCACGATCCTGGGAATCCCCCTCTAAAACACTAGGGGCCAGGGAATCCACAGCCGCATCACCAAGATCGTCCCCCGCTAAAAGGGATGGGAGGTATGAGGGAACCACCTGAGGAGAAGGTGGGGGATGGGAAGGAACTTGTGGAATAGAAGGTGCACAAGCGAGAACGGGTGTAGCAATAGACTGCCGCGGAGGACCCTGCATCAAAGAAGGGGAATGGAGCCTATAAAGCCCGCTCTCTTGCCAACCTGTAGATAAGACAGTGTTAGAGATCAGTGCCTGACTGGGACTGCACAATCCAGTCGGACTGTACAATCGGACTGCCACGTGGCAGTCCGACTGCCTGCAGTCCAGTCGGCTGCATTTAATGCAGCCAACCTGCCCTGTTTTTCGCCTTGTTTTCTGGCTATAAATAGCCGAGGACTTCAGCAGTCTCCTACACTTTTCTGCTTGCAGATTACAGACTGGTGGCACGCGCAGATTCCGTCTCTGTTCGCAAATTTCAGACAGGAGACAGTGCAGACTGCAGCGGACTTCGAGGTGAACAGCAGGTTGCATCGTCGAGGTGGAGACACGCAGTCCAGCGCACTGCGCCCGTGTATATATCTGTATATCTTTGTATTCAGCACACTTTATACAGCAGATCTTCATCTTCCACTGTCTCTTTCTCTCTCTTCTCTCTCTGCGTTCTCTCTCTCTCAGTCCTACGCTTCTGCACCTCTGCACTCTGACATGGTATCAGAGCAGTGTTAGAGGGTTGATTGAGCGCAGAACCAACCTGAAGAGGAGTTTCTATCGCGACACAAATTTGCGTTTTCAGCGTTTGAGGGTAGGCAGGAGGGCTGCGCCTCGGAACAAGGCAGAAGCGAGCGTGGGTGCGCAGGAAAGGAGTCCAGGTGGTGGATTTGCTGCTGTTTATTGCTGTTTGACGAGGAGGAAGTTTGAGTTTTCAGCTTTCAAGTGCAGGTTTTGTTTTTTCATCGCCTCCAGCGGGTGAAGAAGTTTCAGGACGCGGAAGAGCCTTAGCAGGCTGAGTTTTCACAGTCAGAGGGGGCTGCTTTTGCGTTTGTGAAGGCATTACAGGTAAAGATGTCTATAGAGATTGACTTGGAGTTCCAGACGATTATGGACCGGAAGGTGCCTGTCTTACCGGCTCTTCCCGCAGATCAGAAGCTCGATGGCGACAACTACCGCACCTGGCGCGTCATAATGTTGGCCATCCTTGAGTCCTATGATTTGGCGGAGCTTGTATAGGAGATCGACCGGCCCTCCGTAAGAGATGAGTCCAAACTCTCTTCCGAGGCTCGTGCGGAGTTGGCCAAGGCTCAGTCTCACTGGGACAAACTGAATGCTAGGATTCGTTCCTTTCTTTTTCTATCTTGTACTACAGCCGTGATAGCTCACATCGAGCACTTGATGGTGGCTCGGGAGATATGGCTGGAGCTTGATCAGATGTACAACTAGATGACCCTTATGAAGCGGGTTTCTTTGGAGGTTCAAATGCGGACCTTGTCCGTAAACAAGTCTTCTTCGCTACGGGAGCACATCAACAAGCTAAGACAGCTTCAGATGCAGGTTTAGAATGCGGGGAAGCCGATTTCCTCCGAAGACATGGCGATCACACTCTTGTCCCAGTTGCCGCCACGATTCAGTACATTCTACTCTGCCCTTATTGCTTCGGGGCGAGAGTCTACTCTTCGTTGGGAAGAGTTGGTTCCTATGGTCTTGGACCAAGAGGAACAGCTCAAGGGACAGAATGCTTCCAAGTCGGAGGCGCTGACAGGTCAAGCCTCTCAGAAGAAGGGGAAGGACCAAAAGAAGAAGAAGGGGGATACCAAGTCAAAGAAGGACAATGACAAGGACAAGGACAAAGAATCCACATGTCATATTTGTGGAAAGACTGGCCATTGGAAGAAGGATTGCCCTGACAAAGACAAGAAGGACACCAACAAGAAGGACACAAAGGATTCTGGAGCGGTGGCTGCACCCTCATCAGCTGCATTTCTTCATCTAGCTGTCATTGAGGACTCTTCACCGAATGCTTCTGATGCTGCGATGACGGCTCCCCAGGCTCGAGAGTGGATCGTTGATAGTGGTGCCTCCCGGCACATGACTCCTTCATCAAATGGTGTTGCCCAGTTGCAACCCTCGCGTGGGCAGATTCTCATTGGAGATAGCTCTTCAGTGTCATTGGAGGACGGGGTAAGATGCAGCTTATTCCAGATGGACGTGGTGGTACCCATACCTCAGAGGTCTTGCATGTACCAGGATTAGGGTATCATCTCCTGTCAGTTCATAAGATTTGCTCCCTTGGACTTTTGGTGGAGTTTGACAGTAATTCGGTGCGAGTCCTTGATCGTGGGTCAAGGAAGGTTCTATCATCCGGATATGAGGAGAACGGTATCTATAAATTGAAGTCTTCCACCGCCCTCTCTACTCTTCTTCTTACCTCTCAGACACAGTCAGAGTTATGGCATGCTCGGTTTGGTCACCTCAATTATGATTATCTTCGGAGGGCGTCACGTGGACAGCTTGTTCGAGGGTTGCCGGATATAGTGGTGAGCCAGCAGCCATGTGTCTCCTGCATTCGTGGGAAGCAGCATAGGGATGCCATTCCCCACACAGCTTCGCGGCGGTCTACTTCACCGATGGAGCTTGTATCTACGGATCTATGTGGCCCTATGAGGAACGAGTCCTTGCGTGGGAGCTCTACTTCATGCTGATCGTAGATAACTACAGCAGGATGACATGGGCCTATTTCTTAGCATTGAAGTCAGAAGCTTTCTCCCACTTCAAGGATTGGCTTCTCTTTGAGGAGAACCCATTGGGCCGGAAGTTGAAGACCTTGCGATCCGACAAGGGCGGTGAATTTGTTTCTAATGAGTTTGCTCGGTTTTGTGCAGATAAAGGTATTCACCAGGAGTTTGCCAATTCCAACACTCCTCAAGAAAATGGCATTCTTGAACGGAAAAACCGCAGTGTGATCGAGATGGCACGCACCATGATGGAGCACCGACAGAACCCTCAGGTTCTGTGGGCCGAGGCTGTGGCTACTGCAGTCCACATCCTTAATCGATCCCCCACTTCGGCCGTTGATGGGATGACCCCTTTTGAGGCTTACTTTGGGACTAAGCCCGGTGTTTCTTACTTTAGGGTCTTTGGGTGTGATGCCTATGTTCACATTCCCAAGGCTCACCGTGATAAATTTGAAGCAGCTTCCCGAATACAGGTATTTGTTGGCTACAGTTCCCAGTCCCAAGGCTATCGATTGTATGATCCCGTCAAGCGGGATGTGTACACTAGTCGAGATGTGCGGTTTGTGGAGGTTCCGGCTATATCAACGGGTGAGGAGCATCCCGTTCTTGGAGATCCAGGGGAGAGTTGGGCTCCTGCTACAGTTCCATTGGAGCCCGTGCCTTTTGATTATAATTCTGTTTCTGACACAGAGTCTATTGTTCCACCGGTCACCCCTGAGGAGTTACCACCGGTGGATATTCCAGAATCTTCAGCTGATGGAGAGAGACGAGGGGAGGTTCGGCCTCCTCCTCGATGGGCTCGTGACACACTCCGTGATTCAGGGATCGAGGGGGTTCCTGAGGAGTGGGGACCGCAGGATGGTCCGTGGCGGTCACGGAGGCACCAGGCACATTCTACGGAGCTTGTTTGCTCTAACTATTGTTTGATGACCTGTGTTATGCAGGATCGAGAGCCCACCTCCGTGAAGGAGGCTTTACAGTCCGCACCATGGAAGAAAGCTATGGAAGCCGAGTTGGAGGCTATTGAGAGGAATGGCACTTGGTCACTCGTGCCCCGCCCCCCGAATAAGAAGGTGATTGGCGTCAAATGGGTCTTCAAGACCAAATGGCAAATACCTTAGCGATGGTTCTTTGGATAAGCACAAGGCTCGCCTTGTTGTTAAAGGTTTTGCACAGTGCCCAGGGATTGATTGTCATGATACTTTTGCTCCCACTGCTCGTATGGCGACCATTAGAGCTGTTCTTGCCTTGGCTGGCCATAGGAGATGGCCTGTTTACCAGTTGGATGTGAAGTCGGCCTTCCTCAATGGTGATTTGAAGGAGGAGATCTATGTTGAGCAGCCTCCTGGCTTTGGATCTTCAGATGGGAAAGTCTACAGGTTGAAGAAGGCCTTGTATGGCCTCAAGCAGGCTCCGTGTGCATGGAACGAGAAGATTGATTCGTTCCTTCAGTCTTAGTTGGGATATCGGCATTCTAAGGCCGATCCGCAGCTTTATATTCACACTTCCGAGGATGGTTGTGTGCTTTTTGTCTTGTATGTTGATGATTTGATTGTCACAGGTGATCATGCACAGCAGGTCCAAGAGACGAAGTCAGCTTTACATCGGACGTTCGAGATGACGGACTTGGGTCTACTCCATTTCTTTTTGGGCCATGAGACTTATCAGTCTCAGAGGGGGATCTTCATCTCTCAGCAGAGATATGTACAGGAGCTCTTGGTTTCTTTTGTGATGGAGGATTGTCGGCCCCTTTCTACTCCTATGGATCCGAACTGGAAGGCCACTTCCCATTCAGCTTCTCCCATGGCGGATGCTTCCCGCTATCGTCAGTTGATTGGCTCCTTGATTTGGCTTCTCAACACTCGTGTTGATCTTTGTTTTGCTGTTGGGCTCTTGGCAGGGTTTATGAGTGAACCTAAGACGGTGCATTGGCAGGCTGCTCAGAGGATACTTCGGTATTTGAGGGGACGTCTGATTTAGGGATTCATTATCCCGCAGGGACAGATGGTTCAGATCTTGTACTTGCAGGTTGGAGCGACTCGGATTGGGCCGGTGATGTGGACCACAGGCGGTCTACTACAGGTTACTGTTTTACCTTGGGTGCAGGTGTTATCTCATGGAGTAGCAAGAAGCAGCCCACGGTAGCCCTTTCGTCTACTGAGGCGGAGTATCGGGCCGCGTCTTCCACCACATGTGAGGCTGTGTGGCTTCCGAGATTATTGAAGGAGCTTGGGTGCCCCCAGACTCGTCCTACTTTGCTGCAATGTGACAATGAGAGTTGCATTGCCTTGGCACGGAATCCTGTTTTTCATGCCCGGACGAAGCACATAGAGATCAAGTACCACTTCATCAGAGAGAAGCTTCTGGATGAGACCATCACTGTGGAGTACTGCAAGACGGAGGACAATCTTGCAGATTTGTTTACGAAGGCACTTCCCCAGGCTCTACTTCGGAGACATTCCAGATCCCTCAGGCTTCTGCCCCGCCCAGGCTCTGAGAGGGGGTGTTAGAGATTAGTGCTGCCTGACCGGGACTGCACAGTCCAGTCGGACTGCCACGTGGCAGTCCGACTGCCTGCAGTCTAGTCGGCTGCATTTAATGCAGCCGACCTGCCCTGTTTTTCGCCCTGTTTTCTGGCTATAAATAGCCGAGGACTTCAGCAGTCTCCTACACTTCTCTGCTCGCAGATTACAGACTGGTGGCACGCGCAGATTCCGTCTCTGTTCGCAGATTTCAGACAGGAGACAGTGCAGACTGCAGCGGACTTTGAGGTGAACAGCAGGTTGCATCGTCGAGGTGGAGACACGCAGTCCAGCGCACTGCGCCCGTGTATATATCTGCATATCTTTGTATTCAACACACTTTATACAACAGATCTTCATCTTCCACTGTCTCTTTCTCTCTCTTCTCTCTCTGCGTTCTCTCTCTCTCAGTCCTACGCTTCCGCACCGCTGCACTTTGACAGACAGCTCTTGTAAAAGAATCCTCAATAACAACGGCATGCTCTGTGAAGATCACTCGTGTGCCAAGCCTCGTAAGGCCATAAACTGAGAGGAGGGGAAGGCCCAAATCTGGAACATGTAGGGCCTGTGAAAAGGAGCTCGAAGGTCGGTCGGTAAACAAAGGCAATGTGCCAACACCACTAATAGACACCGATAAAATGTCACCAACAGTGACTGAATCCTCTGATGGACGGAGATCCTGTAACAAATCACCTCGGAGAGTCATATGACTCGAAGCACCACTGTCCACTAACCAAGGCTGCGCAGAAGACACTGCAGCCACGGAAGAAGGATCCTCCTCCAAAGCATGGATATGAAGGAACACTGACTCATGGGTAACAGCTGGTGTAGAGGTAGAAGAAGGCTCCGATGTAGATTCACCCTTCGCTCCCGGACGAAGGTGAGGGTACTTCTTCCAGCATTTCTCCTCGGGATGTGTCCCTTTCTCACAGTGTGGGCACTTCAGTCTCTCTGAATCTGAGTCAGAGCCTGAAGAACTGTCCTTCTTCTTAGCCTTTGACTTCTTCTTCTTCTTCTGTCCTCCCGAACCTGCAACAAAGGCTCTAGTGGAGTCGGATCCACTAGCACTGACCTCTCTGAGTCACTCGTCATGCTCCAAGACAAGCGGGGATAGCTCCTCCCATAGAAGCTTCTCACAGGTCCTCGATGTAAGAAGGCTGGTGTAGAAGACATCAAACCGAGGCGATGGCAACTGAGTCAAGAGAATCATAGCCATGTCTTCAGAAGATATCGTCCGACCGAGGGATGCAAGCTCATCCCTCATATCCTGTAATCTGTTGATGTGGTCCTTCATGGAAGGACTATCATCAATAGCGAGCATCCGCAACTTCTTTTCGAGAGATATCCGGTGGGCAAACGTCTTCTGTTGATAGAGAGACGCGAGCTTGCTCCATACGTCGGCTGCAGTCTTCAACCTGTGAACATGAACAAGGACAGAATCCTGCAAACTCAGAAAGAGGAAAGATCTGGCTCTAGAATTGAGCCGATCCCATAAGGCTGCACGATCCATAGAAGTCCTATCTGCGGGATCCACCTTAGGCCGTGGAATAGAAACAGAAACAAGCTCTCAAAGATCGAAGGAGTCCAAGATACACTCCACCTTGCAGGACCATAGAGAAAAGTTGGAGCCATCCAATCGGTCCTCTTTGGGCAGCTGAGGAAGTACGGGTACCTGTATAGGGGGTACCAAAGGTTGCATCTTCAGCCCACTGGAAGGGGCTCGCCGAGATACATGAATAGAAGGGGGACGGGAAAGAGGAATAGACTTCGGATGACGGTCCTCGTGATAGAAATCACGCCTCCGTTCAAATGAGTGTCGAAACAAAAGCTCGTCATCTGAGTCATCAAAGCCCGTAAACTGATGAGAAGACATCTTCCAATCTGCAAAACACCAAATACCAAAGAAAACTTTGCCGATGCCGAAGAATGACCAGCAATATGGTCACCAATCACCAAAACGCAGGCTGGGGAGGCCTACAGACACCTGGAGCTGCAAAATGCAAGGTTGTCTGATGAATAGCACCAAGACAGAAGCCGCCAACACCAAAACGCAGCCTGGGAGTAGGTCGCCAGCAGGAGAAGAGCCGCCTGGAGATGGAACGACAGCCAGATCAGCAAAACGCAGACTGGAGGAATGTCGTCCAGCTGTAGGAGTGGCCGCCCTGACTGAAAACGCAAGCAGGAAGTGGTGGTTGATGACGTGGCAGCCTCTGGAGGGGGCGCTTGCAGCAAACGCAAGGATGGTGACCTCCTGGAAGGGCCGCCTTGGCTGTTGGGGATGAGGCTAGTAGCAAATGCAAAGATTTGGGTGATCTCCCGCGTAAATCTCAGCTCCGTGTACTCTCCTTCGGCTCTGATACCATGTGAGAGTGCGTTGCGGAAGAGGGAATACGAACACGGAGGGAGAGAGAGAGAGAGCAGAAAATAAGGAAGAGAAATCCGCACTAACTGAAATGAATGCTGAATACAAACGGGAAGGCGGAAGGAGACTGATCAGTCCCTGCGCGCAGCCCACAGCATCAGTGAGGGCACCAGATCAGGCTGATGATGATGGCAGCACCACCACGGAGGAGGAGTGTCTGAATCTGCAAGAAGACAAGTGATCAAGTGGGGAGGGGGGCTGCCTATAAATAGGCAAAAGGACAAACCCTAACCCTAACCCTAAAATGGGCGCAAACCCTAAAAATGCCCTAAAATGGGCGCCCCACAACAGTGACCAAAAAGTAGCCGGGCAGCCAGTGGCTGCCCACTAAAAGAGGCCAAAAAGAAATACACATCCTAAGACAGCCAGTCGAGAGTGACTAGCCTCCCCCATCATAACACACGACAGACATGTCAGAGCTCCTAATGTCCTCGTTTGACTCAGACTGAGGCTCATAGGCAGGAGATGACAAGGCATGACAAACATGATTGCTAACATTGTGTACCGTTGATCCTTTTGCTATGTGCTTTCTTTATTGCTTGAACTCTTGAAACTCATGTTAGTTTGTATTCGAGGCATATATCTATCCTTCCCTTTTCTTTCCCTCAATTCTTTTTCTTTGTATCATCATGGGTCCGCCGGCTTCTACTAGTGATGACTGCATTTTTGATGTCGTTTACTCATTTATGAGTGTTTTGTTGGAGACTTGTGCTCAGACTCAGCTTTTGGTAAGGATGCTGTTTCTATGTACTCCAAATATTCCACCTTCAGAAAGGATTAACATATGGTAGAAGTCCTAGTGCTATTAGTTTGGCGAGAGAAACATCTCTAAAACGGTTACAAGACATTAGTAGCTTTGTGGAAGGAGCTTGAGTGGACATAGGAGAAGGGCGATGACTTTATTGATGATTCCTCACCATCTACTACCTATAGGTCTAAGGTCTGGCTCTAGCCATGCAGGCCTGTGATGGCTGCAGGGGCATGTTATCCCTCACAACTCTTCAATGCTAGCAAGGGAGTGTGAGAAGGTGGCGGAGGTGGGGTAGATAGGCCTCATCTATGACTGAAGTTTGACAGGATTTAAAATATTAGAGTTGGAATGACATCTAGGTTCATAATGAGCTGTTTGATAGAGACCAAGATTGGCTCCTATTTTAAGTTCATAGAAGGGGACACTTTGATGGTTGGGCCAAAGGTGGGGATTCCATTGTCACATATGCTCAGAGTCATTGTTGACAGGATGGTCATGTATACTATTGGAGATGCATTGTTGAAAGGCATAGAGAGCTACTATTATTCTTCTCTATTTTCAGGAGGTGGTTTGATCAACATTGGCATCAGGTTCTCTTCAAGGCACCTTGGTGGTGGATTGGCCACCTACTACTTGGGTATCCATGGTCTTATTTGATTCATTGTTGTATGTACTATGACGAGTCACTATTATTGTATATTTTGTTCTACCAGATCATCCATGATCTGAGAGAGGGTGTTAGTGGATATTATCAGTTCATGTGAGTTTGTGCATGTGCTATGAAAGGTAGAGTCCGAGTGGTAGCACATAAGCAATGTAAGAGCAAAGCAAGAGCTATGGTGGATGGAGTAAGAGAGTAAGAGAGAGAGAGAGACACCATATGTGGGGACTCCAATAGTCACAATGTGTGACTCGCCCTCCCTTATTCAATAGTCACTGAAAGAATAAAGAATAAAGTGACAGTGATGGGAATCCACCTCCTGTAGTGTAAAGGTGTGCGGTCTCAGTGTGTGAAGTAAATATAGGGTGGCATAGGCACAGGTGCCTTTATCCCTAACAACCTTCTACTTAAAGGCAAATGTGCCTCTAGTGAGGAGAAAACAAGTATAAAGTGATAGTACAAATGTACATAAAGTACAATAGGATGAGGAATAGACCTCATCTCATCCTACGTCTATAATCTTCCTAAGGAAGACAAAATGTTTCATTGAGAAACTTTTAGTGAGGAGATCTATAGGATTCTCGTCAATCGAGATCTTAACAAGCTTAACAGACTCGTCCTTTGTCACCTTTGTGATGAAGTGATAGTGTACCTCAGTGTGCCTTGTCTTTTCATGGAAGATTGGAATCTTGGGCAACTGAATAGCACTTAGAGAATCCGAATGCAGTGTAGGAATAACAATAATACCAAGGTCTATCACTAGATGGCCTAACCATAAGGCCGCCTTACAAGCCTCAGTGGTTGCAACATACTCTGTCGTAGTAGTAGATAAGGCCGTGTATTTCTATACTCTAGACATCCAAGAAATAGCACCTCCAGTAAAAGTGAAGATATATGTAGAGGTGGACTTCCTACTATCTACATGTCATACTTAATCGAAGTCAATGTAACCCATGGTTGTACTATCTTGACCACCATAGCTAATGCTCATATCTGCAGTGCCTTTTAGGTACCTCATGATACCCTTTACAACATCCCAATGTCACCAGCCAGGTATAGCCATATGGCATGCCACAACTCCCACTACAAATGCTATGCTTGGACGAGTGGCTATCATGCCATACATCAAACTGCACATTGCGGATGCATAAGGGATCTTGGCCATCTTGGCCTTTTGCTCATCTGACTGGGGACAATCTGCTTGGCTGACCTTCACATGGGAAGGTAAGGGGTAGCCAATAGGCTTAACATCTTGCATATGGAAGCGTTCAAGGACCTTCTGTATGCATTCCTTTTTTGTAATAAGTAAAGGAGTCCCTTAGAGTAATCGTGCGTGTTGCAAATGCCAAGAATATGAGGGCTGACCCATATCCTTAATCTCAAAGCTCTTCTTGAGTTTACTTTTCAAGGCATTCGACCCATCATGAGTTTTCCTAGCAATCAACATATCTTCCAGATAAAGTACCAAGATAATCAGGTTGCCATCATGAGGCCTCTTCGTGTAGAGACATGGATTCATATTATTACGTGTATATCCTTGTGAATGCATGAAAGCATCAAACTTGTGGCACTATTTTCTAGATGCTTGCTTAAGGCTGTAAAGACTATTTCTCAACTTGCACACTAGGTGTTCCTTGCCTTTTCGTGTTAGCTTGTCCTATTTAATCATGTCAGTCTGTCAACTCTTGGTCGTGAGCTCCTGTCAGAGTTTGACGGAGACATTGGAGCTTTGATAGTTTAGTGTGCATTTCTATGCATTTCCTGATTAGGCACGTTTCTTATGCATTTCCTTTGTCTGTCAGTTGGATTCCACCCCATGACAGTGCCTATTGTTGAGCTAAAATATGCATTACTTGCTGATTAGCCTCTTAAACAGCCCCAAAACACACTAAAAATGCTCTTTTAGAGTAAAACCCTAAAACGGGGAGTGGTTCGAGAGAGTTTAGTGGAAACCCTAAAACGGGGAGCGGTTCGAGAAAGTTTAGTGGAAACCCTAATTTTTGGGGCGCCCTTCTACATCTATAAATAGACAGGCTGTCCTCATTCTCAGCAATCATCTTTGTTTTGCAGGTTACACCAGCCCACACACCCTCTGCTGCTGTTGGCGCCCAGTTTCCAGCCTGCAGCCTGTCTCCATCTGCTATCCAGCCATCATCGATTGCAGCCACATCATCTTCAGCCTGTCCATTGCTGTAGGCGACAGCTCTCAGTTGCTGGCGACTACTCCAAACTGTCCCAGACTGCTGTTCAGCCTGCTGTCCATCATCTCCATGGACAGCCAGCCTGCGTTTTCAGCATTGCAGGCCCTGACACTCTTAGACACTGTTTCAGCCTGCTGTTTACAGCAGGCTGTGCACAGTTTCCAGCCCTCGATTAGTGGTACATTGCTGCGTTTACGAGTTTCTAGCCTCTAGACTGCTGCGTTTTGGTGACCAGCCTGCTGCCATTTACTATTCAGCACTCCTACACTCCGATTGATGGTCATAGACTTGGGATCCGTCTTCGGTGGACGTCACACTCCAACATTGCTCTGCCCTTGAGCACACTGTACACTCTTACATTCATTTACAACATTCATTCACTTCAGAGTTGTGTTCTCTCTCTCCCTTCTTTTGTTTGTGTTTCAGTTTTTGTGTTTGAGTTTTGAGTCTTGCGTTTAGGGTTTGAGTTTTGCCCTGTGTGTCTGTGTTTGTGTCTTTGTGTTTCTGTCGTGGTCGTACACTCTGTGTGTTCTCAGTGCAAACCCTAGCAGTCTTCTTAACATCCGCTGCATGATTGCTTGGGATATTTTGTCATTATTTTCCATTTTTTATGTGCAGTCGGATTGCATTTATTGCAGTCATATCACCTATTTTAGCAGGTTGAACAGATTTAGAGGCCTTTTTAGTAGTCAGTCTGTTGTAGAGGAGTTTGGCTATATATAGCCACAACCCTCACTTGGCTGATCACTTCTTGTAGATTTCAGCACACTTTGGCTCCCAGATACACTCCGACTTGGTGCTGCCATCATCTCAGCTTGATTTGGTGTCCTCGTTGACGCCTTGGGTTGCATGTAGGGACTGATCAGTCCACATCATTGTATTTAGCATTCATCTTTAGCCAGTGCAGTATTCCTTTCTTCATTTTCTGCTCTGTGTGTGTGTGTTCGTGTTCCTTCTTTTGTTGTGCACTGTCACATGGTATCATTGCCTAAGTGAGAGCATAGAGTTGAGATCTATTGCCGAGGAGCAGCCCAATTGTCAAATGCAGCCATTCAGCCTTGCGTTTGCTGCAAAGGTAGCTACCTGTGGAGGAGACGGTAGCATCTGGTGGGTCTACATTTGCATTTTCAGCTTGATGACCCCTACCAACAGCATTGATTGCTCAGCGATAGCTTGCTTCAGCCAGTCGTCATCATCTAAAGGTGGTGGCATCTCTTGTGGTTGCAAGCGGTAGTATTTCCTTGCTCTCAAGTGGCACATCTTCACCTTTTATAGCTGATTGCCTTTTGACATTCATATTGTTCCCATCCACATGCAGTTTGTTGGGTGATTGCAGATTTGGAAGATATCTTACCAGTTTATATGACTTATAGGAGGAGCCTTTGTCTCACAACTCTGTTGAGCAGAGACATGATTCGGGAGTTTCAATGGGAGGAGTCTCCTCAAACCCGTCTCTCTTCTGCTCATCCTTCACAACGGGCCCCATTTGAAATGAAGGCTCCTTTTGCTGTGAAGATTCATTTCGTGATCCCCTCTATACAGGTGCATGTTCTTCCTTCCTCATCCAAAGAAGATAAACTTGATGGTGCCAACTACTCGTTGTGGTCTTGCAAGGTGGAGTGCATCCTCCACACCTTTGATCTTTGGGAGCTCGTTTTCAAGCCTATTTCTTGCCCTCAAGAGGATCCAGTTGATGGTACCTCGTTGGTGTTAGAGATGGTCATTCCCTGGACAGCCAGGAGTGTTACCTAGTGTGTAGAGCAGCAGCCACATCAACAGCCACGCCAGCAGCCATGTCATCGCTGCCAGGGCAGATGCCATGTGGCAGTGTCAGCTAGGTGCAGTCGGACAGTTTTGCACCAGTCGGCTGCATTTAACGCAGCTGACCTGGTCATTATTTGGCATTTCTTCTCTGCTATTTATAGCAGCCCTCCAGCACATTGTCTCTCACTTGTATATTACAGCCTACTGGTGATGGAGATAGCACTCGGGCTGATAGAGATCGAGGTCCTCAAGGCGGAGACATACGCAGATATTCTCTCATTCTGCATTCTTATATAGCATTCTTCACTGCAGATTTTTTGTGTTTCACTATCTCTTTCTCTCTCTCTTCTCTCTTCGTTCACTCTTCGTCACGGTCATTTGCTTCCGCATTGCTTCACTCTAGCATGGTATCAGAGCATTGAAGGACTGACCTAGGGTGAACCTATCTGAAGAGGAGTTTTCAGCGTGACACAAGGCTGCGTTTTTAGTGTTCAAGTGCGAGTAGGTGGGCTGCGCATCAGAACAAGGCTGAGGTGAGCGTGGGCATGTGAGAAAAGAGAAGATTTGTTGAAGCTGTTGCTGTTTTTCTATTGTTAGAGAAGGAAGAAGGCTGTGTTTTTGGCCTTCAAGTGCAGATTTTACCTTTTCATCGCCTTCGGCGGCTAAAGAAGGTTCAGCACACGGAGACAAGAGCCCTAGTAGGCTGCGTTTTCACAGTCAGAGGGAGTCTCTTTTGCATTTGTGCAGGCATGGCAGGTGAAGATGTCTACAGAGATTGACGTGGAGTTCTAGGCGAAGACTTATTCACGGACAAGGTTCACAAGAAACCCTCTTCATAAGGGTCATCCGGTTGTACGTCTGGTCAAGTTTCAGCTATATCTCCCGAGCCACCGTCAGGTGCTCTATATGGGCTATCACGATTGTTGTACAAGACAGAAAGAGAAAAGAATGAATCTTGGCATTCAGTTTGTCCCAATGAGATTGAGCTTTGGTCAACTCCGCACGAGCACTAGAAGAGAGTTTGGACTCATCTCTCATCGAGGGGCCGATTGATCTCCTCCATCACAAGCTCCGCCAAATCATAAGACTCCAATATGGCCAACTTCATCACTCACCGGATACGGTAATTGTTGCCATCAAGCTTCTGATTTGATGGAAGAGCCGGTAGGACAGCATTGTTTCACTTTGACAGTTGGACCGTGTTGCCTTTCGGGATGGGCTCAATTCTAGAGCTCAATCCTTTTTGTTTATGAGTGTTTAGGACTTTGTCCTAGTTCATGTTCTCAAGTTGAAGACTGTCGTGGAGGTGTGGTTCAAGCTTTTGTCTTTGTATCAACACAAAAGGACCTTTACAAAGAATGCGGATGCTCAGTCTTGATGACTCTCCTTCTATGAAGGAGCACATCACAAAGATAAAGGATATGAGAGGTGAGCTTGCCTCTCTTGGATGGAAGATATCCTCCGAGGATATGGCCATGATCCCGTTGACACAACTGCCATCTCCTAGGTTCGATGTATTCCCGAAGCAGATTTGCATAGATTTAAGATCTGTGCTTATGTGTGTGCTTATGTGTGTCACGTGCTGTCCTGTTGCGTCAGTCACGCAATGTGGCCTGTCGCCACTGTCCCGTCATGTCCTGTTGGTTTGCTGCGTGCGCCTGCACCCCGCTGGCGTCGCGACCTGTCTGCCCGTCATGCCGTGTCACGTCAGTACTTGTTGGTTGCCCGTTGGTCGGGACCTGTCGCCTGCTGGCGTCGCCTTGGCTACCCGCTGGTCTTCAGCACGACCTGTGTTGCACAGAATCTGCACGATTGCTCATTGGTTCTCTACACGACATGTTCGTTGATCTTCTATACGCGACTTGTTCTGCCTGTTTTGTCTGTAGTTTGGTCGGCAGCTTCTCACCTGTTGAGCTTGCAATTGGCAACTAATGCCTATGGTCTCGGGAAGTGTGCACAACCTGCGCTTTGATACGAGTTGTGAGCGCGCAGATAAAAGAAGCGTGAAGATTTGTAGCAGGGGAAATGTACAGTTGAGTGAGAGTGACAGAGAGAGTACGATATGATTTGGGTGTACCAACAATGTGTTGGTACACAAAGAATAAAATGTATTTATACTTAGGGCATGTAAGGGTGCATTCACATGTACAATATAATAATACACGTGTACAATACGCGGAGGTGAATAAAGGACCTTTACATCCCAACATAGGAGAGAAGACCTCATCAAAGTCAACACTATGCCCTTGCTTAAAACCCTTGGCAACCAATTTGGTCTTATATGTTCGCTTGGGGTGTCCAGAGGTACTCTTTAACTTGTACACCCACTTGCATGGCAAAGCACGCTTTCCACTGAGCAAAGAAATCAAATTCCACGCATGATTTTTTTGCAATGAGTCATGCTTTGATTGCATGGCCCTCTCCCAAGACTAGTTATCACATCTGTGCATGGCCTCATCATAGGTAAGAGGCTCACTAGTATTTGTCAGTGTAACATAGTCCATGGAGGGCGCAAACGGATTAAGTTGGCGTCTATCTCTAGTAGAGCGTTGCAAAACAGGCTGTGGGGCTTGTACTTCTTGTCCAACATCATGATCATGGACCACTAGAATATCAACTGTAGGCTATCTAGCTGGCTGTATGGTAACAGGAGGCTCCTCTTGAAATATCACTTTGCATATCTCAACTACTTGCTCAGGTTGCTTATGTATCTTCTCCTCATAGAAAACAATATCATGGCTATGGATGACCTTCCTAGTCTTCAGATCCCATAGGCGATAGTCCATCTGACTTGCATCCCCATAATCAAAAAAGATGCATTTTACTGATTTATGATTCAGCTTATTGCGTTTGTCATTGGGAATATGGCAAAAAGCCTCACATCCAAAGACATGCAAATGAGCATATAATGGAGGTTTTCCAGACTATACCTTCTCTGCAATGTGACAACCGATAGCAGTGCATGGGGATCTATTTATTAAGCATATGGCAATAGTAACTATCTCAATATAAAAATGTTGTAGTAAGCTTGTCTGGCTAAGCATGCTACAGACTCTCTTGAATCATCCTATTTATGTGCTTTGCAACATCATTCTAGAATGGGGTGTAAGGGGCGGTCAACTGATGCTTAATACCCTGCTCATTGCAAAACTGCTCAAATGCTTTAGAGACGTATTCACCCCCATTTTTTGACCTTAGGCATTTTAGCCTATACTTAGATTGATTCTCAACAAAAGCAAGCCAATGCTAAAAGTTAGGCAATACATCCGATTTCTGCTTTATGGGATATGCCTAGACCTTATGCGAATAATCATCAATGAAAGTCACAAAGTACTTCTTGCCACCTAGTGATTGACAAGGCATGGGATCATATACATCAGAATGAACAAGAGCTAGAGGCTCACCCATGCATGTAATACGAGACTTCTTATGGATACTACATTTCTGCTTGTCATAAAGACAATGATCACATGAAGTAAAACATTTGTAGTCAAGGGGCGAAAGATACTGCAAACGAGAAAGCATTCTCATTTATTTTAAGGACATGGGCGACGATACCATAAAAATACATGTGGTATGTTAGCCATAGTCAAAACATGATCAATAGACCTAGATACAAGCAAGGGATAGAGACTACTACCCTTGGCACCTTGAGCAAAGGTAAGATTCCTATGGGTAATCTTCCACGTGAAATCACTAAAAGATACATGATACCTTGCATAATCTAACTATCTAGTAGAGAGTAGACTTTTGGTTAAAGTTGAAACATGGAGAACATTATGCAAAACAAAAGTGCTACTTAAAGCAAGCTGCAGTCTAATATCGGAAATGCTAATAATATTCAATGTTAAGTCATTTTCTAGTCTCACAGAACTTATCATGATACGATAGAAATGAAACCAATTCTTATGTGGAGTAATATGAAAATAAGTCTCCTAATCAAGTAGCCAACATTGAGAAAAAATGAACGAGGCATTAGCCAACTGACTATCATTAAGAGATTAAGGATGCTAAGATGTAATCAGCATCAGACTTAGGCTTCAAAGCATTTATCTCCTCATTTTTCACGTTGGATTTACTAGGAACAATGTTATGATCTTTAGACTTATTGTGCACTTTGCCCTTGCTTTTTTCTTTGCGTTTATTATCATGTATCTTATGGCACTGTGGCCCAATATGACCCTGCTTTCCACAATAATGACACCTAAGAGAGACCTTACGACCATAGGACTTACTGCGAGATTGCCCCTAAGTCACTGTCAGGGATATCCAAGTAGCAATTGGGATATAAAGAATGCAACTAGTAGTGACTAAGTATAGACTATCGATACCAAAGACTATCACAAACTGAAATTGTTAGTAAGCTATACATCCCATAAGCATATACATCATTGATAATCTATTGACAAAGGTAAGTGCTGGTATCCAAAGCATAGGGAATCAAATAAGTCCATAAGCAGTGGTAATTGCGTCCAATAGTATATAAGAGAGTATAAACATAAACCAAGAGTTTCACTATCTCAAAGAACCAAGATATGTTGAGTAAGTACAAGTGTCTCCCATTAGGAGTGAATTTGGAATGCGAAGTGAGTAAGCAAGACTCAAGACATATACATCAAAGCATCTAGGAAACCCATGCGCATCACAAGTACATCAAGAAGCATAAGTGTCAAATGAAGCTTCAAAATGTGTGAGTAAGCATAAAAGCTCAAAGCAACTGACCAAAGCCCAAGTACATCAAATATAGCTTAAATCCAACTGTCAAAGCATGTCATAACCATATTCAAGCTCATACATCAATGCTAGACATCATCGTAGACATGTAACATACTCGAAATATCATGTAGGTAGAATAGGCATTCAAAGCTTAAAGCTCACTATTGTATGCTAGTTGTCCAAATTGTTATGACAGCAATAGACCTCTGCAAAACCAAGCTAATTAAGCTCTAAACAATCTAAGTACCATCCCAAAAGTATAATCATACCATCTGGGCACCAAAATAGTATCCTCAAAGTATCAAACATGCATCATGGAATTTACTGTTTGTTGTCCAAACTGAACTGTTCTATTTTGTGTGAAACAAAGAAGAGAAAACTGCAGATGATAAACTATGTGAGTGTCCAAATCTGTAGCTCTCATCGGGCTCCTTGTTTTTAGCTATAGAACACTTGAATCCGATACCGTATGCAAAAGTTATGGCCAAAATACAAGTGTCGTCAAGCTGTCATAGCTGTCCACGACTTTTATAGCATGCTCTGTATTCACTCAAAGTGGATAGAATGATTGCTCCTCAGCTTAATAAGCACTTAACATGGCTTAACTAAGCCTTGGGAAACTCCTCGATAAGCGGGGAGTAAGTTGAACAAGCCAGAAGAAGGAAAGACTCGATGCATAACTCGAAGAAAAAAACAATAGCTGCCTTGAAACCTTGAGCTGAAGCTTTGAATCCAGGTTGAAGCAAAGGATGGAGAAGCTTTTCGAAGGGTTGGCTTTGATACCAGTTGAAAGGTAGAGCCCGAGTAGTAGCACACAAGCAGAAGCAAGAGCAAAGCAAGAGCTATGGTGGATGGAGTAAGAGAGCAAGGGAGAGAGACATCGTATGTGGGAACTCCAACAGTCACAATGTGTGATCGGCCTTCCCTTATTCAATAGTCAGTGAAAGAATAAAGAATAGAGTGACAATGATGGGCGCCCACTACCTATAGTATACATCTGTGTGGTCATGGTGTGTGAAGTAAATATAGGGTGACGTAGGCACAAGTACCATTTACCCCCCATTCTAAAGGGTTGGGCACATTTCTTTTCCAATGACATGGCTGCCAGATTATTTGGACCTGATTTTATGGCCAACCGGCATTCTCTATGTGGCAGACTGTATTTTATTGCCCTTTATTTGCTGGTTGACTAATTCATGATGGGGGATCAATTTATAGGCCAAGTGCTTCCTCCTCTATCAATATTCTGTATGCACTTACAGTAGGTTCCGTTGGAGAGAGGGAGCTAGTGTTGGTGTCCACACAGTCGGTGACTCACTATTATTTCTGATCTCTTTTCTTCTTGTTCTCTTTGTAGTGTCCTTTCTTTGTAGTGTTTCTCTTTTTCCTCCTCTCTTGTATTGTGCAATCTATTACAATAGATACACACGCTTCCATCGTTGCATACATTGCTGATGTGAAAATGCTATTACTAGGAGTTGGCAGCAGTCACCCTCTTTTGAATGGTTGGAAAATGTGAAAACATGCACAATTATAGCAAGATATGTGTGGTCTCCTCTTTGTAGAAGTGCTATGGCAATGATACCATGTGAGAGTGCACAATGGAAAAGAAACACGAACGCAGAGAGAGAAGGGAAGAGAGAGACTGATATGAATGTAGAGAAGAATAGAAAAAAAAGATTGCACTGATCTGAAAATGGAATGTTGAAGATACAACAGACTGATTAGTCCTTGCATGCAGCCCCTGTTGTTAGTGAGGGCACCGGATTAGGCTGATAATGGAGGAATGATGCAGTTGTGTGGAGAGAGTGCTGGAATCTGCAAAATTTCAAACATAGCAGCAAAGAAACATGTTTCTTTGGGTTTGAAACTTATGAAACGTTTTTGTCAATAAAAAATGCGGATTTTTAAAATTTTTTTTGAGGGGGGACCCAAAAACATGGGTTTTTTGATAAAAACTGTTGGGCAATGTTAAACATGATCATGATGATGAGTAATGGCTTGTGAGGACTCAAGATTTTGGATGACAGACTTACATTTATGGGATTTTGTTTAGTTATTGGAATCTGTCAATCTAGTATCTAGATTCTATTCTTGTCTTGAGAGTTTAGTATTGTATGACTTTAGTCTCATTTACGAGTTATTTATAATATATTATGATTCATTCTGGATTTTGACATTTTGTCAGTTTGTTTTGGAATGAGAATCATGATGTTGCAACTCGACTCAGTCCATATTGTACATGAGCTATTTACATGTTTATTTCAATTTTCTTTGCGTGATATGTATGAATCATAATGTTTGGGGTCTGAACCATAGTATAGCTTGTCTAAAGACTAACTTTGACATAAGTCAATGATGGATTATGGATATGTAACGTATTATTCTCAATTGACTCTCATGTTTTATCACTCAAGCTTGATTGGCCTTTCTTTGTTTAAGAGAGAGTTTCATAGAGGTTTAATACCTCTTTCCCTAGTTAAAACTATTAAAAAATCCCTATATAAAAAAACCCGTGTTTCTTATTTTACTTCCTCTTGAAAGAAACTTACAAAACATGTTTCTAACGTTTCGTTTCTAAACGTTTCTGACGTTTCTGGCCGCTATGAAAATGAATGTGGAAGTTCTGGCTGGGTGCTGCTATTTATAGCAGTTGGCCATAGTGATGGCTGACCTGCAGTTGGCTGCATTAATTGCAGCTGACTTGATATAGCCGGTTGCAATTAATGAAGCCGATCTGCAAAATCAGGTTGACCCCAACCAACCTCGGATAGTGTGAGCTGATTCCATTGAAATTAAAATGCATGGGAACCAGTTCAGTATCCCACAATGTGAACACACTAAAACACACTAGAAAACTGAAATCATAGGGTTGGAAACTGAAATGCGTGAATAGTTGGAGCTCCTATATCTCTGTTTGACTTTGACAAAGCTCACAACTAAGGGGTGACAAGGGTGGAAAATATAGGAATGCTAACAAAAACAAGTTTTATCACTAAATGTAGATTTGGCCATAGCAATAGGAGTGTGAGTGCTGCTGAGTTTAGGATAGGGAAGGACCAAGGTAGGGGTAGGGAGTGGACTCCGGAGTATACTTGGGGATTTGCCGGAAAGTGTCCACCATGCATAGACATTGGCATAGTCACCATTAGGGAATTGCAAGGATAGGAGATAAGTCACTGTTTTGAGTATGCAAAGGAGAGGACTTGCGTAGGATGGATATCTCGGTGTCTGAGTGGTCAAGGGTAGAGGTGGAGAGTGCGTGAGGGGAAGCCTAGCACAATAGCATTAGGAAGCATAGGGGTGTACTCATTTGTGGATAGATGGGAGGAATATAATATACAAGTGGCATTCTTTCCGTTGCCTTGAATACATCTAGGGCAACGAGTGTTGTGACAAGGATGTTTTTCCAAGTTCAGGATTAACTTGTGATTAACTCCTAGCTCTTTGGGTAGGCAAGTCATTGCATGAGTTGTGCAATACATGTGGCCTTGGACACCTACATTCAATATTTTTGGCTAGAGTATGCTTTTTCCATGCTTAAAACATGGAGAAGGCTAAAGAAAGTTGTGTGTAAGTTTGGGAGAGATTGTGGCACATGGAGAGGAACGTGGGCATCTGCGACTAGTCTTGGGGGACACTAGAGAGGGCACTCATGGCTGTCTCCCATAGCTTCCTGGATAGTTTTGTTTTCTCTTCCACCGATGTGGTCATAAAGACAGACTGTTCTTCATCTTTTGCAGGCTTTGTTCAAGGTTGGATCTTGGATAGTATCGTTTTGCTGTCTAGGGTTGTGTAGGCTGTATGCAGCAATTTTTCTCTACAAAAGGCACCAATTTATCTGTTGGGAGTTGTCTTGGACTGGACAGGTGTCTTTTTCTCAGCTTAAGCAGAGATTGCATGCTTTTATGGTGATCTGGTCAGATCTGATGCCTGAGACTCATGGTTGGTGTGAGCAGGTACCGAAGAACAAGTCGCTGATTATGGACTGCTAGTGTCAGAAACTCTTTAAGTTTCAGAGCAGTTAGAGGTTCCCTTGTATCCAATTAATGTAGCTCTCAGTAAAATTAAGGAAATGCTGCAAGGGGTGCCAAGTATTGGGGCCAATATGTGTTTTGTGACTTTGAGTAGGAGCAATCTACCTCCCCTTGTGTAAATAGGCTGGATTGCTCCGATCTGCTATAAACCGCATGAGAATGAAAAGGGCATCACCTTGTCCAACTTGACTGTGTGTGCTTAAAGGTGGTGCATCCACCCGGGAAATGCTGTGTTGTCCACCTCTATTCCGCTCCTGGGGTACTCACTAGGAACTCTAGTTGCCTGCTACTCTATGGCTATTTTCTGTCCATAAATATGATGACTATCTGTGTACACGGAAGATGAATGAACTCTAGAGGCTCGTCTGATAGGTGGATCACATAGATGCACCACAGCCTAGAGGAACAGAGTGTATACACTTGCTCATACCAGTCGAGATCAAAGAGTGATTCAAGGTGATACGGAAACTGTGGCTAGGCCATGCATTAGCATTTTTAGAGAACCACGTTATAGAAATTCTAGAGAACCATTGGCAATGTTTCATGCCATATGACAGATATACTCTCATACCCTTTTCTGTATGCACTTGTACTTTATTGCCACATTGAAACTTTTTACTTGTTACTGCAGCACTTAGTTGTACTTCTTTAATTCTCCCTTCATAAGGCAATCCGTGGAACCATCATAGTTTAACCTCAGGCCCACTGGACCTTTGGTAGGTGTTGATATGAATTTCCTTCATCTCCATCCTGATAATGAAACATCTTAAAATATGTAGAATTTATCAGTTTTGTGCGCCCATGTGTGCTCATAACTAATGATATGATGAAGACTCGCTCTTGTGAAATTGTGTGCAACTCGTGGCTTAATACATAGGTCAAAGTGGTAGAAGAAAAGGGCACTTGGACTGACTTGTCTAAATAATTCTGTTTGATGTGTACTTTCATCTCTACATCTGTGCTGGATATCTTAGGCATGAAGGAGAGACATGTTGATTAGCCTTTATTAGCATGTTTTGTTCTTCTTTATCCGTGAACTCATAGGTCATTTTGGTCTCCAGTAGATGGTCCTCTCTCTCTCTCTCTCTCTCTCTCTCTCTCGTGTCCTCTTTCCTCTTACTACACGCACTAGGATCTTCCCTCAGAGTTGCTAATAATAAAGACTCACAAAATTTTTATGTTTCCCGATTTTCATTGGAAAAATATGAAACTATTTATTCATGAACATTCTGTCAAATTCTTCAGTCAGTGTTGGAAAGAAAACCTCACATGCTGTATTATGTTTTACTTCATGACTTGAGGCAAGGGAAATAAGAACATGAATTTGCAGTTTCAAAAAATGTCTCTCCTGTCCTTGAACTGCATACAGAAGATCATAATCTTGACATCTTATTGCCAAAAGTATATGAATTTATATGTGCTTATGTTTTGAGTGCCTGTGATGAATCAAGACTCTTCTAAGTGTTTTGACGTATAGTGGCTGTAGTGAGCCTCACGATTAAGACTTGTAAGGGTTTTGAAGGAGGTTCCAGTCAAGTGGTATCATATTGATGAACAGCTCAAAGGGATGCTTACTGAATCTCATAAGAGCATCACAAACTTGCTAGCAAACAAGAAGCTCACATTCTGTCCTCTCCAGCTATTACATGAAATAATGGTTGTGAAGACCTTATTTTTGAGCATTTCTTTACTGAAGGTGATGCTCCATGGGGCACAAAACTTCAGAGGAAAATGGAAGTTTAAACACCTGCTACATGGTGAATAGAAATTAATGCTGGAGGCTTACATGTCCAGTTTCTTCGGTCCTTGCAAAACGCCCTTTTATCCGTGGTCTACTGTCTGCTAGTGTCTTTCTGCAAGCATACTGCATACACATGTAGGAAGACAAAAGTGAGTACCTGAATGATTAAGGCAGGCATGCTAAACAGATGAGAATATATACAGACTCTCACCTTTATTTTCTTTTTGAAGTTTCTCTCATTGCGTTTCCGCCTATATCTGCCTATCCTTTTTTCCCTCTCTTCTTTTGTGTATTGGTGACTGTCTTGTACAGTGCTTGTATGCCGGTTGGCATTTAATATATCAAGGTCATCTGAACTCAATGCCTGTTTGTAAACCAACAGTCAAAGTCCAGTATGAAATGCCCAATGTAGGTAAATTAGCTGTAGCATAGTACTTCCAAACACAAGCAAGCCAGGAGATGGGTAATGCATGACATAATGTTGTACATAGAAACTCAAGAAACGATACGAAGCACTAGATGTAACCAGTGAGTGGATCATAAACATGCAAAGACATAAAGAGTGATAGTGCTTTTAATCAGAACTATTTTGGAGTTTTGGAACTGAATGGATGATAATATGTGGCATTCTTGTGGTAATTAAAATACCATCTTCTCTAGAAAACAAAAGGGAAGATTTAACGGAAAGATTATTTTGATAACAAGGTGTTCTGAGGTTGAAGGTAACCTGGACTGTAGGATTATAGAAAGGCATTCTTTCTACATCTGCAATGTGTGAATCTTCATAAGTCATATGTGATGGGCATAGTGGGATAACATTGTCATCGCCAACACGAGGCAAAGCGAAGAAGTCTGAACTCGCCAATGTACTGCTGTTTATTTGTTTCTGAGCGATAGAAAGTTCTCCAGATTCTGGAACCACAGGTAGGGATAGGTTCCTTTGCAGCATACCATTGTTTTGACCAAACCCGCTGCTGCCAATTAATTCCGAGCAATCATTTAGCATGAATGCACCTTTAGAGTAGACAAGGGAGGGATTGTGTAAAGTAGTTTGCTTGATCATTGCAGCGTGCTCAACATCCAATTCATCATCACAGACCCCGACTGGTCCTTGTCCTAAAATCCTCATGGGGGTGTTAAGAGATGGGATACAAGAAGAAACTGTGGAGTTCTTGGCAACAGCCTTTCTGAAGTTTGCACTGGGAAGCTGAGCATTTTCAGGCTGAAAGCATGTTTCTACAGCTAGACATGAAGCTATGTCTGAAGGGCAACTCAAGCATTCCAGGACTGGGGCTGCTCTATCGTTACTGGAGGAAATTTCATGATCTTTCACACCCATTGGGCAGAAGTCAGATGATACTTTGGCGCTGATGGAAATGTTATCCTCACTCAGATTGTCACAGAGTCCCATAGAACTTGAGCTTAATGTTGGAAAACTGAGACATGCTTGTGGTGACATAGCTGAACCGCTGATACTATCACACATTATTGACTGCTCCATTGCTCTTGATATATCTAATGTGAAAGAGTTGTCTTCAGCTTTAACAGCCTCTGACCTTGTTCTAGCATCAAGTTGCAGATCCAAGGCCATTTGTCCAGTTTTGACACTATCTGAGCCTGATGCAGTGTCAATTTGAAGATCTGAGGCCAAGAAATGTTCATTGCTCTGTACTTCCTGTTGCATGCCTTTGAATTTCAGATGATTCTGTTAGCTCATTAAGTGCAACTAAATATTAGCATAAACAAAGTACTTTGTCTCAACAAGAACCATGAAATAATGGACCAGTCGAGATGAAAAAATAGAGCTGCCCTCTAATGCAGATGCAAACATAGAAGCCTCGTGCAGAAGTTTTATGTAAAGTGGAATGTAGATGTGCTTATGTTGGCAGCTGGCTAGCACATGCATGCAGATGTTGTCACATTGCATGCCTACCCATGTATTGAGAACCCGTACCGTGTGCAGCAGTGTCAAGCATCTTTGTAAATCTATTTTATGCAACATGCTTATCCCACCGTATTGATTAGCGTTGCAATCCTGTGAAAGCTTAGTCACATATGCCTAATGCACCAAGACAGTTACCTAGTGCTCCTCACCCACGTTTAATTTAATTATATCGTGGAGACTGCAATTTAGTTATATAACATGGAGACTCCAATAGGGATTTGTGGTGGTCACGTCGGGCCTTTCCTTTGCATAATAAGCCTAGTTTTTCCTCTTATATGGCATGCCTGCAATGCCTCCGATTCTCATGAATAACCGACTGGGTACTTGTCAAGGTGGGAATTGCAGTGGCCATGATTCCGAGCGTTGATTCTAAGCAACCAGAGATGCATGAACATTAACTTGGGGCTGCGCAAATCGAGCGAAAACTGCATTGCTATGTGACAAAAAATTGCAAGTGGATCTTACATTGTAATCAGCGGGGTCCAACAATGCAGAACAGAGTTCCGAGCCATGTTGAAGCTGACAATCATTACTATAAACCATTGTGAAGGGGGCAAGAGGGGAGAATAAGGGCAAAGAATGCAAGCTGAGATATAATTGTTATTGGCGGTCTTTTGAAGCGGGTGATGGTGTCTCAGAATACTGACTGTGCTTCGCTTGCTTCTGTGTTAAGGCTGGGTTGAGAGAGAGAGAGAGAGAGAGAGAGAGAGAGATTTTTGTTTTCTGGGTGTAGCAGTGATGATCAAAGGGAAGCCAGTGTGTGTTAAGGCTGGGTTGAGAGAGAGAGCGAGAGAGAGAGAGATTTTTGTCTTGTGGGTGTAGCAGTGATGATCAAAGGCAAAGGGAAGCTCAGTCGACACCGAGACGGAAGCATTTGTATCCAATTATTATTAGTAGTACACTTTTCGGGCGATTTTTTCCCCTTAAAACGAAATATAAAATCCCCTAAAGGAGGATACGCTTGCACCTTTGAGCGCGTCCCATGCATACTTCTACTCCAAGTCAAAACCTTACCTAATCAATAACAAAACCTTATGTTAACCTTTAAAATAAAAGTCCACCTTTAGGTAACTCTTTCTACGTATTTCTTATTTTTTTGGTATAGTATTTAACACCACGTTACTTTTTATAAAAAGTCATAAGGACAAAATTTCCCCCCAAAAAAAATAAATCATATTGCCGTTCATATTTGGCCAAATTTCCAATATTCTCCTCCAAATTTCCAATATTCTCCTCCAAATTGGTTGAAATTTCCAAAATGCTCCTCGAACTTCTATACATACCCCTCATAACTTACAATGAGACAAACTACTAAGGCAAAAGTGTAGTTACTCTTCACCTCATTTATGTAAAGGTGATTGTTATTCAACATACTCAGCGATAGGTCCTCAATATAAAAAAAGAAGGGGTCGGGTGATTTTCAAAGCATTTTGAAATTAAATGCATATAAGGTTTTTCTTTGGTAATTTTTGAAATTCAAGTAGTATGGGGATTTCCACAAACTATAGGGGTATGTTTGTACTTTTGCCACTATAAAATATTTAATTATATATTAGTTGTCGTTGAAACTTTTAACAAGTTTCATATGATCAGCTTCTTTATAAGGCCAATACAAAGGTCATAATCATGATCACTCCTCAGATACCTATGCTCAATTCCTTCCCCAAAGAATGTCCTTGTAGGTACGATGACTAACATGTTGCCAACAGAGAGGTCATAATCATGATCACTTCTTAGACACCTATGCTCAATTTCTCCCCAAAGAATGTCCTTGTAGGTATGAGGACTAACATGTTGGCATGGCCATGGGAATCAAGTACACCTCCTCCATGCACAATGCACATGCCTTGAGAGTTTCTTTGTACATTGTTGGTGCACTCCCAAGAAAGTTTGCAAAAGGGGAAATTGAAGTTTACAATTAGGATGAAAGGTGCATAGAAGTGGGTGCAAATGGAGGCCTCCCTTTGATTGACCTTTGTACTAAAGCTTGGACATAAATGATAGGATCAAATTATTGCACATCATTTTTATGTTTATAGCATTGTCACAATACTTGATTTGGACACAAAACATCTTACTTTGTGTGCATACGATATTGTAGAGTGAGCATGCTAGTTTTGTCCTTATTCTATCATAATGCAAATGGATTGGAAATGTTAGTGTTGCATAATCGATGATCGAAATGATCCTTGCTATGTTTTTGAATCAAGACCCTTTAGATGTCCAATCATCTAGCACAAATGTAACTATTATAAATGTAACCCTACTTTTGCCCACTTGAACAAATAATTGGTCCATAGATGCCACTAATGGTGTCAAAGTCCTTGTGTTGGATGTTTCAATAATGTTTTAACACTTTGTGTTGGAATACATTCTAATAAATTTCATGCCATTTATGTGTTCTTTTAGGTGTTTGCCATTTTCATCCCATTTTAGGTTATAAGAAGAGTAGGGTCTCTCATTTACATGTCTCTCTTTTGGGGGTCCCATTGATGCTATTGCATTCTTGGGTGTATGTTCGATGTAAATGTAGTTTAGTTGATATTTAATAGTTTTTATCGATATTATGTTTTATGGAGGATCTTCTTATAGCCAAAATGTAAAGTCTAGGAGGAAAAGTATCATTTGGATATAATCTTGTCTTTAGGTTGAGAATGAGATTAATTAAAAACCTATAAAAATAGGATAATTTTCATTTGGTTTTTCCTTTTTTTTCTAAACAAAAAATGGAGAGCTCAAAAGAGGATGCTTTTGTACATACGTACTAGCAATAAATTTCAATGCTTTCTCATATACATTCAATAGAATTTATTTTAGTGCCATGTAAGCAAAATGAAATTTGTACTCAATAATTTCCTAAAAGATTTGTTGTAAATTGTCTTTATAACATGGAAAGTCACATCAAGTTTATTATAACACTTACGGGAAAATCATAACCTACAACATCATAGTCAAAGTGTAAACCTAGCAATAGGTCAATGGACAAAAAATTATAATCATTATTGATAATTCTTTTGTATGTAAGTTATAGGAAATTGGTATGTGTAAACTCACTTTTTAAAGATACACGATGGGGAATATGGGATTTTGGATATTCTTACCCAAAACTAGCTCTCTATTTGTCATCTACAAACATACTCTTAGTAATTTCATGAAACTATTATTAGAAAATTTCAACAATTACATTTTAACTAGTTAATAGATGAGACAGTGCTTGAAGAGAGCAACCATTATGGACTCAAGTACTTGTCCAAATGGGCTCTATAGATTATCAAGAAAGATAAATTGCTTACTTCTTTTCATAACAAAATACATGTCAAAAGGCTCTCTCACATTTGAAGCTATTGTAAATCTTCCAACATATTACTCTTCCCATTTATCTACCAAATCCATATGATTTTTCATATTACAACTCCCAACGAGAATTTGTAGCATATATATGTCTAATGTGTGAACATACTTAGGGGCAATATCAAACAATCTTTAGAAGACAATAGCAATAATTATTTGTATGTACATTTTCCAACATACAATGATATTCTAGTGTTCTGTCCCTTT
Organism: Lygodium microphyllum; assembly: GCF_053477565.2. Classification (NCBI taxonomy): domain Eukaryota; kingdom Viridiplantae; phylum Streptophyta; class Polypodiopsida; order Schizaeales; family Lygodiaceae; genus Lygodium; species Lygodium microphyllum. The sequence continues at coordinate 22,401,955 of NC_141158.1, read as the reverse complement.
TACCAAGACTCGTATCCAAACACTTGGATGCCCGTGTGTGGGAGCTTTCGCTCAACCGCCAAGACCCACGGACCGCTTATTGTTCAAGCGTTCCAAGCGAGCTCTCATGGCTATCTCTCACCTAGCCGTCACGCCGTCGATCCTATGAATGCAGTGAACTTACCTTGATGCTCGATCGAGTGCCCTCCTCTCTCTCACACTTAGGTAGCTCCACGATTCTTGATGCTAGCTCAAGCATCCTCAAGCCTCCTCCTTCTCCAAGCCTCATCCTCCATAGCCGCGCGCACAAGAGAAGAGAAGGAAGGAGAAGAGGAGAAGAAGGGAGGAGATGGTGGAGAGCTTCACCCTCTTGATTCCTCACTCTCTCACGTGCTCACTCCCTCAATCTCTCACACTCCCTCTCTCAAGAGTACACACACAAGCAAGAACAAGAAGAGAAGAAGAGAGGAAGGAGAAGACTAGTTTGCCACACCAAAGAATGAGCTATTCATTCACTTTTCAACTTTTTATAAAAAACCCTACTTCCCTTTTGGGCGGTCATTCCCTTTTTCCTTTTTTTACATGGCCGGTCATAGCCCAGGCCCTGTTTCCCATTGTTCTTTTCTCTTCCTTGCTTTCTTTTCACTACCCTTTTATCTTTACAAATAGCACGGGTGAGAGCCCGGCACTCTTTTACAAGATTTTAGAGTGCGCTTTTTATGCGCCTTTCCCTTTTTATGGTTGCCTTGGTCTTTGACGGTTGTCCTTGCGCTTTTTGGGCTTTTCTCCTTCTTTTCCTTCCGTCGGGCTACCTTCTTTTCGCCTTTGCCCTACGTCTTCTCTGCCTTCTTTCGCTCTTGTCGTGTTTGAGGTTAACATTGCCCCCTCCTAGACGAGTGCCAGTCCCATGGCACTTACTGGCGGAGGGAGCAAGTGGTGGTAGGCGTTGAGGACTTCGGGGTGACCGGGGCTTGGGGTTTGCAGTGGCGACTGGGTATGCGGGGGTTGGTTGGGGATGCCGGGTTGGTTGAGTTTGTCAGCTCGCTGGATGCCGGGTGGGCAATTAGCATGGGAGGTTGATGAAGAATGCATGCCACTTGGGTCGTGGTTGTCGATACCTGCAATTGAAAAACCTGTCAGGTGGTCTCTCCCTAGGGGGGGGTGCTAGTCTCTGTATTGTGCGCAAGACTTAGTTTGGGAGACAAGTCGAACTCCGAGCAAGCTGAGTGTTGTCCTGCACTTGAGGACCCAAACTGTGAATTAGTTCTGTGTAGGTATTATAGGAGTGGCGTGCGTGTGCATACTTAATTAGTACGTAGTTAGGAGACCGGGCGACGGGGGCTGCGTGGAGCAGGAGGGTGGTAATGGGGAGATAAGGTACACCTCAGTTTTTTTTTTTTTTGCCATGGTTACATGGGAGCAGTAATACAAGGGATAATGGGAGTTCTACCCCTCATCATCCGAATTATGGGGGAGTGTGGGTGGAGGTCGGGGGGCCTTGTTGAGGAACTTCCGGCTTAGCAAGTAGCCTTTAGTATGGAGGCGGGTTTTAAGGGTGGTGGTGGAGAGAAAGGGGTGATTGCACTGTGTGAACTTGCTGTCATTCATGTCCTCCAACAGTGCAACACAAAAGGATGGCAAAAGGGCAGCGCGCATCATGAAACGAGTCATGGTGGTGCTATCTATGGCGTTGGGATCAAAATAAAGGGGCGGAAGATGGCGCTCTTGGGGCGCAGGTTCGTGGTGCACTAGTATTCTAATTAATCTGAGGTAGTTACAGGTGGTGATGAAGGCTGGATCAGGACAAGAAGAGAATTCAGTAAGGAATTTATTTATGGAGCTGTACAAATCGGGTAGGGTGAAGAGAAGGGCGCTCCTATGGGAAGTGGAGTTGACATTGTAAATAATGGAAAAGTCAAACCTGTCGTGGATGGACGGGTTAAAATCCACGCCTACCCTTCGAGGAAACGGCATATAGGTGGGGTCGTTCCTTTCCGAAGGGAGGGTGTTGCAAAACGCCATCCACGCCTCCAGGTTGACGTAAAAAATGCGCTGCCTCCAGGTAGGTTGGGAACTATATCCTTCCACGGTGCGGGGTACCTGGAGGACTTTGTCTTGCCAAAATTCGCGGTCCTCGGTCCCCAAGCAGTTGGGTGGGCCTCATGCTCTTCTAACCATCTAGCTTTGAGCCGGGCCCCCATGGCGATGACATCCTCCACCAACTGAATGGGCAGCACCCTATTCAGAGCGGTGGGCAACTCGAAGCGTAGGTCGAAGGGGACCTGGCTATACTCCTGCTGCTCCCAGATGATCATCTCAGCACGGTACTCAGCGGGTGAGTCTTGGGTGCGCAGCGGGAACGGGACGGGCTGTTTCAGGGCGGGTCTGGCCTTGAGTTTTCTTCTTGCCTTCTCCACTAGTTCCTTCCTTCGAGTGGTGTGGGCCGCTCTTCGTTCGGCGGGTGCATCATGGGGTGGCACTTCGGTTTGTTGGGGTTGAGGGGGTGGCGGGGCATATTCCTCGTCCTGAGGCCCTAATTCAAGCTCGTGCTCACCCCCTTCCGCTTGCTCCTCCTCCTGTGTTTTTTCTTCAGTGAACCCCAGATCATCCATTTCCTGTGTTATGAGTCCTACTTGTGTCAGATATTTCCTTTGTTCCTCCAGGCTCTGCGGAGGACCTCCCAGTTGCAGTGGTATGTGCAGGCTTGCCATAAGGGCCTTGCGCGCAGTTGTTAGCTTTTTCTGCAACTGATCATTGGTCTCTCCTGTTTCTGAGTGGGTGGTGTGGAGTAGCGTGTTGATGAAAGTGTGCTGCTGAGCCATCATAGCAAGTTGAGCTGCCTCTGCTTGGTTTTCCGCCATCACTTTGTCACCCTCAGCCTTGGCCAGCCGGCGCGCTAGGTCTCGCACTCTCTGCTCGTTGTGAATTGCCCACTCCTTTGCCCGCTTCTCCATGTCCTCCAGGCTCTCTCCCTGTCGGAGGGTCATTGCCCTGAGCTGCTGTTGTTGGGCTTCGAGCTCCTGGTGCAAACGGGACTGCTCTCGTTGTTGTTCTGCAATCTGCTCGTTGAGTTGGTCCCGCGTCGCCTGTAACCGGTGCACCTGTTCTGCCCGCAATTGATCCAGCTCTGCAACGTCTTCTCTGATTTTTTCGAGTTGGCTCTGTGCTTCCAAGTTAGTTGCAGATAGCTGGTCATTTCTGCGCTGAAGGTGGGCATTTGTCTCCCTTTCCCTGGTGAGACGCTCCATCAGAATTTTCCTTCGTCCTTCCCAAGTAGCATCGCGCTCCTTCAGGGCTTTCAGCTCCTCCACCTCCTTGGTGCTGGCTTCCTCCTTAAGCGCATCAATTTCTTTTTGATATTCTGTTATTTGTCTTACTCTGTCTAGTTGGAGGGCCGCTTGCGATTCGCGCTCCGCTGCCAGCTCTTCCACCGCCACCCGCCTTTCCTGCCTGGCTGTTTGCAACTGGGCGAGCAGCTCCTTTACATAGTCATCATAGTGGCCTGCTGGGGGTGGAGAGTGGGGCCTGATCGTAGTAGTGGCGGTCTCCTCCACCTTTTGTCTTTTCTCGTCTGGCTCCTGCTCTAGCTCGGTCGTAGCTGCCATTTTGGCCCCTGAGACTGGAGTGGCCTTGGCTGCGTCCCTTGCCAATTCTCGTTCCACTAAGAATTGTAGCCAGGTAACTATATTGTTTTCATCTACCTTTGCGGTGTGCACCAGGGTGGCCGTGTCAGGGGGCGTCACCTTAAGGGGAGTGGCTTGTGCGGCTGGTGTGGGGGAAGGGGAGGCGGGTCTGATCGGTTCTTTTCCCTTCCCTTCTGTAGGAGGCGGCGGCACGGGTTTCGGTGCACCAGTGCTGGGGCCGGGCGCTTCAGATTCGGATTGGTATGCCCTGCCCGCTCCCTCTATTTCTTTCCTATGCTGTTCCTCGATGGAGCGACGCGTTGCCAGCTCCAATTCTTCTTCTTCTCTCCTCCTCAGCTCTTCCTCAGCTCTTTTTCTTCTTTCCTCTTCTTCTCTCACCGACTCTCTTCGGGCCCATTCGAGCTCCTCCTGCTCTTTCCTCCTTCGTTCCTCCTCTCTCTTTCCATGCAGGGCTTTGGTTCGTTGCTCCGCTTCCCTTTCTGGTGCCGCCTGGCGCTCTTCCTCCTTGTCGGTGTCCGTCTCTGTTTCATCCGACTGTTCGTCCGGCCGGGGCTGGGACTGCGACGGCGATTCGCCTCCTTTTTCGCCGCCTCCCTGTTTGTCCTCTTCAGCACGTCCCTGCCCTATTGCCTCGTGGAGGATTGCAGTGAGGACACCTCCAAACCCTACGGTGGAGGCCTTGGAGGACGAGGCCTTGCGGGTCGATCGAGGCGAGAGGGATTCTCCTGCCCCGGCCCTTCCTGCCGTTGCCAGGGCCTTTGCTGAGGCCTCGATCGTCCTTCTCACGAAGCCATTGAGGTTTACCTCATCCAGTGCCTGAGCCGCGATGCTTTCGAGTAAAGGTACATTTATCCTGGACATGATGCTATTGTACCGTTGACTCGAAAATAGGGCATACATCTTTTTTGCCTGCAGCTGGATCTTTGGATCAGGGATGTCTGCCAAGTTGACTCCGTCGTTGGTGTGGACTTTCACATTGTCCATTCCCAACATGGCGTAGACGTCCCTTTTCGGCTTCTTCTCCACCTTGTTTGGAAGTTCCAGAGCTCGTTCTACCAGTTCCGGGGTTAGCTCAACCTGCACCTGGTTGGTGGCTCCTGCGTCCCGTACTGTGATGGTGCCTCTGTTTTTGTTGAAGGTGCGTAGGAACTCTGCGCACAGGGCATAGTCTATTCTCCGGCCTACTGCTTCCAGGTACTGTTGCAAGTGGCATTGCTCCATGATTCGTCGCACTGCTGGCTCCTCAATAACTACATCCTCCAAATTGAATATATGGCGGAACTTCAGCTGATTGAATGCTCTGGTTTCCACCGTGAGGCCGTACCGCGCCTGTTCCTCCTCCGAAAAAGGGAGTTTGCTCACCTTGTCTTGGCCTGCCATGGTCACTACCTGTACATCCAGTCAAATCGCTCCTTAGTATTTTGGCAACCAATTTGTGGGACAACCATAACAGATTTCATCATTTATAATAAAAAATTATTATTATTTTTTCAACTTCTATCACCTGTTCCTGCATGGCATTTTAATTTGGAGCTTTTTCATGCGTGGTTCACTTTTTTAACTTTCATGCTTGGTTTGCTTTTTAGATTTACTGCCCCACTATTTATACTGATTTACTGCCCCACTATTTCCTGCCCTTTCCCTGGAGGAAAAGAAAAATCCGTCCCAGGATTGGGGTGTGGGCTGCAGGTGGTCAGGTTGTTTTAAGGAGGAGCCAATCGTAGAAGTTGGGGTTATATTCGAGGTGTGCAGTGTGGTCCAGGTCACAGGGTCGGATGCCTACGTGGGTGATGTATGTGAGGACATCGGTAAGGAAATCTCCGGAGTTGGTCCGACTTGCGATATGGAGCTCTTCCTCGATCAGGATACGATCGAGATAGGGGTGTCCTAAGATATGATCGTCCATGGTTCGACCTCGAAGAGTGGTTAACACTCGACACGAGGTGGGCGCGACATATGTGGGATCATACTCGGCCGTCTTGATGGCTCGGCGTTGGTCATTGTGCGGCATCCTTCTGTTGCCCACTTTAATCGAAGAGTGTACCATTGCTTCAAGAAGGGAGATTCGGTGTCCGCGAGGTGGGACAACCTTGCTGTTTCTTGGTTGGTGAGGCTGGACACCGTGCGCGGGTCAAACGATGGGATGAGGCGTTGCCTAATGGCTTGCTCTTTGGAGACCTCGCGAGCGAGTAGCTCAGCGGCAGAGCATGAAGCTTGTGCGAAGGCGAATTCGAAAGTCTCCCAAGAGCAAGGCATAGTGCGTACTTCCGTTGCAAGGGGTTCTGCTAACAATCCCAAGTCTAGGCGGTCATAGCTAAGGGCCAGTGCCACAAAAGTGGCGTCGAGTTGTTTGATGCAGTCCACAACGTCAATCCCTGTGTCCTCGGCGAGGTCCGCGGCCAGCGTTAGGAATGACTTCCGTTCATAGGAAGGCTTAAGGCCGTCGGGTGGTTGAGGTTTGTTGGGGCTAGAAGTTCGGTCGGCACAGGGCTGCCGGTGGGGGCCTGTTTGAGTCAGCGGCTCGGCCAACGGTTGAAGGGACGGGTCGAGATTGGTCTGAGGGACCGTGCTCGGGCGGTCGGCAGGGCTGCTGGGTTGCAGGCCAGGGTGGTTGGGTGAGACCGCCGGCAGTAGTGGCCGGTGCTTGGGCCGTTGGGTGTGTATGACGCCTGTGGAATGCCTATCAAGGGAGTCGGATGACTGGGATGGATTGCGCGGTTCGTGGTCTTGAAGTGTCCGAGGACTGGACGTTGCGATTGACGTAGGAGCAGGACCTGTGTGGGGACCTTGGGGATCCATAGCAAGGCATTCCCTTCATAGTAGCCTTGTGCATGCAGCAGGGTTTTAGGGACCCATATTTTCTTGACCACGCGGCGCTTGTGATGATGGCATCTTGGTCTTCTAGGTTTAGGTTTGTATGTGTTTCGTGGATCCGCACGTCTAGTTGTAGACTGATCCCGCGGCTTTTTCGGCACCCAGTGCAAGCGAGTCTGTTGGGGTTTTGCCTTAGGTCTGGCGGGTTGCGGTGCATGGGGATCTGGGGGTAGTAGATATGTACGGCCTTCTTTCTTGGTCCTTTGTGCAACTATTTCTAATGGTGGTTCGTTGAGCATGGTTGGGGTTACGAGGCGCTGGTTGGAGGTCGTGGTAATTGTCACATTTCCGATTGTTAGGTGGATGCGTTGTAACGCATAATCAACATTGCAGCGGGTCTGCTTTTTAAAAGTTCGCCCGAGCAGTGACTCTGCGCCTGCCTCCCTGGCATCGGGTAGGACATAGAACAACATGGGGATAGTTTCAGTCTCGATAGAAACTGCAACCCTGCACGTGCCAAGGAGAGGGTAGGATTGGGCCCCATATGGGTTCAATCTGGCTGCTGTGGGGTGAAGTGTTGGAGCGCCCAGTTGGGTCCAATGCTCGTGTGCTAAGATGTTAAAATCCGCCCCCTCGTCGATCAGGGCGTTGATGGAGCACGTTTGCTTGGCCGTGATCGTGATGCGGAGGTAGGCGGGTTCGACAAGCTCGTCCTCATCTTCTTCGATTTCTGTAAGTGTGGCTACTCGTATTTTAACAAGCGGTTCCACCATTGATTGTTCATGCAGTGGGTGCGTGGGCGGATAATACTTTTTGATTCGACTGCCGTTAAAGAAGCCGATGCCCTCTCCATCCAGGGTTTCCAGCTCGACATTACCAGTACGACTGATTGCGCGGACCTTAAAGGGCCCAAGACCTCTGAATTTCATCTTCTGTTTGTGTCCTTTAACTGAATAGAGGAGTACTAGGCCGCCCTGCTCAAACTCTCGTTGCTTGACGTGCCTGTCAAATCAGGTTTTGCGTCTAGCTTTCTCACAAATAAGCGCATGGGTGGCTAGCAGACGTACCTCTGACAGGCGTTCTAGCTCGACTAAGCGTTGTGTCCATGCCTCCCTCCCCTCCCATCGTTCTTGTAGTGCTATCCGCAGGCTGGGGACAAAGAATTCTAGGGGGAGAATAGCTTCGGTCCCATAGGTTAGCCTGAAAGGCGTTTGCCCGACGGCCGTCTTATAAGCTGTTCGGTAGGCCCACAGGGCCGCCATCAACTTGTTATCCCAGTCACTTCGTGAGGTTGAGACAACTTTGGTCAGGACGGTGATGAGAATTTTGTTGGTTGACTCAGCCTGGCCGTTAGCCTGAGGGTAGTATGGTGAGGATTTGCGATGGATGATGAGGAATGTGGATAGGAGATGGGCTATCACTTCATTGATGAAGTGCGTTCCCTGGTCGCTGACCAATTCGATGGGGCACCCAAAACGTGAGATCACTTGTTCCCATAAAAACTTGGCAGTTGTCCTAGCGTCGTTTTTCCGCGTGGCTCTCGCCTCCGCCCATTTGGTGAGGTAGTCGGTGGCTACCACTATATATCTAGCCTGTGAATATTGTGCCGTAGGGCTGATGGGTCCTATGAAGTCAATAACCCACTTTTCGAAAGGTTGGCGAGCGATGACCGGGGTTAACTCCATCTGATCTTTACGGATTGGGACCCTCGTTCGTTGGCACGCATCGCAGTGTTTGACAAATTGTGAGGCATCCCGGAAGAGCGTGGGCCACCATAGCTGGGACTGCAACACCTTCCGAGCTGTCGTATCCCCGCTAAAGTGTCCTCCTGCAATGCCGCTGTGTGCCTCTGAGAGCACATCGTGCATCTCATGCTCACATACGCATCTACGTAGCAGACCGTCTTGCCCCAGCCTATAGAGCTGGCCTGCAATTAACTGATAAGGCTGGATCTTCAGGATTAATCGCCTGAGTCGTGCCCGTTCCATTGGTCATTCAGGCAGCCCATGCTCGAGTACTTGGACTATGTCGTCCGCCCAATATGGTGTCAGGTCGGCCCTGAATAGGTCTTTTTCGCTGGACATGCGGAATAAGTGGCTGTCTGGTAAATCGTCCACTATGCCTTGTCCAACAGCTTCTCCTGTGGGTATTCGGGACAGATGGTCAGCCATATAGTGTTGTTTTCCCTTCCGTACTACCACTGAGAAGTCGAACTCTAGGAGCAGGAGAAGCCATCGTGCTATACGCCCGGTAGCGCAAGGTTTGTTGACTAGGTAGAGCAGGGCTTGATGGTCGACAAAGAAGGTGAAGGGGGTGGCAAGCAGGTAATGCCGGAACTTCTTCACGGCGAACACCATAGCTAGTCCTTCTCTTTCCGTTGTTGAATAGTTCATCTCTGTTTCAGTAAGCTGCCTACTTGCAAAACTTACTGGGTAATCTAAGTTATGCTCACCTGGTTGGCACAGCACCGCCCCCACGGCGAACTTAGAAGCGTCGATGTGTACGTGGAATGGCATGGTCCAATCTGGGGGTCGTAGGATAGGTGCTGTCGTTAGGGCTTTTTTCAGTTCCTCGTAGGCTTGCTGGCAGGCCTCGGTCCACTCGAAGGCAACTAGCAGTTTGTACAATGGCCTAGCGATGAGCGCATAGTTTAGTACAAACCGCCTGTAGTATCCTGTGTGACCTAAGAAGCATTGAACCCCCCTATAATTGCTTGGGGGTGGGAGGTCCACGATAACCTTGACCTTTGAGAAGTCCGTGGCAATGCCGTTCTTGGACACCACGTGTCCCAGGATGCAACCGTGCTTTACCCAAAATTGACATTTCAGGGGGTTGAGGGAGAGACGGTATAAACGGCACCGTTCAAAGATCGCGCGGAGTTTTTCGAGATGCTGGTTCCAAGCTGAATGGACACACAGGTCATCGACGAAGACCTCCAACTCCTTGCGAAGCATATCCTTGAATATGGTGCACATGAGGCACTGAAAGGTGGCGGGGGCATTGGTTAGCCCGAATGGCATGACTACATAGGCGAAGACGCCCCACTCAGTGGCGAAGGCGGTCTTGTGCCTATCTGCAGGGTGCACTTGCACCTGATTGTATCCCGAGAAGCCATCCAGGAAACTGTAGGCTTCCTCACCTGCCACCCTCTCCAGCATGTGCTCAGTGTATGGTAAGGGGTAGTTGTCTCTCTTTGTTGCTGCGTTTACTTTCTTATAATTGACGCACACTCGAATCTTGCCGTTTTTCTTCATCACAATGACTATGGGTGATACCCAGTCCGTGTGCTCAATTTCGTAAATGAACCCAGCTCGCATTAACTTGTCAATTTCCTCCTTGACAGCATGGGCGTGCTTGGGATTCATGGGATATGGTCGCTGCTTGACCGGCATTGCATCCGTCGTCATGGGTATGTTGTGAGTCACAACACTCGGGTCCACCCCTCGTAGCTCGTCTAGGGACCAAGCAAACACATCCCGATACTCCTGCAAAAGAGTGATGAGGCTGGATTCCTCCTCCGTGGTCATGTCCTCGGCAATGAACACCGGTCGGGGTGTTTTCCGTTCCAGGGCAAGGTTTATCTGCTTGACCTTGGCTGGCCCTTCGATGGGTTCGCGGATTTGCCCTTGGCGTTTGGCGCTTAGCAGAATCACCACCCTATCCCCTTTTTTGAATTTCGAAAAGCGCTTAGGGAGGTCCCGCGGCTTTCGTTGTTCTTCCGATCGCACGCCGTTGGAACACTCTGTTTTATTATGTCGGAGTCGTCCGCGCCTCAGGTGGATGGGCAGATCTCCCCTGGTGCGTCTGGCCGTGGGTGGCCTGGGGATTTCCGGGTCATCCTCCGAAGTAACTTCAGATTCAGAGTCGAATTCCTCATTTTCACTAGGGGAGGTGGTCTCTCCTGGCGGCCTCAGTTTGGAGGGCGACTCGATTCTAAGCAGGGCTGCCGCTCTTGGTTGGGTCAGGCCGGCCTGCTTAAAATCCACAGCCCCCATTTGTTCCAACCACGCACGATCGCATTTCGCACACATGACCCCTTGGTCCATCCAAATGGCCGGCCTCGACTGTGGTTTTGCATCCGCTCGGATTTGTTCAATCTCTCGCCCTTCGGTATCATATTCTACCGTGTCCATCTCACCCTCACTTTCTTCATCGAAGGGTTGGCAATCTTCGTATTCGTCGCTGGAATCCGGCTCGCTGGACTGCGCGTCGATCTCCAGGGCCTGTTTTGCCTCATTTTGTTGGTCGGAGACCAATGCCCAGTTGTATCTAAGATTTAGTTCGTGCACTCTGGTCCACTTCCATTCGGGTTGTTCCAAGAGGTCTTGGAGCGGCTTGAGATTGGCGGCTGCGTTGAGCTCCAGTCGGTTTGTTAGGTGTCCCAGTATTCCTACCATAAAGCGTCGTGCAATGCGACGCGACGACCCTGACATGACACGATGTGGCACAATGTGACATGACCTCGACACGACACGACGCGACATGACACGACACAAAATGTCCCACATTGCGATGCCCTCTCAAGTGAGTTTTTTGCTAAAAATTGGAAGAGAACCTGATGTGCCAAAAAAGTTGAGAGGGAGCCGTGATGTGATAGGAACATGTGCAATACCATTCAAAAATGTCTTGGAAAGAGCTGAGGCTGTGCGAGGACACTTTCTTTGAAGAGGAAGATGAGCTATGTCACTGGATCAAAATCACATACAAGAAGAAAGAGCTACGGCTCAAAATGATCGAGCAGACAAGGAAGACCAACAATATGCTAAGGAAGACCCAATAAGGAGCAGATGTGCTGGATGATCTCGAAGAGAAGGCTGAAGAGCTGGATGAAGACTTGGAAGAGGTTGACTACTAGTTGATCATGGTGCGAGAGAGAGCCAGAGATAGTAGCAAGTGAAGATGGCTCGAGACCTCGACATAGAGCTATAAGAGAAAATCATGCTGAGGTGGGAGTGGGAGACTGCCTTTGGATCTGAAGAAGCCAAAGAGAGGGCCGGACCATGCTTGAAGCAGATGCTGACTGAAAGAGTCCAAGAGCTGAAGAATGGAGTGAAGCCAACCAAAGAAGAACTAAAGAGCCAAGAGAAGCAGAAATAGGTGAAAGAAGAAGAATTATGGTCAGACAAAGATGAAGATGAAGACAAGGGGGAGGATGAGCTCGACATTGATCTTGGAACACCTCGCCCCCAAGAAGAAGCCAACAGTTACTACCCCGACTACTACTCGGAAGACTACTATCCTAAAGGCTACCCTGAAGATCAATACTTTGACCACAAATACCCTCATGAAGGAGATGGATACTACTACCCTGAAGATGTTCCCATCGACTACCACCCGGAAGGAGAATACCTCTACAATGACTACCCCTATCCCGAAGAATGCCAAATCAAAGAAGTTCCAGAAAAGGAAAAAATGATGGAGTTTTATGTGAAGGATAAGGATGGAAAATGAATGAGTTCAAAGGTAGAAAAAATTATGATGAAGTTAGGATACTGAAGAGAAGAGGAAGCAAGGTGGACATGTTAGAGGGATGAACCACTGCACCCACAAGTTGCAGCCTAGTTGGTTGAAAAACTAGTGTTAGAAAAAGAGAAGGGGGAGGATGAGCTTGATTTTAATCTTGGAACAACTCTACCCATTGAGATTGAGGATGAGACTAGGTTGACACCCTCTTGTGAGGCACATGATACCTCTGATGAAGAAGAATATGAGGAAGTAGATAAAGAGATAGAGTTAGAAGATGAGAATGGAAGGGCGAAAGCACCTGGGGTAGGGCATTTGCTACATGGAACCAACACCTCTACTTTAGATGATGATATAGGTGAAGAAAAAAAAAAGAGAGAGGAGTTAGAAGAGAAGAAAGAAGAAGAGGGGGAGGATGAGCTCAGCCCAGATCTTGGAACACCTCGACCCCGACAACTCCAACAACAAGAATCAACTAGAACCTCACAATTCAATGATGATAGGCTAGAAAAAGAGTTGAAGGAGAGAATCATGAAATTATGGGATGAGATAGAAGAAGATGATAGGAAAGAAGAAGAAAGAGAGTTGTTAGATGGAGCCATAGAGAAGATCAAGGAAAATATGAGACAAGAAAATAGAAGAAAAGAGATAGAAGACCAAGTAGAGTTAGCTAGGAAGAAGCTAGAAAAAGAAGAGAAGCTAGACCATGATAGGAGAAAACAAGTAGAAGAAATTTAGGAAAAATATTGAGCAAGCAAGAAAAGACAAAGAGAGAAAAGTGAAAGAACAAGTATGGAGAGCTAGGAAGCCAAAGGAAGAAGTTAGGCTAGAGCAAGAAGAGCAAGAAAAGATAGATCAAGGCAGGAAGGCCAAAGAAGAAAAGATAGAAGACAAGAAGGAAGAAAAATAGCAAAAGATAGAGAAGAAAGAGAAAGAGAATGAGACAAAGAAGAAGGCGGAACCAAATGCCAAGAAACAGAGGCAGGTCAATAGAGCTAAGATGAGAGATGAGAATGAAGATACCTCCAAACCCCCAAACTCAACTCGTGGCTAAGGATGAAGCAAACCCAGCTTTTGATCCAAGGCCACATCCCATCCCAGCCAAATCGGATCAAAGTAAGAACCAAGTGCACTTGAAGGAGTTAGAGGACAAAGCCTCAAAGAAGGGAGAGCATGAGGGAGTGCTCACAATATGGTCCAATCAAGGTAACTTAGTGCCATGGAAGGGAACCTTGCTAGTTGAGTCTTGGAGAACTCTCCAACTTAAGATGAATGTCTTTGGACTATGGAACCTGTTGGGACCATACTCAATGCTAACAAAGATTGAGATCTCGGCATTCAGGCTGCAACAAGCAGTGTAAGGAGTTGTCATTCCAATCTTATGGATCTGTGACACACCAAGCACCACATAGATGGGTCACCCCAAGAGCTTCAAGGATACCTCTACTTCTGCAACCCAAGATCCGGTCTAAGTGTGATGGCTTAGTCCATTCCCCACCAAGAACCTCGACTCCAAATGAGGCTAAGGAGAGCCAAAGAGGTGCCACGCACCAAGACCACACCTTCTGTGCGAGAAGGCAAGTTGAACCAACTAGCTTGTCTAAGTAAAAAGCAAGCAAGAAAGATCCGAAAAGAGGCCAAAGAGAACATCCCAAGTATTTGACTTAGTGATGAGGGCGAAGCGTCTTGGCAAACGAACCAAGAGACCCAAGTTCCCAAGGCCCAAGGCGATGACACAAAGAAAGGGAGGCCCGGTGCAAGGAGCAACTCAATGGATGGCCTCCCTTATTAAGGCATGGCACAACATGGCAACAACCTCGCCACCACGCCTTGACCCCAACAGTGCGACAACTTGGGATTGCCCCTACAAAGCTTGGTATGCAAAGCCATAAGCACCAAGTCACCTCAAGTTAGGACCATGAAGCCTCCACTCCTCAAATGTAATTGAGTCGAGGGTGGACCGGAATGCAAAAAACAATAAAAGAACCAAGTCTAGATGGGTAGACGCTAGCAAGCTTGATAGCATAAGATGTGTTAAGACCCCCAAGCCGTAGTGCGGTAGACACTGACTAGCTTGATAGAGAAGGCTATGTTAAGACCCCACTAAGAGGAGTTTGTCTCCTAGACCCCGGTAGACAACACTAACTAGCTGAAAAGGCTACGTTAAGACCCCACTAAGGGGAGTTTGTCTCCTAGACCCCGGTAGACAACACTAACCAGCTTGATAGTATAAGCTGTGTTAAGACCTTGGAGGAACGAGTCAAGAAACCACCCTTAATTGCTGAGAACATCAATTCATTAAGTAGGGGTGAGTGTAAGGGTATGGGATTTGTAGCTATACCATGGCGTAGGAGCCAGAAACACCTATATAGGGAGTAGTTGTGATTTTGAGCTCAGCTTGGTTTCCACTCTACATGTGATTTTGAGCTCAACTTGGTTTCCACTCTACGTGTGATTTCCTATACTTAGTTGTGAATCCTCATATGTGCGGCATCACGAGGGTGTAGTCCTGAGATGTGCCTCAATGTTGTATCTTTCGATATCATGAATACAAAGATTTCTTATTGATATATCTTGTGTGCCATTTTGCTGTGCCCTTTTGTGCCTCATGACAGGTTTTACCATGAAGTCCCATGAAGGTTTGTAGTAACATCCCTCCCCCCCCTCTGGGGAGTGGGGATATATCCTCTCCCCCTTAGTGGAATTAAGATGTCCTCATCTCAAAAGAACTTACGGGTTGCCATTCTCTATGGTCTCTGATTGCATCATAGGACCTGTGTTAGGACTCACTACGCTTTTGCTGCACAACTCTTATCACACACATGTACTCAAACTTCAAGGTGATACAATGAGCTCAGAGACAAATTTATTTCAATATTTTGTGGTAGAACGGCTAGTGGAAGGTAATGTTTATGACAAGTATAAGGCTGATTTCATCTCATAGAGATCCTTCTTGAATTGCTATTCATCTTCAAAGGTTATAATGGACTCTAAGCTTTTATCATTATTCGATTCTAAACGATCATCATTATTTGATTCTAAAGGGAAGACAAATGTTGGAGCTTGTATTGCTTTGTTTCGCTATTGGTTTCTCATCTTCATCATCTAACTTTGGGCAATTGGCTTGGATATGCCTTAGCTCATTTGCAATGGCAATGTTGGTGATTGGGAAACCTCTTTTGGATGGGCCCTATCTCACTATACTTGTGACACTTCTTTCCTCTATCCTGTACGTCATCACAGTCTTCTTTGGTGTCCACAATGTGGTAGCTATCTTCAAGAAATTGATCTCCATTTGGCTCAATTAAATATTTGACTCGTATGAGAGAATATTGCAAGCTAGCTAACCTTAGGGACTCTAAATGAGCATCCAAGGGTTAATTTAGTCCATGGTAGAATTTTGCAACTAGTTGGATAGTATCCATAGGTGGCGTGTATTTTTAAGTGTTATGAATGGAGAATAATATGCTTCTAAGCTCAATCCCGGCTCATATAAGGTAAAGAACTCGTTCATCATGATAGAACGATAGGAAGGGAAGCAAGTATCTTTTTCTTACATCTTTCTCCAACTTATAAGGATTTTAGTGGTAGTGTTGTCTCAACACCATTACTTCTACCCCACAAGTGTGCTTCGCCTCTAGTAGTAGTAGCTTTGCAATCATAGCCTTTTTAGTTGCACTTGTTTCTATTGTATTAAAATAATCTTAAAGGGTCTCAATCTAGACTTCAACATCAGTCTCCTTCCCTGTGAATTTGGGTGGCTTGATATGCTTCAATAGAAATTTCTTTTCTTGGAGCTCACTGTTCATGGTTGTAGAGAGTGCCTAGCGATCAAGATCACATCATTTCGAATATTTCTTTGGGGTGTCTTTAGCTCTTTCATTCTTGAATCCATAAATCAAATCATTAGGCAAGCACATTTAAAGTTATTTACTTGTCCACTAATAATATTTTTCTCTAATAGCATGTCTAATGTGCCTCTGTCCAATGTCCCCTTATGGCATGATTTGGTACTCCATCAAGAGATTGTTCTAGATGACACCATCCTGAACTCCCTTGGAATGTCACGGACTATGCTTTCTAAGATCGCTTGAGTATACCTTGTATAGGGGAAGGTCTACTCGATTCCCATGAGGATTGACATGAATTTAAGGTTCCTAAAACAATACTATTATGGTCACCTAATAGTTTGCCTAGCATCAGTCATAGGTGATTGCTTGTGCTATTTATCCCAAATTGAAGTGAACATATGTCACACTTGGTTCAAAGAGAATGAGAAACAAGTGTGAGCTGATGTATCGAGCCCTCTTCCCATAAGGCAAAGTCTCATCCCAGCCCCCTAAAATGATACAAGGTCAGATTCTATAATATTTCATGGGATAATAATCGTCCAATTTTTTCTTAAAACATCACGAGTCTAGAGCTTTGGAAGGAAAACTCTTGGTTTATCAAGATCACCCAACCATAGGATGGCTCCATCGGAGTTTTCTCTCTTGCTTTCCTTTTGTGATAGAGCGTCTTAATTATCTAATTACCTAACATAATTAATTAAATATATAAATTTAGTTTCTTTAATTAACCAATTAACATGAGGCTCATTCTCATAATTTATTCACAAATACAAAGACAAGATCAAACAATCTTTAGAAGATAGTAAGAATAATGTATTTATCCACATCTTCTCCAAGGGGATAATGCTAATCCAACATTCTGTTCCTTACACTAGGACATGTATCCAAACACCTAGATATTTAGGTTCAAATACCATTGACATAATCCATAATCCACTCTTGATCTAGAATAGGGTCTTCTAACATCCAATGATGTTAGGCCATGAAGATTTTTCTGACTCCATCTTAGGCCTAGCATGGGGTGTCTAGGGTCTCCTTGACCTACATGCTTTTATAAGAGCGAGCCAACATTCCATGGTGACCTTTCCACACCAACATTTTTGATTTAGGAAAATAAAATCATAAGTTTCTCTCTAAAAGAGGACATAGCATCTTCTTACTTACATCAGATCCCCTATCATAATACAATGCATAGTCATCCAATGATTATCCTCTTCCTTATTTCATCCTAGGATTTCCAAGTCCTCTGTAGTTATATCATATGTTTTCGGATATCAATTAATGGTTTTAGAGCCTAAGTTCTTATTTCTAGTCCCTTTCATGCATTTCTAACAACAATTTAAGACATAGTTTCATAACCCTTGCCAAGAAATCCAACCATACTTCACAATGTACATTATTTCATATAACACTTCCTCATCAACGAAAAAAATTAGGCATGTCTAATTTCATGGTCTTCCTATATAAAAAATACGTTCCACTAGGAATTTATAAATGCCTTGAGTATTCTCAGGTCAATTGTACACTTTTAAGAATACCCTAGTTATGGGATCATCTACAACTTTTGTAACATGACAAATTTTGTACTAGCTATACTCACATTAAACCATAAAAATTGCTCTCACATAGGGTAATTCCAAGAATAATTTTCTTCTTTTCCCAATATTGTCAAAGGCCATGGACAACTTCTTTATGCCTAATGGATAATTATTCTATTATCCCTATGCTAAGACACATTGAATTGGGATTCAAGAAGTTTGACCTAATGTGTACTAATTTAAGGGAGTCTTGGGAAGAATTTCTAGATGGTCATGACCTCAATTCAAGGAGAGTGAACCCATTCCTAATCATCCCAAAAGAAATACTGTTAATCGTTAGACGAACAAGGTGGAAAATCTGGAAAAGCTAAAGTAGAAGACAAAGGCCAAGGCAAAGTGAAACGGAAGACGAAGGCACGCCAAGAAAAATCTAGAAACATAAGAAGCGCAGAAAAGTCCTAAATAAGGGAAAAAGGTGCACAAGGAAAAGCACAAGTCAATACTTTTGTAAAAGATCACAATCGCATCATGATTTAATTTAAGGAGCGTCGGGCTCTCACCCGTGCAATTTGTAAATGTAGATGGGTGGTGGAAAGGAAGCTAGGAAGATAGGAGGACAATGGGAAAAAGGGCCTAGGCCACGGCGGCCATGTAAAAAAGGGGATAAGGGGATGAGCACCCAAAAGGGATTTAGGGTTTTGTATATAAAGTTAAAAAGTGAATGAGAAGCTCATTCTTGTGTGTGGCCAAAAGTGGCTCTCTTCTTCTTCTTCTTCTTCTTATTCTTGCTTGCTTGAGCTTGTGCTTGAGAGAGGGAGTGTGAGAGTGTGAGGGAGTGAGTGTGTGAGGGTGAGGGACTGGGGAGGAGAAGTTCTCCATCTTCTCCTCTCTTCTTCTCTTCTCTTCTCTTCTCTTGTCTTGCTCGCGACAATGAAGCTTGGAGCGTGGAGCTTGAGGATGGAGCTTGCTTGATGCTTGCACTTGGATCTGGAGCTATTGGAGTGCGCAGGAGAGGAGGTAACTCGATCGGCATGGAGGGAAGCTCACTACACCCGTAGATATGGATGGCATGTCGGCTATGTGAGAGGTAGCCATTAGTGCTCCGCTTGGAATGCTTGAAACAATAAGCGGTCCGTGGGTCTTGGCGGTTGAGCATGAGCTCCCACATTTTGGTTTCGTTACCGGGACAACGGATTCAAGCCTTGAGCGCTTGCGCACTTCGAATCGAGCATTGAAGTAAGGGTCTTTCCCGAACCGGTGCTTGAGGTAGATAGGTAGGAAGCGAGGGAGTTTGAAGAGGTATTTGATCTCCTTAGCAAGTAGGTTTTTATTGTTTTGGACTTGGGGAAGTATGATGGAGTCGTGTAGATATTTTCCTTATGATTTTTTCTTGTATTTAGAAAGGATAGGAGCAAAACATTAGAGTAAATAGTAGGGTTTTTTGTTGCTGTATAACAGGTTGAAATAGGGAAAAGAAGGGAAAAAAATGAAAATTTAGGTTAAATGTTAGTAAGGGAAGCAAGACTAAGGTGAGTAGAGGCCTGGGCAGGGTGATAAGGGGTCATGAGTGGCAAGAAAGGCCACATTGTGCATTGCAAGGTTTCAGGAGAGTAGGAGAGAGGGAGAAAGCTTTGTCGCGTGGATCTGCTTCGATTTGGCCATCTAGGAGTTATTTGCCCAGCCCAAGTAATTCCACACCTTCCCCTACATGATTAGGTTGGATATGGAGGTGTCAGCAGGTAGGAAGCCCTTGATCGCTCGGCGCGACGAATTCTTTGAAGTCTGGAAAAAATCGCGTCGCGCTCGGCCCGTCCAAGTGATGGTGATTCTGGGCCGATCCCAGAATCGGCCCTTGGACCGCTCGGCCATTCGGCCCTCTACACTTAGATTTCACTCGGCCCGTCTGAGTGAAGCATTCGGATCAACTTTGAAATTCGGCCCTTGGTCCTGCCGACTCAGCCCAATCCCACTCGGACAAGTTGACATTCGGTCGACCGAATTCACCACTCGGCCCTCGGCCCACTTGACTCAACCCACCTGACTCGGCCCTCGGCCCTTGCAATTCGGACCTATTGGGCCAAATTTGGATTTTTTCAAATTTTAACTTGTAGACCCTGAAATTGACCGAGAGACCATATAGAGCCGAAACCATATCATAGATCGATCACTGGGCTGAAACTTAGAGCAAGTAGTTAAAAATTTGGCTATAAATGGTCCTCCAAATTGCGCATGGTGTTTACCATAACGGTACTGTGGGCCGGGGGGGATTGCCTTCCCCCCCGGACCCCCGCAAAGGGGCTCTGCCCCCTCCGCACCTCCCCCAAGTAGGTTGGAGAGAAAATGTGCACCGTGACAAGTCCTTCAAATTAGATCATAGTGTAGTAATGGCTCTGCACAAGCATGGATTCTCACTTGCAAAGGAGCAATCAAAAGCCTATACCCGAGCAAAAACAAATAGAGACCCTAGAACCTCAATGGGCCAATCTAGCCTACAAGGGAAAAAAGGCCATACCGCAAAAACACGTATGTATTGCATGTAGATTGCATCTAGTCAAAGCGAAAAGCAACAACATCAAGCTACAATTGCGAGGGTGACTAGATATGACAGTCCTGATGATAGATGCACCTTGAATAGCACTGCACAGATGATCCAAGACATCAGTGGAGAATCCACATCTGGTCATGCAGTTGGGGACCCAAGGGCATTTGTCAAAAGGCTTAAATTTATAAGCCAAGACCTGGAAGATGAAGACATAGTACTGCTTTCTTATCTTAGGGTCAAACTCACTGTGGAAAGAGAGCACACTATCGATGCTCTGATTGATGAAGGAGTAGATTTTAATATCTTGACGTATGAAGCATGGACCCTACTAGGCCAACTAGAGCTCACACGACCTAATGCAACTCTTAGCCCTTATGGGGGACACCCACAAGTACTCATAGGGAAGTGCAAAATCCTTTCGACAATTGAAATTGCAAACTTGCCTATCTTATTTCATGTTCCTCCAAACAGTGCTAATTGCGGGAAGGAAACCCTCCTAGGAAGACCCTTCAAAAGAGCGACCAATGTGAGGCCGACTATGTAGCACAGAGGATACACCTGAGACTACCGGGTGTGAGGATAGTCACAATCTTTAGCAAGGGTGCCCTCATCGAACCTCAAGGGAAAGGCAAGGAAGTGCTGACATAACAGTCAAGCCTACTAACGAGAGCAAGGACTTGTTGGAAGAGTTGATACAAGCACAGGTCGAACAACGAGAACTAGTGAGTGAGGCCATGCCTAAAACAAGAAGGTCAACAGACAATGCCAAGGACGGGCTTTGGACTTACAAATATCGTAGAAGACCCCAAAAGAAGCCCAAGCCTTATAGACGAAGGCATCGATGGAGGGTCAGCACAACGCCGCGATGGATATCCAAAGCGTTGCTACGTGCTCAAGGGTATTATGCAGGTAACCGATGGATTTGGGTGCCAAAACCCGCTGCTAAACCTCCTTTGTTGACTAAAGGCCAGATCGTATCAAGAGCAAAGAAGCATAGGAGGAGATCTAAACGAAAACCCAAGTCTTGAGTCAAAAACATTGGAGTGATCGAGCCCCTCACGGTCGAAATCAAGAAACCAAATGGGACTAATCGGAGGGTAGATCCTCAGCCTAGCGTGCTTGACAAGCAGATATCAGATGTAATCGTTGAGGATACGCAAAAGCCACTAGTGTCCAAGGAGCCTTTGATTCCCCAAGAGGATAACATGCATCATAGGCACAACATTGCTCATGGCAAGGTTAATTGCTCAACGAAGCAAATGGTAAAATCATCTAACAGCCACGAGCAAATCTTCCAGCCAGTGTTAGAGCCACTTAAGAGTCTGAAGTCTCCTACACCCTCTTTCCCTAAACGGACACATGAAGCACAACAATAGTCATCAAGTGCAGCTGCTCAATCCCAATCTCTATCTCCATCTAAGCTTCCAAATGTCCAAGAGGTGGGACATGACACCATCCGTAGCTCTCGGCCCAAGGATATGCCTGTGTAACCTAATGTGACTAGATCAACTCATGCTCGTGACGATCTACATAGGTGAATGCTCAAAGGGCAACAAGAGACACGACCACTTCCGATCGCCCTAGGGACTTGACACCGCAATCCACCAACAGTAGCCAGCCCATCATTGGACTAGCCGATACTACTTCCAATCAGGGATCACAGCAGTCACAACCCTTCGCCGTGACAACGACCCTTATGAAACGTGTCCTTAGCAGTTCACCTGTGGAGGAGGTACTGCAACCAACATCCTTGACAACTCTAGAACTTCCAAAGCACCTAAAGCATAGGCTTGAGGAGAAACCTCTCAAAGATGTGGCCAAGGAGATGGGGCATCTGACCAATAAACCTAGCAAGGCTATCCAGTAGGTCACATCTATGTCCCATGAGGATAGACCAGAGAAGGGGAAAGCTGAGGCCCAACCAAGCACAAAACGGCTGACCTAGTTCATGGTCATGAGTCATTAAGTTATGCACCTTCATTGACCAAGAAAAAGAGGAGAAAACAACGAAAACAATAGCAGTTACATGTGGTTGTGGACCCCAAGAACATTAAGACCAAGAGCGTTGGAGAGCTAAGGAATAAAGCATCGAGTCCATCCACCAATGAACCCATTGATGTCTCTCCTAATAGCGGTGAAACCTCAGACACATTCGTGTGTCCTAAAAAATCAAAGCAACCATTACCATCAACGGTTGCTTGCAATACTCAATCCACAGACAACAGAACTCACATTGACCAATCAAGAGTGGATACAACACTGTCACAACAGGGTGACAAATCTATACCAATCACATCCGAGGAGAACCATGACACAATAGTAGCAAAACCTCAGGAAAAATGCACAAAAACCGAGAGGGCATTGAATAATATTTCTCATCTAGGCATGAGCCCCCAGCTATGCTAAAACCTAGGGAGACTCCTAGAACCTTGCATGAGATAGCAATCGAGCAAGCCCTTGTTGAACATAGAAGTGTCGCAGAATGCTTAATCGAGTTGGATGCTAAACTCAAAGTATTCTCACGTGTCTACGTCCTGGCAGACATGGGTGCATTCCCTAAGGAGTAGCTTGAAGAATAATTGCCATTTCCCCTATCCTGGGAAGAGCAAGAACATCTTGAAGAGCACTATGACAGGCTCCTGCATGAATGCATGCGACTCACCTATGACGAGGAAGCTGAGGAACTACGCTTGACTATAACATTCAATGATGTGCTCTACCAACCAAATCTCTTAGAGATAGAGCAAATAAAGCGACAATCAGAGGGTCGAAGTCAATTCGAAAAACATTGGTTTGAAAACCGTGTTGCAATGGCTGAACTAGGAGCCCAAATTATGATAGTCTCAGAGGAGCGATTGGCCAAATGGCGGCCTCAAAGAGACCCAACCTATGTGGCACCAACTTCCTTTCGAGTGGTGCTGACTGCCATTTGGGGTACGGACTTAGCTGGAACTAGCCAAGAGAACTCTCTGGCTGATAAGGTTCTCATTGAGGAGGAGTTACATGTTGCCAGTAGACTCGGACAAGGTGCCATGCTACTCGATGTTGCAAAATATCTATCATTATTGAGTAAGCTGCCACGAGTACTGATGCATGTGCCACACTCCAGTACAATCTGGAGTTCTACAATTGGTTTTTACCCTCATGAAGTAACATGGATTCGTAAATATGTACATAAATAAACAATGAATTTTGTGACCTGTATAGATAATATCAACACACACAGGCAATGATAGTCAAGCACAGGGAGAAGAGTTGGGTTTGACAGGCTGAGCTCCTCAAGTCCTCCTCTCACCACACATTTAGAAGTCGTATGACCATTCCCGCCTCCAGTGGAGGGCATGCAACTCTCATTACTGCCATAGGAAGCCTTGATCAACATCTCTGATGGCGTAGACGGGGCACTGTCCCTTCCTATACACCTTTCCCCTTTCCAGTATATCCTTCCAGGGATGAGCCCTGCCTCACTCCATGACAACCAGTCCACGCAACTTAGCATAAGCCAAGATTTTCTAATGGCGAACATCATCATGGGGGCCGTCCCTCTACAACAAACACTGCATGCCTCACCTCTCCCCTCCTCATCATATGCGCTTGATAACCCACTGTATAATCCCTTCCATGCGAATAGTTTTATCCTGCCTCAGGGCCTAATCCTTGGTTCACATTTTGCAGGTCCCCCTATGGTAGCAGTCATGGACCACATAGTGCAGCTGGCATGCAAGGAAGCTCTCCGCCATCGGAGAGAGCTTAAGGCACTAGCGCCCCCAACAGAATGCTACATGCCTACTCTAAAGAGGTACGCGCTGAAAAGAGGCCCCAAACGACACCCCCTAGGATGCAGGCTGAAACCCCCCAAGCCAAGAGGATGAGGGCTCAAGGGAGCACACGAGGTGTGATAACACCAGCCGTGCAGGCTCCAGATGCTCAAGCACCAGGTGCTTGAAAGAGGAGAGGCCAGCTCGAGATAAGCAAGAATTTGATGCATTGTTTAAAAGCATTTTGGAAATAGTTGCGGCAATGGACTACACCATTCGGGTCCGGACCGACATCTTCCTTGTCTAAACTCATAGGAGCCCCTCACTAGCACAACCCCAAATTGCATGGGTGAGAGCCGCTCTTTTACAAGATTTCAGGGTGTGCCTTTTTATTTTAAAATGCACATTTTTCCCCTTCAACATATTGCAATGGTTGTACTTAGGCAAGTTCCCAAAAAAAGAAAGAAAGAAAGAAAGAAAGAAAGAAAGAAGGAAAAAAGAGAGAGAACAAGAAAAAGAAAAGAAAAAGGAGAGAATAAGAAAAATAAAAGAAAAAGGAAAGGAAAAGAAAAACGAAAAGAAAAGAGACGAAAAGATAAGAAGCACCCACAATCACGGCACAACACCTAGGGGTCCTTAAATTAGGTACGTCCAGTGACCTTGGTCGGCTGGCTCCGTACCTAGTCCCCTAGCCCTTTAGCATCACCCACATTTGTTCAGGGCATATCAAGGGCAGGACATACCTAGGAGGCTTGTCTCGCCTATGGTTAGACCTGTCACCCTGACCTATTTGCACGATTCCTTTTTTGCACTTTGCCTTAATACCGTTGCAATCCATCGTGGTAAGTCACGCACGAACAGCCATGGAAAGTACACAGTACTCGTCAAGCAATACAAGTAGCTACCAGTTACTGCAAGTACGATGTCCCTGTGTTCAATTATGCTACGTCGTACAGTCACAACACAAAGGATGTCTCATACATCTTCACGTGTACTTCTTCTCGACATGGACAACTTTGCTTCATCCACACATTGTTATGAGAAACCAACCCGCGTTCTTCTAACTACGTAATATCTAAGTATGCATGAGCACTCACATACTATCTACATCGAAATATATACATAGTTTGGATCCTCAAGGGCAGGACAATACTCTCAACTTGCTTAGAGTTTGACATGTCTCCCAAAATAATTGAACTACGTTTTGTGCACGATAAAGAAGACTAGCACTATCCCTAGGGAGAGACCACCCATGAGAGGTTTTCAATTGCAAGCGTTGAAGACTCCAACGAAAGTGTCATTCGCTCTTCATCGACACTCAACTTTGAATTCTTATCCTTTATCATCCTGCAAGCCCGCCAAGAATCGTCATGTGCAGAATCCCCATCAAACCAACACTTGCGCTGGTCATTAGTGCAATCCCCAACAAAGAACAACCCTACCACCAGCCACCTAGGCCACCAAAGTGCCCTCAATGACCTTCCTCCACACCACCACCAACACTCCTCCATGGCAACCATAGATGTCCCTTCCACCCATGTCTTCAATGCATGCAAATGCTTGCTACCTATGACGGTGAGTGCCATAGGACTGTCACTTGTCTAGGAGGGGGTAATGTTAACTGTCAGACAAACAAGGTGGAAAATCTGGAAAAGCTAAAGCAGAAGACAAAGGCCAAGGCAAAGTGAAACAGAAGATGAAGGTGCACCAAGAAAAATTTAGAAAAACAAGTAGCGCAGAAAAGTTCTAAATAAGGGAAAAAGACGCATAAGAAAAAGGGAAAGTCAATACTTTTGTGAAAGAGCGCAAGCGCATCATGATTTAATTTAAGGAGCACCGGGCTCTCACCCGTGCAATTTGTAAATGTAGACGGGTGGTGGAAAGGAAGCTAGGAAGATAGGAGGACAATAGGAAAAAGGGCCTAGGCCACGGCGGCCATGTAAAAAAGGGGATAAGGGGATGACTGCCCAAAAGGGATTTAGGGTTTTGTATATAAAGTTGAAAAGTGAATGAGAAGCTCATTCTTGTGTGTGGCCAAAAGTGGCTCTCTTCTTCTTCTTCTTCTTCTTGTTCTTGCTTGCTTGAGCTTGTGCTTGAGAAAGGGAGTGTGAGAGTGTGAGGGAGTGAGTGTGTGAGGGTGAGGGACCGGGGAGGAGAAGTTCTCCATCTTCTCCTCTCTTCTTCTCTTCTCTTCTCTTCTCTTGTCTTGCTCGCGGCAATGGAGCTTGGAGCGTGGAGCTTGAGGATGGAGCTTGCTTGATGCTTGCACTTGGATCGTGGAGCTACTGGAGTGTGCAGGAGAGGAGGTAACTCGATCGGCATGGAGGGAAGCTCACTACACCCGTAGATATGGATGGCATGTCGGCTATGTGAGAGGTAGCCATTAGTGCTCCGCTTGGAATGCTTGAAACAATAAGCGGTCGGTGGGTCTTGGCGATTGATCGTGAGCTCCCACAAATACTTAACAAGAATGGGGGAAGAATTATAGGGGGTACTTGGAGTCCTTTGCAAATTCTAGGCTTAATGTCATCCCACTTAACCCAAAGTGTTCTCACTAGCTTGGTTTGCTACTCCTATGCTCCTTCAAGCTTGTGAAGCTTCAATATCTTTGTTGATATGACTTGAGCATTTGTTGTAGTCTTCTCTTCCAATTTGGCAGGGGTCCAATAATAGGACATATGATCACAAGGGGGGTGAAGGCCCTTCCTTTTCTCTCTAGTCTTCTTTTCTTCTCTTTTTATACTTCTCTCTTTCTCACTATCTATCTTCCCCCCCCTCTCTCTCTCTCCTCCTTTGTATCCCTCTCTTGTCTATGTGTGCAACATGTTTCCAAAAGGAGTAAACCAAAAAGAGTCAATAGCCTTTTTAATAAGGCTAGTATATAGCCTTAAATCTAAGGCTTTAAACCTTTTAGTTTGTCACCACTCTCTCTTGGATCCTATTGTCTTGACTTCTTGCTCCTCTTCACGATTATCACTTTCACTCTCTTCCCCTCTCATGATTAACATTTGCTCTCTATCTCTGTATCTTTATATCTCTTTGATTATCATTGCTATAATCTATGTGAGTCGAGGAGTGTGATGGATTGTTGTCAATGATATTTGTGATCATGATGAGGGAGAGCAGTTCAATGGTGGCTCAATTCACAATGATCATATTAAAAAAAGTGTGTTGATCACACACACACACACACACACACACACACACACACACACACACACACACACACACACACACACACACACACACACACACACACACACACACACACACACACACACACACACACACACACACACACACACACACACACACACACACACACACACACACACACACACACACACACACACACACACACACACACACACACACACACACACACACACACACACACAGAGTGTGTGTGTGTTTAGTATAAAAATCCCCTTTTAAAAATGAATAATATAGCGTTATTAAAAACTTAATAAATTATAAAAAAATTCAATAACTAATTCAAACTCATGTAGTGAGATATAAATGGTTAGAAACTACAATCTAAGAAAGATCCTTTAGATATGGAAAATTTATACTTTGAACTAGTATTTCAATGAATTATCATTTGAAAAGAATAGAAACAATGTTGAATATCGATGGTAGTAGTCTATTGGAGTAAGGCTTAAGTGGGTGAAGGGTCAATCTTGACCTACATCTCTGCAAAAGAAGAAAGCGAGAACCTTGCCTTCTAATATGTATTGCAAGTGTTGTCATGGGACCTGCTGTCATCCCATTAAAAACATAATCCAAAGGAAATATAAATTTAATCATCTAATTATAGGGTATGCCATCTTAGTGCAAGTGTCATATCTAGAAGATCTACTAATCGACAATCAAGAATGTGCTATCATGTGATATTGTAACTTAAGAATCATGACACTTATATGATCTTAAAATTAGTAAAATTTGGGGAATATTTTATAATAAGAGAAGTTATCCATTTCAATCATTTATAAACCTAAAATAAGAGTTAATGTATTGAAAGGTATTATAAGGCTATTATCTGCTCCTCACCTACTTAAAGAACCTCTAGTAAATAGTACACACAATTGAATGATACATCTTTTTGAGGAGCTCATAAAGTATGTGCTTAGCAAATTTCTTTAGCACTTAGAATAAGTGTGCAATTATGAATACAAGGGTCATGTCTAAAAAGACATAAATGAAGCATTCATGTTACCTTGCATGGCTATTAAGAAAATAATTGACCCCAATAATAAACTATAGTGCATGTAACCTTAGTTAATAAGTCTAGGCAACCCAAACAAGAACTTTTAGAAAAGTAGTATAGAATCCAATTTAAGGATTGCACTACTTAAGTAATTACTTTTAATGCATACATAAACAACTTGTAGTAATAAATACCTAGAGCATTTTCATGGGTGACCCTAATCTAGAATGATATTACTATGATGATGATGAAACAAGCTAGACTGCAACAAGGACTATGGTGCATAAGTTGAAACATTACAAGGTGATCATACATTATGAATCAAAAATTTTTAAAGGGGGCATAAAGGACAAGACCTAGCATAGCTAAATCTAGCATGGCATCCCTAAAAAACTTTGTTAAACAAATATCCTCATCCCTTTTTCATACAAACTTATCATGATCCAAACGAAAGAGTAAACTAAACTTTTGATGATGAAGACCTAAGCAAGATTTATTCAACACATAGTCAATCAACATGCATGGTGTGACCCATCTAACACTCCTCTGCTTCCCCACAACTCACTAGGGATGACTGTGAGTAGTGGTGAGGGAGGTGGTGCCTTGTGTGTCACACATAGAAACCCCCCCACTGTTGGAAGCGATAGGGACATAGCTCGAGTAGGAGTGAACGAGTGAGTGTGACAGCTTGAGAGAGTGTAAGTAGAGTGAAAGTATGAGACAATAAGAGTATACCAACAATGTGTTGGTACACAAAGAATAAAATGTATTTATACTTAGGGCACGTAAAGGGTGCGTTCACATGTACAATGTGCGTGTACTATACATGGAGGTTACTGGGCCTTTATCATGGGGGATTCACTAGTAGTAATAAGGAGACATCACCTACGTACAAGAAATATATGAAAATACCCCTTATCTACCCCCTATTTATGGGACCTTACCTTATAAAATGTACCTTTCTTCCCTTAAATAACCCCCTCCCTTACACTCACGTGGTAACATATGGTAAACCCTAGTGGATCCCCCGGGGCCTTTATATCCCAACAACCTCCCACTTAAAGGTCTGATATGAACCTCTAGCTAACCAACTCCCACTAGTCGAATGCAATGCTCATGCTGAGCTTTGCTTAGAATTTTAGTGAGAACATCTGCATGGTTATCTTGTGTTTTAATCTTCATCAATGTGATTTGACCATCTTCCAGAATCTGTCTGATGAAGTGATATCACACATCTATATGCTTTGTGTGTGAATGATACATGGCATTCTTAGCCAAATACACATCACTTTGGCTATCACATCCCAAAATTGTAGTACCCATAGACATGCCGACATCATCTGCAAGTTTGCTCAACCATATAGCTTCCTTAGAAGCTTCAGTAGCTAATATGTATTCAACTTCAATGGTACTCACAATGCAACAATGTTTTGCAACCTGGAACACCAAGAAACAACCCCACCAGCAACTGTAAAGACATATCTGCTAGTGGACCTACGAGTGTCCAAGTCACCTGCCATGTCTGCATCACAATAACCGTGCAAACTAAGTGCACCCTGCCCATAACAAATAATTTTTCTTTGTGTACCCTTAAGGTATCGAAGAATACACTTGATAGCCTCCCAATGTGCTTTGCATGATTTGACATAAACTTGCTAACAACTCCCACTGCATGAGCAATGTCCGCACGAGTAGCAACCATAGCATACATAAGACAGCCATAAGCTGATGCATAAGGAAATCCATTCATAGCATTTTCTTCCACGGCATCTTTCGGGCTATTGGCTTTGCTAAGCTTGAGATAAGGAGGTAAGGGTACCCCAAAAGGCTTAGCTTCAGCCATGTTAAATCTCCCCAGTACCTTTTGAATGTACTTTTCTTGAGATAAAAACAACAATTTCTGCATTCTATCTCTACAAATCCTCATGCCCAAAATATGCTATGCATTCCCCAAATCTTTCATGGAGAAAGTTGATTTTAGCTGATTTTTGAGAGCATTCGAGCTAGTCTTTCTTTTCCCAACTAGTAACAAATCATCCACATACAAAAAAAGCATGATGGGGATGCCATCTGTATCCTTTTTCATGTACAAGCAATGATCTGCATGGCTGCGTGTAAACTCATGAGATAGCATAAAAGTATCAAACTTTTTGTACCATTGCCATGGTGCTTGCTTCAGCCCATACAAGCTGTGTTTTAGCTTACACACCATCTGCTCTTTTCCAGGAACTACAAAGCCCTCGGGCTGTTTCATGTAGATTTCCTCATCAATTTCACCATGCAAGAAAGCTATTTTTACATCCATTTGATACAGCTCTAAATCCAAAATAGCAGTAAGATCAAAAAGCACACGTAAAGTGGTCATCTTCACAACAGGTGAGAAGACCTCTTGGAAGTCAATCCCTTCCTTTTGTGCATAACCTTTGGCAACTAGCCTTGCCTTGTACTTGGGTTTCCCATCAAATGTCTTGACTTTGTACACCCATTTGTTTGGAAGTGGCTTCCTTTCCTTTTGCAATGACACAAGATCCCAAGTATCATTTGCATATAGAGATTTAATCTCTTCCTACATAGCTAGCTTCCACTTATTGCTGAACTCACATGACTTGGCCTCTTTGTATGTAAGAGGCTCACCCTCATCTGTAAGCATCACATAATGCAAGGAGGGGTCAAACCTATGTGCTTGCCTTCTTATGCATGTAGACCTGCATACCCAATGATCAACATTTTCAGGAATTGGGTCTACATCTGGAGGTATATTATTTTTAGCATTCATTTGCTACTATAAACCATTTTTAGCATTTCATACTATACAACACCTTCATTTTCATTTCCAGCACTTGCATTTTCATAATCAGCAAGGCTATCTTGCTGTCCATGACCTCCTTGTGCTTCTATTTGATGTCCATCATCATCTGGCTCAAAAATAACCAGCTGATCATCAGTTTCAACATGTGGTACAACACCATGAGGCTCATTTTCTGAAGTAATAGGTGGCTACAAATTCTGAAACTTCACCTTTTTCAGATCAGAGGCTAAAGTGGCTTTCATTAATTTTGCTTCATTGAACACAACATTACGGCTGCGAATAATTTTCTTGGACTGAGGTAACCACACTCTGTAGCCAAATTGGCCCTCATCACCATAGCCCATGAACATGCCTTTGGTGGATTTTGGGTTAAGTTTATTCCTCAGCTCATTCCTAACATGCACGAAAGAATCATGTCCAAATATGCGTAAACGGTCATATGAGGCTGATTTGCCAGACCAAACCTCCTCAGGGATGCCATTATTTAAGGACCTATTGTGAGAGCGGTTGCAAATGTAAACCATGGTTTTTAGTGCCTCTCCCCAAAATGCATAAGGGAGATTAGCAGTGGACAACATGCACCGCACTCTGTCACATAAAGTCCTGTTATATCTTTTAGCCACCCCATTTGAAGAAGGGCTGTAAGGGGCTGTAAGCTCCCTCTTAATACCATGTTAGTCACAAAATGACTTGAATTCAGTCGATGTGAACTCACCCCCATTATCAATTCTCAAGCATTTCAGCTTTCTACCTGTCTGAGTGGTCACAAATGCATGAAAAGTTTTAAAAACATCAAACACTTCACTTTTCTTTTTCAGCAAAGTACACCCAAATCTTCTTAGAACAATTATCAATAAAGAAGACAAAATATGCATCACCACCCAATGATTTCATGGGCATACTACATACATCAGAATGCACTAAGTCCAAGACATTGGACTTAGGAGAGACACCAGAGTAAAAGGAAAATTTTATTTACTTTCCAAACTGACACTCATTACAAAAATCAAGTTTAGAGCCTTTTCCGTCAACCCTCTTTAGAGAGGTAAGGACATCAAGTCCTTTTTGGCTCATATGGCCTAATCTCTTATGCCATAACTCCAAGTGGCTGCAAATTTCAGCAAACTGCAAGAAACTTGCCATTCAAGGCTTTACAATGCAAACAATACAATGTACCCTTCTTGGTTCCTTTTGCAATTAGCATGGAACCCTTTTTTAATGCCAGGCACATATCTGACATCTTTCAACATAAGCTCTTGATCATTTTCTAAAGACAAGTGTACGGTGCCAATCCCATCAATGCTACAAGCATGGTTATTTCCAAGGTACACCTTTCCATAACCACCTGCATTGAACATAGCAAAACACTCCAAGCAAGGAGTTACATGGAAAGAGGCACTAGAGTCTACAATGCAAGTTTGAGTGACACCATCATCAATTGACAAGAGTGCATCAATCACATCAGCCTTGGTAATTTGCATATCCTACATGTGACATACAAGGGCATCATAATCAACTGCACATAATACATCAACCTCCGTATCTTGACACCCATCTTTATGTAAGCCATAGCCTTTTTATTCACTTTGGCCCAATTTGCGTTAGACATTAGTGTGGGTTTATATTCCTGCAAAGCATCCTCACAATCCTTTAGAAACAAAATGCCCTGCATATGGTCTTTCCAAAGGTCAAAGCCATGACCATCAAACCGTTTGATCTCCATCAAACTCTTGATGTCTGAAGAACTGGAAGAAGTTGCAGCCATTTTATCATGAACACAATAGTAAATGCACTAATCTGTAAAAGCACAAGCTGAACCAGCAAAATGCACTGCTGTTCTTTCTCAACCAAAAGTAAATTTCTACTATTTGTACATGAACCGGCCAACAAACAAGCAAAAGATGTAGAAATTTACCAAATTATGCGTAGATCCCCAAAATTTCAAGTCCAAAATTGCATGAATGTTAGTCAATCTGACCCAGCTGAGTGAAGCTTTGCCAATACATGAAAAGCCCTAAATTTGTGGGATCCAATGTCAGGAAATTTTGCATAGAAGAGAAAAAATCCGACAAATTTGGTAAAATCCCCAAATTAATTTGGGTCACCTCTCACAATGTCTGCAATTTCTGACTCGGAATTTACTGTTAGGCCTAGATGGGATCAAATATGAGAAAAGCCCTAAATTCTTTGGCAAGATTTGCACAGATTTTGAAACTATGCCTTTGGTGTGTGAATTCCCGCCAAGGCAAGTGGTAATTGAAAAGTTCGAAGGAAACATTTTTGATTTAAAAAAAACTGATGGGGGGGGGGGTCTGTCGTCACGTGATTGACGGCTGTCACGCTTAGTTGTCAGCTGTTGCCAGCTCATCACACGAGCGTGCGCCTGCCCGTTGGACTCGTCGTGTCAACTGCCTATCGTAACACCACCTATCTCGCTGGTTCCTGTCGCTAGTTTGTGCGCTAGACCCATCATGCCTGCCCGTCACACCTACTAGTCTGTCATGGGTATTGGTCCATCATGCCTACACGTCGTATACAACACCAGTGTTGTCCGACACCACGCAGCAGGTCACCTGCGACTTGATTGTCGCCTATGAGCTTCTCACTACTAGTCCCCTTTTGGTGGTCTCAGAAGTGTGTAGAGCCTTAAGCTCTGATACCAGTTGTTGGAAGCGATAGGGACACAGCTTGAGCAGAAGTGAACGAGTGAGTGTGATGGCTTGAGAGACTGTAAGGAGAGTGAAAGTACGAGATGATAAGAGTGTACCAACAATGTGTTGGTACACAAAGAATAAAATGTATTTATACTTAGGGCACATAAAGGGTGCGTTCACATGTACAATGTGCGTGTACTATACACGAGGTTACCGGGCCTTTATATCCCAACATCCCATGTCAAGTTTAATAAGACAGATTGTCCTTAGTTAGATGATGATAACTCCAAGATTATCCTCAATTAGATAGATTATCCTCAACTAGATGATGAAAAGGCTGAGATGGCCAAGATCTTGTGTGCATCCATGGTGGGCAGCTTCATGTATGCCACGATAGCCACTAGACTTGATATAACATTTGTATTGGGAGTTGTGGCTCATTATACGACTAGATCTAGCAGGTGACGTTGGGATGGAAACAAGCGTATCATGAGATATCTTAAGGGCACTATAGATATATGCATTTGCTATGGTGGTCAAGATACTAGAGTCTTGGGCTACATGAACTTTGATTATCTAGGTAGATAGTGAAAAGTCCACCTCTAACTATGTCTTTACCTTTACTAGGGATGTTGTTTCTTGGATGTCTAGGGTGTAGAAAGGCATGGTAAAGCCTTTGAGCAGTTTTATGATTAGAGAGGTATTAAGCATTGATTGACCGCCCCATAGACCCATCCCAGAATGGTATGGTTGAGTCTATGACTAGGACAATTCATGAGCAAGCTTGTAGTATGCTTAGCTAGAAATATTATTGTAGTACTTTTGGATTGAGACAATTACTATTGCCATACATGATGACCTCAAAAACCTCCATCATATGCTCATTTGTGTATCTTTGGTTGTGAGGATTTTTGCCATGTTTCCAAGGACATGCAATAAGCTAGATCTTAAGTTTGTGAAATACATCCTTATTGGTTATGGGGATGTAGGTGAGATGGGCTATCACCTATGGGATCCATAGGATCGGAAGGTTATCCACAACCATAATGTTATTTTCCATGAGACAAAAATGCATAAATAGCTTGAGTAGATCTTTAAGATACACAAGTCCTCTTGTTATTATACAGCTAGCCAAATAACCTGTAAGTAGCAGCACATGCGCCATTGGCCTAGGACCATGATGTTGGATAAGAAATATATGTCCCACAACTTATTTTGCAGCAGTCTACTAGAGATAGATCGATTTGTGCCCTCTATGGATTATGTTATGGTAAGAGATGTTGGTGAGCCTCTTACCTATGATAAGGCCATACACAAAGGTAATAGTTACTCTTGGGAGAGACAGAGGTAATAGTTACTCTTGGGAGAGGGTCATGTAGTTAGAGTATACCGCATTGTAGAAAAATCATATGTGGGATTTGGTTTCTTTGCCTAGTGGAAAACGTGCTTTACCATGCAAGTGGGTATACAAGTTAAAGAGTACTGCTAGATGCCCCAAGGTAGTTTATAAGGTCAGGTTGGTTGCTAAGGATTTTAAGCAAGAGCATGGTGTTGACTTTGATGAAGTCTTCTCTCTTGTAGTCAAAATTAATACCCTATGCTTGGTATTGGCTTTGGTTAAACAATTAGATTTGGACCTTTATAAGATGGATATAAAGATAGCATTCTTAAATGGGGATCTTCATCATGATATTGATATGTAGTAGCCTAAGGGATTTGAGGAAAAAGGAAGGGAATACCTAGTGTGCCAGTTGAGAAAGAGCTTATATGGCCTTAAGTAGGCACCTAGGGAATGGCACCATAAGTTCAATGCTTTCATGCATTCATAGGGATATACTTGTAGTGATATGGATCCATATTTATACACGAAGAAGGCCCATGATGGTAGCCTTATGATTTTGGCACTCTATGTGGATGGTATATTGATTGTTGAGAGCACTCAATAAGATGGATGCCTTGAAAGGTTAACTCAAGAAGAGATTTGAGATAAAGGATATGGAATAGGCCTCACATATTCTTGAGATACGCATCACATGTGATCACTCTAAGGGGATTCACAGTCTAATGAGTAGAAGGTTAAGATGGCTAAGATTCCTTTTATATCTGCAGCGAGAAGTTTGATATATGCCATGATAGCCACTTTTCTTGACATAGCATTTGTAGTGGGAGTTGTGGCATGCTACATAGCTATACCTAGCAAGAGGTGTACATATGTTATGGTGGCCATGATACATGAGTCATAGGTATACTGACTCTCATTATGTAGGACATGCAAACAATAGAAAGTCCACCCTAGCTATGGCTTCACCTTTGCTAGAGGTGTTGTTTCTTGGATGTCTAGGGTGTAAAAATGTATGGCCCTATCCACTATAGAGGCAAAGTATGTTGGAGCCATTGAGGCTTGCTAGGAGGCTCTCTAGCTAGGCCATCTAGTGGGTAGAACTTGGTATTACTGATGTGGTCCTTATTACAATGCATTTGAATTTTATGGGTGCTATTTAGTTGGCCAAGAATGGCCAAGAATTTGATATTCCATGCAAAGAAAAGGAATATTGAAGTGTATTACCACTTTATCCAAGAGGTTATCGAGGAAAAGTCCATTGAGCTTGTCAAGATCTCAACAAACCAAAATCCAGTATATCTACTTACTAAAAGTCTTTCATCAGTGGAACACTTTACCTTCCTTAGGAAGTTAATGGGTGTTGGATGAGATGATGTTTTTCCTCATTCTATTGTAATTTATTCATATTTGTACTTTGTCAAATTTTTTAAATTTTCTCCTCAATAGGGGCACATTTACCTTTAAGTGAGTAGTGATTGGGGGTTAAAGGCACATGTGCCTAATCAACCATGTGTTCATTATACTGACAATATTCACATGTCTCTACATTATAGGAAATGGGTCCTATCATTGTCACTTCATCATTTATTCTTTTAGTGACTATTAAATAAGAGAAGATTGGTCATACATTGTAATTGTTGGAGTTCTCACATATGATGCATGTCTCTCTTGCTCTCTTGTTCCATTTGCCATAGCTCTTGCTTCACTTTTGCTTTTGCTGCTTGTGTGCTTCCATTTGGATTTACATCTTTCACAAAAGAGAGAAGATTTTGGTGTGAAAATTTTAGTAAATAACGCTCAAGGAAAGCACATCCCAAATGACAAGTTGAAGGAAATGTTTATTGTGGGAACTTCTCACTTGACCGCTAAGACCCATGGAGGACCACTTATCGTTTCAAGCATTTCAAGCCAAGTACAATGGCTACCTCTCACATAGCCATATACACTCTCACACCTATGAGTGTAGTGAGCTTACCTTCATGCCCAATCAAGTTGCCTCCTCCCTCAAGCTCTTTGGTAGCTCCATGATCCAAGGTGCAAGCTTTTTAAGCAATCTCAATCCTCAATATCTAAGCTCCAAGCTCTATTGTTGCACTCGAGACAAGAGAAGAGAAAAGAAGAGAAGAAGAAGAAAGAGGAGAAGATGGAGAGCTTCTCCACCATGTTCCCTCACCCTCACATACTCACTCTCTCACTCCCTCACACACACTCTCTCAAGAACAAGCACAAGCACAAGCACAAGCACAAGCACAAGCACAAGAAGAAGAAGAAGAAGAAGAAGAAGAAGAAGAAGAAGAAGAAGAAGAAGAGAGCTAGTTTTGGCCACATATAAGAATGAGCTTCTTCATTCACTTTTTGCCTTTTTATACATGGTCTTATCCTTCCTTGGGAGACCATCCCCCTTTTTATTTTTGTTAAAATATTGAGAATGCATGCTATGGAGGATCACTGAAGAGCATATAGACAATCATAATGAAGCATAAGCATTGACAAAGAAGAACAACTGATATTATTTAAGCATAATGCAAGTACAATTGATGAGAATGATTGATGGAATGAGTGTGGGGATGTGTGCCTTTTATATGGAAAAAAGTGGAAAGGGACCATGGTAATCACCAACCATGGTTTTAATAAACCATGTATATATGACCTAGTCTAAGGCTTTATTTGCAGTATATTTCTTTGCCTTGTTTGTTCCAAACAAAGAGGCTTTGGTGGATGTGATTGACATTTCTCAACACCCCTTCTCAATCACAACATGAAAAGACATTGAGTATACAGAGGTTGTCGTGAGTAGAACCTTGCTAAGTGTAGAATGGAAGAAACAAAGACAACCATACAAAGCTAGAGGCTGTTACAAGGCCTCACTAAGTGTATAGAGGCTGTAGTGTGTAGAGGTTACATGAGGAGTATATGAGCTTATGGTGGGAACATTAGGCAAGTCCACATGTTAAACTTTAAAAAAGTCCATAAAAAAATGAGCTACAAAAGAGGGGCTGGTGAGTCCTATCCTTTTGTTCTTGGGGTTCTTATTCTCCTTCTTCTTCAATGTTGTCTTTATCTTCTTTGACTATAGCAAGATATGCTCGTTGAGACCTTTAGCATAGAAAAATTTCTCAATATGCCCAGTTTTCTTACAAAAATCACAGACTACGCTCTTCTTCCCTTTCACATAGAGAAGTTGTTCGTCTCCTCTTGGAATGCTTATTTCTCCCTTGTTCTTGATCTTCTTTTCCTCTTCCAGGAGAGAGGCTTTGATGTCCACAAGTTTCAGCTTTGGCATGTTGATTAATGTGGTAGACACATTATCAAACTTAGGTGGAAGACTTTTGAGAAGCACTCTAATGAAAATGTCTTCATCCATCTTCAAGTTGATTCCTGCAAGTTGTGTCAACAAGCTTTCCATATAAATCAAATGAGTTGCAAGTGAGGTATTACTTTGCATGTCGAGCCTCAAAAATTCAATTAGTAAACCATATTTTGAGGATTTTGAATGAGCTCCAAATTGGGTTTCTAATTGATCCCATGTCGCGTAAGAGGTTTCACAATCATCAACATGATGAATGTAGCTACCATCAAGTTCAAGCTTGATAATAGCTTGAGCCTTATCATCATTTTTATCCCATATGACTGAAAGTGCAGCTTCCCTTGGTTTCTTCTCTTGACCACTTGTGATTGACCACAAGCCTTTCTACATTAGGATCAGTCTGAGCCTAGTTTGCCATGTATGGAATCCAACACCATTGAATCGAGATGTCGGTGAGTCCTTGCCCATTTTGAGATTGCAAGATCAGTAGCAAATCAGCCCCACAAAATTCAAATTTTAGTTGAGCACAAGTGCCAAGAAGCACTAGGTGATTAGTATCAAGAGATATAAGGTGATTTGGTGACTATTAAGCCCTTGAACTTGGAATCTTCAAGATCTTGCAAGTCCGAGTCTTCCCCTCCTTGATTTGATGCTGGAGTTGCAAAAAAAAAAAAGAGAATACTCCAGTAGAAGTGTTGAATTTGAGTGTGTCAAATGATACAAGAGGATTAGTGTTAATCAACACTAGTATTAAGAGATACAATGTAGTTGGCACTTGATGTTGAATCTTATTCTTGCTGATTTGAAGTGGTAACTTAGTTGGGAAATCAGTTTTGTAGTAGATCAGAGGGTCAATGACATTATTGAGCCAAAGGAAGTAGAAAAATGAAGAAAAAATTGAGCTTTGAGGTTGATGGCTATGGAGTCTGCATTAGGGTTTCTGGGGGCAGCTCGATTTTTCAGCTCCTGTGAACAGAATACTTGATCATTTCCAAAAAATTATTTATAGAAATGAAGCTTAAGAGGTAGGCTATCAAAGCCCTATGATGCTGGTCAACATCGCGATGTGTTCAGGTGAAATGAACTGTACAAACGGCAGAGGGCTCAGAAAATGGCAGCGATGACTGAGTAAACACGCAATGCTAGAGCATCGAGTCAAAAATGTTGGGCTTTGAAGTGACAGGGAGGAGCAGCTAGAGTCAAGAAAGGTTTGCCCAGAAGGAAGCACGAGCTAAAATGACGTGGGAAGAGAGATTCATGTCCTCCACTAAAGGTGGGTAGCTATGGAGATAGGTGAGAGATCCATGGAAAAGTGGAGGGAGCCATAAGTTCAAACTAGAATGACTCAATTAGTGGCATGATGACTCACTAACTCAAAACCTGCTTTGATACCATGTTAAAATATTGAGAATGCATGCTATGGAGGATCACTGAAGAGCAAATAGACAATCATAATGAAGCATAAGCATTGACAAACAAGAACAACTAATATTATCCAAGCATAATGCAAGTACAACTGATGAGAATGAATGATGGAATGAGTGTGGGGATGAGTGCCTTTTATAGGCTTACAGTAGGTGGTATTGGTAGGTGGAGAAAAGTGGAAAGGGACCATGGTAATCACCAATAATAAACCATGCATACATGACCTAGTCTAAGGCTTTATTTGTAGTATGTTTCTTTGCCTTGTACAAAGAGGCTTTGGTGGATGTGATTGACATTTCTCAACAAGTTCAACCTTTGTCCCTTCCTCTACTCTCTTTTCTTCTCCTTCCTATTAGCATAGGCCTCAACCCACGCCTCTCATTCTTTACAATCTGTATGGGAGAGAGCACATCACTCTTTTGCAAAATGAATTACAATGTGCCAAATGCTTTTCTTGCTAGAATATTTAGTGCACTTATTATTGTGTGCTTCCTTTTACATTTGAGGCTTTTCCTATACTTTTTATGAGCTTGTCTCTCTCTTATGTTTTTCTCACCTTAGGGTTGTCTTCCATTTCTGACTTTTTGGGGCTTTTCGATCTTGAACTTCCAAAGGTGTAAGATTAACCCCCTCTTAGTTAGGTGCTAGTACAATGGCACCTGATGGTACGGGCTGAGTTTGTAGAGGGCTGATAAGGAATGGTGCATGGGGTTATTGAGAAGGTGGACCATGTTGGACACACTCTGTGAAGTGAGTTCAGGAGGTTGCCGATGGCGAAGATAGATGAGTGGTTGATGAAGGCCTCCATAGGTGCTCGTTTGTTGCACTATCGTAAAATGTTCTTGAAAAAAGTGTGCCCTTCCTAAGGGATCATGCCTACCTTACCATGCAACTGTGCCTTGTGCAAGTGATAGTGGAATTGGGAGATGGTGGGTCTTTTTCCAGTCTCCACTCTTTTTCCTCCTCCTTCCTATTAGCCTAGCCTTAACCCATGCCTCTCATTCTTTACAACTTTCATGGGAGAGAGCCCGATGTTCTTTTACAAAGTACAATACACCAGGCGCTCTTTTTGCAAAAAAATTAAGGTGTGCTTATGCTTGTATGCTATTTGGAATTTTTTTTTGTGCTTGTGTCTTCAAGTTTTCCTTAGTGCACCTTTGTCCTCTGTCTTCCCCTTGCCTTGGTACTCTTTTAAACTTCTGATTTTTTTGAATTTTTCATCTTGTTCTTCTGAGGGTTAACATTACCCCCTCCTAGTTGAGTGCCAGTCCCATGACACTTGATAGTATAGGTTGAAAATGTTGAGGGTTGGTGTGGAATGGTTCTTGGAGCCTTTTGGGAGGTTAGTCATGTTGGAGACACTCCATGAGGTAGGTTAAGGTTGATGATATTGGAGATAGATTGGTGGTTGGAGAAGGCCTTTGTACTAGTTGTTGGCTTCTTGTGCTACCACACAATATACCCGAAAAGAAGAATGAGTGCATTTCCTAAGGTTTTGTGTACACCTTACAATGTAGTGCACTATGAAAGTAATGGTGGAATTGGGATATGGATCAAACCATAGAAAATTCTAAGGTGTTATCCCACACTTAAGGACCCCATTTGTGTAAAGGGAGGTATTTGTGTGACTTAGGGAGACAAGTCTATCAAAATTTTTCCTACCCTTGATGTGTCCTAAGTTGTGAAGTGGGGGAGGGGCTAGGGTAGTCCCAAGGGTAGTCCCTAGCTGTAGTGGTTGTGACACTCATAGAGTATAATTGATGGGATTTCATTTTTCTTTTCTTTCCTTTTTCACTTCTTTCCTCTTATTTTATTTTTATTTTTATTTTTCTTTCTTTATCTTCTTCTTCCTCTCTCTTTTTTTAAAAAAATTACAAGGGAGCATGTTAAATGGAATCACATTCATGGGGGTAGAAACCAAAAGCTGCAGGGAGGCTTGAGGGATTTAGCTAGGAAAGCTTTGCTTTGCATATAGCCCTTCACATTAATTCTTACATTGAGGGGTGTGGTGGACGAAAATAGGTGTTGCACCTAGCAAACCTACTATGCACATATCTTCTAATGAGCTTATACCAAATGCTAGCAAGGAGGTCACTCTCATCATGAGGCGATGCAACTATCTATCCCTATATTAATGTCAAAAAAGAGGGGTGGTAATTGCTCTTTCTCTACAATAGGCTTTTGTTTTAGTAATATTCTCAAGAGATGGAGATAATTGTTAGAGTATCAAGCTCCCATTACTCTTCAATAAGTCTATCTTTATGTGTGTGACCGACATTAGCTAGACACAACTGTACACGTGTGTGACGTTCAATAAGTCAGTGTAGTGACTTAACCACAGTTAGTCTTGGTTAGTCATTCCTATGTGTGTAAGTTTTTTTCTGTGAGTATGAAGAAGAATAATGGAAGAAGAACAACAATGAGCTGAGGCTCATCTTCTGCTCCTCTCTCTCTCTCTCTCTCTCTCTCTCTCTCTCTCTCTCTCTCTCTCTCTCTCTCTCTCTTCCAGCATGGTATCATAGCTTGAACACCTGAAGCCTAAAGGCTTGGCAGTAGCCATTTGACATCAAGACATCAGATCTGAAGAAAACGTCATCAAAGGAGACTGTGCATGCAACACATTTTTTTGTAGAAGCTATATCTTGCTATAGAAATAGTTTTTGGAGAAATGGCCCACGATTCTTGACCATTTCAACATAGTCTACAACTTTGCACATTTTTTTTTCAAATCCATCACATATTTTGAGATATTCAGCACAGACCTGTGCACACTGACTATTTACTGCAATGAACAATAGGTGATAGCATCATTGCTTGACTGAGAGATTGACTAAGAGCTCATCTAGGAGCTTGAAGAACTGATTACAGATCTGAAATAACAATGGTTTGCTGTATACAGACAACCTACAGCATGTATGCACATCTGACATGAGCTTGGAGCTCTCAAACTTGTTAAGGAGTTCCATTGAAGCATATGTATATGCTGGGAAGTCATATGGACTTGATGTCATGCATTGGAGTTTAATTTTTAATGGCTGAAAACTGTCACTGAATGTAGGCAACAAGCATTGTCTCTTACTGAAGCATTACTTGTCATTTTGGAGCTCCTGTCATTTGTATGACATGACATATGTATGTTGAATGATTGGAAGATGAAAGAGAGCATCGGATGCAATTGATGATTGAAATCTAGAGATGAAACAAATGCCTTGACATTTACTTGGCTGGTCATTTACAGTAAATGTAGTATATGACATTGCCTCTCTATACTCTTGAAGAAAATAGCATCATTTATCAGTAAGGATCTCAAAGGAGTTGAATTCCTAAATGTTAGGTTGCAGGTTTAGAGTGCATATTCTCTTCACTGCAGCAAGAATACATGAGACAGAGATACAATGCTTGTAGAGTCTATGTATTCTAAAATAGCTATGGGTTATCCCACATGCTTGTGGATGATTCTGAGGTTGTAAAGGGCTAAAATACCTTGTTTCTTTGGTGCAAAAAATTATTACAGGAAACTATCATGAACTGCAGGAAACTGTCCTGAATTGTAGGAAACTATCTTGATCTTTGCAGGAAACTGTCCTGAATTGCAAGAAACTATCTTGAACTCAATTTCCTGAACTGTAGGAAACTGTCATGAATTGCAGGAAACTGTCATGAATTGCAAAAAATTGCCCTAAATTGTAGGAAGAT
The DNA here is from genome assembly GCF_053477565.2 of Lygodium microphyllum. Classification (NCBI taxonomy): domain Eukaryota; kingdom Viridiplantae; phylum Streptophyta; class Polypodiopsida; order Schizaeales; family Lygodiaceae; genus Lygodium; species Lygodium microphyllum. The sequence continues at coordinate 22,358,926 of NC_141158.1, read as the reverse complement.
GTCTTGAATTCCAAGAAACTGTCCCAAATAGCAAGAAATTGGTCCTAAACTGTAGGAAAAGGAGTCAGATACTTACAGGTTGTATACATCACTGAATACCTAAGCTAGGACTATGGCAAATGCTCAAGGCACTGACATTATCACTCAAATTGTGGGAGAAAAGCTAGACAACAAAAATTTTACTTTATGGAAGTTTTGTATGATTGGTTGGTAGAGGTTATTGGACTTATGTAAAGGAGATGAGGCTAAACCTGAAATGCCTGAAAGGAATTCGAAAAATGATCAGAAAAGGGCTCATAAGCTATGGACTGAGAGAGCATGCAATGTGTTACATTGGTTTTCCTTATGTATATCAAATGCTATGGTTATACAGATTACTGGATGCAAATCCCTAAAGGATGTATGGGACATACTCATGAAGAATTATGGAAATGTAACACATGCAAGAAAGATTCAGCTAAAGCAACAATTCAATAACATGTCTAGGAATGACAGAAGCATTTAGGCCTACACTATAGAGATCAAGAACATAGCGGATCAGGTTGCCAATATTGGATCCTCAGTGTTTGAGGATGATATGATTGCATTGACATTGAATGGACTTGGCAAAGAGTATAAAGCATTTGATATGTCTATTTCTATGAGAGCTAAATCCCCTAATTGGGATGAGCTGATTGCTTTGTTGTTACATAAGGAAGTTAATCTTGGGTTGAATATAGGTTCTAGTGCGTCTCAAAAAAGAGACACTATTCTTTACTCTAGCCAACGTGGCAGAGGTGGTAGAGGCAGTGGCTCTTTTCGAGGTTGAGGAGACACTCGAGACAGCAACAATAGAATGGCTGGCATGGCATGAATACACAGGGCCCTGTGGATCTGGCAGTTTTTGAGGCAGGGGGAGTTTCCCTAGAGATAGAGGAGGATCCTGGCAGTTAAATGATCATCCCAACAGGGACAAGGACTGTCATTATTGCGGTAGATATGGGCATATAGGCAAAGATTGTCATAAGAAGCAGGCTGACATGAAAGCCAAGGGTAGATAGCATAGAAATTAAGCTTTATCTAGCAGAGTTCCTGATGATCAGGGTGACAGGTTGTTTGCCATGCAACATGTGTCTAAGAATGCATCCAGGCAAAACAGAGATGAGAGATGGTACATTGATTCAGGGGCTTCAAATCATATGACACCCCATGGAGAATGGTTTGATGAGATGGTTGCAGGTTCACATGATTATGTGTGTACTAGGGATGACACCCAACATGACATTCAGTACACATGAATTGTTCTGCCATTGATGTGTGATTGCAAGAAAAAGAGCCTGCATGATGTACTACATGTACCTATAATAGTCAAGAATATTTTGTCAATTGTTAGATGGCAAAACAAAATCTGCATGTGATATTTAATAGAGATGGATGCTTTGTTGAAGAATATGGTAATGGCTGCAATTGATTGCTAGAGGTTGAAGAGATAAAAGAATGTTTACTCTTGATGCATCAATTCCAAAATTGAAAGCAGCCATGTTTGTACATGATGGTGGTGCTATACGGGATGTTGAGATATGGCATAAGCAGATTGGCCATGTGAATGTACAAAAGCTGAAATCTATGTAGCAGAGGGAGATTGTGCTTGGACTGCCTAAGTTCAAGTATCATGACTTTGGACATGTATGTGATGCATGTTAGTTTGGAGAGCAGACACGGTTTTCATGTATGAGACATGTACGAAATAGCTCACGACCCTTGCAGTTGGTATATTCAGATGTATGGGGTCCATCTCATAATGCTTCGTTTGGTGGTGTTTGTTACTATGTATCCTTCATTGATGATTTCAACAAGTACACTTGGCTTTATATACTGAAACATAAGGATGATGTGTTTGATGCATTCAAGGACTTCAAGAAGCATGCTAAAAATGAGTTGAGCTGTAAAATTTCATGTCTTAGATCAGATGGAGGTGGAGAATATGTCTCTAATCACTTTGATAGGTACCTTGCTAAATCAATAGATAGATAACTTGCAGCTACATGCCACAGCAAAATGGTGTAGCAGAGGAAAAATAGGGTATTGATGGAATCGGCAAGAGCTATGCTGGATGAGAAGAGTTTTCCAAATGATTATTGGGCTGAAGCAGTAGTGGCTGTTGTCTATGTGGTAAATAAAATCCCTATAGCAGGGATTCATGATGTAACTCCATATGAGAGGTTGTATGGTCATAAGCTTGACATTTCACACTTGAAGGTATTTGGCAACATTGCATATGTGCATGTTCCTGATGAAAAGAGGAAGAAATTGGATCCTAAAGCTTTCAAGAGTATGTTCCTTGGTTATGCACAAGACCGAAAAGCTTACAAGTGTTATGTATTATCTACACATGAGACATTGATTAGTAGAGATGTTGTTTTTGATGAGCTGGCATCGTGATATGGTAATCCTATTGCAATGGCTACTGATGGATCGAACAACACTAGTAATGTTGAAAATACACCTACAGTGAGTACATCTATGAGTGGTCCTACAGGTGATGGGTCACCTATAGTAAGTACTTGGTCAAGACACTTGTTGGAGTCGTACTCTTGCGTCCATTGACATGGATATGTCAGTGAGAGGGGGAGATTGGATAAGGGAAAAGAAAAGATGCTTGAGGACGTGTCAGGTCCACTTACAGTAGTTTATGAGTCATCTAACAACGACAGTTTGGATAGTGAGTTGGGCATTTCGTCTGTTATGACACCTGGAGCAAGGCAGAGTCGTTATGTACTGCCTCATGAGAGGTAAGCTCAGAGTGAGCCATAGTTACGGAGATCTAAGAGAGTCAAAAAACTGGTTGACAGGTTTACATACACTGTTTATTCAGCCCATCATTATGTATATATGGCTAGTGTGACAGGTTACAAAGAACCTACAAAGTTTGATGATGCAATACAGATGATAATTGGTGTGCTGCCATGGATGAGGAGTATGCAACCCTAGTTGAAAATGAGACATGGGAATTGGTTGAGTTGTCTGAAGGAAAAGTCCCCATTGGCTGCAAATGGGTGTACAAGGTTAAGTGCAAGTCAGATGGTTTGTTAGAAGGCTACAAGGCCAGGCTGGTTGCAAAAATGTATGCGCAGCAGTATGGCCTTGACTATGAGGAGACTTTCAGTCCGATGGCTAAAATGGCAACAGTCAGAGTCATTGCTTTGGCAGCATGCAAAGGTTGGAAATTATGCAAATGGATGTCAAGAATGCTTTCTTGAATGGTGATTTGGTTGAGGAAGTATATATGGAGCAACCTAAAGGCTATGTTCACCCGGACTTTCCTACCTTATATGGACTGAAACAGGCACCTAGAGCATGGAATGCTTAGATCAATAGTTATTTATAGCAACATGGATTTAGATTGGGTGATGCAGATCACAGTCTGTTCACGAAGAAGACATATCATGGATATGTGTTTCTAGTAGTTTATGTAGATGATCTTATCATCACTGGAGATGATGAAGAGGGCATTGCTGAAATTAAATCATGTTTACAGGCTAAATTCACAGTCAAAGACCTTGGTGAGTTGAAGTAGTTCCTTGGGATTGAGGTAGTCTCTATGCCTCAAGGTAGAAGCAATATGCTCTTGACATGTTACAGAAGTATGGTATGGCTAAATCCAAGACAATGGAGCTCTTGATTAGAATGCCAAGTTGTGGGTTAATGTTGGGAATGACATAGAGAATGTGACCATGTATCAACAGATGGTGGGCAGCTTGATATACTTGAACGTCTTGACTTATGTTATGCAGTGGGGCTGATTAGTCAGTTAATGCAGAAGCCTCACAAACCACATTTAGATGTAGTCGGGAAGATCATGAGATATGTAAAGGGTACTACAGATTATGGGCTGTTTTATGCATATGGAAAATCCCTTGACTTCACAGGGTTTACTGATGCTAATTGGGCTGGCTGTGCCTATGACAGGAGGTCAACCAGTGGTTATGCATTTGGATTGGACAGTAGTATGATCATTTGGCAGAGTAAGAAACAACCTACTGTTGCATTGTCGAGTACATAAGCTGAGTATAGAGGAGCTTCCTTAGCGGCTTGCGAAGCAGTTTGGTTGATGAAATTGCTGAAAGACTTGGGAATACAGCTGGAAAGCAGAGTGAGATTGCATTGTGATAACCTTAGTAGTGTTATGTTGGCTAGAAATCCTATCCACCATGCTAGCTCCAAACATATTGAGGTTCACTACCATTTCATCAGAGAAATGGTTATTACAGGCTAGATTGACTTGATTCATGTGAAGGCTGAAGAACAGGTAGCAGATATATTTACCAAGTCTCTTGGTAAAGAAAAGTTCATATACTTCATACAGCTACTTGGAGTTTATCGGATGGTTTGAGCTTGAGGGGGAGTGTTAGAGTATCAAGCTCCTATTATCCTTCAATTAGTCTATCTTTATGTGTGTGATTGACATTAGTTGGATACAGCTGTACACGTGTGTGACATTCAATAAGTCGGTGTAGTAAGTGACTTAACCACAGTTAGTCTTGGTTAGTCATACCTATGCGTGTAAGTTTTTTTGTGTGAGTATGAAGAAGAATAATGGAAGAAGAACAACAATGAGCTGAGGCTCATCTTCTGCTCCACTTTGTCTCTCTCCTTCTCTTCCAGAAATAATTACAAGTGGTGATGAAGGTAGGATTTGGGCAATAAGAGAAGTCTTTGAGGAAGCTTGCTATGGATGGTCAGAGATCCCTTTATGTAAAGATTAAGCATTCCTTTGGAGATGTGGCATTCAGATTGTAGATCTTAGGAAAAATCATACCTACCATGCACCTCCTGGCTAAAATCAACTCCAATTTTCCGTGGATAGGGCATGTAGATAGGATCATTCCTTTCATAGGATAGCTTGTTATAGAATGCCATCTATGCATCTAAGTTAGAGTCCTAGATTATTTGTTACCACTTTGGTTGTGCTTCATACCCCTCCACTTTCATGGACACCTCCATCACCTTGTCCTCCCAATAATCTGCAGGTTCCTGTTGCCACCTTGTGCGGTGTCTCATTCTCTCCTTTGACTAGCCTCACCAAGAGCTTTATCACTTTCTCCACCACACTTGGAGATAATAATATGTCCAATGTTCAAGGGAAGGTGAAGGAAAATTCAAATGGTTGGTTGCAATTCTCCAATGCTCCCATACTGCTAGTTCCTGGTTCCAATTCAAAGGATCACATTGTTCTCTTGAGGAATGGCCACATGAGGAACTTGTTGCGGCTTGGCTTGGAGTCTTCTTCATGCTAGCTCTACCTATTTGTGCTTGTGTTTGTAGTGGGGGGCTTCTTCATGCGGCTACTATTGAGGCTCGAATTGCACTATATTAGTACTTTTATACCTTAGTACTAGCATACATGTAGAACCAGCATATGGAAAGTGACCTAAGAGGTCATATGAAGCATTCAGGTTTTTACCTGACATTTAGGCACCTTCCTGACAGTCAGGAGTTCGTGTCTTTTGTATTCCTGCGTGATGAGAAATGAGATATTCTTCAGGACAGCGCCAGATTCTGGTCGCTTATGTCTGGTTCTAACACTGTGTATCTGTGTCCTGAATATTCGTGATGTCTGTTTCAAGTTATTTGATCAGGAGTGAATATGATGATGATAAATTGTGTGATAGTTTTTAGGACAGTGGTTCAGCATTGATGTTTACGATATGTAGATCATGTTTGCATGGTATTCCTGAAGATTAGGTATGTGTAATGGCTGTAAATTGTGTCAGGAACTTCCCTGTAGTGCTAATTTCTTGGATTTCCTGTTATAGTCATGATGGTCCATAACACTTTGGCGATCTCTGCCAGGTTCAGGAACATGATTTCTTGATTTAGGTGCAGATCTAGAATCAGGTCCTAAGAGATTCAGGCGATAGGAATGCTGAAGCAAGAATTTGTTAGGATCAGACAGTGATGGCAGTTATGTAATGACTGATAAGAGAAAGACGATCTTTTCCAGGAAGACACAGGAGATATGATTTCGTCTTTGAGGAAAACTGCTTCAAGATCTTTCACAAATTCAAGACGTTTTTGTATTTTCAGGCATTTTTTTGCACTTTTACAAGTTGCAGGTGTCAGGTCATCTCTGCATAAGAAAAACCCTGCAGTCAAGTTATTTGAAGCATGATATCTTGAAGTTCTTATTTCTTAAGAATTCAATCACTTCAAAAGTTCTCATGCTGTGGATTCAAGGAAGATTATTCAGGATGGCATGTTCATAAAGAAAGGCGGTCATGAAGTTCAAAGACAGGAAATATCAGATCTGCAATTTTTTGGATAGCATATTGCTATGAACAATCATGCTGTGTGCTATATGTCTGTATGTCATTCTTGAAAATCAAGCGCTATTTGTGGCTGATATCAATTCAGGCAATAAAGGAGCTGTAATATTTAGGGCAGTGTGTTTATGCAGTCAATTATGATGTTTACAGCAAGTCTATATGGCATTCTTGAAGATTATATGTTGCCCATGGTTGTTCTTGAATTCTGGAACCAGTATGCTATTTATGGATGTTTCAAGTGGTCCTCAAACTCAGATTTGTTGGTGCAAGAATGGAGATGATTCAGAAGGATAGGATTTATGTTCACTTGGATAAGGAAGAAAGGCAAGATGCAAAAGAAAGGAATTTTCAGGACTGGCCTGAAGTGCAGGAATTTTCAGGCAGTTTCTTGAAGTGCAAGAATTTTCAAGCAATTCTTTGAAGTGCAGGAAGTTTTAGGCTGTTACCTGAATTGCAGGAATCTGCAGGTCTGTTACCTAAATTGCAGGAATCTGCAGGTCTGTTACCTGAATTGTAGGAATTTTAGGTTGGTTATCTGAATTGCAGGATGACAATGACATGTATAACTTGAATCGCATGAAAGATGGAAGGAAGCTTGATAAAACTAGAAGTCTTGTCAACAAAGGAGTTTTTTTTGGCATTTTTCAAGATCTACCTGCAAATGAGTGCTTCAAGCATCCTAAACTGTTAGAATTGCAAGAATATCCTGAATACCATAAGCTGAAGACTTCTACTCTATCACTGCAGAGTTTTGAGCTTGGTTGAAGGAAAAGCAAGTTATTTTCAAACAGTAGCTATGCTTCATTATGGGTAAATCCAAGAAGAAGGACAAGCGATGCAAAATCTGTTTTGAGCATGGCCATAGTTCAAAGTGTTGTCCATATGTTCATGAGTCATGTGAAAGAGGAAAGTCATGTAAGTATTTCTGCATGTTTGATCTATGTAAGCAGTTCAATGGTATTCACAAGAAGTTCTCTTCAGCAGCCAGCAAAGAAAGGTTCAGATTCAAGGCTGGATAAAGCATGGGAAAAGCTTACTTCTTTTGAGACTGTACTTGATGATGCTTATGAATGGCATGATGATCATGAAGGACGGAAGGTTAAGTCTTGCTCAAGTTTGAAGCAGGTTCAGAGATTGCTTAGAGCAGTTGAGAAGCTCAAGGAGAAGTATTATGATGTTTTGGATTCAGATCAGGATTCAGATTCAAGTGATGATGATGATTGTTACCCTTTACCTATGGTTTTGCCAAAGATTGAGGCTGAGGGAGTGAGAGAGGACAAGAGCCAAAGCAGCCAAAGATCCTCGAGTACCCCAAACCCAACACAGGAGCTTACCAATGGAAGAGTGGAGCATCACACACCTTGTATTGACAACTTGAAGGTATTTTCCATACTTTGGAGTCTTGCAAACTGTTATAATCAATCTCAAATCTGTTTTACTGAAGAAGAAAGAAGTGATGAAGTTATCATCAAGGAAGTTGATCAGTTTGATGATCAGTCTGGTGATCAAGAAGGTCAGTTGCATATTCAAGAAGATGATGCTGTCATGTATGACAAGCATGAGGCTGATGTTTTTTTTAACGAAGATGCTATTATGGATGATTTTCTTTGTTCTCTTACTAGTTTTGAGGAAGATTATGCATCAAGGGAGTCAGATTTCACTGAAGAGGCTTTACAAGTACTTGAAATGCCACTGCCTGTAGTGCAAAATCCATCATTTCAGGATGTATTTTTCCAGGATACCTATATTTCCAGCATGCTGAATACTATTCTAGGTTATTTCAATATTCAGCCTAAAGAAATTCAGCCATTTTTTACTACTGTCAACTCTTTAGTTCATTGCCTGTATGAGCAGTTTTCAGGACAGCAAGCTATGGGACAGCACAACAGATCAGCTTTCAGCCAATTTTAGGACATCAAATGAACAGTTTTCAGCAAGATACAGGTCTACCACAGCAGGCTGAAGGTCAAGAATTACAGAAATCAGTCCATTCATGTGGTTTTCATGAAGATTTGCATGAGTTATGTCATATGACTCAATCTTCAACTGAGATGATTGAATGGCTTTCTTCTGAGTTGGAAAAGGAGAGGAATGCAATTGAAATTGCGGCAATTGAAGCTTTATCTGTCATTAATCGGCTTCAGGAAGAGAAAGCATTGCTTCAACAAGAGGTTTTTCATGTCAGGACTGTAATGGATTTTAAAGTTTCTCATTATTCGGAGGTCATTAATACTCTTCAAGCAGTTGTTTCTCAGAAGGATAATGTAATTGCTGATTTGCATACTCAATTGGCTTGTTCTTATATTCCAAATCATGATGTTATTCTTGAGGATCTGTATGCACAGACAATTGATATGGTAGATGAAGTAGACAGTGATGTGGAAGAATTATTTTTTCAAGAAAATGATTCAGTGGTACCTGTGTTCGAGATAAATGTTGATGGTATCATTCAAGGGTATCAGGAGCAGCTCAACATGGCTGGAAATGCAGTTTTAGAACATCAAACTGTTCAATTTGCAGTCCGAAATCTGTCAGGACAGCATTCATGCAGTTTTCTTGAATAGTAGGAGCAGGTTGAATTTCAGGACATCATATGGAATGAGAAGTATAAATTAATTCAGGACCAAGGCACTACTTATCCTGAAGTTTTTCAGCAAGAAACTCCTGAAAATCAGCAAATTGGTCTTATTGCAGTTTATGACTGTTCAAGAGAGCATCCTGAAGACTTTTTGGCAAGGAAGGAGCAGTCTAAAGTTCAGGAAAGTTTAGGAACTAAATTGGATAAATTATTTCAGAATTCTGGAGCTATGTACCCTGACCTTGAGCAGCTGGAAAATTCCCAAAATCAGGATACTAAAGAATTTGAACCTGTAGTGGACAATGCAGATGTGAATGATCAGGATAATGATCAAGTTGTTAATGTTTTAGTTCATCCTTTATTTCTAAAGTTTTTAAGTATTCTAATCTATTTGGAAATGAAGTTGAAGCCAATAGTATTGTGCAAGTATCTGCCGTAGTGGATATCTCTGCAGTTGATGTTTTGGCAGAAATGGTTGATATTGTTCGGGATAATCAGTTTTTGAGCATGGCAATGAGGATATTGGATAAGTTAGATGATATTTCCAGAAGTATATTGCAGTTTTCTCTATCAAGAAGTGCTCAAGTTCTTTACCCGCAAGATGATTTTTCAGGTTTGCTAGAATTTTCAAGTTTTCAGTAGATTTCAGTAATTCAGAAGTGTTTAGGTCTGCTGGTAATGTCAGAATCATAGCATGGACAGCAGATACCTGAATTCTTGAAATCCGAATTTCTGCAACCCGAATTCCTACAACAAAAATTTGAGTTCCTGATGCAAGAAAAAGTGTGGCAACAGCTTAAAATGCAGGAATTAGACCAGAAAGTGCAGCTAGAGCATGGAAAACAGCAAGTAGAGCAACAACCTGAAGATCAGGATTTTCATGTACCTGAATGTCAAGAGATATATGTTATATCAGTTTGGATTGATGCAAAGTAATATTTTTGGGGTGATATGGTACAGATTGAAGCTATGGATGAGTATGATGCAGATGCAGATGCAATTCTTTATTGTTTTCTTTTACAGGTTTTCTTGGATTATCTTGCATATTTCTTTGGAGATGCAGTTTCTTGTTCGAGATTCAAGCTGCGTGGTATATTGCCATATATTTCTTATGATGCAGATGCTGAAGCGCCATCGACATATTTCTTGATCAAATTTTCTACTCTTTGCCATTGGAGTAGTGATTTATTGATTCATTCATGGTTCTATATCTTTGTTCTCTATGATGTAGTATGGATGTTATTGTACTTGATTGGTTTCCAATACTGGCATGTTGCCTTGAAATTTTACTGACGCTTAGGGCTAGTTATGCAACTACACCAGAGGGCTTTGAGTATCCTAGAGGGGCTCTACTCACTGTTGCTCAGTGTGGCTTGTCAAGGGGTGCAAGGCCTCTGGCAAGGTATAACTATGTTCTTTGGGTTAGTCTGCATATCATTTAGATGCATGCTTGTGGGTTCAAGTCTTGACTGTCCCAGTCATCCACCGGGCTGTTCCAGGTGTTGAGGCTCGAATTGCACTATATTAGTACTTTTATACCTTAATACTAGCATACATGTAGAACCAGCATATGGAAAGTGACCTAAGATGTCATACGAAGCATTCAGGTTTTTACCTGACATTCAAGCGCCTTCCTGACAGTCAGGAGTTCGTGTCTTTTGTATTCCTACATAATGAGAAATGAGATATTCTTCAAGACAGTGCCAGATTCTAGTCGCTTATGTATGGTTCTAACACTGTGTATCTGTGTCCTGAATATTCGTGATGTCTGTTTCAAGTTATTTGATCAGGAGTGAATATGATGATGATAAACTGTGTGATAGTTTTCAGGACAGTGGTTCAGCATTGATGTTTACGATATGTAGATCATGTTTGCATGGTATTCTTGAAGATTAGGTATGTGTAATGGCTGTAAATTGTGTCAGGAAGTTCCCTGCAGTGCTAATTTCCTGCATTTCCTGTTATGGTCCTGATGGTCCATAACAGCTACTCTTCCTCAACGCGGTCATGCTCAAAGTTCTCGGCCCCTCTTCATGTATTGGCTCTCTCGACTCTTTAGGGGGAGGTTGTGCCCATTGCTTTGCCCTCCCAAACCCTAGCAATTCAAGCTCTTGCACGGTTAATACAATCATGATCAAATGAGTTATTTTTTTCTCCACTCCTATGCCAGTGCTAGGTTTAGGTGCCTTGGCATGGAGTCTATGTTTAATTGTTGTCCTCCTTGCTAGCTCTAATTTTCTTTTTGAGTTTCTCAATTTTCTCTTCCTCTCTCATTTGAGTGACATTTAGTACCATGCTTAATAAGACTTTTTGTTGCTCCAACATCCCGATCTCCACCACTGCTAGTTGTAGCTTTGCTTTTTGCCATAACGTGTTCACTCTTTGAATGAGCTAGGCGGTAAGCCAAGTCTTTAGTCTTGTCCTCATTCTTAGCTTCCCATTCTTCTACCTTCCCTTTCATCTATTCTAGTCCTTGTCTCTGGTATTGGGCTAGGGTAGTGATTACCTGCACTTACTTTGGCCACAATGAATTCATTTGATCCTTCTCTTGGTCTCAGCACTCTACCTATTCCCTTAGGATTGCCTACTCATGGAGTGCTACGTGAAGCTAGTTATGTAGTTCTGCCATCTTTATCATTGCTTCTTGCTCACCTTGCACCTTTACCTCTTGTAGCTCTTTGGATATTTGTTCTCTTTGTTGCTTCAACCTATTGACTTCTTTCTCAAGGTGTTACATGACTTGAGATAGAGAGCGCATTGTGCCTCTAGGGTAATGCGGCTCTCCCTTTCTTCATCATACAGGTCTTTTAGACTTTCTTCACCCTACCTTGCCTTTAAGGCCTCTTTTAATGCCATCACTTCCCTAATTATTATGGTCCTCTGACTTGTGCTAGGCACATCCTCCTGTGGGGCTCATCATGGCTAGCTCTTGAGAATGAGTTTGTTGCTCTGTTAATAGTCTAATGGCAAGAGCCATCTACTTCTTATCCTCTTGTCTCAGTATTTCTTCCTCTTATCTCTTTTTGTGTTGCTCTTTGAGTTTCCTAGATTCTTCTTCAACCCTCTGCAATTCTTTGCTTTCTTTGGTGGTGGACTTGGTTCTCTTGATAGAAATCTTTAGCATGATTCTTCTGCTTTCTCCTTGGCTTGATGGCTATGAGCCCCATTTTTCCTTGACCATCCTTTCACTTAAGATTTATTGCTACTGAGTGGGGCAGTCAACTTCTTTCTCCTTAGCAACTTTTTCTACCTCCTCTTGCTGAACTTTGTTGAATTCTTCCTTCCCCAAATTCTCTATTGAGAATGAAGTGGGAGGGCTCACTAGAGTGGGAGAGCGATGCTCTTTCTGGATCGATGATCGTTCAAGGGTCTTCTCCACTACTTCTTCTCTTTCCATATCTCCCATGGCTTCCTCTACTATGGCCGTCAACACCCCTCCAAACCCTACGATTGATGCCTTGGATACTATTTTTTTCCTCTCTAACTCCATTGTTGTAAGCTGGAGACTCTCCTCTTGCTGCACTGTTGCTAGTACCTTTGTTGATGCCTAGATTGTTTTTCAAACATAAGCATTCTAGTTTACCTCATTTAGTGCATTTGTTGCAAGGCTTTTAAGCAAGGGTACTCCTATTCTATTCATAAGGGCATTATATCTTTGACTCAAGAAGAGGATGTGAACCATCTTCACTTGCAATTTGATAGTGGGATCAAGAATATCAATCAAGCTGATTCAATCATTCATGTAAAATTTTTTCTTATCCATACCTAGCATCCCATAGAAATCTCTCTTCAGACTCTTCTTCAACTTATCCAACCCCAAGGCCTTCTCCATGACTTTCCGGCTATGTTTGACTACCACCCACCTAGTGGCATCTCCTCATCTGATTGTCATTGTGCCATTGTTCTTCTAGACATCAAAGGTCTTTGAAAATTTCATGTATTTTCTATGATCTACATCTTGGCCCACCTTCTCTAGGTACTTAGCAAGATTGCATTGTTCTATTATCTACCTAATTGCCTCTTTTGATGTCACCAACTCCCCCAAGTTATGGATGTTGTGGTATTTTAGCTGGTTGAGAGTGCATGTCTTCATGGCTAAGCCGTATTTTCTATGTTATTCCCTTGAGAATGGGAGCTCGTTGGTTTTATCCTATTGCCTTGCCATTTGGGTTCCTATCACCACACAACAATCCACAATGAGTTCTCCTTGAAGGAATTCTTGCATAAAAGGTTACGTGGTTAGAAAGAACACTATCAGATGGTGAAATGTATAAACCACGAAATGAAAGTTTCCACATCAATCAATCCATACATTCCATGCAAGAACTTGATGGAGAATTTTTACTAAAAGAAGAAGGAAATTCAATTTGTAAGGGAGTTGTTTAAAAAGGCATGACTTTGCATGTAGCTCTTGAGATTAGCCCATATGTTTAGAGGTGTGGTTGACAAAAAGTTGTGTCCACACCTTGTAAACTAGCTATCGTTCATGTCTTTGAGTACCTTCATACAAAAATAGGGTAACAACATAGCCCTCATCATGGAAATGGTACAACTATCTATTCCTAGGTTGAGATAAAAAAAGAGTAGAGGGAAGTGGGCCTCCTCGACGACTGGCTTTTGCTTTAGTAGAAACCTAATAGTCCTAAGATAATTACAAGTTGTGATGAAAGTAGGTTCTGGACAGGATGAGAAATCCTCGAGGAATCGCATGATTGACGGACGGATGTCTCTTGCCTCGAGGGTTAGGCACTCCTCGGGAATCTCTACATTGGCATTGTAGATCTTGGGAAAGTCATACCTTCCATGCTTCTCCCTATTGTAATCCACTCCGTGCCCTGAGGGTAGGGAATGTAGATAGGATCATTCCTTTCTTCAGGGAGTGTGCTACAAAATGCCATCCATGCATCAAGGTTTGTATCCTAGATCCTTCTTTGCCACTTGGGCTGTGCTTCGTGGCCTTGGACCGTCTTGGGAATGTGGTACACCTTGTCCTACTAGTAGTCTGGGACCTCCCACCTCCATTGAGTGATAACTATGCTCCGCTCCTTGACCAGCTCCTTAACCCATCAATTTGCCAAGTTATTGACCATTTGAATTATGCTTTCCACTACTTCCATTGGTAGGACTCGGTCCAAGGCCCATGGCTAGAGGAATGATAGCTCAAAGGGCTAGGTTTGGAGTTCTCCTTGCTCCCAAATACTCAATTCCTGGGGCCATTTGACGGGATAGCAATCCTTGTGTTGTGGCATGGGCTCTCTAGGAAACTATTGGGGTTGTGCTCTAGCTCTCTATTGTGCTTGCTCCACCAATTCCCATCTTCTTCTCTTAGTTGCAATGATGCGTTCAGGTACTTGGCTGCCTTCAGGATCTTCTTGTGGCACATTTGGCAGTGGTGGCTAAGCTCTTGGGCTTGTTGCTCTTCTTCTAGCTCCTATTGTTGCTCGAAGCCAGGTCCTTCCTCTGGTAGTTGCTCTTGTGGGTTCAGAGTTGGGGGTGGATGTGGTTGCTCCTGCTCTTCAAAACCTAGCTCCTTCAGCTCATCAGTGGAGAGACTAGCTTGCCTCAAATACTGGCATTGTTCTTTTCTAATTAGGCTCATGCTATTTGGAAGAGCATGTTCTTGCAAGCCGTACTTCATAGCTCTGGTGGTCATATCTAACTTCCTTCTCATCCTCTCCACAGAATCCTCACTGTCCACTTGCGTTACATGGAGCACTATGCTTAAGAAGGCTTGCTGTTGCACATCAAAACTTGCTTCTGCGGCTTTGGTTCTGGCCTCTGCCTACACCCTCTTGCATTCTACTATAGCCAAGTGCTTGGCAAGTCCACGCACCCATTTGAAGTTGTGCTCTTTCCACTGTTTGGCTCTCTTTTCCAATTCCTTATTGCCCTTCTCCATGCTTTGAGACAACATCATTACCGCATGCTATTGTTCATTCCATACTTCTAGCATGCATGTTTTTTCCTTGTTTTGGCAGTTTAGCTACTCCTCGGCTACCTTTTGGGCTTGTTGCGTCACACGGAGAGTTGCACGGAAGTTTTTGATAGCCTTTTAAATAGAACTTTGTTCTTCTGCGCATGGGCTTCTCGCCTTCCTTCATGCCATTGTCTTTCAGATTTAGCCATGGTTTTTATCTCTTCCACCTCATGCTCTAGGTTCTTTAGCTCTTCTTGCAGCCCTTGCAGCCCTTGCGTTGCTTCTTCGATGGCTTCTTCTTTAGCTCTTCTTCTTGCAGCCCTTGTGTTGCTTCTTTGATGGCTTCTTCTTTCTCTTTCTCGAAGCATTCAATTTTCCTTTCTAGTATCTCATGTTCCTCCAACTCTATGGTAGTCCTCTTCTTCAAGTTTTCCATTTCTTCTTGATGTCTTTGTGTCCTCTCTTCTCTTGCTGCCTCTAGCTCCTCTGTGGCATCCATGACATTTTTCATTTCTCCTTGCAGCTATTCATATAGCTTGACTAGCTCCTTAATGCGTTGTTGCATCCTCACCCGGTCTTGTGTCTCTTCACCTAGTTTTGCTTGCCAACTTACTTTTGCCTCTTCCTTAGATTTGAGTTGCTCTTTTAGGTCTCAGATTTCTCGTTGATGCTTTAATCCTTAGTGGGGCTTCTCTTTCAGTCTCTTTAGCTTGACTACTGCTACTCTCTTCTCTTTCTTGGCCTTTTCTAGCTACGCTAGAAGCTCTTTAATGTATTCATCATATGTTGTGGTCGTGGGTGTTGTGGGAGGTGTTGTAGTCATATAGGCCTCTAGCTTCTGCCTCTTGGGATCCTGCCTCGACTTGGTGTCGGCTGTGATCGGTCTTTTAGCTTTTGCAATGGGGATCCTTGCTCCCAAATACAAAGCTATCTCCTCCATCTTCGTTACCAAAAACTACATCATGGTGGACATTAACTTGCCAGTGTCCATGGCAGCTGCAGTGTCTTGGGCTTTTGAGGTGGACATGGTGTGGGACGTGAAGATTGATGGGAGGGGGTGCATTGGGGCCTTGCCCTTTCCTTATACTATCGGGACTATTTCAACCTCTAAGGACCTAGCACTGCTGCTTGGCTCTCCTTCCCTTCCGGGGCTCATGGGGGGTGGCTAGCTCTTATGCACCAAAACTCTCCTCCCCACTAGCCTGTGCACGGCCTCGGCCATGTCTTCATATTCCTTTCTCCTCAACTCTTTTGTCTCTTCCTTTTCTTTTCCTTTTCTCTCTTCTTCAACCCTTCTCGACTCCTCTTCCACTCTCTTCAGCTTACCTGCTTCCTTCTCTATTCTCTCCTCCTCCTTAGCCCTCTTGGACTCTCTTTGGGACCTCTTCAGCTCGGCCCATTCCTCCTTGGTCATTCTTTATTTTTTTAATTTTTGTGGCTTCGATGGGGTTTTATTCATTAGTGCCATGGGCTCTCTTTGGCCAGAGTGTGTCTCCTACTCTTCCATATCACTTATAGTCCATTCACTGGACTACTCCTGCTCGGGGTGGTGTGGCAATTGGTTAGGGGTCTCCCCTACTTCCTCTTCACCTCCTTTTGCATCCTCTTCAAGGCCTCTTGGATGATGGGCATCATTACTCCACTAGTACTCCACCGAACCTGATGGTGGATGCCTTGGAGGAGGACTTTTTCCTAGCTGACCTTACTGTGGAGGCGGAGGACTCCCACCTGCTACTGCTATGCCTGTGGCCGAGGCTTTGCTGAGTTTTTAATGGTCTTGCGCACAAAGGCACTCGAGTCCACCTCATCTAGGGATCCAGTTGCAATGCTTTCCAGCAACGGTATCTCGATTTTGTTCATATGGGCCTTCTCCACCATTGTAGGGCTCAACTCCACCTCTACTTGGTGGGCTTCTTCTCCTCTTCTTACCATCACAGTGCCATAGTTTCTTTTGGCATCAAAGATCCTCAGCAATTCTGCACACTTGCTGTAATCGACAGCTTGCTTGACCTTCTCTACATACTTCTGTAGACTGTACTGGTCCCCATGAGTTGTTTTATGGCTGGCTCCTTCGTGATGGTGTCTTCTAGGTTTAGGGTATGCTTGAATGTAAACTGGTTGAAACCCCTTGTTTCTACTACCAAGCCGTACTTTGCTTGCTCTTCCTCTGTGAATGAGGGATTTCCACCTTTATCTTGGCTTGCCATTTTAGGTTTTTGTCATATATCATAGCTCACCATTAGTTTGCTTGAGTCAACTTCCACAAAGAGGTAGATAAATATACATGAAAGCTCTTAAGAATGTGGAATGCTTAAGTATAGAGTAAAACTTCTGCTTCAAGCAATCCGCATGATTAAAAAATATCCATGATAATTTACCCACATTCTGAGTCTTGTCATTTAAACATTGATTGACATTTAATGCATGTTTGTTTTCTTATTTTCTAGTTTTCTTTTTATACTTGTTTCCTTTCCACCTTACCCCCTCCCTCCCCTGGGGATGATTTGAATCCTTTCTAGGATTGGAGAGTGAAGGGTTAAGGGCATTTAAGAGCATGTGGGCGGGACATTACCTTGTAGAATCCAAGCATATAATTGTGTGTTATATTCCAATTGAGCATGGCGGTGCCTATTGTGAGGTCTGATGCCTACATATGTGATATAGGTTAGGACATTAGTGATAAGATCATGAGAGCCAATCCTATTGGCAATGTGTAACTCTTCTTCACAATAAGGACTTGATGTAGGTAAGGGTGGCTCATGACATGATCTTCCAATGATTGATTGTGAGTGATGGCCAATACCTAAAAAGAGGTAGGAGCTACGTAAGTGGGATCATACTTAGAGGTCTTAATGGCATGTCGCTCCTGAGCATTGGTCATGATTTTGCATCCTTCTCATTTCTACTAGAGTCGGAGAGCATACAACTTGCGTAAGAAGGATGAGTCATTAAAGCTAGCTTGCGAAGTTTGTCTAACTTTTGGCTCATGGAAGTGACTCTACTCTTGCTATAGGAGGTGATTAGCCTTGTTGTTTAAGGGCTTAGTCTTGAGATATCTTGGCATTGGTGATCAATTCCTCCATGAACATGGGGGTTTTTACCATCATGAATTCGTATTCCTCCAAGGTGCATGGCAAGGAGCGGAGATCCAAATCTAAGGATGCATCAAGTAGACCTAGATCTAAGCTCTCATAGCTCTTAGAGCAAGTAGGGTGAAAGTGGCATCTAAGCACTTGATGCAGGTTACTAGGTCATCTCCTGTGTTTTCAGCTCCAAATGGTCTAAAGTTTGGCATTAGTGGGCTATAATTATGGTATGCTAATTTGAATCCAATGATCGTGAGTCAAGATATTAAAGTTAGCCCCCTCATCAATCAATGCATCAAATGCATGTGTTTGCTTGGCAGTGATAGTCATATGCAGGTAAGTCGGAGCTACGACTTCCTCATCTTCATCTTCAATTTCCGTTAATGTGGTGACTGAGACTTTCACAAGGGGCTCTGGCATGGGAGGTTTGTGCAATGGATGTGTGGGAGGGTAACACTTCCTAATGCGGCTCCCGTTGAAGAAGCCAATGCCCTTTCCATTTGGGGTTTCAAGAACTACCTTTCCAATCTCCTCTTTACTTTCCTTCTCTTTATTGTCTTTGTTCATGGAATAGCATTCTTCATAGTCATTGTTTGAAATGTCCTCATTAGACTGCTTGTCATCTCCTAAGCCTCGATGCTCCATTTCTTTCTCATCAGTGACTAGGGCCCACCAATGGTACATCAAGTTGAGATTGTGCACCTTGGTCCACCTCCACTTGGGTTCATCCAAGAGATCCTTGAGGGGTTCAAGGTTAGCAACAACTAGCTCGTCCGCCAAGTGCTCTAAGATCTCATGGAGCTCTTGCTTGTTGTTCGGGGGATGAAATGCAATAGGGATGTTTAGCTCACTAGGGCTTTTGGCCATCATGCATAGTGACATTGAGGGTTTGTCCTTGGGTTCACCGATTGTGTTTGCAACTTTTCTCCTTGTTCGAAGCTAGTACATGTATCCGATCTCGCTCATCCTTACGGCAAGGGATATACTTGGTCAGTGGACCGAAAGGTTTCTTGACCTGAGCATCGACCTTGAGCATAGTTGAGATGGTGTCTAGGTCGACTGTGGTGTCGTCTTCCAAGTATCCATCTCTACTCTCACTACTTCGGTACAATTGCCTAGGAAGATCAGACCATTGCCCCAGTCTTCTATGACTCATGCATATTGCACATCTAGGGTCGGCCTAATAGGATATCGCAATCCACTCCTTTCATGACTATGAACTCTATGGAGATTTGGACTCCTGTGATCTTCAGTGGCCAATTCCTTAGTACTCCGAATGGATTTACTTTTATTCCATTAGCCAATGTGACATTAAATCTAGAATTCTCGACAGGCGAGTTACCCCAAGCCTGGAGCACTACATGACTAAGCACATTGACTCTTGCATTCATGTCTACAATCCCTTTTCTCATGATATCTCCTAATGCTAGGATTGGTAGGACTGCATGCATCTCTATGCCCTCCCAAAAATCATTCAAGTGTAATGACTTGGGCATTGAGTGTAGTGTTAGATTGGGCATCTGAGTTACCACATCATGATCATGTAGGTCGACTGCCCTTGATCCATTGGTCCTTCAACCCATTGATTCAACCCTCGCCACAGTGTTGGTGCTGCCTAAACAGATCTCCCAAAGGCAAAGTCACAGGGGTTGTCACTAACATAGCAAGGAGGTTATCAGCTTCTTGCATCTCTCCTAATTCAACACTCCTTGGCCATTGGCCATGGCTAGTTTGCTGGCCCGTAGCATCTAAGCTCCGTCTCTCTGGTACCGCTAGTGGTACCAATTCATCTCTCGATTTTACCCTTGCGGGTGAAACCGGTGTACTCATGCTAGAGAGCTCATTGATTTCATCCTCTAGGATGGGCTCAGCATCTTTAAAGTGTTCTTGGGCTATATTTGGCATGGGTTACATGATATAAAGGCAAATGTATGGCAACATAATGCAATGTAATTGGCAAAGACAGAGTTATGCATGCTATTGGTGGCATTTGTTACTTGGGTCAGCAAAATAAAGAATTGGAACAAGGTTTTCAAGTAAGGTTCCATTGATTGGATCCTTATTTCACAGCTTATAGTGGGATTATTCAATCCTTTGGTTACTTGCAGAGGTTATTCTCAGTGTTGGCAGATGTATGGAGTTCCTTTGTAAATCTACATAGTTGGTACATGTATGGAATGGATGGTACAAGTCATTAAATGACCAAACAAAGCATTCACAGGTTGCAGGAAATTCCAGACAACTACAGTAAATTGCTTACAAAATTTTCTGTACTCAACCATTTTCAATCCTTGATAGCTCATTTGAAAGGGGACATCCTAAGATTTATATAGAGCTAGGAAGTTGGTCATTTGAATCATTAGAGCTCAAGATATTTGAGTTTTTCTTCTGCTGAACACCTAGGATAGGACGTCATCTATGACTAAAAATAAAAGAAAGGAACCCATTATGGATACCATCAGTGAACGTTTAAGGGACTATCAGCTGGATAAAGAGCGTGAAGCTTCACAAGAGGCTATTTACCTTGAGAACCATGATAATGAGGAGCTAGACACATGCTACTGTAAACAAAAAAGTCAATGGTGTTGGCAATACTCATGTCTCTACTGATTCTAATAGTTTTCAACAAATCTCCAACGACATAAAGGATATGAAATCAGGCATTGATAAGCTTGTAGCTCTCTTGAGTGAGAGGATATTACCTATAGCTATTCCAAATGCTCCAAGTCTTCCCATTGTTCAAGAGCAGTCAAAGACCACAACTCCCAAGGTTGTTGGGCACTTTGAAGTTGGAGAGCCATGAAGAGCTTAACCCTCTCATTTTCAGCCTCAATCTTAGTCTCTTTATCAACCCAAGACCTACACTAGCCCTCATGGATAGGATTTGGACGATAAAAATCAAGCTAACTCAAGGCTTGATGATGACATACATGGATGCCATCCTTTTTACAAGTCTTTTTATGGACAACCATCTACTATCCCTAAATCTACACATGAAGAGAAAGCTGAAGAACAAAGGTCTTATCATGGTCAAGCAAGTGGAGGTAATAATTCTCATGGGCAGCACCCTTACAATGGACATGGTCATGTAAATTGAGTTCCAAATTCTTATGGACAGCAACATCATGTCAATAATAATCATGTATATAATCAGCCCTCTAAACAAGGCCTTCATTCAAATTAGTTTTGGCCTCATCAAATGAGTGGACATCAACCACCTGAGAGCAGAGTTTTGAGTCCGGGATGTGCCTAAAATTTGCCAAAAAGTCCAGAATTTAGGGGAAAAATATTTAACATCGAAGGCGGCGGCTGCAGCTAGGACGATTTTAAGCACCAAGTGAAAGACGGCTTTTAAAAGGTGCCCGAGCGACACTTGTGGATTTTTGATAATTTTTCCGCTTGTGGTACAGTTTGACAGGAGCTGCCAGTCAATGCGGGATGACGAGACGGACGCGCAGGATTTTTCAGGCTGGAACGGAGCCCAGACGAGGAAGAGGCCAAAAATTGGCCAAGATTTGAAAAGGTGGACAAATTTAATGCCAAAGGGGGGGTGCCCCCTCAATTTTTGTGAAAATGGATCATGATGTCGGGCTGAAAGCAACCCATGCAACAGAGATTGGGCCTTAACTTCTCCCTCTTGCCTGACTCTATCGCCGGTCTTCGCGTGAGATATGGCTGTCTGGATGAAGAGAACATAATCTAGTCTTTCTCTCTCCTCCCTCTCTCTCCCCTCTATGGGCTGTTCATGTGCTGGCAACTTGAAGGAGGAACCGAGAGGGAGAATGAAGGAAATGGTGGTGGAGATTGATGGAGATGCTGAAGATTGAGGTGCAGCATTGGATTGAGACAATGGAGGCTCCGTCTGCTGCTGGTTATGCTGTCATTCAAGGCATCTTAGGTTAAGTAAAAACTCAGTATGACCATTTTTATGAAGAAAATGAAGGATTTTTGATAGTTTATCATGATAATTATGTTCTTATTGGATGAAAGTTTATTTGTGTGCTGGTTGCATCATGATTAATTGTTGTGTATCAGAAAATTTTGGTTTTGCAATGATTTACATGCTCTATTTAATTCTCGTAAACCCGAAATGCGGTTTTTTAGCTGTAAAATGGTAGTTTTTCCGTTTCGGGTGGGTGAAAGATGCTCCCATGGGGGAAAAAGAGAAGGTAGATTGAATGTTAGTATGCTGAAGTGATTGGAACAAGAAAAATAAAAAATAGCATATTTTGTTGCCAAATAAATCAAGAAAATAGAGAAAATAAGGAAAAAAATAGAAATACGTCTCACAAAAATAAGGAAAAATATAATGATTGTTTGTGGATATATAATAGTAGAAAAGCATGAGGTTTAGCCTCAGTTTTCCCTATCTCTTTGTCAAAGTTTGTGATTTATCGCTTTTTATACATCAAAACATGACAAGATGAACCTCTACGCCTATGCAATGAAAGCAATACCTAAATGTAGGGGGTTGGGATGTTTGAATGGTGTGATTTGCGTGCTGATTGTTGCTGATTTTCTGATGCATATCATGACATGAGTTTGTGGTATTTTAATTAAGAGGATAGTAGCACGGGTGTTGTCTCGGTGCTATCCTTACATCGCTGCAACAAGTTAGTGAATGAGCATTGGAAAGCCTGGTTGTGCACCACGTGTCTGATTGAAAATTATGTTTGAGCACTTTAGGATCATTCACTTTTGCATGTGCATGTCAACCATGGTATCAGAATACAAAAGACTGGATGCATAGCACATGTTTTCGATGACAATAACCCATGCTTGAGTGTGGAAAGGCAACCTAAGCAGTAGGGTAGACATTTGTTCTTGGGGAATTATTTGGTAAGGACACATGGTATCTCCTGAAGTACTTGCAAAATGAAAGAGTGGAGTTTGTTTGGTTGTTTTATATGTTGAGCAGCACATCAAGGGGCCAATCCCTGCAATGTAGGAGAGCTGCAGTGGGGCCGCGGTGATTCCACCGAGAGGTTGCCTCCTATGTATGTAATTATCGTGGCATTTATTGCCAATGTGTATGGGTTCTCCCTCTGTGGAGTTTATAGAAAGGGAAATGTTGGACTACAAAACTGTAAACACATAGATTAGGCTTTAGTTCTTTAGCAGTATATAGACGCTCCTGGCCCGCGAGGCCGTGAGGGTGTGTTTGTCTGTTACAAGCATGAGGTCCGGCTAGTGCCATAGCCAGTGCCGGTCCATTTGAGGTCCCATCAGTGGTGTGTTTGCCGGGAGCTGCCAACAAGTGGTGGTTCTCGAATCTAGGGTTTTAGGACCAAAAAGTTGGTTTATGTCCTCTGACAAGGACCGTCAAGCCGAAATACAAAAAGCAGAACGTGCTGAGAGGACTAGACGGCGGTTGGAGATTGTAAGTCTCTATTCTCCTCAAAGGAGTAGCCCGATACACATAAGAGGCAGTGGTCTTAGTAACCCAACTGCTGCACATAGTCCTTTAGGTGCAGGAGGAAGCGCAGGTTCTTCCTCTCTTCCACCAAGTCAACCCACTTTAAGTGGGGGTGTGATTCCATCAGTCCAAACTCCTATTGTCAATCCGATTGTCGTCATGGCACAACCATTGCAATTCCTGCAGGGACGTCGGATCTGCCAGCTTTAGGAGTGCCTTTGCCAATTTTTAATGGGTTTGCCAAAGAAGATGCGGAGTTTCACATTTGTGAATTCCAAAGATTAATGTTTAATTATCGTATCCAAGATGAGGGACATCTTATGATGTTCTTTAACATGACATTAAAAGGAAGGGCTGTGGTATGGTATCATAGCATAGAGATGGGAACCATAACTACAATCGATCAATTTTACGCAGCTTTTCGAGGAGAATATGCCCCTGAAAGAGGTGGCCAATACTGGTTGCATGTTTTGAATGTAACATGCCAAGACCCCCATGAGAATGTGAAAGCCTATGCTAAGAAGCTTAATGAAGTGTTTCGTAAGTTACAAACTTACATTCCTATTCCGTCGACTGCCCAATTGCAATACTTCTTGCATGGATTGGATTTCAATATTCAGGTACAATTGAGCAGTGTGGCTTTGGTGGGTTGATATAGACACCCCCATCACGCGGGCAGAAGGAGTAGAGTCATGATTACAAACGGCCTACTCCTCTCGAATAAATCTTAATGTGGGTCTAGTACCTGGAGGCAATTTACCATTGATAAATGGAAGTCAAGGGATGCCTATGAATAACCCTAATGGGAGAGGAAGCATGGTTCAAAATGTACCTTTGTTGCCAGCTCCCCCTAGTGTGACTATGCCTATGGCTAGTCAGTTGGCTCCACCAAATGTTGGAGGCCAAGCTTTGAACCCTAATGTTGTTCCTGTGAGTCAACAACCAATGCCCAATCAAATTGTTAGGCCAATGGAACGACGGATAGAGGATCAAGGCTATGAGTCGAGTGCCTCTAATGTCCTTGGCGAAGTTAAGGATATGATGAAGCACTACACCGACATGATTTTTGAACAATATCGGCAAATAGCTGTTGACGTCAATTTCCTGAAGAAGCAGCAGAATCTGATAGGGAGCCGATGCCCTGAAGAGGGTGGTCCCTCAAGATTCAACTGTAAGTGGTGTGGTGGACAACATTTCCCTAGAAACTATCCAAATGTTAAATGTGATATTTGTGGGAAGTCGGGCCATTTAGCCGCTACCTGTTGGAGTAAGATCAGTTCCCTCCAACAAGGGAGTAAACAGCCAGGTCCAGTTAATCATAGAGCGCAAGGTAGTAACCTCCAGCAAAATGATGGACCAAGACAAATATTGCAGAGGGGAAAGACCACTATAGAAGAGTTGCCACAAGGCAATGGAGTCAGTCTTATCGAGGCTGTACGCATCAATGGCACTGAAACCTCTAACCTACGAGCCATTACAAGAGGCCAAAAGGCTAAAGAGGGTGATAAAGATAATGCAAAACCGGTCGAGGAAAACCCTAAGCAAGGGGATAAGGGGACGCAAGTCCTGAATCCTAGCGTGGAAGGTGGACCTCTAAGGCCTGTTGACAGAAAAGTCGATCCTAAGAAGGATGAGGAAGTGCCAAGAAAGAAGGCAAGAGCTAAAAAAGAAGCACCAAAGCCGGTCCCGAGACCAAAAGAAAGGATGGTTTGGCGAGAAAAGAGAGCTTTGGCTACCTATCATGATTTTGATTTAGCAAGTTGTGATGTATACAACCTGTAAGTATCAGACTCCTTTTTCTATAGTTCAGGACTAGTTTCCTACTACTCAGGACACTTTCTTGCAATTCAGGACAGTTTTCTCGACAACCTGCTGTAAATTGTATTCCAACAATGAAAAAACACAGTTAACTAAGCATAAACCAAGCTCAAATCAATTCAAAACATTCTATGGTAGTGGCAAAACATCCTAGCAACAAACTATATCTATACAAGTATCAATGTTTGTACTGTATGTAAGTAGCACTACCAAATACAACCAGCCCATTGATATAACTAGCAGTATTTTCTCTGTTAAAACAAGAGTATTTAGACCTCAAAATAGCCCCAAAATATCTCATTCAGTTGCCACTCTATGTAGAAGTTGATACATGTCCAACCAGTCAGGATATATTGCATGTATGTCAAGTGAAGATGATAGGTATCCTTCCTGCAAACAATAATGAGTCAATACTCTGGTATAACCAGCAACAAATCAGTCCAAAATTTGGACTTTCAACACTCATAATATCCCAAAAATCATCTACCACTCAAGTGGTATGATCCAAGCATTTTTCACTAGCAAATAAGCATCACAGATACTTCAACCCTGTAGGTATATTGTTTCCAAATTCAAGACAGCAATCCATTCACTGTTTTTAGCCTGCAAATAAGCTCCAAAACTGAGCATTTAGCACTCCAATATCATGCTCAAATGCATGATAATAAGGGCACATACATTGTTATAATGAAAGCCACCAATGCCCTGGAATCACCTATTGTTTACTACAGTAAACAACTAGTCTGCACAGGTCTGTGTGTGCTGAATACCGCAAAATTTGTGAGGAATTTGAAAAAGCTTTTTTCTGCAAAGTTGTAGATCACATCGAAACGATCAAGATTAGTGGGCCATTTCTCCCAAAATCATTTCTGTAGCAAGATATAGCTTCTAAAAAAAAATAGCCTGCAGGCATACTCTCCTTTGATGACATTTTCTCCAGATTTGATGTCTTGATGTCAAATGGCCACTGCCAAGCCTTCAGGATTCAGGTGTTCAAGCTCTGATACCATGTTGGAAGAGAAGGGGAGAGAGAGAGTGGAGCGGAAGATAAGTATCAGCTCATTGTTGTTCTTCTTCCATTATTCTTCCATCATACAAATTGAAAGAGACTTACACACATAGGTATGACTAACCAAGACTAACTGTGGTTAAGTCACTGACTACACCGACTTATTGAATGTCACATACATATACAACTGTATAGCTGATGTCGGTCACACACATAAAGATAGACTGGCTGAAGAGTAGCGAGAGCTTGATATTCTAATAGAAATGCCTTAGGACTGACAATGGGGGAGAATATGTGTCACGTGCCTTTGAGCAGCTATGTGCGGAGAGGGGTATTAAGCGTTAATTAACTACCCCCTATACCCCACCCCAGAATGGTTTGGCTGAGCAGATGAATAGAACCATCCAGGAGCATTTACGTAGTATGCTTAGCCATGCAGGCCTACCACAGAGCTTTTGGGCTAAGGTAGTCAGTACACTGTGCATGTTATCAATAGATCACCTTCCAATGGTTTGGATTTCTAAGTTGCAGAGGAGGTATGGACTGGGAAACCTCTGCTATATTATGCACATCTACATGTCTTTGGATGCGAGGCATTCTTCCATGTGCGCAAGGACAAGCAGACTAAGTTGTATCCTAAGATTGTCAAATGTATTTTCCTTGGATATGGAGATGCATGCAAGATGGGTTACCACCTTTGGGATCTACAAGTGCGAAAAGTCATATGCAGCCATGATGTAGTCTTCCATGAAGACAAGATGCATAGGCAACCCAAGAAGGTTGTAGAGATACACATGGTTATATTTCAGGAGGAGCCACGTGCTCCTGCAAACCCAGTTGGACAACTTATAGCAATAGTTGATACACATCACCAGGGTGTTGGATAGGATGCTAGACATGCAGGAGAGCCTACAATGAGACGGTCTAATAGAGCTAGATGTCCACTTGATAGATTTTTTCCCTTGATGCATTATGCCTTGGTTACAGATGCAGGAGAGCCTCTCATCTATGATGAGGCTATGTGCAGGGGCGACAATCACTCCTAGGAGAGGACTATGTAGTCTGAGATGGACTCCTTGCATAAGAATATGACTTGGGATTTGGTTGCATTGCCTAACGGCAAGAAGGCTTTGCCATGCAAATGGGTGTACAAGATGAAAAGTACCCCCGGGCACCCCAAGCCGGCTTTTAAGGCAAGACTTGTTGCTAAGGGTTTTAAGTAAGAGTTTGGAGTTGACTTTGATGAAGTCTTTTCTTCTGTGGTCAAGATGACCACCCTACGCTTGGTTTTAGCCTTAGTCGCACAGCTTGACTTGGACATGTATTAGATTGACGTCAAGACTGAATTCTTGCATGGGGATTTGCATGATGAGATTTACATGGAGCAGCCCAAGGGCTTTGCAGAACTTGACAGGGAGCACCTAGTGTGCAAGTTGAAGAAAAGTCTTTATGGCTTGAAGGATGTACCTAGGGAGTGGTATCATAAGTTTCATGTAGTCACAGGGCTACACCAGGAGTGTTATGGATCTATGTCTTTACAGAAGAAAGCTCGTGATGGCTCATTGCTTTTTTTGATACTTTATGTGGATGACATGCTGATTGCAGGGCAGCTCATGATGAGCTGGATGATCTTAAATCTTAGCTAAAGAAGAGATTTGAGATGAAGGATTTGGGACAGGCCTGTCACATTCTTGGTATGCATATTAAGTGCGACATGCATTAGGGACTACTCTACCTCTCATAGAGGGTATACATTCATAAAGTCCTTGAGCATTTTCGAATGTAGGATATCACTACCACTACTATGACTACACAACAACAACAAACAAGAAAATAAGAAATTAAACAACAACTACCACTACTGCTACCGCTACCGCTACCACTACCACTACCACTACCACTACCACTACCACTACCACTACCACTACCACTACCACTACCACAACTACCACAAAAACAACAAACAAGAAAATAAGAAATTAATCTCCAACTATCGCTACCGCTACCACTACCGCTACCACTACCACTACTACGACTACCACAACAACAACAAATACAAAAAAGAAAAGAAGAAACAAAACAACAACTACAATAACAACAACCTCTCCCTCCTCTCTCTCCCTCCCTCTCCCTCTCCCTCTCCCTCTCCCTCTCCCTCTCTCTTTTCCTATTATGTTTAATGTTTTCTCCCTCTCTCTCTCATTTCTTTTTTTCTTTTCTCTCTTCCTCTCCCTCCCTCACCCTCACCCTCACCCTCTCTTTATCTATTTCCCTATTATATTTAATGTTTTTTCTCTCTTGGACCATCTGGAGCTCAGCATTGTGAAAATCCTCAATCTCTGCTCTGTGTCTGCCATAGCCAGACAGGACCTACCTCACTTGGAGCTTCCATAACTCTTCAATCAGGCCATTTCAGCCCACGATTTCTTCTAGGGAGTTGTTCCTCTGCTCAAGGCGCTTCATGCTGGCACAACAAACAACCACATTGGCAAGCTACAGCTCTGGGATTGCACAAATTCGACATCGCTGCCCCAGACTGTGCCGATTCTGTTCGCGCCCCCTGCATGCTGCATACTGTCCAGGATTTTGAAATATTATGATAGGGCTTTTGTAGCCCATGAAATCAGCTTCCTAGGCATATAAAAATTTTTGAAAATGATCCACTGTAGCTCCTGCAATCAGAAAAAAACCAGGGCCCTGTCTCAGAAACCCTAATTCCACCATAGCCAAAGCTTCAAAATCTTGACATTTTTCATTGTTTCTCTCACTGAAGTTATCAACAGTGATTTTAATCACTGAGAAATACTCTCTGAAGTTCATTAAAGTACTGTCACTCAGATCTGAAGGCATCAGCATCAAATCAAGAAGGGGAAGATCACTTGGATTTTTAAAAGAGTAAAAGACTTTTGCAGATTTGGTATTCATTGACACTCAGTTAGTGTTTTTTAGCACTTGTGTCTCTCAATCAATTCTTCTGTTGCTCAAATCTAATAAGTCTGAAGTTGATTTGCTACTGTTCCCGTAAATCTAACATGGGGAAAGACTCTCCAAATGCTCGATTCAAAGGAGTCAGGTTTCACACCTGGCAAACCCGCATTAAGCTCATCTTGATGAAAAAGGGTCTCTGAGCCATCACAAATGGCAAAGAGAAGAAACCTCGGGACGCGGACCTTGCAACTACTTGGCAAAAGAATGATGACAGAGCTCAGGCCATTATCAAACTGGAGCTAGACGACAGTTATATCCACCATGTGGATAACTGTGAGACCTCACAGGATACATGGAAAAGACTTGACACCCTGTTCGGTGCACAATCTAAATCATCAAAGTATGGTCTCCTGATTGAGTTCTTCAGGCTTGAAATGAAGTCCAGCACATCACTTGCCACACATCTTAATTACATGGAAGGACTCCTAACCCAACTTGCAGGAATCAACATTAAAATGGATGAAGATGTTTGCATCAGTGTTCTACTCAAGAGCTTGCCTCCTGAATATAATAATGTATCAACAACTTTAATCAACATGGCAAATCCTGAACTTGTTGATATCCAGGCATCACTGTTAGAAGAAGAAAAGAAGCTAAAAACTAAAGAAGAACCAAGTACCTCTAGAGATGAGCATGCATTATATGTTGGCAACAGGTACAAAGGCAAGAAGGATCAGCTCTTTTGTGACTTCTGCAAAAGGACCGGACACACCGAGAAGTTCTGCCACGCAAGAAAGAGATCCCAAAAGGCCTATCTAGTCGCAGTCAAAGAAGAAGAAGAAAATGGAGCAAAGGAAGAAGAAGATGAAGATGAAGACCACCAGGATCGGAAGGACAAGACTCATCAGTCCTTGTACTCTCATAATTCTGATAGACTGTTTTAATAGCCTTGTATTTTCCTTGCCCTAATGCTTCCTGCCATAAGCTTTGTAAACTCCTTATGTAACTTGGCATTACAGTCCCTATACACTTTATGAGGCCCCTGTTACAGCCTCTGGATGTCCACCATGTTTATGGTACCCACACTTAGCTTTTTCTGCGACAGCCTCTGGTGTTTTGCCATGTCTGTGGTATGCCCACACTTTGCAGGTGGTTCTCATTACAGCCTCTACACACTTTGTGCCTTTTCTAGTTGTGATTGAGGAGGGGTGTTGAGAATCAGCAATCACACTCAAACAGCCTCTTTGTATGGAGTCTCAGGGTCAAGGATATGCAGGCTAACTTATCCCATATGCACAATGGTGCCTACAGCAGTTTCCTACTTTCCTATAAAGCATTGTACTTGCTTCCTTTCTTAATGCAATGATTCTACTCTTTTCTTTTCAGTGAAGTGTCAATGTCATTGTCCACATACACAAGATTGTGTTTATGAGTCCAAGTCTCAATCTTGGAACCTAATTCACTTGTGTAACAAACACTGTCCTTGTCTTCTCCATCATGAGTCCACACTTCTCATTTCATCCTCCATAGCTTCCGGTTTTGCCATGCTCTAGATCCCGCATTTCTCACAAAGTTCACCTGAAAAGAAAAAGAATGTGCACTGTGTGGGGGATTTGTCTAACTTGTCATGTAGTGCATTGTGTCCATGCCAATGGAACTGGGAGTTGGGTCGGGCAAGCCTAGGGTGTTGTCCCACACTTGAGGACCCAATTCGTATAGATTGGAGGTGCAATGGGTGTAGCTTAGGGAGACATGCCTAATCGTAGGCAATTGTGACCTCCCTAGGTGTGTCATGCCCTTAATGAGCCCTAAGTGTGGAGTGGGGGACAAAAGGGCCAAGGGGTAGGCATGGAGCCAGCTGACCAAGGCCATCGGGCACACCTAACTTGAGGACCCCTAGGTGAGGTAATTCTAGTGCTCATTAAAAGAGAGAGGTATTACTTGTGTTTCTTTTGGTTTTATTTTTCTTTTCTCTACTCTTTTCTCCTTCTTTTTCTCTTTTTTTTTTCTTTTTCTTTTTCTTTTTTCTCCCTTTTTTTTTTGAAGGTACGTGAAGAACTAGTCCTTGTATTCCTCATTGTGGGAGGAAGAGGGTGGGGGCTTGAGGGACTTACTAAGAAAGTTCTTACTTTGCATGTAGTCTTTTAGATTTATATGTACATTTAGAGGGGTTGTGGACAAGAAGGGATGATTATATCTAGTGAATCGGCTATCATTCATATCTTGTAGTAGAGCCATGCAAAGGGATGGAAGAAGTGCAACTCACATAATGAGTCTAGTCATTGCGCAACTATCTATGCTAGCATTCAAGTCAAAATAGAGGGGTGGTAGGAGATATTCGTGAGAGGCAGGAGCCTATCTGAGTAACACCCTAAGTTACCTAAGGTAATTACAGGTTGTAATGAAGGCTAGGTCAGGGTAAGAGGAGAACTTTGTAATAAGGAAGTGGGAGAGGAGGGCCTAAGGTCATCTACAAAAAATGTGAGGGCCTCTTCTGGTTTAGTAGCATTTACATTATATATTTTGGGGAAGTCATAGCAGCTATGGATGTCGAAATTGAAATTGACCCCTACCCTTCTAGGATATGGCATGTAGGTCGGGTCATTTCTCTCGTAGGATAGGGTGCTGTAATAAAAAAACATCCACACATCCATATTTGCATCCCAAATTCTTCTCCTCCACTTTGGTTGTGCTTCATACTCCTTCATAGTCTTGGGCACTTCCATGACCTTATCTTCCCAATAGTCTAGTGACTCTGTCCTCCACAATGTTGGGTTCTTTTCTCTTTCTTCATTCCATCAATCCCCTAGTATTCTACCCATGTTTACCACCTCTTCCACCACTATGGGGCTTAGCACTTGGCTAATTGTGGGTGGGAATCGGAAGGTGAACTCAAAGGGTTTGCACTTGTTTTCCCACTGTTCCCACACCTCGAGTTTCATGTTCCGATTGACAAGGTAGTATTTTATGGGATAGGAACTTCTGGGATTGCTAGGGGTTGCACCCTTAGTCTTCTTCATGCTTACTCCAACATCTTTTCTCTATTATTTCTAACTTCGGCTTTACTTTCTGGCATTATATCTTCTTATGGAACCTCATGCTGTGCTTTTGATCATGGGGGGCTTGACTATGGGACCTATTAGAATATCAAGCTCCCATTACTCTTCAGTCAGTCTATCTTTATGTGTGTGATCGATGTTAGCTGGATACAATTGTACACGTGTGTGACATTCAATAAGTCGGTGTAGTCAGTGACTTAACCGCAGTTAGTCCTGGTCAGTCATACCTATGTGTCTAAGTCTCTTTCAGTTAGTATGATGGAAGAATAATGGAAGAAGAACAACAATGAGCTGAGACTCATCTTCTGCTCCACTCTGTCTCTCTCCCTCTCTTCCAACATGGTATCAGAGCTTGAACGCCTGAAGCCTGAAGGCTTGGCAGTGCCCATTTGACATCAAGACATCAGATCTAAAGAAAATGTCATCAAAGGAGACTGTGCCTGCAGCTCGTTTTTTTTTGCAGAAGCTATATCTTGCTACATAAATGGTTTTTGGAGAAACAGCCCTCTGTTCCTCACTGTTTCGATATGGTCTACAACTTTGTAGAAAAATCTGTTTTCAATTCCTCAGATTTTGAGATATTCAGCACAGACTTGTGCAGACTGGCTGTTCACTATAGTAAAATGCAGGTGATTCTAGGGCACTGGTAGCTTTCATCCTAACAATGCATATGCCCTTATTATCATGCATTTGAGCATGATGTTGGAGTGTTAAATGCTCAATTTCGGAGCTTATTTACAGGCTGGAAACAATGAACTGGTTATTGTCCTGAATTTGGAAACAATATACCTACAGGGTTGAAGTATTTGTGATGCTTATTTGCTAGTGACAAATGCTTGGATCATACCACTTGAGTGGTAGATGGTTTTTGGGATATGATGAGTGTTGAAAGTCCAAATTTTGGATTGATTTGTTGCTAGTTATACCAGAGTATCGACTAGTTATTGTTTGCAGGAAGGATACCTATCATCTTCACTTGATATATATGCAATATATTCTGACTGGTTGGACATGTATCAACTCCTACATAGAGTGGCAAATGAATGAGATGTTTTGGGGATGTTTTGAAGTATGAATACTCTTGTTTTAACAGAGAAAATACTGCTGATTATATCAGTGGGATGGCTGTATTTGGTAGTGCTACTTACATACAATACAAAAATTGATACTTGTATGGATATAGTTTGTTGCTGGGATGTTTTGCCACTACCATAGAATGTTTTGAACCGATTTGAGCTTAGTTTATGCTCAGTTGATTGTGTTTTTTCATTGTTGGAATACAGTTTACAGCAAGCAAGTTGTCAAGAAAACTCTCTTGAATGGTAGGAAATTGTCTTGAATAGCAGGAAACTAGTCCTGAACTGTAGGAAAAGGAGTCAAATACTTACAGGTTGTATATATAATTGAATACCTAGGCTGCAACTATGACAAATGCTCAAGGCACTGACAATATCACTCAAAATGTAGGAGAAAAACTGGACAACAAAAATTTTGCTTTATGGAAGTTCCGTATGAAGAATTTTTTGGTTGGTAGAGGTTATTGGGACTTATGTACAGGTGATGAGGCTGAACCTGAAATGCATGAAAGGAATCCAACAAATGATCAGAAAAGGGCTCATAAGCTATGGACTGAGAGAGCATGCAAAGTGTTACATTGGTTTTCCTTATGTATATCAGGTGCTATGGTTATATAGATTACTGGATACAGTTCCCCAAAGGGTGCGCAGGTTACAGATTTCAGATCTGTAAGTTCAAAGGTGTTTACCAGCGAGTGAACACAAGGTTTATCTGCAAAGTGGTTGCAGATTGCATGTATTATTGAGCAAATAGTGAAAAAGGCTATCTGGTGTATTGCTGTGCACTACAAGTCGAAGGTTGCAGAAGATTTGCTTGCTGTTTGGTATTAATTTTGTGATAATGGCAGAGAACAGTGGAAGCCCCATCATTGAGAAGCTCGACAAGAATAACTACCCTTCATGGAAGTTCTGTGTCACGAACTTCCTTATTGGAAAAGGCCTCTACGAGTTTGTTTCAGGTGAAGAAAAGGAGCCGGAGATGAGTGATCCTCCAACTGCAGAAGAGACAAAGGCACGAAAGGAATGGAATGCAAAAGATAAAAAGGTCATGTATTGGTTGTCTGCAGTAATTGACAATAATATGCTAGGACACATTAGAAATGCAGAGAATTCATATACATTGAAGAAAGGGAAGATGTCTATCAATGAGTATGCACTGAAGGTAAGGAGCATTGCAGATGCCTTGGCAGCGATTGATGCAATGCCCGATGATGATGATTTGGTGTCGTCTACCTTGGGTGGACTTAATAATGAAAAGGCTTGGAAGTCTTTTGTAACTTCCGTATATGTTAGAAAGCCATTTCCAGATTTCGATGAGTTGGTCTCCCTTAGGATCACTGAAGAGATCAACATGCAAAGTGAGACATCTGAAAAACGTGGTGAACAGGTCCAAGCTTTCTACTCCAGTTCAGGAAGGGGACGTGGCAGGTTCTCTTCAAGAGGCCGTGCTACAGGACGTGGTAGTGACAACCAGCAAAACAGATTGAATCAGCAATTTGACGATATGCAGGTATCAGGAGGTCATGGTAACTTTAGAGGCAGGGGAAGCTTTAGAGAGGTGGATAGCAGAACAGAGGTTCTAACAACTCTGGTATTGTGTGTCACTACTATGGCAAAACGGGTCATATTGCAGTCCAATGTTATGCTAAGAAAGATGATATCCACAGTGGTAAGTTGGAGCAAGGAAACTATGCATCGTCTTCACGACAGAATGAAGACAAAAATGAATGTCTGTTTGTTATGCAGCATATGCTGAATGCTGTTACAGGAAAGGGAACACATGATGATGTTTGGTATGTTGATTCAGGTGCATCCAATCATATGACCAGCCATGCAGAATGGTTTGGAGAGATGCAGGATTTGCAAAATGCAGGTTATGTGCAGACAGGTGATGATTCATGCCACCCAATTTCACACATTGGAAAAGTTCTCTTGTCCTTGCATGATGGTAAGACAAAGAGTCTTTCAAATGTATTACATGTGCCATCTATTACAAAGAACTTGGTGTCAGTCGGTCAAATGGTAGAGCAAGGGCTGCAAGTCAGATTTAATGCAAAGGGCTGCCTTGTAGAAGACTTCAATGATAAGTGCAGGTTGGTAGCAAAGGGAAGTAGAGTTGGACGTATGTTTACTCTAGATGCTGGAATTCCTACTATGAATGCTGCTATGTATGCTAAAGGAAAAGCTGTTGTTGCAGATATTGAAATTTGGCACAAACGCATTGGACATGCAAATGTACAAAGGCTGAAATTAATGCAGTCCAAAGGGTTGGTTACAGGGTTGCCTACATTTAGAGTTGCAGAATTTCATAAGGTATGCGAAGCATGTCAGTTTGGTAAGTAGGCAAGACAACCCTTTTCACATGACAGAGATGTAAGCAGAAATATCCTTGATGTTGTGCATACAGACATTTGGGGACCTACACAAAATGTATCTCTTGGAGGCAGTTCATACTTTGTCACATTCATTGATGATTGCTATAGAAAGCTATGGGTATATTTTATGAAGGAAAAGAGTGAAGCATTTGAGCACTTTAGAACTTTCAAGGTTGCAGTTGAAAGAGAAACATGCTTGAAAGTAAAGTGCTTGAGGTCAGATGGAGGGGGAGAGTACCTCTCGAATGAGTTCAGTGATTTTCTAAGGTCTCATGGGATAAAGAGACAGTTCACATGCAGATATACCCCACAGCAAAATGGGGTTGCAGAAAGGAAAAACATGCATATTACAGAAGTTGCATGCGCCTTGATGATGGCTGAAAAGAATATGCCTAAGCATTTTTGGTCTGAGGTTGTTCATATTGCTGTTTATATTATGAACAGAACTCCCACAGCTGCAGTTCATGGGATGACTCCTGAAGAATGCTTTACTGGCAAGAAGCCTGATATATCGCACTTGAAGGTATTTGACTGTGTCGCATACGTTCATGTGCTAGATGAGCTACGGAAGAAGCTTGATCCAAAGGCAGAAAAATGTATTTTTATTGGATACTCTTTAGAGCAGAAAGGGTATCGCTGTTATAACCCTGTCACATGTAAGTTCAGAGTGAGCAGGGATGTCATCTTTGATGAAATGAGCAGTTGGTATGCATCTAGTGGTGATGCATTGGATGATGATGATGTTCATGGCACTCATGTGCAGGCTGAAAAGAGCACTACAGGTAAAGACAAAGGAAATAATAAAGTATCAAATGGCATTGATGCAGTTTTTGATGGAGACTCCAGTGGCTCAGAGAGCTTAGATGATGAGCTTGGTATTCCTTCTGTCAGGACACCAGGTGTACAGAGAGCTCATAGTAATGTAAAGGCTCCATTGAGTGATCCGGTGGTACGCAGATCTAGCAGGGTTAGATACCCTATTAAAAGATTTGGTTTTGAAGGTTATGCAACTCACCATAATGCTTATATGGTGAAACTAGTTGAGGATGTTGAGCCCACATGTTTTGAGGAGGCTGTTGGTCATGCTCATTGGGATGCAACAATGGATGAGGAGATGGCTGCATTAGAGGCCAATAAGACTTGGGATCTAGTATCATTGCCAAAGGGCAAGAAAGCCATTGGATGTAAGTGGGTTTATAAGATTAAGCACAATGCAGGTTGCAAAAGGCTATGCCCAGACATATGGCATAGATTATGATGAAACCTTCAGTCCAGTTGCTAGGATGGCAACTGTCAGATGTGTGATTGCTT
This sequence comes from Lygodium microphyllum, assembly GCF_053477565.2. Classification (NCBI taxonomy): domain Eukaryota; kingdom Viridiplantae; phylum Streptophyta; class Polypodiopsida; order Schizaeales; family Lygodiaceae; genus Lygodium; species Lygodium microphyllum. Next base: position 22,322,048 of record NC_141158.1, on the reverse strand, counting down.
TGGTAGCAACCAAAGGTTGGAGGTTGCAGCAAATGGATGTGAAGAATTCCTTTTTGCATGGTGATTTGTAGAAAGAAGTGTATATAGATCAGCCAGCAGGTTATGAAGATTTAGAGCATCCCACGTATGTGTGAAGGTTGAAGAAGGAACTCTATGGGCTCAAGCAAGCACCTAGAGCATGGTCTGACAAGATCAGAGAGTATCTTGTCAATATTGGCTTTTATGTTTCTGATGCTGATCACTCACTTTATGTGAGAAAGGGAGATGCAGGTTTGGTCATCATAGTCATCTATGTGGATGACTTGATTATTGTGATAAATATAGTGGGATTGCTGAAGTCAAGGACTTTTTGAAGAAGAAGTTTGAGATGAAGGATTTAGGTGAGCTAAGGTACTTCCTTGGCATTGAGGTGATCAGATGTGATGATGGTATATGGCTGTCCCAAAGACAGTATGGCTTGGATATGTTGTCCAAGTATGGTATGACAGCATGCAAACCATTTTCAGTCCCGTTGGAGCAGAATGTAAAGTTGAGTGCTGATATTGGGGATGAGATAGAAGATCCTACTACGTTCAGGAGGATAGTGGGGAGTTTGATCTACATGACCATTACAAGGCCAGACTTGAGCTATGCTGTTGGTCTTGTGAGTCAGTTTATGCAAGTGCCTAGAAAGCCACATTTGGATGCAGTCAGACACATATTGAGATATGTGAAGTCCACATTACATTATGGACTTTTCTATGAGGCATGTACAGATGTACAGGTGTTTGGATACGCAGGTGCAGATTGGGCTCGTAGTATGTCTAATAGAAGATCTACCAACGGATGCATGTTCTCTCTTGGTAGTGCGGCAGTTGCTTGGAGCAGCAAAAAGCAACCTACAGTTGCTTTGTCGAGTACAGAGGCTAAGTATAGAGGTGCTGCTGTTGCAGCATGTGAGGTAGTATGGCTACAAAAGTTAATGGCTAATTTGGATGTGTAGGTGGAAGGTCCAGTTGTCATTTATTGTGACAACATGAGCAGTATACAGTTGGCTAGGAACCTTGTGTTCCATGCCAGGACAAAACATATTGAGGTATACTACCACTTTGTGAGAGAGAAGGTACTAGCAGGTGAGATTGACTTGGTGTATGTCAGCACACAGGATCAGATAGCTGACATCTTCATGAAGGCATTGGGTACAGAGAAGCTTCAAAAGTTTCGAAGCTTACTTGGAGTTGCAGAGATGCAGTTGAGCTTGAGGGGGAGTGTTGAGATGACAAGCTCAACACATGTGGACATTGATGATGGACCGCCTGGTTAGATGGGTCCACACGTCTTGACTTAGCACGTCGGTGGTCATTATGACTCTCACATAGCCACTGACTCATTACTTATTATATTCAGGTTGTTACACCTATTTACAGCTGGCATAGTTATAGCGCCAATCGACTAGTGTAGTCGGTTATGCATTGTTTGACTTAGTAGGCCACTTTCCTTTATGTTGTATCTTATCTATACTTTGTGTACATTGTAAAGTGTGTGGAAGAAGAAGAAGAAATCAGCAAGAAAACGTTTTGGCCTCCATCTCTCTTCTTGTCTCTTGAGTGAGCTTCTCCTTGTGCATTCTGTGTGTGTTCGGCGCAGCATCTTGAGCAAGTCCCCCCACACACGATTCTTGACATATGACATTCAGCACACATGAATTGTTCCATTGTTGATGCCTGATGGCAAGAAAAAGAGCCTGCATGATGTACTACATGTACCTACAACCAAGAATCTTTTATTTGTTGGATAGATGACAGAACAAAATCTGCAGGTGAGATTTAATAGAGATGGATGCTTTGTTGAAGAATATGGTAATGGCTGCAAATTGATTGCTAGAGGCCGAAGAGATGGCAGAATGTTTACTTTTGATGCGTCAATTCTAGAATTGAAAGCATCCATGTTTGCACATGATGACGGTGCTATACGGGATGTTGAGATATGGCATAAGTGGATTGGCCATGTGAATGTACAAAAGCTAAAATCTATGCAGCAGAAGGAGATTGTGCTTGGACTGCCTAAGTTCAAGTATCATGACTTTGAACATGTATGTGATGCATGTCAGTTTGGAAAGCAAGCACGGTTTCCATTTATGAGACATGTACGGAATAGTTCACGACCATTGCAGTTGGTACATTCAGATGTATGGAGTCCATCTCATAATGCTTCATTTGGTGGTGCTCGTTACTATGTATCCTTCATTGACGATTTCAGCAGCCATGTATACTTGGCTTTACATACTGAAACATAAGGATGATGTGTTTGATGCATTCAAGAACTTCAAGAAGCATGCTGAAAATGAGTTGAGCTATATAATTTCATGTCTTAGATCAGATGGAGGTGGAGAATATGTCTCTAATTACTTTGACAAGTACCTTGCTAAACATGGGATTAGAAGATAGTTAACTTGCAGCTATACACCACAGCAAAATGGTGTAGCAGAAAGGAAAATTAGGGTACTGATGGAATCAACAAGAGCTATGCTGAATGAGAAGAGTTTGCCAAATAGTTATTGGGATGAAGCAGTAGTGACTATTGTCTATGTGTTGAATAGAACCCCTCCAGCAGGGATTCATGATGTAACTCCATATGAGAAGTTGTATGGTCATAAGCTTGACATTTCATACTTGAAGGTATTTGGCAGCATTGGATATGTGCATGTTCCTAATGAAAAGAGGAAGAAATTGGATCCTAAAGCTGTCAAGAGTGTCTTTCTTGGTTATGTACAAGACTAGAAAGCTTACAAGTGTTATGTATCATCTACACATGAGACATTGATTAGCAAAGATGTATTTTTTAATGAGTTGGCATCATGGTATGGTAATCCGATTGTAGTGGCTACTGATGGATCAGGTAGCACTAGTAATGCTAAAAATACACCTACAGTGAGTACATCTATGAGTGGTCCTACAGGTGATGGGTCACCTACAATAAGTCCTTGGTTAGGATGCTTGCGGATCGTACTCCTATGTCCACTGACATGGATATGTCAGTGAGGGGGAGATTGGATAAGGGAAAAGAAAATATGCTTGAGGAAGTGACAGGTAAGTGGGGTAAGGTTATTCAATCCACCATTATGCATATATGGCTAGTGTGAGAGGTTACAAAGAACCTACAAAGTTTGATGATGCATTACATATGATAATTGGTGTGCTGCCATGGATGAGGAGTATGCAGCCCTGGCTGAAAATGAGACATGGAAATTTGTTGAGTTCCCCAAAGGCAAAGTCCCCATTGGCTGCAAATGGGTGTACAAGGTTAAGTACAAGTGAGATGGTTCGTTAGAATGCTATAAGGCCACGCTGGTCGCAAAAAGGTATGCACAGCAATGTGGCCTTGACTATGAGGAGACTTTTAGTTCGGTGGCTAAAATGGCAATAGTTAGAACTGTCATTACTTTGGCAGCATGCAAAGGTTGGAAATTATGGAAAATGGACATCAAGAATGCTTTCTTGAACATTGATTTGGTTGAGGAAGTATATATGGATTAGCCTGAAGGCTATGTTCACCCGGACTAAGCTGAAAAAGGCTTTATATGGACTAAAATAGGTACCTAGAGCATGGAATGCTCGGATCAGTAGTTATTTATAGCAATATGGATTTAGATTGGATGATGCAGATCACAGTCTATTCACGAAGAAGACAGATCATGGATGTGTTTCTAGTGGTTTATGTAGATGATCTTATCATCACTGGAGATGATGAAGAGGGCATTGCTGAAATTAAATCATGTTTACATGCTGAATTCAGAGTCAAAGACCTTGGTGAACTAAAGTATTTTCTTGGGATTGAGGTAGTCTCTATGCCTCAAGGTATATAGCTACTACAGAAGTAGCATGCTCATGACATGTTACAGAAGTATGGTATAGCTGAATGCAAGCCTATGGAGACATCTCTTAATTAGAATGTCAAGCTACACATTGAGGTTGGGAATGACATAGAGAATGTGACCATGTATCGACAGATGGTGGGCAGCTTGATATACTTGACTATTACCCGTCCTGACTTACGTTATGCAGTGAGGCTGATTAGTCAATTCATGTAGAAGCCTCGCAAACCACATTTAGATGCAGACAGGAGGATCATGAGATATGTAAAGGGTACTACAGATTATGGGTTGTTTTATGCATATGGAAAATCTCTTGACTTGACAGGGTTTGTTGATGTTGATTGGTGGACTAGTTGTGCCCATGACAGGAGACCTTGTGGGCTGTGGTATCTCCACTGAAGTGCCCTCCAATGATTCCAACATGCGCTTCAATCAACACATCATGCATTTCGTGCTCACAGTAGATGCATCTTCATTGTCCTAACCTATAAAGCTAGCTGACGATCAATTGATAGGGTTGAATCCTAAGGATGAGGTGCTTTAGCCTGGCCTTTTCTTGATAGGCTACTCATGCAATCCGCGCCTCTAGGATTTAGACTATTGTCAAGAAACCCAATGTGGGGTTGATCATGGTGTGTACAAAATGATTGATACATTATCACGGAGGATTGTAATAGACAAGGAACTCCATGGCTACAAAGAGAAGGCAAACAATATGCACACTCAACAAATGTTCTCTACTTATTTCATTGCATACACAGGTTACATATATAAAGGAGGAGATACTCCATCAATGATCCCTCACACTTTCCATGTGTGTTCCCATGTGACACCATACAACCCACACTTTACATGTGTGCCCTATGTGGAACACTTTACTCCACATCTCTCATCCATATTCATGCACCATACAATCTTAAGCACACAAGAGTGCTTTCACATAATACACACCCGCAAATACCGAAGCTTACATTCTCAACACCCCCTCTTAAGCGAGGTGTTTACTTTACCTTATCACCCATCCAATGTAGCATTGCATGACCGCATTTGCTACTTCTTAACACTCCCCCTCAATGCTGTATTGGAGTGTTTATATGACTAGACACTTCTAGTCCACCATATGCATATTTTATGTGCGTGTACAATGTTCGTTTGAGCACCACTTGCTCGGGTGAACCTACCCCATCCTTTTTGAACAATCCTAGATGTTCGGGAAAGGTATGACAAACCTCAAGGTGCAACAATCATGTGCACACACCACGCACTCGCAAAATTCTTTTTGAGATCTCAATCTCGGGCAGAGAACCCCTCACACAAGCCAATTCTTGTGCAAACTTATTTTGAATACATGTCGAGATCTATATGTATGAAACCAACCACTTTTGAGCTCTATGCGGCTCGGGTAGGAGTACCCTCATGCGATGGGTGAATATAAAATCTCGTGTACAATTGCCTTTGACACAAATGTGAATCATGAAGACATTTACAACTTTTATAGTTTCACTTTTGTTGTGTGAATTAGAAGCTTTATACATCCAATCTTAAAAGGTTTGGATAATAGGTATATGCCACATGTGGTCATGACTCGTCTTCTTTTTCCTTCTTCTTATCTTCGTCAGAGAATCTTTTAATTGGATGGAGATTCATTGGTCATGAAGACACGTCCATCCATGTTCATGCTAAGAGTGGGACAAGAAGCTCCTCCGCATCTTCTTCTTCATCTTCTCCTTTTCAAAAACTGATGTACCCATTTTGTGGTGGGTCTTTCCGATTGTGAAAGAAGATTGCTTCTCCTTCTATTTCACTTCAAGTGTTATCTTTGGCTCAACAGCTTCTCTTATATGGATATTTCCGGATGCATTGCACTTACCTGTTCAGTGTAGTAGTAGAGCTATTGCGGTATAAACTGGTTATGCAGGACGTTCAACCTGCAGGCCACAGTCCGGTGCTCATGAACAGTCCGGGGGGGCTTCGCAACAAGGAGCTTCACTTCATCTGACGCTCCTGCAAAGGCTTCTTAACCTTCCATTTAACAGTCGATACAGTAGGCCGGCCTTCCTTTCTGTGTCCATGCTAGTGGCTGAGACATGGCTGGCAGCCTGACTGCCTGCGCTAATTCCTGCTATGGCCTTCGATCATAATCAATGACTTCATCCTCGTGGTATCAGTTTGGCATGTTGCGTCGCATCCTGTGGCTCTACCTAGTCATGTTGTTCCTCCTTTTGGTGCTCTCTTCCCAATGCATCGTCACGGGCTTCAGCTTCTGGTAGCTTTCTCTCTGCAACACCATGTTTGCGAGCAGCTTCTGCTTGCAATGCCTAAAGTCTTCATCCAATTTGAGATCGAAGCAATGTTTGCCTTTTGAACAAGGCTTCTGAGTTCCTGTTGCACTTGAGCAATCCTTGCCTCAGGTGTCGGTAGCTTGTGCTGGCTTTCTTCATACATACTTTCTTTCACTGGATCAATAGGATTTGACATTCATGCTCTACTTCAATCGACTGTGGTGATAATATCACACCATATCGTGCTGCGTCAATGGCCTCTTTTGGATGCCCTTCTTCTTTTTTTTTTTTTTGGTTGCATCTTCGATAATGGACGCCAGCCGGCATATATGACCTCGGATTCTTTGGGCCAATGCACTTCTTTCGTAGCGGTTGCATGCATCTCGTATAAGCTTTAGTGCTATTACCTCTTTGCAGGGCTACAAGAGCCTTTTCACAATCACCTTTGACAATTGAAAGTTTTTCTCCTCTCCCTTTCCAGGACTCTAACCCTCCAAACCTACATGGTCTTTTTAGCATGCACCTTCAAGGGTGCTTATCACATGCTTCTAGTTTTGAGAAGTTTATAAGGTGCCAAGTATGTGAAAGCCTTTCTTGCTTCCACTCCACATGCTCATACTTGAGCATACACATGAGACATGCCTCAACCGACGTGCTCCATCTTGGATTGTAGCCAACCAAAAACCACTTGCCATTCCAATGACAGCAAGCATATGCACCTTTACATGCTCCTTGCTCAATAGCAAGAGCCAATAGGACAACAATGTCCACAAAGAGAAATCCTTTTATTCTTTGAGCATTGTTCCATGCTCAACAACAATAATCAAGAGGAAAAATGGCCAAATACCTTTGACTTCTATTAGTAGCTTCTTTGTTGACAATGGCTCCATGACTTGTGTGAAAAACTCCGTTTTCAGTCTCCATAATACACAGCTCCTTCATTTGATGTTGATGGCCTCTTTGTAATCCTAAAAATTTTCAGCTCCCTCATTTGCAATCATAATAATAATGAGTGTGCAAGATTTTTAAGGAAAGAATGGCTAAAACATACTAAGGCATACAATGATATAGGCTATATACATTTTAAAAAATCACCATGATCAAGAGCCCTAACCACGGCTCTGATACCATGTCAAGAAACCCAATGTGGGGTTGATCATGGTGTGTACAAAATGATTGATACATTATCACGGAGGATTGTAATAGACAAGGAACTCCATGGCTACAAAGAGAAGGCAAACAATATGCACACTCAACAAATGTTCTCTACTTATTTCATTGCATACACAGGTTACATATATAAAGGAGGAGATACTCCATCAATGATCCCTCACACTTTCCATGTGTGTTCCCATGTGACACCATACAACCCACACTTTACATGTGTGCCCTATGTGGCACACTTTACTCCACATCTCTCATCCATATTCATGCACCATACAATCTTAAGCACACAAGAGTGCTTTCACATAATACACACCCGCAAATACCGAAGCTTACATTCTCAACAACTATGTCATCTACCCAATATGGTGTTAATTCTACCTTGAACAAGTCTCTTTCGCTGGACATGCTAAACAAGTGTGCATTGGGTAGGTCATCTATAATCCCTTGTCCAAGCTTCTCTTGTGGGTATGCAGGACATGTGATTGGCCATATAATACTACTTGCCCTTGAGTACTACCACAGAAAAGTCAAACTCTAGAAGCAGAAGCAGTCATATAGCTATGCGACCTATAGCATAGGGTTTATTTACAAGATAAAGCAGATATTGATGGTCCACAAAGAAGGTGAAAGGCATGGCCAAAAGATAATGTCAAAACTTATTTACAACAAATACCATGGCTAGGCCTTTCCTCTCCATCGTGGAGTAGGTCATCTTTGTATCCGTGAGTTATCTGCTAACAAAGCTCACCAGATAGTCAAGATTGTGTTCACCAAGTTGTCACAAAACAGCTCCCATGGCAAACTTTGACGCATCAATGTGCACATGGAATGTTATGTTCCAATTCGAGGCTCGTAGAATAGGTGCAGTAGTGAGAGCCTTTTTTAGCTCCTCATAAGTGCATTGGCAATCCTCCTCGATCCACTCAAATATGATCAACAACTTGTAAAGAGGTATAGCAATCAATGTGTAGTTCAAGATGAAGCGTTGATAGTACCCTGCATGTCCCAAGAAGCACTGAACTCCCTTATAATTCATTGGTAGTGGTAAGTCGACATCTGGAGAAGTTAGTGGCAATGCCATTCTTGGACACCACGTGCGGCCTAGGATACATCCATGTTTTAACCAAAACTGGTACTTTAAGGGGTTTAAAGAGAGACTATACAACCTGCACCATTCAAAGATTGCACAAAGCTTATCTAGGTGTTCTGCCCAACTAGAGTGTATGCATAGATTTTCACAAATACCTCTATTTCTCGCCTAAGCATGTCCTTGAAGATGGCACACATGAGATGTTGGAAGGTGGCAGGTGCATTAGTCAAACCAAATGGCATGAGCATGTAGGCAAATACACCCCATTCCATGGCAAATGTTTTGTGTCTATCGTCAGGGTGCACCTGAACTTGGTTATAGCCCAAGAGGCTGTCTAGGAAATTGTAGGCTTCTTTTTTTGCTACTCTCTCGAGCATGTGTTCTGTGTAGGGTAATGGATAATTGTCTCTCTTAGTTGCAGCATTAACCGAATTTTTTTATTCTTTTTCAAGACAATCACAATGGCTGATACCCGATCCATGTGCTCAATCTCATTAATCAATCCGTCCTTCAATAGTTTGTCAATCTCTTCTTGATGGCATGAGCATGCTTCAGATTCATTGGGTAAGATCATTGCTTTATTGGTGTTGCATTAGGAGTCATTGAAATGCTATACATTACGACTCTCGGATCGACTCCTTTCAATTCATCTAAGGACCAAGGAAACACGTCTATGTACTCTCGCAAGAGAGCAACGAGATCAGCCTCCTCTTGCTTGGCCAGGTCATGTCGGCTATAAACATAGGTCGAGGCTTCTCCCCTTCCCCATCCAAGTTGACTTCCTTGACCTTGGTGGGCCCTTCTATTGGTTCAATTTCCCATCCCTACCTCTTCTCTCCCAACAAGATAGCTTTGGTAGGTCATGGGGCTTCCTTTGTTATTCGGCCTCCAACTCCTTTGGTTGGCCTCTCCTTTCCTCCTCCAACTGTCTGCACCTTAGATGGACTAGCAAGTCCCCCTTAGTGCATCTGGTTTCAGGTGGTCAGGGTATCTTTGGATCACTCTCGGAGCTTACTTCTGACTCAGAGTTAAACTCACAACCCTCGCTGGAGGAGGGAGCCTCCCCCGGTGGTCGTAGCTTTGAGGCTGATTCTATTCTAAGGAGAGGCGTGGCACTTGGATAGACTAGCCCTACTTGCTCATAGCCCATCATGCCTAAGTGATCCAACCAAGTGCGATCACATTCAGTTCTAAAGACTCCTCTTTCAATCTTAAAAGCATTGGCTCTTCACGGCTTGAAGTTTACTTTTATTTGTTTCATTAGTTAGTCGTTCATGTCGTACTCTATCATCTCGGTCTCTTCTTCACTTTTCCCATTCGTGGAGTAGCAGTCCTTGTACTCGTCATCCGAAACACTACATTCTGAGACTGCCCATTATTGTCTAGGTTTCTAATCTCAATTCTTTTTTAATCTGTGATTAGTGCTTGAGAGCGGATTTTAAAGACCTTTTTTTGAAACGAAAAAGAGCCCGGGAGGCCATAAAAGACCAAATTTTCATGCAAAACAAAACGGTTGCAAATCAATGAGCAAGAATTTTCCTAGATGGAGTTCGATGCCAGGAACCCAAAGCAAGTCTCAGTTTGTCGATCAGAGTCTATTTGACCCCCCATTTAATCCTTGCAAGGTTTCACATTATGAAGTAGTTATATGATCTGGTAGTCGAAAATTGCATGGTGCAAGGTTTATGGATTTCGATGTAATAAAGCAAGTCGGGGTTAAATTTTGAGCATGTTTGCCCCCTCAAAAGTGAAAATCCACTTGGCAGGAAGTGTGAACATGCAAAAGTGATTTAGTATTTTGGAAACTTGGGCTTAATCTTGTTGGGAATGAAGGGGCATTTTTAAAAAAAATGTTTTGGGGGGTGGGTTTTTTCGACTTCCTCTCCAATCATTAAAAAATGAATTTCTAGCAACCTCATGAGGAACCATCTTGGCTGTGATTTCCATCAATTTTTCACCGCCTATCACTTCAAGAATGATTGAAAATAATGCACTATTCAGCAAGATCTCATTTTAGTATTTCTCTCTCCTCCCTCCTCTCTCCTCTTGTGGATAGTTCTTATGGATCAATGTAAAAGAGATAGAGATGGGCTGAGATGGACATTTTTGGTCAAACGATGAAGCAAGACTAGAGAGACATGTGAATGAGAGTTGGATGGATCGTCAGTGGCCGTGGAAGAGCATCAGTGGGCCTCCAACATAAAAAAAATTGTGCATCATAATGAGCGGTTTTATGAGGAAAATGTAGATTTTACCGTTCTTGTTTGAAATGGTTAGTAATGCTTGGATTTGATTGCCAATTCTCTGTTTGATTAGTCATGTTAAAAGAATCATAAAAAATCAGTCATATAATAATTATATGCAAAACACACGAAACCTGAGACTATGCGGTTTTAGAAAAAATATGCTTATTTTTTAGTTTTCGGTGTGCATTTACTTTTCCCATAGAATGAAATATGCGAAGAAAATCATTTTCTATATGAGTAATTAGTATACATCTAAAAATTAGTAATTATCTGTAATTTTTTATAAATAAATAGAGAAAATTAAAGAAAAATAAAAAATTAGGTTTTTCAAAGTATAAAAATAAGAAAAAATAAGATTAATGTGTGTGATTATATAATGGAGCTAAAGCATGAGGTTTAGCCTCACTGTGGCCCCATTTCTTTGTTAGATGTGTTTTTATCACTTTTAATAAAGAAAAATACATTAAAAAACCATTCCTACACCTATTAACGCAAGCAAAATCTTAAATGGGTAGGGGGTTGTTCAAGGTTGAAGTACGTTAAATGCTAATGTTTGATGTTGCATATCATATAGAGTTTGCAATTGTTTAAGATTTAAAGGGACTAGTAGCATGAGGAAACTCGGTGCTAGCCCTAAGCAACGAAGCACTATCGCGTAGAAAATGAAAGAAGACATGGATCTTGAGCATGGCTGTAGCTATGGAGGTTTGAATGTATTGTCTAGAACCATGACAATGTAGGCAACTGACACTAACTGTAACTCGGTTCAATTAAATTCCAAGATAGAAAACTTGGACTCATAAACACAATCCCAAGTAGGACATGACAGAGACTCACAATGAAGTACAAAGTACAAAATAGCATTTGATAGAAAAGTGAACCAAGTACATGTCTTTATAGCTTTTCAGGTTCTCCTCATTGTGCATATGGGATTCAGGACATCTCTTCCTGGAGCATACATCATTTGTTATTTCTCAACACCCCCCTCAAATGATGAGTCCCTACACTTGCTAGCTTTTGCTCCCCCACATGATAACATGCTCCCCCACATCAAAAATACAAAATCCAATATTGACAAGATAATCTCCAATCTTGTTAGACCATGCTCTAGGTGCTTGCTTGAGCTCGTAGAGTGCCTTCTTTAACTTGCACACATATGTAGGATGCTCTAAATCCTCATAACCTGCTGGCTGCTCCATATACACTTCTTCTTGCAATTCACCATGCAAGAAGGCATTCTTAACATCCATTTGATACAAACTCCAACCTTTGGCTGCTGCAAGGCAATCACACATCTAACAGTTGCCATCCTAGCAACTAGACTGAATGTCTCTTCATAATCTATGCCATATGTTTGAGCATAACCTTTTGCAACCAGTCTAGCCTTATACCTGTTAACTGAACCATCTACATTATGCTTGACTTTGTAAACCCACTTACAACCAATAGCTTTCTTACCCTTAGGCAAGGGTACCAAATCCCAAGTCTTGTTGGCTTCTAGTGCAGCCATCTCCTCATCCATTGCTACATCCCAATGAGCATGACCAATAGCATCCTCCAAATTAGTGGGCTCAACATCCTCAACTAGTTTCACCATATAAGCATAGTGGTGAGCTGCATAACCTTCAAAACCAAATCTTTTAACAGGGTATCTGACCCTGCTAGATCTGCGTACCACCCGATCACTCAATGGAGCCTTTACATTACTATGAGCTCTCTGTACACCTGGTGTCCTAACAGAAGGAATACCAAGCTCATCATCCAAGCTCTCCGAACCACTAGAATCTCCATCCAATCCCAAATGATTGGTAGATGCATCATTACTATCCATACTTTCTTCTTTCCTTTGTCCTTCCCTGCAACACTTATAGATCCACCTGAAGATGTGGGGCTACTCCTTAGTCTCCCAGATCAAGGGCTCACTGTAGGTGTAGTACCAGATGATGTTTTTGGTCCACTAAGACTCTGTGATTCTTGTTTATCTTTTTGCACATACCTATCCTGATCATTATCATCATCCAAAACATCACCAACAGGTGTATACCAACTTCCCATCTCATCAAAGATAACATCCTTGCTCACTCTGAACTCACCTGTGACAGGGTTATAATAGCGACACCCTTTCTGCTCTAAAGAGTATCCAATAAAAACACATTTTTCTTCCTTTGGATCAAGCTTCTTCCGTAGCTCATTTGGCACATGAACATGTGCAACACATCCAAATACCTTCAAGTGCGATACATCAGGCTTCTTGCTAGTAAAGCATTCTTCAGGAGTCATCCCATGAACTGCAGTTGTGGGAGTTCTGTTCATAATGTAAACAACAGTATGGACAGCCTCAGACCAAAAATGTTTGGGCATATTATTTTCAACCATTAATGCCCATGCAACTTCTACAATATGCCTGTTTTTTCTTTCTGCAACACCATTTTGCTGTGGGGTATACCTGCAAGTAAATTGCCTCTTTATCCCATGAGTCCTCAAGAAGCCACTGAACTCATTAGAGAGGTACTCTCCCCCTCCATTTGATCTCAAGCACTTTACTTTTAAGCATGTTTTTGTTTCAACAGCTGCCTTAAAAGATTTGAAATGCTCAAACACATCACTTTTTTCCTTCATGAAGTATACCCATAGCTTCCTTGAACAATCATCAATAAATGTGACAAAGTATTTCCTGCCACCAAGAGATACATTCTGTGTAGGCCCCCAAACATCTGTATGCACTACATCAAGTATTTTTCTACTCACTTCTCTGTCATGCGTCAAGGGTTATCTTGCTTGCTTACCAAACTGGCATGCGTCATAGACTTTATGCAATTCTAGAACTCTAAATGAAGGCAACCCTGTAACCAATCCTCTGGACTGCATTAATTTCAGCCTTTGCACATTTGCATGTCCAATACGTTTATGCCATATTTCAATATCTGCAACTACTCTTTTTTCTTTAGCATACATAGCAGCATCCATTGTAGGAATTCCAGCATCCAAAGTGAACATTCGGCCAACTCTACTTCCTTTTGCAACCAACCTGCACTTATCATTAAAGTCTTCTACAAAACAACCTTTTGCATTGAATCAGACCTGCAACCCCTACTCTACCATTTGGCCAACAGATACTAGATTGTTTGTAATTGATGGCACATGTAATACATCTGTCAGACTCTTTGTCTGGCCATCATACAAGGACAAGGGAACCTTTCCAATGTGTGAAATTGGGTGGCATGAATCATTACCCATCTGCACATAACCTGGGTTTTGTAAGTCCTACATCTCTCCAAACCATTCAACATGACTGGTCATATGATTAGATGCACATGAATTGACATACCATACATCATCATGTGTCCCCTTTCCTATAACTGCATTCATCATATGCTGCATAACAAACAGACGCTCATTTTTGTCTTCATTCTGTCGTGAAGACGATGCATAGTTTCCTTGCTACAATTTACCACTGCGAATATCATCCTTCTTTGCATAGCAATGGGTTGCAATATGGCCTGCTTTGCCACAATAATGGCAAACAATAGCAGAATTGCCAAAACCTCTATTCTACCATCCACCTCTTTCTCTAGAGCTCCCCCTGCCTCTAAAGTTTCCTCTGCCTCCAGAAACCCGCATTTCACCAAACTGTTGATTGAATCTGTTTTGCTGGTTATCGCCAGCACATCCCATACCATGGCTTCTTGAAGAGAATCTACCACATCCCCTTCCTGAACTCGAGTAAAATGCTTGGACCTGTTCACCATTTCTTTCAGACGAATCACCCTGCATATTGATCTCTTCAGTAATCATGAGAGAGATCAGCTCATCAAAATTTGGAAATGGCTTCCATACATATACTGAAGTAATAAATGATTTCCATGCCTTCTCATTGTTAAGGCCACTCAAAGTGGATGAAACCAAATCATCATCATCCGGCATTGCATCAACAATGCTCACCTTCAACACATACTCATTGACAGACATTTTCCCTTTCTTCAAGGCATTCAACTCTCTCACTTGAGTTGAATCTTTCGTGCCTTTGTATTTACTCAAAACATGCTCCCAAAAAGCTGCATGTGAAGTTTCTGCATTCCTGATATGTCCCAGCATAGTATTATCAATTACTGCAGATAGCTAGTACATCACCTTTTTGTCTTTCGCATTCCAGGAAGTTCGTCACACGGAACTTCCATGAAGGGTAGTTGTTCTTGTCAAGCTTCTCAATAATGGGATTTCCACTATTCTCTACCATTATCACAAACAAGGATATAACACAGCAAGCTAGTCTTCTGCAATCTTCCACAACACGTGCACAGCAATATACAAGTAACCTTTTTCACTGATTGCTCAATAGAACATGTAATTTGTAACCTGTTTACAAATAAACCTTATATTTGCTTCCTGCAAACACCTCAAAAATTACAGATTTGCAATCTGTAACCTGCGCATCCACTTTCGGTCAATATAGCCGAAATCACAGTGTATCCTGAAACTGTTGTCCGCAACCTTGCGGCTCTAAAACGGGGCTTGAAACCGCCTCAGACACCCAAAATAACTGCGAAAAATGCCCTAATGGGCTTATCTGCAGAATATACAGTGATCTGCTTACACACCAAATCTCACAGCAATCTGAGATTTTTGCTCGACCCTGCTTTCGGTGCCTCCACAGGCACTATCCAAGAGAGAGAATGGAAGAATGGGAGAGCTTCTTACCCGTTGCTTGCTTGCTCAAACCTTGCTTCTTCTCCTTCACTTCAACCTTCAAAATCAGCCTCTCTCAGTGGCGCGGCTCTAATACCATGTCAAGAATCGTGTGGTGGGGGGACTTGCTTGAGCTTTGCCGCCAAACACACACTGTATACACAAGAGGAAGCTCACTCAAGAACACAAGAAGAGAGATGGAGGCCAAAACGTTTTCTTGCTGGTTTCTTCTTCTTCTTCCACACACTATACAATGTACACAAAGTATAGATAAGATACAACATAAAGGAAAGTGGCCTACTAAGTCAAACAGTGCATAACCGACTACACTAATGGACTGGCGCTATGTCTTTGCCAACTGTAGGTAGGTGTAACAAACTAAATATAATAAGTGATAAGTCAGTGGCCATGTGAGTATAATAATGATCACCAACGTGCTAAGTGTAGACGTGCGGACCCATCTAGCCAGACGGTCCATCATCAATGTCTGCATGTATTGAGCTTGCCATCTCAACACTCCCCCTCAAGCTCAACTCTATCTCTGCAACTCCAAGTAAGCTTCGAAACATTTTCAATGAATATTTGTTTGACCACTGTCACGTTGCTGATTTTCAATGAATATTTATTTGACCACGATGATCATATTCACACTTGCATTGTTGCACCTCATAGTATTGTATTCTAGATGCATAGCACCTGTTTGTATGAGTGATGACCCAATGCTGAGAGTGTGAGGTATCCCAAGCCATAAGGCTAGATATTCGATTCCTTGGGGTTTATTTAGTGAGGTTTATATATCATCTCATGGATCAATTTATCAAAAGAGTGGAATTTATTTCGAAAGTGTTTTATGTTCATGGTGCATCTTGGGGCCAATCCCCGAGGTGTAGAAGAGCTGTAGTGCTGCCACAGTGGTCAACCCAGGGGTGCCCCCTGTGTGTGTGCTACATGGTGTATAACACTAGTACGTTTAAGGACTCCCTTTAAGGAGTGGGGGAAAGAGTTATTCGTTGGACTACAAAAAACATACAAATGCAAAGTCTTAGACACTCCTGGCTCCGAGGCCATGTGGGGTGGTTTCGATCTGCACAAGTGAATGCTCAAAGGGCAACAAAAGACACATTGACTTCCGATATACCTAGCTGAGGGCCTCACACCACAATCTACTAACAACAATAGCTAGTCCACTGAACGAACTGCTACTAGTTCCAATCAAGAATTGCAACAATCACAGCCGTTGGCCGTGACGATGTCCCTTGTCGAATGTGTCCTTAGCCATTCACCGGTGGAACACGTGTCACAACCAACATCCTTGATACCTCCAGCACTACTAAAGCACCTAAAGCCTAGGCTTGAGGAGAAACCTCTCAAAGATGTGGCCAAGGGGAGGGCGCATCTAACCTATCAACCTAGCAAGGCTATTCAGTAGGCCGCAGCCATGTCCCATAAGGACACACTAGAGAAACATAATGCTGAGGCCTAACCAAACACATCAACAGTTGACCTGGTTCAGGGTCCTAAGTCCTTAAAGGATGCACCGCAATTGCCGAAGAAAAAAAGGAGAAAACAATGGCAGTTGCTAGTGGCTGTAGACACCAAGAAGATTGAGACCAAGAGTGCTGATGAGCTGAGGAATAAAGCATCGAGTCCATCTATCAATGAGCCCATTTCCTTCTCTCCTAGTAGTGGTGAAACCTCAGATGCATCCATGTGCTCTGAAAAATAAATGCAACCATTACCATCAACGGTTGCTTGCAACACTCAATCCTGACAATAGAGCTCGCATTGACCAATCAAGAGTGGATACAACACTGTCACAACAAGGTGACAAGACTATACCGGTCACATCCAAGGAGAACCATGACACAATAGCAGCAAGGCCTCAGGAGAAACATGGAAACCCCGAGAGCATAAGCAATCCTAGCATTGACCAATCTTGCTCATCTAGGCTTGAGCCCCCAACTATGCTAAAGCCTAGGGAAACTCCTAGAACCTTGCATGAGATAGCAACCGAGCAAGCCCTCATTGAACATAGAAGTGTCGCAGAATGCTTAACTAAGTTGGATGCTAAACTCAAAGTATTCGCACGTGTCTACGTCCTTGTGGACATGGGTGTATTCCCCAAGAAGCAGCTTGGGGAATATTTTCCATTTCCCCTATCTTGGGAAGAGCAAGAACATCTTGACGAGCACTATGACATGCTCCTGCATGAACGCATGCGACTCATCTCTGATGAGGAAGCCGATGAACTACGCTTAAATGTGACATTCAATGATGTGCTCTACCAACCAAATCTCTTAGAGATAGAGCAACTAAAGCGACAATCAGAGGGTTGAAGTCAATTCAAAAAATGATGGTTTGAAAATCGCGTTACAATGGCCGAACTGGGAGCCCAAATTATGACGGTCTCAGAGGAGCGATTGGCCCGCCGAAAAAGACCCAACCTATGTGGCGCCAACTTCCTTTCGAGTGCTGACTGCCATTCAAGGTATGGACTTAGCTGAAACTAGCCAAGAAAACTCTCTAATTGATAAGGTTCTCACTGAGGAGGAGCTACATGTTGCGAGTAGGCTTGGGAAAGGTACCATGCTACTCAATGTTGCAAAATATCTATTGTTATTGAGTAAGCTGCCACGAGTACTGGGGATGCATGTGCCACACTCCAGTATAATCATGAGTTCTATAATTGGTTTTTATCCTCATGAAGTGACATGGATTTATAAACGTGTATATAAATAAACAATGTGTTTTGTGACCTGTATAGATAATACCCAAAAAAAGACCAAAAAAATGAAAAAAAAAAAGAAGAAAGCAAAGCCAGCTCACACACAAGCAAAGATAGTCAACTGCAGGGAGAAGAGTTTGGGTTTGATAGGTTGAGCTCCTCAGGTCCTCTCCTCTCACCACACGTCTAGAAGTCGTGTGACCATTCCTACCTCCAGGTGGAGGGCATGCAACCCTCATTACCGCCATATGAAGCCCTGACCAACACCTCTGAGGGCATAGATGGGGTGTCGTCCCTTCTATACACCTTTCCCCTTTTCGATCTATCCTTCCGGGGATGAGCCCTACTCCACTCCATTATAACCAATCCACGCAACTTTGCATGAGCCAAGATCTGCTATTGGTTGGAATCCGCCCCACATTTGAGGCAGGATGAATATCATCATAGGGGCCATCCCTCTATAGCGAATACTGCATGCCTCACCCCACTCCTCCTCATCATATGCACTTGATAATCCATTGTTTAATCCCTTCCAAGAGAATAATTCTATCCTGTCTCAGGGCCTAACCCTTGGTTCACATTTTGCAGGTTCCCCCACAGTAGCTGTCATGGAGCACCCAGTGCAACTGGCCTGCAAGGAAGCTATCCGCCGTCGGAGGGAGCACACGGCACAAGCTCCTCCGCCAGCACTATGTGCCTACTCTAAAGAGGTACACGCTGACAAGAGGCCCCGAGCGACACTGCCCAGGACACAGGTCAAAAGATCCCCAAGCCAAGAGGATGAAGGCTCAAGGTAACACTCGAGATGTAGTGACACCGGCCGTGCAGGCCCTCACCAACGCTCAAGCACCAGGTCCTTGAAAGAGGAGTAGGCAGCTAGAAACAAGAGGGAATTTGATGAATTATTTAAAAGCATTCTTGAAACAGCTGCGGCAAAGGATTACACCATTCGGGTCCCAGTCGATATCTTCCCTGCCTGGCTTGATGGGAGCCCCTCACGGGCACAGCCCTAGTCACCCAACCACCCAGACTCACCCCGCCTCATACAAATATAATAGCCCCTATGTTGTATAAGCTGCTTAAAAAAGTCCATCTTGCCATAACTTTTTGTCCTTAAGTGGTTAAAGGGGCAGGCTCCCCAACTGTACAAACCTCCCTTACCTACTACTAATACATGTCACGTCTTTAACAAGCGTTGATGATATGCATCACAGTCAGCACCATCATAGGATTTTGATAAAGTAATATCCATTTGTGTTGCATCTATTTATTATAATTGATACATGTGACTTGCATATACTCTCACTAAGTGTCAAGTGGATGCATGATGACACAGGTCTTTGTATGAAAGTGTTCAATGCCCGAGTCACAGCAAGACCGCCAACCTCACAAAGAGCCATGACAAAGCCTCACCGCCAAAAGTGAAAATCACCCTTGCCGATCACCCACATCGCATGGCCCAAAGCATGATCAATGGTGGTGGCCACTCTCTCTTTCAGGGTTAAACTCTACACCTGGCATTCACGGCAGCTGTTACCTCAATTGTACCAACATCGCACGTTACAAAGAAGTGTGCAAAATCTCCAATATATCTCCCCATCTCAACAACTGTTTCTCTAGCAATGAGGCTAGGGCACAATCATCGCTGTAATATCCATTTCATGAGCCTTCAAATCTCGACATTTCCCAACCCATTGAACGACTGATAGCCTCAATATATTGCAATGGTTGCACTCAAGCAAGACTTTTTTTTTTAAAGAAAAGAAAAGAAAATAAAATAATCACCCATGATCACAGCACATCACCTAGGGGTCCTCAAATTAGGTACGTCCAGTGACCTTGGTCAGCTGGCTCCATCCCTAGTCCCCTAGCCCTTTAATATCACCCACAATTGTTCAGGGCACATCAAGGGCAGGACATACCTAGGGAGCTTGTCTTGCCTATGGTTAGACCTGTCACCCTGACCCATTTACACAATTCCCTTTTGCACTCTGCCTTAATACCATTGCAATTGATCATGGTAAGCACCGCACGAATGGCCATGAAAAGTACACCATACTTGTCGAGCAAGTCCAATAGCTACCAAATACCAAAAGTGTGGTGTCCCTATGTTCAATTATGCTACATCATGCTATCACAATGCAAAGGATGTCTCATACACCTTCAGGTGTACTTCTCCTCAACATGGACAACTTTGCTTCATCCACATGTTGTTATGAGAAACTAGTCTACAGTCTTCTAACTACGTAATATCTAAGTATGCACGAGCACTCACATAATATCTGCACCGAAATATATATATAGTTTGGGTCCTCAAGTGCAGAACAATACTCTCAGCTTGCTTAGAGTTTGACTTGTCACCCAAACTAATCAAACTACATCTTGTGCACGATAAGAAGACTAGCACTACCCCCAGGGAGAGACCACATATGCGAGGTTTTCAATCGCAGGTCCTAAAGACTCCATCAAATACATTGTCAGATCTTCATCATCACTCAATTCTGACCTCTTGACCATTCCTATCATGCAAGCTCACCAAACAATCGGCCTGTGCAGAATCCCCACAAACCACCACCTGTGCCAGTCCCCAGTGCAATTCCCAACAATGAGCAGTCCTACCCCCAACTCCAACCACCCTACCACCAGCCACCTACGCCAACAATAATGGCCCCAACAACCTTCATCTACCCACCACCAAAAACCCTCCAAGGCAACCATAGACATCCTTACCGCCCATGTCTTCGGTGCATGCTAAAGCCTGCTACCTACGACTATGAGTGCCATGGGACTGGCACTTGTCTAGGAGGGGAGTAATGTTAACCCTCAAACAAACAAAGGCGGAAATTCCAAAAAATCTGAAGCAGAAGACAAGGCCAAGGCAAAAGCGAAACGGAAGGTGAAGGCACGCTAAGAAGAATCCGAAAATGTAAGAAGTGTAGAAAAGTCCTAAATCAAGGAGAAAGGCACACAAGAGAAGCGCAAGTTAATACTCGTGTAAAAGAGCGCAAGGCACACGAGAATTTATTTTAAAGAGCGTCGGGCTCTCACCCGGGCTCTCACCCGAGCAAATTGTAAAGGTAGATGAGCAGTAGGGAGGAAGCTACGAATATAGGAGGACAATGGGAAAAAGGGCCTAGGCCATGGCCGGCCATGTAAAAAAGGGGATAAGGGGATGACCACCCAAAAGGGATTTAGAGTTTTGCATATAAAGTTGAAAAGTGAATGAGAAGCTCATTCTTGTGTGTGGCCAAAAGTGGGTCTCCTCCTCTTCTTCTTCTTCTTCTTCTTCTTCTTCTTGCTTGCTTGAGCTTGTGCTTGAGAGAGGGAGTGTGAGAGTGTGAGGGAGTGAGTGTATGAGGGTGAGAGACCGGGGAGGAGAAGCTCTCCATCTTCTCCTGTTCTGTTCTGTTCTGTTCTGTTCTGTTCTCTTCTCTTCTCTTCTCTTCTCTTCTCTTCTCTTCTCTTCTCTTCTCTTCTCTTCTCTTGCCCGTGGCAATGGATCTTGGAGCGTGGAGGTTGAGGATGGAGCTTGAAGCTTGCACTTGGATCGTGGAGCTACTGGAGTGCGCGGGAGAGGAGGTAACTCGATCGGCATGGAGGTAAGCTCACTACACCTGTAGATATGGATGGCGTGTCGGCTATGTGAGAGGTAGCCATTAGTGCTCGGCTTGGAACACTTGAAGCAATAAGCGATCCGTGGGTCTTGGCAATTGAGCGAAAGCTCCCACACCTATGGTCACTTTTCACTTTAAAGTGACTTCCATAGAGATAGTGATGCAATTTTTTAACTACATGTAGTATAGCTAGCATCACTTGCTCATATACATGCATTTGTCTCTCTTTTTCATCAAATTTTCTACTCTTGTATGAAATGACACCATGTTCTTGGGATAAAACAACCCCCAATCCTCTCCCATTAGCATCCACATAGATCACAAAGACCTTAGAAAAGTCAGAAGAAACCAATATGGGTGCTGAAATGAGGAGTTGCTTCAGCTCATTGAAGCTTTTGTTAGCTATTTCATCCCAAAAGAAAGCTTCTTTATTTAACCTATTGGTTAATGGTGCAGCCGCATGAGCATAATTCTTGATAAGTCTTCAATAGAAAGAAGACAAAACAAGAAAACCCCTCAATGAAGCAGTATTTGTTGGAGTAGGCCAATCTTTCACACATTGGACCTTTTTCGGGTCAACCTTGATGCCATTTTCTCCAATAATATGTCCCAAGTATTCTACTTCTTTGGCCATGAATGTACATTTGGTTGCTTTAGCAAACAACTTGTGACTCCTCAATATGTCAAAAACTTCACTAACATGCTATAAACTCTCCTCTTTGCCCTTACTATATATCAATATGTCATCAAAGAACACCAAAACTATCTTGAACAAAAGTGGCTGAAGTATTTTGTTCATTAAAGCTCTAAATGTGGCTGGAGCATTTGAAGGACCAAAGGGCATAACCATGAAATGATACAATTCCCTCTCAGTTCTAAATGTAGTCTTGTATTCATCCCCCTCCTTCATGCATATTTGGTGATATCTCGACCGCAAGTAGATCTTTGGCATCCTCCAATTCATCCAAGAGATCATCAATCCTTGGTATTGGATACATATTTTTGATAAGGGAGATTGAATTGGTTGTATAAGACCCATTTCAAGTAGCTCCTTTACTTGGCACTCAACTTCTTCTCTTTCCACCTTTGAAAGGCAATATGGAGGTTTATTGATAGGCTTGATATTTGGAAGCAAGTCGATGGGGTGATCCACTTCACGCTTTGGAGGAAGAGAGGTAGGTGGCTGAAATAAATCATCATACTCTTCCAAAAATTTACAAAGACAAGGATCCATGTCTTTTGAAGGAGTAGAGGATTGATCCTCATCAATCTTTGACAAGAGAAGGGTAAACATACATGCCTTTTTTCATTGATCTCTCTCTTAATCTTCTTGTGCTAGCTTCTTTTTCTCAATCCCTTGAAGAGTAACTTGATGTCCATGCCATTAAAATTCTATTTGCAGCTTATTCAAATCCATGGTAAACTTTCCAATACTTTTTAGCCGATTGCAACCAAGTATGACATCAATGGGACCCATCTCCAAGGCAATAAGATTCACCGAAGTGGTACAAGATGATGACAAAGTAATGGGAATATTGGAACAAATCTAATTATTTCTCTCATAAGCTCCATTTGTCACTTGGATTCTTAGTGATGAAGGCATTTCTTGTGTATACAACTTCAGCCCATGTCTATTAACGAAGCTATGTGTACTCCTGGTATCGATAAGAATATGAGCAATTCTTCCATTAATATAGCCTTTAAGGCATAATGTATTGTCCCCCTTCGAAACCACTCCATGCATCATGGGAGATAGAGAAAAGTTTCAATGAATCCAAATTTGTCCAAGGATCATTCATGAAGTAACCACCCGGGTCGAATGGAAAACCATCCATAGGGTCATAGAATTCTTCATGGCAATCATCATCATGGTCATGCGTCTCCTCAAGAGCAGGTAAGCAATCAAGCTGAGATAAATTGCCTTCATTTTCCTCAACATCAAATTCCTCTTCAAAGATCATGCTCACTTTGACATTCTTGGCTTTGCATTTTGTCTTGTGATCGGGAGACCATTTCTCCTCACATTTGAAGCATAGACCTTTCACATACATGTCCTTTAGCTTGTCATTAGACACATGCTTTCCTTGCATAGGAGCTGAGTTTTTGCCACTAATTTCAATCCTCTTTGTTGAGATATCGAGCTCCACTTGTGATATGCCAGGGTGACCGTTGTGTATTTATGTCACCGACTTGTCAGTTGTAGATGCGGTTGGTACACCGCCCATGAATAATAGCTAGATGACAGCTATCCTTATCTACTCTAGTTCGTGGCTCAGTTAGTATGCCACCTTAGTTAGTTGTCTTTGGTTTGAGCCCATATAAAGGGTTCTTCTATTTCTTTGTAAGTGACTTCTTTTTGGCTTACACAACTAAGAAGAGGAAAACTGTTTTCAGCCTCCACCTCTGTGTGTATTCCTCCATTGTGCAAGCAAGAAAGCTACAAGTGAGACTCCTTCCTTCTCTCCCACAATCTTGACATGGTATCAGAGCCTTGTTCGTGGTAAGGAGCTCAAGAAAGCAAGCCAAGCTCGCGGTGTTCTGGTAAGAGGAGCAGTGTTGCTTTCATTTTCTGTTTTGGGAGCAGATCTCTGCAGGCAGCACAGCCGGAAATTACAAGAGTGCATTGTCTCAGGTTGAGACGCCCTTCGCGGTGAAGCAAGAGACCCTGTTTTTTTGATTTGAGGCCATTTCGGGGCCTGTTTTGGAGGCGGAAGTTTTCTGCACGCACTCAGGAAAAAGCCCTGTTTTATGCTGTGCGACCACTGTTCTACAGGTCGGTGAAAACTTACCACAGATATTGCATCGTATGCTCATGTGCAGAGCCATTGGGAGTTACAGAATCATCCTTGGTTCTTGTATATGCAAAATCGTCACTAGAAAGTGACTGTGTGGTCAAATACCACTTTCGCCAGTTTTGCAGATTTGCCCTTGTGAGGCTGAAGCTGTGTTCTTTGCAGTGACAGAATTTTTTGCAGTGTTCTGTAATGGCGTCTGACTCTCTTTCACAGATTGTCATTGAAAAGCTTGACAAGAATAACTTCCAAGCATGGAAGTTTAGAATGATGAATTTCCTTATGGGAAAAGGATATTGGGAATTTGTTGCAGGAAATGAAGAAGAACCAGTTCTTCCTGATGTTCCCAATCAACAGCAAATGCAGGCATTCAAAGCATGGCATGAGAGAGCCAGCAAAGTTATGTACTGGCTGTCTATCAGTATTTCAGACTCTATGATTGTGCATATTCAGGATGCAAGTACACCAAAGGAGGCATGGGATACTTTGTCAAAAATGTATAGCACAAATACACAAGCCAGGAAAATGCAGCTCAAGCAAGAGTTGCATAATGTGCAAAGAGAAATTATGAGCATTAATGACTACCACATGAAGGTGAAGAAGATTGCAGATGCACTTGCTTCCATTGGGTCACCAGTGGAAGATGATGATTTAGTTTCTGTGACCTTGAATGGTCTAGCAAAGGATTATGCACAGTTTCGGACATCCATTTCAGTTCGTGAAAGATTTCCTGATTTTGAGGAGTTGATTGCTCTTCTAATTTCTGAGGAGTAGAGAAATGGTGGTGCATCTTCTTCAGGAGGAACTTCAAAAGAAACTGTCTTTTACTCAAATGCTGGAAGAGGTAGAGGCAGAGGTAGAGGAGGCCGATTTGGAGGCCGTGGTAGAAATCAGAATATGCAACAAACTCAAGAAAACCAGTCCTATGGAGGAGGACGTGGTAACTCTAGAGGCAGGGGGAGCCAAAGAGGTCGTGGTGGATGGCAAAGAGGCCAAAATGCAAACAGCAATGTTGAATGCTACTACTGTGGTAAAATGGGTCATAAGGCTAAAGACTGCTATAAAAAGCAGAATGACATCATGAATGGGAAATTGCAACAAGGGAATTATGCATCTTCTAGTAGACAGGGTGATGACAGAAATGAGCATTTGTTTATGGTGCAGCACATGAACAATTCTGTGACAAGTGCAGAAGAAAGCAACGATGTGTGGTATGTTGACTCAGGTGCATCAAACCACATGATAGGTCATGCAGAATGGATGGAGGATGCAAGGAAAATGGAAAAACTAGGATTTGTGGAGACTGGTGATGATACTGCACATCCTATTGTGTAGATTGGAAAAATTCCTTTGTCTATGCAAGATGGGAAAAAGAAATACCTGTCCGATGTATTTCATGTCCCGAATATCACCAAGAATCTGGTTTCTGTTGGTCAAATGGTTGAGCAGGGCTTGCAGGTCAGATTTAATCCTCATGGATGCTTTGTTGAGGATATGAAAAATAAAGGTCGCTTGATAGCAAAAGGAAAGAAGAAGGGCAGAATGTTTACATTGGATGCAGACATGCCTAAATTGAGTGCAGCAATGTTTGCACATGGGATCGGTGTAGTTGTAGATATTGATATCTGGCATAAACGCATTGGTCATGTTAATGTACAGCGACTTAAATCAATGCAGGCCCAAAACATTCCTGGACATGTTCAAGAGAGTAAGAAGCCATTGGAATTAATCCACTCTGATGTGTGGACTACTAAAGCTGCATCTCTTGGAGGCTATCATTATTTTGTCACTTTTATTGATGACTATAGCAGAAAAGTTTGAGTGTATTTTATGAAAAAGAAAAGTGAAGTTTTTGGGCATTTCAAAACTCTTAAAGCTATGGTTGAAAAATAAACATGCCTGCAAATAAAATGCCTAAGGTCAGATGGAGGGGGAGAGTACCTCTCAAATGAGTTTGCAAGGTTCCTGCAGGAGCATGGCATAAAGCAGCAATATTCATGTAGTCATACCCCACAACAAAATGGAATTGCAAAAAGGAAAAACAGGCATATTGGAGAGGTATCTCGTGCCATGCTCAACGAAAAAGACTTGCCAGATTTTTACTGGGCTGAAGCAGTTGCTACAGCAGTCTATATAATGAGCAGGACTCCCACTGCAGCAATACATGGGATGACTCTAGAGGAGAGATATACTGGTAGGAAACCAGATATTTCTCATTTGAAAATTTTTGGTTGCATTGCCTATGTACATGTGCCAGATGAGTTGAGATCCAAGTTGGATCCAAAAGCTGAGAAGTGCATCTTTATTGGTTACTCTCTGCAGAGCAAAAAGGGTATAGATGCTATAACCCTTCTACTCCTAAGTTTACAGTGAGCAGAGATGCTGTTTTTGATGAGATGAGTAGCTGGTATAAACCAGTAAATGTGATTGATAATGTAGATGCACAAAATGGTAATGCTGCACAGAATTCACAGCAGCAGTCACAAAATATTAGTGGACCTGGAGCGTCCTCTGGCAGTGGTTCACATTCTTCGCCATGGACAGGCAGATTGAGATCAGGAGAATCTTCTCAAAGCAATGCAGATAGTGGTATTCAAGTATCACGAAAAGGAAAAGAGAAGGTAGATCAGCCCATGTTTGATGTGAATACAGGTCACTCTTATGTGGATGGTGAATCTAGTGGCTCAGAACAAAGCATTGATGATGAGTTGGGTATTCCTTCTATTGTTACACCTGGAGTAAGGAAGACCAGGGATGTTTTGAGAGCACCTGGGAGTGAACCTACTTTGCGCAGGTCTACCAGAGCTAGGTTTCCTGTGGATAGGCTGAAATATGATGGATTTACAGCCATTCACTATGCATATATGGTCAAAGTGATACAGGAACCAGAACCCACTTCTTTTGAGCAAGCCATGGGAAAAGAAAAATGGGAGAAAGCCATGGATGAAGAAATGGATGCCTTGGAAGCAAATGCTACATGGGAATTGGTACCTTTGCCTAAAGGTAAGAATGCAATTGGCTGTAAGTGGGTTTATAAGGTGAAGCACAATGCAGATGGTTTTGTGAATAGATACAAGGCAAGATTAGTAGTCAAGGGGTATGCACAAACATATGGCATTGATTATGAAGAAACATTCAGTCCGGTTGCAAGGATGGCAACTGTAAGAGCAGTCATTGCTATGGCTGCATCAAAGGAATGGTCTTTACATCAGATGGATGTAAAGAATGCCTTCTTGCATGGTGATTTGCAAGAAGAGGTATATATGGAGCAGCCACCAGGTTATGTGCATGTTGTTCATCCTGAGTTTGTCTGCAGGTTGAAGAAAGCATTGTATGGCTTGAAGCAAGCACCTAGAGCATGGTCTGACAAGATAGGACAGTATCTTGTCACTATTGGCTTTCAGATTTCCAAGGCAGATTTCTCACTTTATGTGAGAAAAACAGAGAAAGGTATTATGCTACTTGTCATTTATGTTGATGATTTGATTATGACAAGTGACAGTGACGAAGATATCCTTCATGTGAAAATGCTATTGAAGCAAAAGTTTGAGATGAAGGATTTGGGAGAGCTGCGTTATTTCTTGGGCATTGAGGTGATTAGATCACCAAGTGGGATACAGCTCTTGCAGAGGCAGTATGGATTGGACATGCTGTCCAAATATGGGATGACAAGCTGTAAGCCTATTTCAGTTCTTTTGGAGCAGAATGTGAAGCTGAGCACAAATGTAGGTGAGCTTTTGGAAGACCCTACTATGTACAGACGCATAGTAGGAAGTTTGATTTATATGACTATTACCAGGCCAGATTTGAGCTATGTTGTTGGATTGGTAAGTTAGTTTATGCAGGCTTCAAGGAAACCGCATTTGGATGCAGCTAGACGCATACTCAGGTATGTGAAGTCCACATTGCAGTATGGACTATTTTATGAGACTGGGGTTCAGATACAGTTGCATGGATACACTGATGCTGATTGGGCTGGTAGTATTTCTGATAGACGATCTACCAGTGGATATGTGTTCTCTTTTGGGAGTGCTGTAGTCACTTGGAGCAGCAAGAAACAACCTACAGTTGCCTTGTCGAGCACAGAGGCCAAGTACAGGGGTGCAGCAATGGCTGCATGTGAGGTAGCTTGGTTGCATAAGCTACTTTATGATATGCATCAGCCTACAAATGGGCCAGTTGTCATTTATTGTGACAACATGAGCAGTATAACTTGGCAAATAACCCAATCTATCATGCTAGAACAAAGCACATTGAGGTGCATTATCACTATGTGTGGGAGAGGGTTTTACTAGGTCTTATTGATCTAGTTTATGTCAGCACAGAGGATCAGGTAGCTGACATATTTACGAAGGCATTGGGTGCAGAGAAGCTGCGCAAGTTTAGAGACCTGCTTGGTGTGCAAGAATTGGGATTGAGCTCGAGGGGGAGTGTTGAGATATCGAGCTCCACTTGTGATATGCCAGGGTGACCGTTGTGCATTTATGTCACCGACTTGTCAGTTGTAGATGCGGTTGGTACACCGCCCATGAATAATAGCTAGATGACAGCTATCCTTATCTACTCTAGTTCGTGGCTCAGTTACTATGCCACCTTAGTTAGTTGTCTTTGGTTTGAGCCCATATATAGGGTTCTTCTATTTCTTTGTAAGTGACTTCTTTTTGGCTTACACAACTAAGAAGAGGAAAACTGTTTTCAGCCTCCACCTCTGTGTGTATTCCCCCATTGTGCAAGCAAGAAAGCTACAAGTGAGACTCCTTCCTTCTCTCCCACAATCTTGACACTCTTTTCATCTGATATGTTTTCAGCATTAAATCTGAAATTAGTGCCTTGTTTTGGTCCATAAACAGTAGGAAATGTAGGGATCTTGCTGTAGGTATTTGTTGGCTTTCCTCCTTGCTAAAATTCAGTCTTTGTCTGCCCATAATTTGCAATTGTTCTAGTGGATTGGTTTGGCTGAAAATATTGCCATGTTCTTTGTTGAAAACTCTTGTATTTTTTACCACACCTTTCAGCCAATTGTATGGCAGTTTGTAAAGAGGATAGTTTCATGGCTCCCACTTCCAAAGATAGAGAATATTCAAGCCCAAATATATACTTATTCAACTTGGCATTGTCGGATACTCCATCCACATACATGGAGAGGTTAAGGAATTGGTTAGAATAATCTCTAACCGATAATCCCCTTTGCTCAAGAGCATACCACTTCTTCTCTAACTTCTCTTTTCAATAAGAGACACAAAAACTTCGATCATTGCCCACTTTAATGCATCCCATGTTAAGAATTCATAACCAATCCTTGGCATGTACTGCCACCAACTGTGTGCATATCCTTCCAAATGTAAGGCTGCAAATTTTATCTTGGCATTCTCTGGTCTAGGATACAAAGAAAAATACATCTCAAGATTGTCAAACCATTCTTCTAATTCAGTAAGGGATGGATTTTCACCCTTGAAATTAGAAATTGTTATTTTCTCCTTGTATTCCCACTCATATTGATGAGATTGGCCATTATTGCGTTGTTGTCCATAAAAGTTTGGACGAAAAGAATTTTGTCTTTGAACATCATTACTCCATGTTCCATGAACATATGGTTGTTGTTGTTCATGAATATTTGCAAACCCATTTGGATGATTAAATTGTCCTTACGGCGGAGAGGAAGAGTTGCCAACAACATGAGGCTGTCCATAGACTTGATGTCCATACATTGGAGAGTGTATATTTGTTGTGGCATTCATTGGAGGTGATGGGGCCTCAAATGGGCCGGCATTGGCTATGGCACTAGCGACCTCATGCTCATAACAGACAAACACACCCTCACGGCCTCGCGGGCCAGGAGCGTCTATCTGCTGCTAAAGGACTAAAGCCTAATCTATGCATTTATAGTTTTGTAGTCTAACATTTCCCATTCTATAAACTCCACAGAGGGAGAACCCATACACATTGGCAATAAATTCCATGATAATCACATACATAGGAGGCAACCTCTCGGTGGAATCACCGCGGCCCCACTGCAGCTCTCCTACATCGCAGGGATTGGCCCCTTGATGCGCTGCTCAACATATAAAACAACCGAACAAACTCCGCTCTTTCATTTTGCAAGTACTCCAGGAGATACCATGTGTCCTTACCAAATAATTTCCCAAGAACGAACGTCTACCCTTCAGCTTAGGTTGCCTTTCCACACTCAAGCGTGGGTCATTGTCATCAAAAACAGGTGCTATGCATCCAGTCTTTTGTGTTCTGGTACCATGGTTGACATGCACATGCAAAAGTGAATGATCCTAAAGTGCTCAAACATAATTTTCAATTAGACACGTGGTGCACAACCAGGCTTTCCAATGCTCATTCACTAATCCATTGCAGTGATGTAAGGATAGCACCGAGACAACACCCGTGCTACTATCCTCTTAATTAAAATACCACGAACTCTATGTCATGATATGCATCAGAAAATCAGCAACAATCAGCACGCAAATCACACCATTCAAACATCCCAACCCCCTATGTTTAGGTATTGCTTTCGTTGCATAGGCGTAGAGGTTCATTTTGTCATGTTTTGATGTATAAAAAGCAATAAATCACAAACTTTGACAAAGAGATAGGGAAAACTGAGGCTAAACCTCATGCTTTTCCACTACCATACATCCATAAACAATCATTATATTTTTTCTTATTTTTGTGAGACACATTTCCATTTTTTTCCTTATTTTCTCTATTTTCTTGATTATTTGGCAATAAAATATGCTATTTTTTTATTTTTCTTGTTCCAATCACATCACCATACTAACATTCAATCTATTTTCCATTTTCCCCCCATGGGAACACCTTTCACCCACCCAAAACGGAAAAACTACCATTTTACTGCTAAAAAACCGCATTTCGGGTTTACAAGAATTAAATAGAGCATGTAAATCATTGCAAAACCAAAATTTTCTGATACACAACAATTAATCATGATGCAACCAGCACACAAACAAATTTTCATCCAATAAGAACATAATTATCATCATAAACTATGGTCCCAAAAGGCACCCCCCTTTGGCCTTAAATTTGTCCACCTTTTCAAATCTTGGCCGATTTTTGGCCTCTTCCTCGTCCGGGCTCCGTTTCAGCCTCTAAAATCCTGCGCGTCCATCTCATCATCCTGCATTGACTGGCAGCTTCTGTCAAACCGTACCACAGGTGAAAAAATTATCAAAAATCCACAAGTGTCTCTCGGGCGCCTTTTAAAAGGCGTCTTTCACTTGGTGCTTAAAATCATCCTAGCTGCAGCCGCCGCCTTCGATGTTAAATATTTTTCCCCTAAATTCCGGATTTTTTGGCAAATTTTAGGCACATCCCAGGCTCAAAGCTCCACTCTCATTTGGCGACCACGGGTTAGGGCGACTCAGCCGGTCGAATCCCACAACAGATCTACACAAAACAACCAGAGGAAGCATCAAGCTAATACAAAATGGATACACACTAAAACACAGCACAATGCTCACCCTACCCCCTAACAAAACCAAGGCATGAAATCCACAAGGAGCAGGCCTAGCGTAATCTGATAGATGGTCCGAAGCTAGTCACTGCTCCAACACGGCCAAACTAAAAAGAACTATCAAAGAGGTCGCCCTAAGTGGTGGTCTGAACTACCTACCTAAGTAATGACAACACAACCAAGAGCTCCTACTAGGCAAGGACTCCTATAGCCTGATCAAGAAGTATTTTCTTTTAGCACATTTCTTCTTTTAGGGTTTTATTTTCCCATACTCGGGTGTGTAAAGAGGAGGGAGCCGAGCGTAGTGACCCAAGGATAACAGGGCATCAGCCTCAGGTCCTGTCTCGGTACCCAAGAACCTACCAAGCCCTCGGAAGGCGACACTTAATCCTTTTCTGACACTCACTTTTATTTTCGCTCCAACCTTCCTTACTTTCCTCTTTTTCAGTGAGACGCCACCCTAGGAAGACAAGGCATCGGCCCCGGGTCTGACTTGTCCCCAAAAACCTACCAGGCCTTCGCAAGGCGATGATCAACTGCTTATAAATTTTCCTTTCTTTGCTTTCCTATTTTTATAGGGGTTAGAACCCCTTTTTACACACCTTTGTATATATTTATTTTCTTTGAGATATTTAGGGTTTTTTTTTCCTCTCTATCATCATCATTTTTCCTTCGGCAGGCTTCTCTAACTACCTCACAACTAACAATAACTCCTAGAACGGCTGCCTAGCAGGCTAGCAGAATAGGGTCACTAGGACTACTTTCTGAAACAGGTCTTTCAATGCCTGGTAATGACTTTACAGGAGGCAACGACTACTCGGACCTCCCTCAGACATACCTAACCTAAACCTGGGACTTCATGCCTTGGACGCCGGTCCCCAATAAGAAAAGAAAATCCCCTACAAGTACACAGACACATATAGCATAAAAACACAGTATCAAATTGTGGGAGAAAATCTGGACAATAAAATTTTGCTTTATGGAAGTTCCATATGAAGAGTTTTTGTGTTGGCAGAGGTTATTAGGACTTATGTATAGGTGATGATGCTGAACCTAAAATGCATGAAAGGAATCCGACAAATGATCAAAAAAGGGCTCATAAGCTATGGACTGAGAGAGCATCCAAGGTGTTACATTGGTTTTCCTTATGTATATCAAATGCTATGGTTATATAGATTACTGGATGCAATTCTCCATGTAAATCACAATCATTTCAGTGGTCGTTCATCCAACCAACTGCTAAGATGTGATTCCTTCTTCCTGAATGCTCCCAGCATTCGATCCTGGGTCGTTCGCGACTTGGCGATATTCCAAGGGCTTGGCAAGCTAGGTTTCTTGTTTTCTCTTTTTCTTCTGGTTAGGTTTTGTACCCTACCAACCCTAATTATCCTTACCTTAGGTCTCCTTTTAAGATAGATCATGGACAACCCCATCGTCCTCGGTTGGTCAACTTGCTGGTTGTCTCCTAGATCCCTTGAAGTACCTATGTACCTTTAACTTTGATCTTAATTGATCAAGATTGTCTATCCCCTTGACCATGGTTGGTCAAGGTGGTTCTGTTTAGAACATATCCTACTATAATCTTCTTAAGCCCTCTTAATACTGCTCACATGCATTAAGCTTTTACCTATCCCTCTTGAAGCCACCAAGGACTTTGACATGGGTCTCATGAATCTCAGCCCCATTTGGTAAATTACCAAAAATGTTGAATTTTCCCAACAACTTTAATGCACGCAACATAATGCCATGCCTTCATTTTAATGCTTACAATTTTGATATAATCCATACGATATTTTATGCCACACATGCAAAGGTATTTTCTATGCATGCAATCTTAACATTATCCTTTATGTAATTATTTACACGATCTTTAATCTTCTTGAATGATCTGATCTTTATACTTTATGTGATTATTGTATGAGTCTAGCTGCTCTTTAATCTAATCTGTAGTTTATTACATGTACCTTAGAATCCGTCCTGCGATATGGAGATGCACTTTGTTTCTTTCAATATCCTCTGAAATGTATTTTGCAAGAACTTGTGCAAGGAGCAATGCACTTTATGCATGAATTCTTGCAAGACATTTTTGGTAATTTACGATGCAATTATCTAATCAATTTCACCTATTATGATGTCATCTTACAACGGAAATTATCTTGTTTGTTACATACATCACAACTAACTTCATACCTAGCAAACATGCAATTAATGTGATGCATGTGAATATGATTTTTCATCGTGATTATAATCTATAATTTAATAATAGAGCAAACTAGGTTTGGAGTGATGTCTTGATTCCAATGGTATTCACGCTTGATAAACCGTTCGCGGTTGCGGTGCCATCTTGATTCGAACCTCCATCCACACTTGCAGGGTTTCAGGCCATCCTTGTGGAACTACGCTTCAGGGCCATACTCGAAGACGTGTGTACGAGAGATAGAATTCTCACACTCTCCTATGCAAAATTCTCGCTGAAAATTCTCGCTGTCTCTCCTTGAGTGGAGAAAAGATAATGAAGAGGAGGGGTGTATTTCCGGAAATAATAGAGGGGTGTGTGACCTCTCTTTAAGGAGAGGGGGAGAAGAAGCTTCCAGAAGCTTCTCTCTCTCTCTCTCTCTCTCTCTCTCTCTCTCTCTCTCTCTCTCTCTCTCTCTCTCTCTCTCTCTCTCTCTTTGTAATGATGATGGGGGGGCTGCGCTACCTGACAACGAGGTGGGGGGGCTGTTGTCCATCGACGAGGGAGGGGGGCTACTTGTCCATGAGGGAGGGGAGGGCTGCGTGTTGACGACCACCCAGGCGGGCTTCCCTTATATGGTGGGGAGGAGGGCTTCACGAGGGGAGGGGAGACGGCCGTTAATGGTCACCACCCTCCACCTGGGGGGCTACATGCCCCCCTTCTCACTCCTTACTCCCTCTCTCTCTCTCTCTCTCTCCCTACCACGCAGTCGACAGGGGGAGAGAGGGAGAGAGATAAAAAATTTGTATTAAAATTTAAGAAAAATTTAAGGGGGGTTCTTATGGGGAAGTTACGGGGGAGGAGATATTACATCCTCTCCCCCTTAGAGGAATCGAGTTGTTCTCATCTCGAGAAGACCTAGGGGTGTTGTTGGTTGAGAGTATTTTCATCCATCCAGGTGGCATCCTCTTCTGGATAATCTTTCCACTGGATGAGGTATTCTCTCAAGGTCCTTAATCTCAAATGCCTCTCCCTAACATCTAGGATTCTATTAGGCCGTAGCTCAAGGACTCCTTGGCTAGGCATTACGATTTGCTGATCGTCAAGTACAAGATTCAGATTAGGTAGATACCTTTTCAATAGGCTAACGTGGAATACATTATGAATCTTTAGAGTTTGCGGGTAGCTGTAGTCTGTAAGCATTAGGCCCTAGGCACTTGGTGATCTTATAAGGTCCACAATAACTTGGACTTAGCTTCTTGTACTCTCTCCCAAGGATAGTGAACTCTTTTTAGGGCTTACACAGATGAAGACCATATCACCTTCGACAAAGGATCTGTCTTGCCGTTTCAAGTCAGCGTAAGCCTTCTGTCTATCCTTGGCAGCTTGAATGTCTTGTCTTATTGATTTGATTTGATCATTCATGTCTTCCAGCATCTGTCTAGAAGCTTCTACCCTCAAAGTTGGATCCGCAAAGTTCAAAGGGATACAACAATCATGCCCATACAATGCTTGGAAAGGGGTCATCTGAATACTCTGTTGGTAAGAAGCATTGTAGGCAAACTCAACCAGTGGTAACCTTTTGGGTTCGTGAAAGCAGTATGCCCTAAGCATATCTTCAATGAATTGATTGACTTGTTCTGTTTGACCATCAGTTTGGGGATGGTAAGCTGTACTGAAATAGAGCTGAGTTCCAATAGCCTCAAAGATAGCCCTCCAGAAGGGTGATGTGAAAAGAGAGTCACGATCACTAATGATTCTTTTGGGTAACCCATGCAGTTTGAATATTTCCTTGATGAATAATCTTGCGATGTCTGAAGCTTTATAGTTTGTCTTGACAGGGGTGAGATGTGCGACCTTGATGAGCATATCTACTACAACCATAATAGAGTTATATCCTCCCTGCACTTGGGGTAGGCCAACAATAAAGTCCATACTAGTGAACTCCCATTTCATTTGTGGAATGTCAAGTGGTTGCAATTTCCCAGGCATTTTAACATGCTCTACCTTAATGCCTTGACACCGTGACATATTTGAGTATGTCTCCCTTGAGCATTTCCCAATAATAGCTCTTTCTAACCGCATTAAGGGTCTTGGCATAACCAGATGCCCTGAGAAAGGGGAGTCATGGGCTTCCCACGGTATCTTCTGCTTGAGAGTTTGGCTTGCAAGGATACATAATCTTGTCCTAAATTAGACAAGCCCACTACTGATGGAGAATTCTTGATATTTCGTCTTTAGCTTCGAGTCCTGATCCTTGATGAGGATCTCCCTTAGCATTTTCTGATAGACTGGGTCATGATATGCCCCTTCTTTTTATAGCTCAAGAATCGGGTTGTTTGACATTGATACCTTTGTGGCTAGAGACCTTGCTGTTGATGGATCTTACAAAATGAGAGAATTTAGAAATGCCTTGCGACGACTGAGTGCATCGGCAACCACATTCTCTTTTCCAGGCCTATATTTGATTTCAAAATCATATTCTTCCAGCACTTCGATCCATCAAAGTTGCCTGGTATTGAGGTCATTCTGAGTGAAAATACATTTAAGACTCTTGTGGTCCGTTACTAAGGAAAATTTGTTGCCTAGAAAGTAATGTCTCCAAAGTTTGAGAGTATGGATGATAGCCAACAGCTCGAGGTCGTGGGTAGCATAATTCCTTTCATGGCTCTTCAATTTTCTTGAAGAATATGCTACGGGATTACCTTCTTGCATAAGTACAAATCCTAAAGCAAGTGCGCTAGCATCAGTTACCACTTCAAACTCCTTACTAAGATCAGGAAGTTTGAGGATGGGTGCTGATACTAAGCTTTGCTTTAGTTTGTCAAAGCTGGTCTATTCAGCAAAACAGGTGACCATACAATTGCTACTTGCTTCTTTAGTAGATCAGTCAGAGGGGCTGCAATCAAAGCATAATCTTTGATGAAAATCCTGTACCACCCCGTCAACCCAAGAAAACTACGTATTTCTTTGACAGAAGTTGGTGTTGGCCATTCCAGAACGTCTCTGACCTTAGCTGGATCTATTGAAATTCCTTCTGCTGATACAATGAATCCCAGATATTCAATCTGTCGCTTGAAAAATGCGTACTTCTTCTTCTTGGCATAAAGCTTGTGTGCTCTCATTGTTTCAAGAACAATGCGAAGCTGGGGTTTATGATCCTTTCCCTGTTTTGAGTATACTAGGGTATCATCAAAAAAGACGAGTACGAAGTCATCAAGATAGGGTCTAAAGATATCCTGCATTAACCTGTTGAAGGTAGCAGGAGCATTCGTCAACATGAATGACATCACTAGAAATTCAAAGTGTCCATACCTTGTACTGAATACAGTCTTCGGAATGCCTTCTTCTTTGATCCTTATCTGATAATATCCAGATCTGAGATCTATCTTTGAGAAGGCCTTTGCTCCTTGAAGACGATCAAGTAATTCATCTATTCTTGGAATGGGGTATTTATTTTTGATGGTTTCTTGATTCAACCCTCTGTAGTCAATGCATAGGCGAAGCGTTCCATCTTTCTTCTTTTGGAACAACACTGGAGCTCCCCATGGAGAACTACTAGGTCGGATGTAGCCAATCTAACAGTTGCTTGAGTTGCTCTTTTAGTTCGATAGCCTTCGAAATGGACATTTTATATGGCCTCTTTGCAACCGGTGCAGCTCCTGGCACAAGTTTGATTTCGTGGTCAACTTCCCTTTGGGGAGGAAGTTCCGTCAGATCTTTCACAGAAATACGTCTGTGTATTCCTTTAACCATGAAGGTTCTTCTCCAGATTCCTGATTCTGATCTAGATTATTCAGTTTAATGAGATAGATAGGTAGGCCCTTTTGAACACCTTTTATTATCCGTGTTGCTTTTACCAACTATATTTTTGGCTTACCAGCCTCACCTTGATTCGTGACTAGTTTCCCTTTCAAAATTGCGGAAGGAGACTTGGCCCTTCCCACACTGGATGTGAGCATCATTGGGTATTAGCCAATCTATTTCGAGTAAAAATTCGTGGACACCTAGGTTCATTATGCTGAATCTCACAGAAGTTGGCTTCCCACCCCAGTAGGAATTTCACCTTAGCAGTTTGCCTAGTACAAGTGACCTCACGACCATTTGCTAATTCCACAAGTAAAGTAGGTGTATCTATTGTGGCTATCCCTAATCTTTTTGCACAGATTGGTGAAATGAAGGAGTGTGTACTACCACAGTCAATCAAGGTTTTGAAGCTTTTACCTTGATATTCTGATGGAGTTTGAATCACCGAGAATTGGCGATTTGAACCCTTCTTGTGAAGAGTGGCGTGAACCATTGCCCTCTCAATGTCAGCATCCAAGGATGGATCTTCTTTATTGTCCAGCTCCCTGTTGGAAACACTGGCGGTCCTCCCTCTGGCCATAATGGTGGTTCCTTGGCCATGAGCGACTCTATTTTGACCTTGGAATTGCCATTGGAGATGCCCTCTGCCAAGCTTGGGACACTCCCTCTTGAAGTGTCCAGGCTCGTTGCAATGGAAACAACGTGGGTTGCGAGCATTGCTTTGTGTTGGAACAAAGTTGTTGATAGCATTGACCCTAGCTTTCTTTCTTTGGCCCTGATTCTGACCCTGTGCTCTCTTGGTCTGAGCCTTAGTCATGGCCTTATTTTGATCTTTGTAAGGCCAAATCCTATTATTTCTTGGCTTGGTCTGCACTTCCTATATTATTGGAGCAGCTCGAATGAGTGTGTCTTGTAGGTCCGTTGGGTGCACTGATTCCAATCGAGTGTTTATGGGTGGATTCAACCCAACACAGAATTTTGACACTTGTTGTGTCATATCCATTGGGGGTGCATACTTTAGGAGTGAAACGAACTTCGAATAATATGCTTCAAGGGATAATCCTAGCTGCTTCAAGTCATAGAATTCATTCATCTTTTGTGTGCGGTAGGCAGGTGGCAGATACCTCCCTCGCACAGCTTCCTTAAGCTTATCCCAAGTGACTGTCCCCTCCGAGATCGCTTGGTCTCAGCACCACTGTTTCAACCAGAGTCTCACTTCGCCTCTAAGCTTGAGTTTGGCGAGCATGGCTTGGTTAGCAGGTGCAGTTCTGCTGCCTCAAAATAGTCCTCCATGGACTCATCAATCCAGATCTCGACGTCGGCTTGAACAGTCCTTCCTTTGCCATCAAACTCGGGTGGCTTAATTTGTTTGAGAAGGAATTTCTTCTCTTGAACCACAGTTGGACTTAGTGCAGGAGTCGGATTTGGAACCTTCGCTTGGGGTTGCGTCTAAACAATAAGATTCTTTATGCTAATATCTTATCATACGTTTCCATATTACGTTAATATGAATAGCACAACTTTTAGCCAAGTGATTTAATCACTTAACGCCTTAGCTAACATTTACATTCAAGATAGAAAGTCTTATTTATTCATGAAGGCATAACCCCTTGAGTACATTTATTTTGGATAAGTAGGACAGGCTGATTGATACATCAGTTTGGGGAAAATAGGATTGTATTACAATCAACTCTACAGGAAAGGAATAATAATATGGAGTGGGGTCATGTATTTTCAAGAAACGGTAAGTCATAGGAAGCTTGGGGTATCCCTTCCTTTGATACTGGTTCTTCTCATAGCGCCCTAACACTTTGATTCTGTCACAGCAGAGATCACCCGGGTTACTTTTTCATAGACATACTTGTTCTGCTTGACTTGCCAACCGCTAACGTGCATAGTTGCGTTTACGCAAGCTTCGACAAAGATGAATAGCTTCACGATCTTTAAATCCTCCATCCACTTGATTCTCTTCAAGTTGGTCTGAAGGTACGCGAGTCGGTGGGCTGTTATGTAGTATATTCCTGAGTCTCCCGTCCATCTCCACTCCGCATATAGGGGTGAAGGATTATAGATGCGGTCCAAAATATTCATCATGCCAAGCCTCTGATGATAATTTGAAGCATGCATTGCAGTCATGTACATGACCTGAAACACTAAGAACTTGCTCCATGCTTCGTGACTCTGCAACCCAGCATCCATAAGTGAGTAAAGAAATGTTTTCAATAGAAAACACTGCTCTATTCTACTCACCTTCCCCTGTTTATCCCCTTATTCCCTTTATTTTCCTCCATTAAGTTCCCTTGTAATATTTAGATCTTGTTGGTTTGCTCTGATACCAACTGTAACGTGTCCGTTTGTCCACCTGTGGGACACGTCTTAGCAGCCCATCGGGAAGAGAGTTTAGAAAGCACCACCTAGCACTCACAAGGAATGTCACTAGGTTTGCAATCTAGGTCTTCCCGAGTCTGCCCCGAGCGGAAGTATCCGGCCGTTCCCACTTAGGATCGACCTGAAGTCAAGGTTTCTTTCCTATCAGCATGGTCTCTAGGAAGTAGCTAGCGTCGAGCTCCAAATGGCCCACTTTACGTAGGAACAATAGAGTCGAAGCGGATTTATGTTGCACTTGGTTCATGGAGAATGGGAAACAAGAGGGATGAGAAGCTCAACCTCTCTGCCCATAAGGCATAGTCCCATTCTGCTCCCCTAAAACAACATACATTGGAATTCTAACTCTAGTGACTCTAGGTCTTCATAGTTTTGTTAAGATGTCTTTTGAGAAAAGTTCCCAACTAACCGGGACCACCCTTCCATAGGATGGACCCAAGTCACGTCCACCGCACTTTCCTCAGTTTGCTTAGTTATCTAATTACCTACCACGTTATGTTTGACATGCAAAAGCAGCTTCCTTAATTAATCAATTTAAACACAGGTTCCTTCATGCAACTTAGACACTGACATTAAAAAGAAATGTTAAGAAAATTCCTTTTTCAAATATCTGATCTTTATTTATCATAGTCTTGGAATACATCAAGTATCTTGCCCCGAAGGCTATCCCAGCAATCAACAGGATTGCTTCTCCAAGTTTCGCCCGTAGACTAGTACACGGGCCTCTAGTTCCCATCTCGAGTCACGTCGGCCTCTTGTGCGGGATCCGAAGGCAAGGAATTTACAACCAGAGACTCCCTTGGCACCCAAGCGTCCTCTCGCTCCAAACAGTACTCACGGAGAAACCTCTCACGGCAGGTCTGGTCCATATTCCCGGTGCGGTTAACAACTCCCTTGGATAGGGCCAGGCAGGCAGTCAGAGGTAACTAAACCTGCCTCTCCGTCCAGGCTTTTAACCTGAAGCATTAAGTGTTTTTCCTTGAGTTAGTTCCTTGAGCAAATAAGTTCAAACAATGTACCTAAGTGTATAATCACGATCATTTCAGTGGTCATTCGTACGACCAATTTCTAAGGCGTGATTCCTTCTTCCCGAATGCTCCTAGCATTCGATCCTGGGTCGTTTGTGACTTAGCGAGATTCCAAGGGCTTGGCATGCTAAGTTTCTTGTTTTCCCTTTTTCTTCACATTAGGTTTTGTACCCTACCAACCCTAATTATCTGTACCTTAGGTCTCCTTGTAAGATAGATCATGGACAACCCCGTTGTCCTCGGTTGGTCAACTTACTGGTTGTCTCCTAGATCCCTTGAAGTACCTATATACCTTTAACTTTGATCTTAATTGATCAAGATTGTCTATCCCCTTGACCATGGTTGGTCAAGATGGTTTTGTTTAGAACAGTTCCTACTCCGTCTTAAGTATAATCTTCTTAAGCCCTCTTAATATTGCTCACATGCACTAAGCTTTTACCTATCCCTCTTGAAGCCACCAAGGACTTTGACATGGGTCTCATGGATTTTAGCCCCATTTGGTAAATTACAAACAATTTTGAATTTTCCCAACAACTTTAATGCACGCAACGTAATGCCATGCCTTCATTTCAATGCTTACAATTTTGATATAATCCATACGATATTTTATGCCACATATGCGAAGGTATTTTCTATGCATGCAATCTTAACATTATCCTCTATGTAATTATTTACACGATCTTTAACATTTTTGAATGATCTGATCTTTATACTTTTATGTGATTATTGTATGAGTCTAGCTGCACTTTAATCTTTTCTGCAGTTTATTACACGTACCTTAGAATCCATCCTGCGATATGGAGATGCACTTTGTTTCTTTCAATATCCTCTGAAATGTATTTTGCAAGAACTTGTGCAAGGAGAAATGCACTTTATGCAGGAATTCTTGCAAGACGTTTTTGGTAATTTATGATACAATTATCTAATCGATTTCACCTATTATGATGTCATCTTACAACGGAAATTATGTTGTTTGTTACATACATCACAACTAAGATCATACCTAGGAAATTATCAAACATGCAATTAATGTGATGCATGTGAATATGACTTTTCACAGTGATAATTATAATCTATGATTTAATAATAGAGCAACCTGGGTTTGGAGTGATGTATTGATTCCAATGGTATTCACGTCTGATAAACTGTTTGCAGTTGCAGTGCCGTCTTGATTTGAACCTCCATCCACACTTGCAGGGTTTCCCGCCATCCTTGTGGAACTACGCTTCGGGGCCATACTGGAAGATGCGTGTATGAGAGATAGAATTCTCGTACTCTCCTATGAAAAATTCTCACTGCCTCTCCTTGAGTGCAGAAAAGATAATGAAGGGGAGGGGTGTATTCCCGAAAATAATAGAGGGGTGTGTGACCTCTCTTTAAGGGGGAAGAAGAAGCTTCCAGAAGCTTCTCTCTCTCTCTCTCTCTCTCTCTCTCTCTCTCTCTCTCTCTCTCTCTCTCTCTCTCTCTCTCTCTCTCTCTCTCTCTCGCGGTTCCCTGACTCGTGGACAGAGCACACCATTGTACCTATCCACAAGTCAGGGGATCCTATGGATCCTAACACATATAGGACCATCAATGATTGGGCCAGTTTTGGCCAAACTTTATGGCACGGTGATGGAGGAGGAGCTCAGCATGCTGGCAGAGAGAGAGTGCCTGCGCACACCCGGACAAGCAGGGTTCAGACGGGCATTTTCTACCATAGACCACATCTTCACTCTCCGTTGTCTGATCGACCAAACACGAGTGAAGAAATAGAGATTGTACTGTTGCTTTGTGGATTTCCACAAAGCCTTTGACATGGTTCCGAGAGAGAGGCTTTTCAGACGCCTACTTGATCTGGGGGTGGATGATGACATGATGTGGGGTATTTATGCACTATATGAGGGGGTTACTGGCAGAGTCAGATGTCCGGGAGGTATATCAAATCCCCTTGTGAGCAGCATTGGTGTGAAACAAGGATGCCCACTCTCACCGACTCTATTTGGGCTATACATTGATGAGATAGCAGAGTTTATTCAACAGCGAGCCGGTGGAGGTATAGATCTCAGTGGAGCCACAGTTCATATCTTACTATATGCAGATGACATTGTGTTGGTCTCAGATTCAGCTCAGGGATTACAACAGCATTTATTAGCATTGGATGATTTTTGCATACAGAGAGGCATGACAGTGAACCTTGGTAAAACCAAGGTTCTTATATTCCATACATCAGCTCAGATACGCAGACAAAGTATTTTCATGGCAGCAGGAGGGAGTATTGAGGTCACTGGATCATATGTATATTTGGGAGTCACCTTTATAGCAGCTTCAGGGATTTTCTCGATGACACAGGCAGCTCGTGACCGCCTCACTAGAGGATACTCAGCATTGGCTCTTATGGAGCGACAGTGTCATCATGCACATTTCCAGGAGCCCTGCACCAAGGGGTGGCTCTTTGATACTCTAGTCACTCCAGCACTGATGTATGGAGCAGCTATATGGGGGCCAGGCCTTGCCGATTATGTATGGACATTGATGGAGAGACCTCAGGTTATCATGATATCTAGATTGATTCGCAGCAAGGCCTCAGTCCCACATGACATTGTGCGAGCAGAGCTTGCCACACCGCCCATGCTAGTCGAGGCATTATTTCAGACAGTCTGCTTCCTACACAGATTTCAGGATATGGACAGAGATCGCATTGCATACAGAGCATATATGGCATCTCAGGAGATGGCTCGAGCGGGGGATACCACATCATGGTATGCACAGACTAGAGCTTGGTTTGACAGACATGGACTGGACATTGATAGACTCCCACCTCTTCTATATGATACTCAAGCTCCCACCTACACCCTCTCTCTCTCTGAGAGGAACAGAGTCATCAGACAGGAGATATGGCATATTTATATACAGAGGACATGGGTCAGCCCTGCACAGCCACTGCCATCGAAGATGGCACATTATTATACATAGTTCTTGAGCATATCAGAGCAGGGATTCATAGAGATTCCGAGATATATGCAGATCTATATGCCACATCGATTGAGAGTTCTTATTGGACAGCTCAGGGTATCATCACATCAGCTTATGATTGAGAGTGGCAGAGCCAGTGGCATCCCACGGGAGGAGAGGATATGCCCCCTTTGCAGATCAGAGGTGGAGAGTGAGGAGCATTTTGTTCTCAGATGCCCGGCATACTCAGAGTTGAGATCTAGATACACATTGAGCAGCTCACTTCAGGGATGTACGACTGATATGGATCAGAGATCATTTGGCCGTTTTCTGGGAGAGGCATGGCACATCAGAGAGCAGAGCACACAGCGGGTCCCAGTCAGAGAGGGGCCCACCCAGATGACTATTACACAGTTCTTTCAGACAAACAGAGTGAGAGCTACTGTACCAGCCTCCAGCCAGACCTCCGGGCTCACACTACAGCAGGCTGAGGACCAGTGTACCCGACGCCGCACGAGGATCCGTGGGTTTCGAACCCCACAGCCACACAGACAGGA
Organism: Lygodium microphyllum; assembly: GCF_053477565.2. Classification (NCBI taxonomy): domain Eukaryota; kingdom Viridiplantae; phylum Streptophyta; class Polypodiopsida; order Schizaeales; family Lygodiaceae; genus Lygodium; species Lygodium microphyllum. The sequence continues at coordinate 22,277,223 of NC_141158.1, read as the reverse complement.
GATCCGGAGGATTCTTGATCTACATCGACAGCAGACTGAGATCCGACGACACTCGACACATTGGATCTCAGATCTCCAGTTTGCTCTTTCTCCACCGCCGATGTACCACATCCTGCATCCAGGAGGGATCACCTGCTATTAGCGACTTCGAGGACTGCTACTACATCCCAGGATAGTATATCTCCTTGCATCTGTTACATATATACATCGCACCACTTTATCACAACTGACAGTTGTTCCCCTATCACAGCCGACATTTGTTCCCCTTTTGTAGCCATTATCTGGAGTACCAGAGCTACATATGCACATACACATACATGACACTTATCACACTCACAGCACCGTATTTTCAGTTTCCAGTTTTTAGCTTTTCATTCAGCACTTTTATTTTGGATAGCTGGACCTCATCAGTTGTATCACAGTTTGTCTCATAGGCCAGTTTTGGTCTTTAGAAGACGTTAATATAACTTTCTTTCTTTCTTTCTTTCTCTCTCTCCCTCTCTCTCTCTCTCTCTCTTCCCCCCTCTCTCTCTCTCTCTCTCTGATGATGATGGGGGGGTGGGTTGTGCTGCCTAACGACCGGGGGGGGGCGGGGGGGGGGGGGCTCTTGTCCGTCGACGAGGAAGGGGGGCTACTTGTCCACGAGGGAGGGGAGGGTTGCATGCTGACGACCACCCAGGGGGGTTTCCCTTATTTGGTGGGGAGGAGAACTTCACGAGGGCAGGGGAGACGGCCGTTAACGGCCGCCACCCTCCACCTGGGGGGCTGCATGTCCCCCCTTCTCACTCCTTACTCCCTCTCTCTCTCTCTCTCCCCGCCATGTAGTCGGCAGGGGAGAGAGGGAGAGAGTAAAAAAAATTGTATTAAAATTTTAAAAAAATTTAAAGGGGGGGTTCTTATGGGGAAGGTACTGGGGAGGAGATATTGCATCCTCTCCCCCTTAGAGGAATCGTGATGTCCTCATCTAGAGAAAACCTGGGGATATTGTTGGTTGAGAGTATTTTCATCCATCCAAGTGGTGTCCTCTTCTGGATAATCTTTTCACTGGATGAGGTATTATCTTAAGGTCCTTGATCTCAAATGCCTCTCCCTAACATCTGGGATTCTATTAGGCCATAGCTCAAGGACTACTTGGCTAGGCATTACGATTTGCTGATCATCAAGTACATGGTTTAGATTAGGTAGATACTTTTTCAATAGGCTAAAGTGGAATACATCATGAATCTTTATAGTTTGTGGGCAGTTGTAGTTTGTAAGCATTAGGCACTAGGCACTTGGTGATCTTATAAGGTCTACAATACCTTGGACTTAGCTTCTTGTACTCTCCCAAGGATAGTGAACTCTTTTTAGGGCGTACACAAATGAAGACCATATCACCTTCAACGAAGGATTTGTCTTACCATTTCAAGTCAGTGTAAGCCTTCTGTCTATCCTTGGCAGCTTGAATGTCTTGTCTTATTGATTTGATTTGATCATCAATGTCTTCCAGCATCTGTCTAGAAGCTTCTACCCTCAAAGTTGGATCCGAGAAGTTAAAAGGGGTACGACAATCATGCCCATACAATGCTTGGAAAGGGGTCATCTGAATACTCTGTTGGTAAGAAGCATTGTAGGCAAAACTCAACCAGTGGTAAGTATTGAATCCACCTTTTGGGTTCGCAACAGCAGTATGCCCTAAGCATATCTTCAATGACTTGATTGACTTGTTCTGTTTGACCATCAGTTTGGGGATGGTAATCTATACTGAAACAGAGTTGAGTTCCAATAGCCTCAAAGATATCCCTCCAGAAGTGTGATGTGAAAAGAGAGTCATGATCACTAATGATGCTTCTGGGTAACCCATGAAGTTTGAATATTTCCTTGATGAATAATATTGCGATGTCTGAAGCTTTATAATTCGTCTTGACAGGGGTGAGATGTGCGACCTTGGTGAGCATATCTACTACAACCATAATAGAGTTATATCCTCCCTGAACTTGGGGTAGGCCAATAATAAAGTCCATACTCATGAACTCCCATTTCATTTGTGGAATGTCAAGTGGTTGCAATTTCCCAGGCATTTTAACATGTTCTGCCTTAATGGTTGACAAGACAAACATTCCGTGACATATTTGAGTATGTCTCCCTTGAGCCTTTCCCAATAATAGCTCTTTCTGACTGCATTAAGGGTCTTGGCATAACCAGATGCCCTGAGAAAGGTGAGTCATGGGCTTCCCACAGTATCTTCTACTTGAGAGTTTGTCTTGCAGGGATACATAATCTTGTCCTAAAGTAGACAAGCCCACTACTGATGGAGAATTCTTGATACTTCGTCTTTAGCTTCGGGTCCTGATTCTTGATGGGGATCTCCCTTAGCATTTTCTGATAGACTGGGTCACGATATGCCCCTTCTTTTGCTAGCTCAAGAATCGGGTTGTTTGGCATTGATACCTTTGTGGCTAAAGACCTTGATGTTGATGGATCTTGCAAAATGAGAGAATTTAGAAATGCCTTGACTGAGTGCATCGGCAACCACATTCTCTTTTCCAAGCCTATATTTGATTTCAAAATCATATTCTTCTAGCACTTCGATCCATCTCAATGTTGCCTCATATTGAGCTCTTTCTGAGTGAAAATCCATTTAAGACTCTTGTGGCCTATTACTAAGGAAAATTTGTTACCTAGCAAGTAATGTCTCCAAAGTTTGAGAGCATGGATGATAGCCAATAGCTCCAAGTCGTGGGTAGCATAATTCCTTTCATGGCTCTTCAATTTTCTTGAAGAATATGCTACAGGATGACCTTCTTGCATAAGTACACATCCTAAAGCAAGTGCGCTAGCATCAGTTACCACTTCAAACTCCTTACTAAGATCAGGAAGTTTCAGGATGGGTGTTGATACTAAGCTTTGCTTTAGTTTGTCAAAGCTGGTCTGTTCAGCTGGTGACCATACAATTGCTACTTGCTTCTTTAGTAGATCAATCAGATGGGCTGCAATCAAAGCATAATCTTTGATGAAAATCCTGTACCACCCTGTCAACCCAAGAAAACTATGTATTTCTTTGACAGAAGTTGGTGTTGGCCATTCCAGAACGTCTTTGACCTTAGCTGAATCTACTAAAATTCCTTCTGCTGATACAATGAATCCCAGATATTCAATCTGTCGCTTGAAAAATGTGCACTTCTTCTTCTTGGCATAAAGCTTGTGTGCTCTCATTGTTTCAAGAACAATGCGAAGCTGGGGTTCATGATCCTTTCCCTTTTGAGTAGACTAGGGTATCATAAAAAAAGATGAGTACGAAGTCATCAAGATAGGGTCTAAAGATATCCTGCATTAACCTGTTGAAGGTAGCAGGAGCATTCGTCAGCCCGAATGACATCACTAGAAATTCGAAGTGTTCATACCTTGTACTAAATGCAGTCTTCGGAATGTCTTCTTCTTTGATCCTTATCTGATAATATCCAGATCTGAGATCTATCTTTGAGAAGACCTTCGCTCCTTGAAGACAGACAAGTAATTCATCTATCCTTGGAATGGGGTATTATTTTTGATGGTTGCTTGATTCAACCCTCTGTAGTCAATGCATAGGCGAAGCATTCCATCTTTCTTCTTTTGGAACAACATTGGAGCTCCCCATGGAGAACTGCTAGGTTCACTTGGCGAGAGACTCCCTTGGCACCCAAGCGTCCTCCCGCTCCAAGCAGTACTCACGGAGAAACCTCTCACGGCAGGTCTGGTCCATATTCCCGGTGCGGTTAACAACCCCCTTGGATAGGGCCAGGCAGGCAGTCAGAGGTAACTGAACCTGCCTCTCCGTCCAGGCTTTTAACCTGAAGCATTAAGTGTTTTTCCTTGAGTTAGTTCCTTGAGCAAATAAGTTCAAACAATGTACCTAAGTGTACAATCACGATCATTTTAGTGGTCGTTCGTACGACCAATTGCTAAGGCGTGATTCCTTCTTCCCGAATGCTCCTAGCATTCGATCCTGGGTCGTTCGTGACTTAGCGAGATTCCAAGGGCTTGGCATGCTAAGTTGCTTGTCTTCCCTTTTTCTTCACGTTAGGTTTTGTACCCTACCAACCCTAATTATCCTTACCTTAGGTCTCCTTGTAAGATAGATCATGGACAACCCCGTCGTCCTCGGTTGGTCAACTTGCTGGTTGTCTCCTAGATCCCTTGAAGTGCCTATGTACCTTTAACTTTGATCTTAATTTATCAAGATTGTCTATCCCCTTGACCATGGTTGGTCAAGATGGTTCTGTTTAGAACAGTTCCTACTCCGTCTTAAGTATAATCTTCTTAAGCCCTCTTAATATTGCTCACATGCACTAAGCTTTTACCTATCCCTCTTGAAGCCACCAAGGACTTTGACATGGGTCTCATGGATCTCAGCCCCATTTGGTAAATTACAAACAATGTTGAGTTTTCCCAACAACTTTAATGCACGCAACGTAATGCCATGCCTTCATTTCAATGCTTACAATTTTGATATAATCCATACGATATTTTATGCCACACATGCGAAGGTATTTTCTATGCATGCAATCTTAACATTATCCTCTATGTAATTATTTACACGATCTTTAACCTTCTTGAATGATCTGATCTTTAAACTTTATGTGATTATTGTATGAGTCTAGCTGCACTTTAATCTTTTCTACAGTTTATTACATGTACCTTAGAATCCATCCTGCGATATGGAGATGCACTTTGTTTCTTTCAATATCCTCTGAAATGTATTTTACAAGAACTTGTGCAAGGAGCAATGCACTTTATGCAGGAATTCTTGCAAGAAGTTTTTGGTAATTTACGATGCAGTTATCTAATCGATTTCACCTACTATGATGTCATCTTACAACGAAAATTATCTTGTTTGTTACATACATCACAACTAAGATCATACCTAGGAAATTATCAAGCATGCAATTAATGTGATGCATGTGAATATGACTTTTCACCATGATAATTATAATCTATGATTTAATAATAGAGCAACCTAGGTTTGGAGTGATGTCTTGATTCCAATGGTATTCACGCCTGATAAAACGTTCGCGGTTGCGGTGCCGTCTTGATTCGAACCTCCATCCACACTTGCACGGTTTCCGGCCATCCTTGTGGAACTACGCTTCAGGGCCATACTCGAAGATGCGTGTACGAGAGATAGAATTCTCGCACTCTCCTATGCAAAATTCTCGCTGCCTCTCCTTGAGTGGAGAAAATATAATGAAGGGGAGGGGTGCATTTCTGAAAATAATAGAGGGGTGTGTGACCCCTCTCTAAGGGGGGGAAGAAGAAGCTTTCAGAAGCTTCTCTCTCTCTCTCTCTCTCTCTCTCTCTCCGTCTCTCTCTCTTTCTCTCTCTCCCTCTCTCTCTTTCCCTCTCTCTCCCTTTCTCTCTTTCCCTCTCTCTCTCTCTCTCTCTCTCTCTCTCTCTCTCTCTCTCTCTCTCTCTCTCAGAGGACATTATTCTGTATTCTAGTTTGGGTGAGGTCTTCCTTATGGGGGACTTCAAATGGCGCACACAGAGCCGACAGTGTGAGAGTTTTGATATGGAGTAGCCAGAGATCATGAGAGAATTAGACCCTGAGGAGTTGGGGATCAGTCGGGAGTCAGCAGATACTGGGCCAGACGCCACAGGGTATGGAGGGCATTTACTTGAGCTTGGTAGTAGACATCATCTCGTTATTTATAACGGGATGGCACGATGGCCATATTCAGGAGGTCTTACATGCTTCCCACATGGGGGGGGGCGAGAGTACTGTAGATTATCTGCTCGGACCGATCGATGGGATGCATACTATCGAGTCCTTCGGCCTTGGGAGACTTCCACTCGGTGCCGATCACACCTTTCTCAATTTCTCACTCCTCACCTCATTACCATCACCACCTGCAAATATCATACCCCACATGCATACTGCCATACACTTCACTCATGAGCTCTCACATGTTTACTCACAGCATCTAGAGGAGCACATCACGTCATTTGATCCATACGCACCCCTTGATACACTGACCACTGGTATCACATGCATTCTGCATGATTCTGCTACACTCAGTTTTCCACATCACACATACACGCACCCCCCTCGGACCGGTACCATGCCACAGAATAGGTGGTATGATGATGAGTGCAGAGATCTACGTCGACAGCTATGCGATTTGGAGGCCAGAGGAGAGATCACACACAGACAGGCGCAGAGGCGCATGCGCCACTTGACTCGCCGTAAAAAGCGGGAATGGGAGGAGGAGAGATATTGGGATATATACCACCTTCTTATGAGCAGAGATTGTGCAGAGGCATGGAGGCAGATCAGAGAACCACGCTCACCCACACTGATACATGACCCTGCAGTATGGCATGGATACACACAGAGTTTATATCATGTACCCGCACAACCGCTGATACCCACACCATGTACACCGAGACCGGGTATTTCATCCTTTTTCACCACTAGTATGGTGAAACATGCTATCTCACGGTTACAGCATGGCCGCGCTCGAGACCAGTTTGATCTTCAGGCAGAGCATATTATATATGGCAGAGACACATTGGCTCCACTCATTGCTCACCTCTTCAACCGTGCATTGTCTGAGGGGTTCCCTGACTCGTGGACAGAGCACACCATTGTACCTATCCACAAGTCAGGGGATCCTATGGATCCTAACACATATAGGACCATCATGATTGGGCCAGTTTTGGCCAAACTTTATGGCATGGTGATGGAGGAGGAGCTCAGCACGCTGGCAGAGAGAGAGTGCATGCGCACACCCGGACAGGCAGGGTTCAGATGGGCATTTTCTACCATAGACCACATCTTCACTCTCCGTTGTCTGATCGACTAGACAGGAGTGAAGAAACAGAGATTGTATTGTTGCTTTGTGGATTTCCGCAAAGCCTTTGACATGGTTCCGAGAGAGAGGCTTTTCAGACGCCTACTTGATCTGGGGGTGGATGATGACATGATGTGGGGTATTTATGCACTATATGAGCGAGTTACTAGCAGAGTCAGATGTCCGGAAGGTATATCAGATCCCCTTGTGAGCACCATTGGTGTGAAACAAGGATGCCCACTCTCACCGACTCTATTTGGGCTATACATTGATGAGATAGCAGAGTTTATTCAACAGCGAGCCGGTGGAGGTATAGATCTCAGTGGAGCCACAGTTCATATCTTACTATATGCAGATGACATTGTGTTGGTCTCAGATTTAGCTCAGGGATTACAGCAGCATTTATTAGCATTGGATGATTTTTGCATACAGAGAGGCATGACAGTGAACCTTGGTAAAACCAAGGTTCTTATATTCCATACATCAGCTCAGATACGCAGACAGAGTATTTTCATGGTAGCAGGAGGGAGTATTGAGGTCACTGGATCATATGTATATTTGGGAGTCACCTTTACAGCAGGTTCAGGGATTTTCTCGATGACACACGCAGCTCGTGACCACCTCACTAGAGGATACTCAGCATTGGCTCTTATGGAGCGACAGTGTCATCAGGCACATTTCCAGGACCCCCCCACCAAGGGGTGGCTCTTTGATACTCTAGTCACTCCAGCACTGATGTATGGAGCAGCTATATGGGGGCCAGGCCTTGCCGATTATGTATGGACATTGATGGAGAGACCTCACGTGATCATGATATCTAGATTGATTCGCAGCAAGGCCTCAGTCCCACATGACATTGTGCGAGCAGAGCTTGCCACACCGCCCATGCTAGTCGAGGCATTATTTTAGACAGTCTGCTTCTTACACAAATTTCAGGATATGGACAGAGATCGCATTGCATACAGAGCATATATGGCATCTCAGGAGATGGCTCGAGCGGGGGATACCACATCATGGTATGCACAGACTAGAGCTTGGTTTGACAGACATGGGCTGGACATTGATAGACTCGCACCTCTTCTATATGATACTCAAGCTCCCACCTACACCCTCTCTCTCTCTGAGAGGAACAGAGTCATCAGACAGGAGATATGGCATATTTATATACAGAGGACATGGGTCAGCCCTGCACAGCCACTGCCATCGAAGATGGCACATTATTATACACAGTTCTTGAGCATATCAGAGCAGGGATTCATAGAGATTCCGAGATATATGCAGATCTATATGCCACATCAATTGAGAGTTCTTATTGGATAGCTCAGGGTATCATCACATCAGCTTATGATTGAGAGTGGCAGAGCCAGTGGCATCCCATGGGAGGAGAGGATATGCCCCCTTTGCAGATCAGAGGTGGAGAGTGAGGAGCATTTTGTTCTCAGATGCCCGGCATACTTAGAGTTGAGATCTAGATACACATTGAGCAGCTCACTTCAGGGATGTATGACTGATATGGATCAGAGATCATTTGGCCGTTTTCTGGGAGAGGCATGGCACATCAGAGAGCAGAGCACACAGCGGGTCCCAGTCAGAGAGGGGCCCACCCAGACAACTATTACACAGTTCTTTCAGACAGACAGAGTGAGAGCTACTATACCAGCCTCCAGCCAGACCTCCGAGCTCACACTACAGCAGGCTGAGGACCAGCGTACCCGACGCCGCACGAGGATCCGTGGGTTTCGGACCCCACAGCCACACCGACAGGAGATCCGGAGGATTCTTGATCTACATCGACAACAGACTGAGATCCGACGACACTCGACACATTGGATCTCAGATCTCCAGTTTGCTCTTTCTCCACCGCCAATGTACCACATCATGCATCCAGGAGGGATCACCTGCTATTAGTGACTTCGAGGACTGCTACTTCATCCCAGGATAGTATATCTCCCCGCATCTATTACATATACACATCGCACCACTTTATCACAGCCGATAGTTGTTCCCCTATCACAGCCGACATTTGTTCCCCTTTTGTAGCCATTATCTGGAGTACCAGAGCTACATACGCACATACACATACAAGACACTTATCACACTCACAGCACTGTATTTTCGGTTTCCAGTTTTTAGCTTTTCATTCAGCACTTTTATTTTGGATAGCTGGACCTCATCAGTTGTATCACAGTTTGTCTCATAGGCCAGTTTTGGTCTTTAGAAGACGTTAATATAACTTTCTTTCTTTCTTTCTCTCTCTCTCTCTCTCTCTCTCTCTCTCTCTCTCTCTCTCTCTCTCTCTCTCTCTCTCTCTCTCTCTCTCTCTCTCTCTCTCTCTCTCTCTCTCTCTCTCTCTCTCTCTCTCTTTGCGATGATGATGGGGGGCGGGGGCTGCACTGCCTGACGGGGGGCTACTGTCCGTCGACGAGGGAGGGGGTTGCTTGTCCACGAGGGAGGGGAGGGCTATGTGCTGACGACCACCCAGGGGGGGAGGGGGGGCTTCCCTTATATGGTGGGGAGGAGGGCTTCACAAGGGGAGGTGAGATGGCCATTAATGGCCGCTACCCTCCACCTAGGGGGCTGCATGCCCCCCTTCTCACTCCTTACTCCCTCTCTCTCTCTCTCCCCGCCATGCAATCGAGAGGGGAGAGAGGGAGAGAGTAAAAAAAATTGTATTAAAATTGAAAAGAAAATTAAGGGGGGGTTCTTATGGGGAAGGTACGGGGGGAAGATATTACAGCTTTCTTGAACGGTGATTTGGTTGAGGAAGTATATATGGAGCAGCATGAAGGCTATGTTCATCCGGACTTTCCTACACATGTATGTAGCTGAAAAGGGCTTTATATGGACTGTAACATGCACCTAGAGCATGGAATGCTCGGATCAATAGTTGTTTATAGCAACATGGATTTAGATTGGGTGATGCAGTTCACAGTCTATTCACGAAGAAGACAAATCATGGATCTGTGTTTCTAGTGGTTCATGTAGATGATCTTATCATCACTGGAGATGATGAAGAGGACACTGCTGAAATTAAATCATGTTTACAAGCTGAATTTAGAGTCAAAGATCTTGGTGAACTAAAGTATTTTCTTGGGATTGAGGTAGTCTCTACGCCTCAAGGTATATGGCTGCTACAGAAGCAGTATGCTCATGACATGTTACAGAAGCATGGTATGGCTGAATGCAAGACTATGGAAACACCTCTTGATTAGAATGTCAAGCTACAGATTGATGTTGGGAATGACAGAGAATGTGACCATGTATCGACAGATGGTGGGCAGCTTGATATACTTGACTATTACCCGTCCTGACTTATGTTATGCAATGGGGTTGATTAGTCAGTTCATACAGAAGCCTCGCAAACCACATTTAGATGCAGTCAGGAGGATCATGAGATATGTAAAGGGTACTATAGATTATGGGTTGTTTTATGCATATGGAAAATCTCTTGACTTGATAGGGTTTACTGATGTTGATTGGGCTGGTTGTGCCTATGACAAGAGGTCAACCAGTGGTTATGCATTTGGATTAGGTAGTAGTATGATTAGTTAGCAGAGTAAGAAATAGTCTATTGCTGCATTGTCTAGTACACAGAAGCTGAGTACAGAGGAGTTGCCGTAGCGGTTTGCGAAGCAGTTTGGTTGATGAAACTACTGAAAGACTTGGGAATACAGCTAAACAGCAGAATGAGATTGCATTGTGATAACCTCAGCAATGTTATGTTGGCTAGCAATCATATCTACCATGCTAGGTCCAAACATATTGAGGTTCACTACTATTTCATCAGAGAAATGGTTCTTACAGGATAGATTGACTTGATTCATGTGAAGACTAAAGACCAAGTAGCAGATCTATTTACCAAGTCTCTTGGTAAAGAAAAGTTCATATACTTCAGATAGCTACTTGGAGTTTATCATATGGTTTGAGCTTGGGGGGGAGTGTTAGAATGTCAAGCTCTCGCTACTCTTCAGTCAGTCTAACTTTATGTGTGTGACCAACATTATCTGGATACAGCTATGCATGTGTGTGACATTCAATAAGTCGGTGTAGTCAGTGACTTAACCACAGTTAGTCTTGCTTAGTCATACCTATGTGTGTAAGTCTCTTTTAGTTTGTATGATGGAAGAATAATGGAAGAATAACAACAATGAGCTGAGACTCATCTTCCACTCCACTCTGTCTCTCCCCCTCTCTTCCAACAATTTCAACCTATGCCCAGTCTGGTTCTAAACCAATGCAAACCATCTTTGAAACATAGCCAAGACATTTGACTTAAGCTTAATGGGATAAGCCTAGAATTTATGCAAAAAATCATCAATAAATGTCACAAAATACTTTGCACCACCCATAGATTGACAGGACATGGGTTGATAGACATCCGAATGTACTAATGCCAAGGGATCACCCATGCATGTCCAACCAGACTTCTTATGTGTATTCCTAGTCTGTCTGCCATAAAGACAATGCTCACATGAATCAAAACATGAATAATAAAATATTAGTGAGTTTGGAAATCTCCCAGTTTCCATTTTTTGAATACTAAAAAGGTGGCACTTGGATAACATGCCCATAAGTTTCTCAAAACCATATGATATGACCTATCATTGGAAAGCGCTTGAACAATGGAATCTATTGAGCTATAGAGTGCTCAATTTGGAGTTATAGTGTTCAAGTTATGACAAATCCAAAGATTTGACCACATGTCCCAAACTTATTGGAAATTCCCATATTCCCTAATATAGTGTTGAATAGTCAAGGGGCGATAAGTACCAGAAAGCATTTTCATTCCCTTCAAAGACATATGGCCTTAACGGGCATGCCAAAGAGATACATGTGGGATGGAACCCATTGACAAAACATGGCCAACAGAGGACCCATCAACTACAAGAGGATAGAGGCTGCCAACCCTGGCACCTCTAGCAAGCACAAGTCTGCCACGTGTGATCTTCCAGGTAGATCCCAATGAAACATGAAACACAGCATCATCAAGCTGCCCTGTGAAGGGGATGCAATGGCAGTGGGGAAGGAGAAGAGGAAGATGCGAGAGAGAAGAGTACACATAATCTAGGTGTTGTCCAACTAAACTGACAGTCTTATTGCACTATCATATTATATATGAATAAAGAATGGGCGGTCACAATATACACGGGCAGGCCTAGAGGCCTTTTACCCCAAAAACCTCCCACTAAAAGGCCAATGTGGTTGGGAAGTGAAAACAAAGAAAATAGAAAAAAAGACAAGGTGAGGAATCATGACATCTCACCCAATGTCCAGTCGGAAAGTGAGCTGTGCAAAAAGTGTCGGGAACCTCTGCAAAAGAAGAGTCAAGCATCCCTGAGTCCATGACATCCAGGAGATAAGCGATCCCACAGCTCCATACAATGGAGCAATCCAAGAATGCTTCTCATGAAGCAAGCACAACTCATTAGTGCACAGCTATAAAGCATAAGAGTCATGCATAGCATCAGTGTGGCATATACAAGACAATGGAGAGCAGTCAAACTCTCCATAGTCAATCACTGAAAGAGAGCCAACATCCTAGACACTCGTCCAACAGGGTCTCAAGACTACATGTGGCCTCAGCAAAGCAGAAGAGTGACATATGGTTGGCCATCCGGCCTACAAAACTACAAGAAAATGACTCTCATGAACGTGCAAGGGGTCTAGCAACTGACCCCACCAACATCCTAACCCTGACTACTATGCATAGTTATGTCATCTGGGCCAATAAGTGCCTCATTTTCAGCATAAATAGCTTGTTGTAATGGCACTGTAGTTGTTGTAAAATCAGCCATAAACCGTACTGAATGCTCATCAAGAGGCTCTAGAGGTGTCTGCATCTCATAGAAGATAGCATGACGTGACCTACTGGGCATCCAAATCCCATAATATATAGGCCTTAAAGTCACCATCTCCATAACCAAGGAGGATACATCTACGTAACATAGGCTCATGTGGCATATGTGCAGATGCCTGGCAGCCAAACATCCTCAAGTAATCATAGGAGGGCTGCATGTCACTCCATGCCTCATGGGGTGTAATACAATCCAAGGTCAAGCATTGTGTCCTGTTAACCAAATAGACTACCATCATAAGGGCCTCAGTCCAAAATCCATAAGACAACCCAACTCTGGTAAGCATAGAAGCAACCTTTGCTTGTAAGGTCAGGCACATGCCATGAGCAATCCCATAATACCGTGGGCACAAGAAATCAATGCCATACTGCTGACAAGAGGTTTGAATGCGGGGAGAGAGAGCATGACTCTCACAATCCATCTACAAGCACCTAGGCCTGCTACTAGCTAAATCCATAAACCTATCAAGAATAACTGCAGCATCCTCAATCTGCACCAAGGGAAAAGCCCAAACACAGTGGATAGCATGATCAACAAATGTCACAAAGTATGACGCTCCACCAAGTGACTGGGAAGGCATAGGTCCATAAAGTGCACAATGGACAAGATCTAGAGGAGCATGCCTCGTACGATTGCCATAAGCCAATGGGGCTTTGCAAGGATCAAGAGTACAATCAGGGCAAGCATCAAGATCTGTAAGTGACATAGGAGGCAACAAGATCTCCATCTCTCTGTGGTGCATATGGCCTAGGCGATAATGCCATAACAATGCATGTGGTATCCAGATAACTACAACCATAGAATCTCCCACATAAGAGACATGCACTTGGTAATGAGAACCAACTATAGAACCTCTGGCCAAAACCAAGCAACCACGATAGATCTTCCATTACCTATCCTGAAGAGAAACAGATTAACCTGCATCATGCAACTGACTGACAAAAATCAAGCTCTTACTGAGCATGGGAACATGTAAAACATCCCTAAGCATAAGAGAAGTCCCATTAGGCAAAGCTAGGTGTATGTCCCCTATACCAAGAATAGCATAAGTCTGCTCAATGCCCAAAGAAATGCATCCATCAAACTCCCTGTAAAGTAGAGAACCATGCTCTATGTGGAGTAACATGACAAGATGCCATAGAGTCCAAAATCCAATCAGACGCATAGGCTTGATCACTGAAAGCTATAGGAAAACAAGATGACATGAGTGCATCTGTACATGCAGTTACCCATGATGTCACAAGATGATGTAACCAAGATAACATGCATGTACCTCACCACTAGTAAGAGTGGTAACACCTACTGCATCTGCTGTATCTCTAACTCTCTACTCATGTCGAGTGTGTCCCTGTCTCTGCTGCTCTCTAATCCATCTAAAGCATTTTCTTTGAACATGCCTAAGCTCCCCACAATGGAAGCAAACAACATCTAAAGTAGAAGAACCTGTAGAAGATGACAAGGAATCCAAGTCATCATGAATAGGGCTATCCATAGCATCCATGGAGCTCAAGTAGTCGAGGGCTATCCCAACGGAGGGAACCTTCTCATAAAGACAATCATCTACAAATACATCAGTGGTAGAAGCATGTTGCAAAGGCTCATGAAAACTCAACAGACGGGAGGACATAAAGGCATCAACCAAGGATGCAAAAGCTCTCATATGAAAAAGAGTCATAGCCAACTGCATGACATAACCAACCATATTATGGTAAATCATAAGACATTTTTCATAAGAGCATATGGTATTCAACCATGAAATCAGCCCATAACCATAATGGAAAACATAACTCTACAGTACATCGGAACACATAGTAGCATCCAAGTCAATGCAAGACCGGTAAGTGGCATAAGATCCTGCAATGGTTAAGCTCCCAGAGAAGCCCAAGTATCTATACAACAACATCCAAATAAGTGGCTCTGTAAAGTACATGACAATAGACAAAGTGCATATCCGGGTAAGCATCAAGAGCAATTGCTCTCTGACCTGTGTGAGCAAAAGCAACCCAACTAGTATAGAAGCTAGGCAACATAGAAGCAACAAAGCCATAACTGCTAAACCCAAGCACTGTCAAGAAGTCTAGTGATCAAGGAGTAACCCACAAAGAACCAAGCATCAATGAGAAATGAAATCTCAAAAACCAATTTCCAAGACAATGGAGCAAGCACTGCTCAAAACATGTATCTGCATCCAAGTAAATCCAAGATCCATAATTGGGGCATTAAGGGTCAAATAGCATCCAAGCTGCATAAGTGATAAGCCAACCAAATGCAAACTACTCCACAAAATTCTCAAATGCAAGTCGATTCAATCCCAAACATCTGCCAAACCCAAAAGCATCCACATCAGACATCAATCCCATAATGGGTAGCACAGGGCATAAACCTTGTCAAGTGAAATGCCAACTGCAAAGAAAATGGTAGTGAACCAAGAATTGAGCTCTACTCTTTTCTCAAGAAGAATCTGGGAGCATAAACATCAAAGTGGCATCATCCAAATACATCAACATATCATCTGGAGTAGTCGGGAGCACCCGTAGACCATAGGCATAAGCCATCCCTGATAAGACCTTGCTGCCCAAACAATGTACAATAGTAAATCCCTGTATAAATTGAGCTATGGAAACTCAAACACAAGAACTAGCTACAACAATGTACTCCCCATCGGAGTCATCAGTTTGCAGCATGACATTTTTATCTCCTCAATTTTCACACTGGATTTCGCAGGCATAATTCTGTGATCAGAGGACTTTTCCTGTACTTTGTCTTTCACCTTCTCTTTACGCTTCTCATTGTGCAACTCATGACACTGTGGGCGTATATGTCCCTTATTTCTACAATGATGACATGTCACATTAGGATTTCTCCCAGGAGACTTGTTGCACGACTTACCGCGCAACTTAGACATAGACTTCTATGAGTCTTTGACACATCCATACCCACGGTCATTCTTTCCATTACCATCTCTACCTCTAACAGTCAAAGTATGCGACATATGAGAGGCATCCAAGTTCTTAAGATTGATCTCTTCTTGCAAAAGAGCACTCTCTACATGAGGCAAGTTCAAAATAGTAGCAGGAGTACATAAGGCAGTGTGAAATACATTCCATGACTCACTCAAAGTCCCAAGCAAAAACAATGGAGTAACCTCATCATTGAAAGTAATGCCCTGTGAAGTCAAGTTCTTGAGAATAGCATGGAACTGGCTCAAATGAGCAGACCTTGTCATATTCTCCTTCATGCGCAGGTCCATAAGCTGCTTCAACCAATACATCTGACTTGCTGGACTTTTCTTATCATAAAGATTCTTAATTTTATCCCAAAGCTGCCAAGCACTCTGTGCTTCCTCAACCACATTGTAATGCACCTGTTCAGTGAGAGACAATATGAGGGTGCACTTGCATAACTCATCAATCTCATCCCATTAGTTAGCAGTCATAGTTTTAGGCTGCTCGCCATGCATCCTTATTCGCTTTATCTGTGATTTCTGCACCAATACCTCCCAAACTTGGCTCTTCCAGTAGGCATAATTTGTACCATCAAGCTTGATGATGTTGAAGATAGCACTATCAGTAGAAGAAGATGCCATAGTGTAGTCCAAAGCGGTGCAGATAGTTCAAAACTGCTTCCTGTTTTCTGCTTTAAATAGTCAAAATACCACTAAAACCAAGGCAAAATGACCACGAACTGATAGCTAATGATGCTGCCCACCAAATGCCATCAAAAGTACATAAAATCAGGATGATCTAGTATGAAAAATCCATGTCAGCCCATGCATAATTTCTTGTTGTAATAAATTACAGCCAGGTACAATGAGAGCAACAAACTGTAGGCAAAATGAATGAACCAAGTCAACCACTGACTGTCAAAGCATAACTAGCATCAAGCGGGCATAAATTAGCATGTGATAGTCATACGGGCATCCGACAAACACCCAAGAATGTCAAAAGAATCTGCCAGTAAGCCAACACACCCCCTATGTAATAGGGCAAAATGTACACAACACTAGCAAGACCTAACACAAAGAGGTGTGTGCTCAGGGAGTGTAAAGCCTAAATCAACCCAAGTACATCTGTGAGGACCACTACATATCAACCATGCAACATCTAATAGAAGATCCCAATGTCAAGTATCTGAATGCTCAAGTAGCATAAACTACCTGCTCAATGTCTGCCAAGCTTATCAAGACGCTCCCACTAGCACAAAAGCCGTAAATATCAAGCAAAGAAGCTCAACAAGGGCATATGATAGCACCAATGCCAGAAGATCCAAGATCAAGCATCAATAAGACCTCATGAGCATATAGGCCATGTAGCATCCATACGTAGCATCCATAGACATCAAGTATATTCAAACTGTAACTCTGGCATGCCAAGAGAAATATACAAAGTAAACTATGGGCAATCAAATGTCAAGCCAAAGCAAGGCTCAGTAGCATCCAATTCCAAACAATGCAACGAACATGTAGTAGTGGCATAGGCCAAGCATGTCAAAACCGGTTAGACATAAGCAAATTACATGCCATAAGTATAGCAAAGATGAAGATACAAATGCTATGTGAAGCGAGCTCAAGCTCAACCAATGATTCGAGAGCAAATCCAAGCTCTAGGTCGATCCCTGAGAGTCACTACATCAATGTATACATCCAAGACAGAGCTCGAATGCAATAGGCATATCCAAACATAGGCAAAATAGCTTCAACCTTGAATATTCCAACAGCAAATAAATGTCCAAAACTAAGAAAATTGTGGCTCAATCCAAGCTCAAAACCATAGGCATACTTCCCCATATGTATAGCAATCTGGCATAATCGGGCATCAAATGACCATGTACCATAAGTATAAAATGTAATGATAGGGGACTACACCAATTTTGATTGCATGTAGACTATGTAAAACATTCAATGACTGAGAAAATTCAACCCCAAAAGCATCTAATATCATAGGCAAACATTCCCCTAGCGTTCGGGGAGCATTTGGGACGACCAACCAAGCAACCAATGTCAATGCCAACCAAGCATCAACATAAAGTGCTGATGTAACAATGTTTGTGGCTACATCTGGACTATGGAAAACACTCCTGGACTAAGGCAAATCAGTCCACAAATCAATACCAATGATAACCACTAATGTCGAGCATCAAGGGGGTGTTCCCAAGTGCCAAATGAAGTGTTTTCAAGCTGCCAATGAGTGCCAAGGGAGGGTTGAAGTAAAAAATGAAATTTTTTTTAAGGTCTTCAAGCTGGCCCAAACTGATTTGGGGCCAGGGGCCTGTGGAAGGGTTGGGCAAGGTCAAGGCAAGGTTGGGGGAGTAGTCAAGGACCCCTAGGAGCTTCCTCTTAAAGGGCAAAGTCACTAGTAGAGTGCAGGCATCATAAGAAGCAAGACGACATGGCTGCCCTGCTTCACAAAACCTGTGGCCTAAAGTAAAATCACAAAAGAGAGTTCCAGTGCCTCTAAAGGAATTCCCTGAGGGTGCCCAAATGGGTCGGGTAGGTGTTCATGAAGCCGGGGAGTGACAGGAGCTCGGGAGAGTTGGTTATGGCTGTCCAGAAGGAGACCCAATGAGTGTAGGTAATCGATAGGAAGCTAAAGAAGTCATGAACGAAGTCAGAATGCTCGAGCAACCATTCTCTGATACCAGTTGAAAGGTGAGAAGGATCAAAGCTTGCTTGGAAGAGCTATGGCGGGAGAGCAAGAGCAAGAAAGAGAGAGAGACCAAATGGAAACTCCAACAGTCACAATGTGTGATTGGGTCTTCCTTTATTCAAGATATCACTAAAAGAATAAATAATAAAGTGATGGTGATGGGCGCTTGCCATGTGCAGTGTGCAATGGCGGGTACTGTCCAGTGTAGTAATACATGGGCGGCTAGGCAGAGGTGCCTTTACCCCCAACACAACCACCTGAGCCCTCAATCAACAAAGCCCATAAGTGCTTGGGACTGGCACTTGACTAGGACGGGTAATGTTAACCCTAGCGCAAGAAAGGCAAAAAATAAAAAGAGGGAAGCAAAAGAAAATTTTAAAATACAAGGCAAAACAGAAAAACATGGCCTAATAGTAGAAATAAGAGGGAAAAGCGCTAAAAGCACAACGACACCTTAAAAGCCCAAGGCAAGTGCAAGAATGGAAGAGGCATATTTTAAAATGCAAAGGCATCCCTAAATCTTTGTAAAAGAGTGCCACACTCCCTCTTGTGAAATTTTTAAAGACTAGATGGGCATAGGTGAAGCGACAATGTAACTAGAAGAAAACAGGAAAAAGATGACCTAGGCTAAAATTGCCGGTCATGTAAAAAAGGGGTGGGTGCCCAAAAGGAATGAGGGCATGCATAAAAGCTAAAAAGTGAATGGAGAATCTCATTCTTGTGTGTGGCCAAAACTAGCTATCCTCTTCTCTTCTTCTTCTTCTTCTTCTTCTTGTTCTTATTCTTGTTTGCTTGAGCTTGTGCTTGAGAGAGGGAGTGTGAGGGAGTGAGTGTGTGAGGGTGAGGGACCCTTGTGGAGAAGCTCTCCTCTTTTCCTCTTCTTCTCTTCTCTTCTCTTGTCTCACATGTAGCAATGGGGTGTGGAGCTTGGAACTTGAGGATCAAGCTTGCTTGAGCTTGCACCTCGGATCGTGGAGATATCAGAGTGCTTGAGGTATAAGGAACTCAATCAAGCATGGAGGTAAGCTCACTACACTCATAGATGTGAGAACGCGTACAACTATGTGAGAGGTAGCCATTGCACTTGGCTTGAAACACTTGAAGCAATAAAGTGGTCCATGGGTCTTGGTGGTTGAGTGAAGGCTCACACATTTCAACTCATCCATATGGGCATTATACATGCCAAAGAAAAGATATCCACTTTTTGAAATGCTTGAAGCTAAGGTGCATAAGAAAAGCTATCTACTTTTTGAAATGCTTCAAGCTAAGGGAGTAGAGAAAAATAATATTATTTATGTTGCTTCCTTTGTAATGTCATTTGGAAAATCAATCAATATATGAAAGAAGATCACCTAAATTTTCTATCATGATTAGTCATTTATAATTGATCCATCTCATAACTTTTAGACAATGCATATGAAAGTTGTTATCAAATTAGCAATATCCTATTAAATCCTGTTTTAGCTAGGCTCCCTAATAAGACTAATGTTAAGATGAACTAATTTTAACAGGGGTTTTCCAAGATGAATTGGCATGTCATTGCACCACTTTAGTAGCATATATCCTAAAATAAACAAAGCTAACAAATTAGAGGTTGATTCTAAAGCACCAAATATATCCTAATCCTCCAATTCTAAAAAATGTGTATATGCATGTGTGTAGCACAATGCCAAATGAGCAGGCCTCTTTTTACCTCTTATGCTTGGTAGATCACCCAACCAAATTGATAGGTCAACCATTATTATAATCAAATTGGGAACGTATGGGTGGATCATGTATGGAAATTCTCTGGTAGGAGATAAACTCTTTGAAGCATAGCATTACATACCTATGAATCGACACTCCCTCGCCACCCACAAAAGCATGCACTTATAACCTTCTTTGGTCTTATGCTTGTGTGGGCATGTAAGTATAAACATACACACACCCCTTTTAGTCTTAGGGACAATGTTGTCTTGATTTACGTATGGACTTTTTGAGAGCTTTGGTCCTAGCTATGTGGGTCCTGAATGACACCTAATAGTTTTAAGTCCTAGTGTTTATGGTGGTGTCCCTCATTGTAAGGAAGGTCTTATGCTAGTTTGTGCATTCTTGGTCATAGCCTATGTGATAATGAGGTCTAAGACTTAGATGGCTTGGATTATCTAGACTTCTATGATGCAATTAGTCAAAGTGATGAGGCATAAGGCACCTAATGATGAACTTTAAGTGAAGTGATGGAGCTATGGGATTGACCTAGGGTCTCATAGTTCCTAAGATGCTATGTACATATGTTTCATGCTTGTGATGTACCACTATGTGCAAAGTGGGTGGAGGGTGAAGTGCTCTAAGTGATTATGCCTACATGTGCTAAAGTGCATGACGGTTGCCTTAATGAGGTGTAATAGACCTAAGTTTAGTGTAACTAGACCCATTTATTGAGTTCCTAAGGCCAAGGTGGATAAGGGAAGGAATACTACATTGGGCAGTAATAAAGATAAATAAGGATTCTAGCCTAACACATGAGAAAGTGTGGTTCTAAATATGTGTGCTTAGTAGGAGCAGAGTTGTGATCAATGTGCAACATGTAGCCTACAATTCAAGGAAGCTAAAGACCTATGAGTCAAATTATGCCACTCATGATCTTGAGCTATTGACAAAGATCCATGCCATAAAACTATGGAGACACTATCTATGGGAAAAAAGTTCACTTTAGTGATAGATTATAAGAGTTTTAAGTGTATTTTCACCCAAGTTAATTTAAACATGAGGTAGAGAAGGTGGATAGAAACACTGCAATAATTTGATTTTAAGATAAAATATTGTCTAGCTAAGGATAATGCTATAGCAGATGCCTTAAGTTGAAAAGTATTCCTTACCAGTATTATTGAGATATAAATCTTGAAAACCATGTCAATATCCAAGTACATCAAGGCATTTCTTAGGACAAGGAATATGAAACGCTTTTGGTAGAGGGGAAGTTACATTCCTCCTCTTCTCTCTCTCTCTCTCTCTCTCTCTCTCTCTCAACCAAGTGTGGTGCCATCTTTCCTCTCATCTTTGATTGGTTGCAAGGTGACCTTTCTTAGGTGAGTGTTAGACCTTGTTAGGGGTAATTTACCCATACTTCCCTTGTAAAGTTGAATCAAAAGTCCCATGCTCAACTAACTTTGACATTTCTTGAGAGAAGATGGGGTGGTGATGTACATGGATATAGATTTTAATAGACTACTAGAGGACTCTTTTGGGCTTATTATAGGAGGCACCTCACATGGATAAGAGAGTAGAGATTGAATACTATAGAACTATGCCAAAATGGCTAGATATAAATGATATGCTTTTGGATGAGAAAGTAGAGATTGAATAGTTGAAGCCTATGCCAAAATAGCTAGCACAAACATTGTGTGATACTAAGTTAGATACATCTTTGTCTAGCCCTACTTACTTTGGCTCTCATATTTTTGCTTATGTATTAGACTATTATGCATTGTAGTTTGTGTGATGAGGATTAGACCATTCCTTTTGACGAGGCACAAAATTTAGGTAATTGGATGATTGTTATGCAATCTGAATATGACACCATTGTTAAAAATTATATTTTGTCCTTATATGACTTATCTAATGCAAAAATCCATTAGTAGTAAGTGGGTTTACACGTTGAAGTTAAGCTAGATGATAGCGTTGATCATTATAAGGCTAGACGTATGATGGCACAAAGGCTTATATTCAATAGAAACAGATTGCATTTTATAAGACATTTTCTTCCACTTGCCATATGATAATAATTTGTAGCATTTGTGCATTACTATCTCACAATGGTTGGAATGGACATTAGTTAGAGGTATCAAAACCACATTTTTGAATCTCATTTATATGAGGAAGTATGTTCAACCCTGGCTTCTGCAAGTACCCTTTCGCATTCTGCCACTGCCAAGCGTTCGGTCAAGTCTCTCACCCTGTCAAAATGATTCCTTTCCCAATCCATAGCTCTTTCTTCCATCCTTTTTCTCTCTTCCTTCAGTTGGCTCGCCAGGGTGGTCACTACCTGTTGCTTCTCATTTGTTAAAAACCACAACTGGTTCCTTTCTCTTGACTTCTGAGCCAACTGCTCTTCAGCAATCCCTTTGGCTTGATCTACAATGCTGAGCCTTTGTTGCACCTCGGCCAGTACTTCTGATTTTTCCTGCACCAACTGCTCTTGGCTTTGGATCTCAGCAACAAGGAATAGCCTTTTTTGATTGAAAGCCATGGCCATGAGGGCCTCTACATCTTCCTGGGAGGTCTCCAACGCATCTTGTAATCTTTGCGCTTCATCTTGTAGCCGTTTTGCTTCTGCTGAGACTCCTGGCCCTTCACTCTTCAGAAACTCGATTTCACTTATTAATCTATTTTGTTCTTCTAGCTCCTGCCACAAACGGAGCTCCATGGTATGTTCTTGTGGTGTACTGGCTTCGCCTTCCTGAACCTCCTGTCTTAGCGTTTCCACTTGAGCGACCTTTTGCTGTAGATCATTGTATTGCTGCACTAGTAGCTTTAGACTCCTTTGCTCTGCCACCAGGTTCTGCTCTTCGTCTTCCAGCCTTTGTCTAAGGCAGCTTTCATTGTCTTGGGCTTCCTTTGCTTTTGCTACTACCTGGTCCTGCAGGGCCTTCATTTCTCTTCGTCGGTCGGCTCCCTGCCTTGAGACTTCTAGCCTAAGAGCAGCTGACGTTTCTTTTTCTTTTTCTAGCTCCATCAAGGCCACTTTCTTCTCTTCCTTCGCCTTGTCTAGTTGTGCCAGTAGCTCAGCCACATATGCGTCATAGTCAGTGTCGGCAGACATGGGAGTATGGGGTGTGGTGGTTGATGCCTCCAGCCTTTGTCTTTTAGGGTCTTGCCGTGACTCTGCATCTGCGGCATCGGGCCTTTTCAATCCAGTTTCTGGCACGATCTCAGCCACTTTGCTCACTAGCATTTACATCATGTTCATTAGCTATGCCATGTCAAGGGGAGGTGTGGGTTGTGTGGTGGTTGTAGTCGTGGTTTCAGCATTGCAGGCACAAAAGAGGAAGGAAGTGGATGTAGTAGGGACTTGCCCTTGCCTACAGCCACTGGAGCTGCTTCCACACTTGAACTAGCTTCGGCTTTATGACGGGGGCTCACAGGTTCGAGCTCTCCACCCCCATGGGTCTCTTCCACAGATCTTCGCGTAGCCTCTGCCAACTCGGCCAGCTCCTTCAGTCTCTGCTCTTCAGCTTCTTCTTCCGCCCTTCTTTTCCTTCCTCTTCTACCTTCTTTGATTCTTCTCTTATCTTTGCAAGCTCTTCCTCCTCTTTCCTCCTTCTTTCTTCCTCAGCCCTCCTAGACTCTCTTTGAGCCCTCTTGATTTCAGCTCGTTCTTCTTTGCTTAATTCCTCTTTCCTTTCCTTCTGTCTCCTGTCCCCTTTCTTTTGTCCTTCTAGTTTGCTTGCTTGTGTAGGCGGCACCTCCTATTCTCCCTTGTCACTTATCATTCTTTCACTTGATTCTTCTCCTTCGTGGTGAGGTGGTCTTTGATGTGGTGGGCTTTGATGTGCAGCTTGCTCTTCCATGACTCCAGCATCCTTCATTGCTTCATTTATGATGGCTGTCAAAATACCACCATATCTAATTGTGGCCGCCTTTGAGGCAGGTTTCTTCCTTGTGGAGCATGCTATTGAGGCAGGGGATTCTCCTGCTGGTGCTTCCGCTGGAGTGAGAAGGGAAGCTGAGCTTTGAATGGTTTTCTGCACGAACCCATTCCAGTCTACCTCCTCAGGGACTCCTGCTGCGATGCTTTCTAACAACGGGACCCCGATCCTGTTCATCAATGCGTTGTACCTTTGGCCCGAGAAGAGTGTGTGGATCATCTTCGCTTGCACCTTCACTGCTGGATCCGGGATGTCAGCCAAGCTGATTCCATCCACTGTGTGCACCTCTTCTTTCTTTACCCCCAGCATGGCGTAAACATCCCTTCTCGGTCGCCTCTCTTTCTTGGGTATGAGCCCCAAGGCCTTCTCTACGATTGCCACATTGAGGGGCACTTCAACTCTTCTTTCCTGCTCCCCTGTCCTCACTGTGACAGTGCCACAGTTCCTGCCCTTGTCAAAGTTTCTCACAAATTCAGCACACATGCTATAACCCATGGCCTGACCCATCTTTTCCACATACTTGTGGAGGTGGCATCTGTCCACCAATTCTTTGACTGCAGGTTCCTCCAAGATGGCCTCATCCGGGTTCAGCGTGTGCTTGAAGGTGAATTGACTGAATCCTCGTGTCTCGACACTGATGCCGAACTTGGTCATCTCTTTTTCAGAAAATGGGAGTTTGCCCCCTTTGTCTTGTCCTGCCATGGTGGTTACCTGTCAACACCCCATGCCAACATTAATGCTTAAAAATCGGCTTATTTCTAACAAAACTCAAATTTGAGAGAAAAATGTATGTGCCAAAAATTGGTATACTTGCTTAGAGGCTTGAATTTTAGAGACAGGCTCACAGTAGCAATTTTTATTGTTTTCCCTTTGCAATATCTTCCATTGAAACTCAATTAATCATAACATTCTGCTAGATAGCATGACTCTCATTTTGCTGACTCTCATTTTGCTCTGCTCTTGCTCACATTGCTCCCCCCCGCCTTGGATCTTTCAAGGAATCCTTCCTAGGATTAGCACAGGAAGTACGAGGCAAATGCTGTTTTTCGTGGATTGACTTACTTAGCCAATAACCAATCATAGAAGCTTGGATTTTATTCGAGTTGGGTATGACAATCAAGAGCAGATGGTTGGATGGAGACTTGGGAGATGTAGGTCAAGACATCGTGAAATTTACGTGAAGGGTAGCTACGGTCTTTGCCAATTCGAGAAAAATATCGAATTTACGACTCTTGATTTTTCTAAATAAAATATTTTAAATTAAATAAAATTTATCAATAATTAATGTTAGTTAGTTTTTACCTTAGTTAGTCTTTAGTTAATAATCTTACTAACTTATTAATTGACTAACTAACTTACGAACCAACCAACTAACTTTTATTGTGCAGAGATATTACATCCTCCTCCCCTTAGAGAAATCGAGGTGTCCTCATCTCGAGAGAAACAGGGGGTATCATTTTGGAATATGTGGGTTATGGAACACCATGCTTCTGCTGCGCTACTCTGATCTCTCACAGACATACGGTCTTTTGAAAAAAACAACCTATGGTATTTGATATATTTGAGTCTTGGTTACAATAGAAAATTTATTGTAGTTACATTTCATGGATATCTTCTAGGTTTTTCCTAAGCACTTGGTATATTCTAGATCATTGGAGCTTGTATGGCTTATTTCTTGTAAGCTCAAGTTCTCTTCGAGTTCCATTGGGACAATTGATATAGTTATGTCCAATGTTGTGGCACTCAGAGCATCGGTGTTTAGGGTGCTTTGGACATTCCCTTTTGAAATGACCTAACTCCCTGCAATAGAAACATCGCGGAGCTTTATCACTTGTGGTCACAAGATTCTTGGTTGTCCTTGGTAGTATCTTCTTCTTTAGACCAAAGTGTTCTAGGATTCTTTTAGCAGATTGGCTATCAATACCTAAAGGTCAAATGACGATAAAAACTTGTGAGAAGCCTCCCAGTTCTCTGGGACCACCCTGCCGTAGGACAGACTCGTTGGGGGTTCTGCCCACCCGCTTCCCTTAATAGCTTTAGTTTTCTAATTAGGTCCTACCACATTTATGTGTGACACTTAAAGTCAGCTTCATTAATTAAGCCTTTTAGGGAACAAGGTTCGTTCGCGTAAATTATAGCACAGACACGAAAACAGAGCAAAGCAATCTATTGATAAACAAGATCAAACAAGTTCCTTAACTTATCTTCAAGTTAATCTTTGTCTCCCGCCCATACAGGAGAAAATTATGTTTCGCTTCTGTCCAACAGAAGTATCCCTTCTGCCCTGCAGAAGTAACTGGTCCAATTCACATGGCACCAAAACTCAATCCTTTATCTAGAATAGGATCTCCCAACATGCCCAGATGTTGGGGGCCACGGAGGTCTTCAACTCCATTCTTTACCTAGCAAGGGGTGTCCAGATCTCCAACTGACCCACAAGTTGTCTAGGAGCGAAACATCATTCCCGTGGTTGGCCTTTTCACCACTCGACCTTCGGCCCATGAATCGAGCAGTGCCCTTTCGGGTTAATACGCGGTGCGACCATGGAGGTGATCCACCCGTACAATATATCCTTCCTTAATTAAATCCTTTAAGAATCAAGCACAAACAAGGCATTCAGCCTAATAACATTTTCTAAGAAAACATTTCTTTATTCCCATGGCGACTTGTCATCACAGACCCTTGCCATGCATTTGCCATAAATCACAAGCACTTGGAATAATCATCCAAACAATAACTAACAACCAATTGAATGTAAAGACATTTAGGATGTTGTTCGATCAATCAACAAAACCAATTGCATTCTTTCCAAACAATGCAAGAATAGATGATATAACATTTCCATCGTATATTTGCTCTCTCCCTTGGGATCTAAGAGTAATACCATGCAAACATGTTCTTAACACTTCCTTCCTTCGGCTAGGGCATATGTTAAGGGTTCAAACACTATTCATGATGTAAATCCTATAGGTCACTTACCTTGATTGATAACCCAACCCTGAATTTGGATTGGCAAAGGTCATCCTTATCCAACGGATCTCAAGACATCCTAGCTTTAACCCTTATGATCAATTTCTTGTACTAGCTCTTAGTCAAGTCATGAGGCAACTATAAATTTATCCTCATATATCAAATATGTTATAGGCATAACGTGTAAATACTTGATAA
Organism: Lygodium microphyllum; assembly: GCF_053477565.2. Classification (NCBI taxonomy): domain Eukaryota; kingdom Viridiplantae; phylum Streptophyta; class Polypodiopsida; order Schizaeales; family Lygodiaceae; genus Lygodium; species Lygodium microphyllum. Next base: position 22,250,119 of record NC_141158.1, on the reverse strand, counting down.
GATAAGTGCGAGATGATCTCAAGTAATTAGACTCCAATAGGCCTCGCATTGACCTAGAATCTAGTTTTTCTTAATATTTGGCGTGTTAGGCTAAGTACTTTTGAAGTATCTAAACTTTAAACTAGTACTTCTCCATTCATGATTCTTAATGTCATATTCTTTTAGCAATTATGCTATTTATAACCCTTGACTATACTTTAATCTAGCACTTATATGCCCAATCTTTTAATGTCGTTCTTTTGACGACTATGACATTCATAACGCTTGACTAATTCTTCCTTGTAATTTCTTTACTAGCAAATAAGTCATATGTAACTAGGTGCGATTATCTTCCCTTGATATATGCACTTCACAAACTCCATCTTCCGAGTAAGCGAGATGAAATTTATCCTTTCCCATGACCTATACTCGTGCAATAGTATGGGCTTAACGTATCTCATATGAGAATCAAAGCAAGCATCTATCAACTTGAAAATACATTACTTACAACCGGAACTATAGTTGGATTGACAGTGATGCCTTTGCTCGAAGCCTTGTTGTCGGTTGCGGGATTGTCATCCGCACGTGACATTCTTTGCTTGGAGGCCATCGTCCGCAGGTAGACTCAAGAGATTTAAGAAGGTAGAATAGATTCAAAATGGGAGAGCGTAAGAGAAGATGGTTAAGTCGAGCATCGAGATAGAAGGAATTGAGCTAATTCTCTTCCTTGCAGCCTCTCGAGGTGACTCTTCTCTCTCTCTCTCTCTCTCTCTCTCTCTCTCTCTCTCTCTCTCTCTCTCTCTCTCTCTCTCTCTCTCTCTCTCTCTCTCTCTCTCTCTCTCTCTCTCAATCTCTCTTTCAAGCTCTTCCTCACAATCTCTTGGAGGAGTATCCTCTTCTCTACCTCTCTCGCGCAGCCTCTCGGGGTCTCCTTATGCTTCTATATGCCTCTCCCATGCCTCGTATTTATAGTGAATTAGAGAAGAGGGCTTGTGGTTGAGAAGTGGAGCTCTTTGTGGAGGGGGAACTTGGAAAGATTAGTGATATGATGCTCAGATCATAAATCTGATGGTTCCATTGGCTCCGAAAGGGGGGTAAAACCCCAAGACACTTGCTTAGAAAGCTCTAGTTCACTCCTTCTTCTTTTCTCTGTTCAAAGTGCTGTCTACTGCCTGTAAACTGCGATCGCGGCGCGCGCGATTTCGCCAATCACTTTTCTTTATTTTTTCTTTTTATAAAATCTTCAAGCTAACTAAAATATCACTTGTCTTTTCTTTTTAAATGACATCCAGTTCTAAAAATCTCCATATCTTTTTCTTTTAGGATAATATCTAAAATATACTAGCTTTGCCCAAAATCTAATATTTTTGGACCTTCCAAACTTTACACATGAACTTAGTGATTAATATAACTCATAAGTCTCGTTCACGTTGTAATTTACGTGAAGGGTAGCTACGGTCTTTGCCAATTCGAGAAAAATATCGAATTTACGACTCTTGATTTTTCTAAATAAAATATTTTAAATTAAATAAAATTTATCAATAATTAATGTTAGTTAGTTTTTACCTTAGTTAGTCTTTAGTTAATAATCTTACTAACTTATTAATTGACTAACTAACTTACGAACCAACCAACTAACTTTTATTGTGCGGAGATATTACATCTGATATGTCATGCATTATCCATAGTGATTTGCCAAATCTCCTTCTCTCAAATGCTCTAAACTAAATAGTTCATAGGACCACTCTTTAGTGGTTCTTGACATGAATTGTGATGGTGCTTAAAAAATGCCGAGAAGGGAAGGTGAACGTTGGACTACATATTGGATACAAAAATCGTCATAAGCATTTAGTGCAAAGTGAGTTTTAGACACTCCTGGCCCGCGAGGCCGTGTGGTGGGGTTGTCTGTCGTATGCATGAGGTCTGGCTAGTGCCATAGCCAGTGCCGGCCCATTTTAGGTCCCATCAAAACTCCAAATGGATTGAATTAGTATTAGGAAACAAGGTGGCCTACACAATGTAGAGAATGCAAGGTAGAAAAATCTAACCCATGGCTATAATGGAGACATGCCTCTAGTTAAGTTAGCAACGCTAAGGTGGTGATAGATGACATGGTGGTTGGAAGATGACAATTTAACTCTTTCTTGTTCCAAATAGGCTAGGAAATAGGTATTAATATGTTGATATTGGTAGCTAGCTTGATCATGCAATAAATATGGCCCCTATGTGTAGGTCATAGCCAATGGATACTCCAAAATGTGTGCAAATGGGCCATGAGAAACAAACATAGATTGAAGATAGGATTGATAAGGTGGCCAAGGCTAGAGGTAGGGAGGACAACATGATAAACTGAAATATGCATTAGAAAGGGGTATGGACAACATTGGAATCAAACATCAATAGTAGGAGAGTCTCATTTGTAAAAAAAGGGATGCTAATGGCTATGTAGCCCCTTCTATTTGTGAATGAGGGATCAACCAAGGTTTGGATGTTTCCTTCTAGAACACAAAAATTTTAGAGCATTTTGAGTTTTGGGGCTATTTAAAATGAGCTAATTAAGATATACATTGTTATATACATAGGGCCTTTTAGGTGGTAGCCTCAGCCCTTGATTTCTTTTCCTTTTCTAATCACTTTATCTTCACATGCTTATGAGTTTTATCAATGGACAAACTTGCTCACATATCTTTATTTTTCTCTTGCAAGCCTTGCATGTATGCTCGTGTAAAATGAATAGAAAGTCAAACATAAAATGTGAGTTCAGGAGATATTACAATCTATATGAGAATTATTAATCTCATGAGTAAAGAAGGTTGCAAATTCAAGCAAAAGCATGCAAATACAAAGCGTCAAAATATTTTTGAAAGGATTACTTTTTAGATATCAATATTCAAGACCCTCTTCCACGATGTGCAATTTTTTTAGTTGTGCTATTATTTTTTAAATAATACTCCAAATTCCAGCTTGCTTCTTTGAATATTATAAGATATATTAGAGTTTTAGGAGGGAAGATATGCAACTATGTGAGGTTATGGTGGGCACTAACCTTCTACTCACTTTTGGTAGGAAAGGTCCAATTAACATAAGACATATACATATGTTAGAAGGGGCCAATCAAAGAGCCACAAGAGTGGGTAGGATCTCGAACTTATGGAAGGACACCCTAAATCGAATCCAATGTATAAAGCTAAAAAGTGAATAGTAGAGCTCATTCTTGTATGGCAACTTTGAGATCAACACTTCTCTTGCTTCTATCTTATCTAGTTGAGCACCTTGTTGAGAGTGAGGGACTTGGAGAGTAAATCTTGTCCCTTATCTTGCCTTTTTTCTCTTCTCTCCTTCCATATCTTGGGAGGTGAGAACTAAAGAGTGAGGTTGAGGTTGGTGCTTCGCCTTCTTCTCTACATTTCCTTTCTTTGTTGGAGCACTTGTGAATTAAATCCATTGCAAGGAAGTAGTGTGTAGGACTAAAGGCAATGCTTCAATTGTGAGATTGCCAACAAACCTTCAAAGGCATTTGAACTTCAATGTGCAAAGGTGAGTCTACTACAAACTCTTAGTCATTAGTTTTCTTGCTTATGAGGAATGGTGAGGAGAAAGTGAATGGCTTTGAGATCGAAATGTGAGGTGAGTAGGTGAGAGATGATGATCATGTTGGTGAGAGTTTGAAACTCTTAATGCACTAAGAGTCTCATCCCATCATTGAGCATTAGTGCGAATATTTTTTGTTCAATTGTTTGAGATACTGATAGAATCAAATGCCCAATAGTGTCAATATTCCCATTATGCTATGGAATAGGAGGCTTGTGCAATTGAATGGGATGGAGAGGTGAGAAACTTATCTCCCATTTTTTCACCTTGCTTACTCCAAAATCCATGTGGCTCGATTAAGAAGGTTGGATCGATAGGGGATCTGTTCAACACATTGAGATTGAGTAGAGAAGAAGAAAACAAAATAAAACTAAAAAATTTTGAAAAATCCAAAAAGAATACACAAACTTGGACTCCCTCACAAACCTAGATTGACTCACTCACTCACAAGTTTTGCCCATAGGATACTCACTCATTAGGCACATGCACTCACAAATAGAGCATGTGTGATGGAGTAGTTCTGGGAAATTTGAGTGCATGAGGGAGCTAAAAAGAGCTCTCTTTATTCTCAATGACTCGTACCTTTTTTATTTTTGGAATTGGTATCATGCTTGTGAGAGGTCTACTTTGGGGTCATCCCTATACAAGAATCTATGTGGTTGTTGAAGGAGCATGAACTGCTCTAAAGATATGGTTGCTTTAAAGTATGAGCACATCTTTTGAATTCATTTCAATAGTGATGGGAGTGATAATTTTTGTCACATAGAGATTTGCCAAAGAAGGAAAGTAATGTCACTACACACTAGCCATGTGATTGAAAATAGTTGTTCTCAACCCATTGATTATGTTTTTGCAATTTTCTTAGCATTAATATGTAGATTCAATGAGGTGGGCTATCTTTATCAAATTATTCTAAAAAATTAGAGGGGTAGAGGGTCCTTAGCATGTTACACAGAGGTGTATGTGTGACGCTTTGTAGCATTTATAGAGTGCATATAGATTGTGAAATGGTGGGCCATGCAGACCTCAAGCGCGTGGCTATAGATCAATGGCAATAGGATGAGCTTGACAAGTTTATCTTTATATAAGAAATGATTCATGCCATTAGGGATGTAGTATCGTGTGATTTGGAAGGTAGGACATAAAAATGCTAATATGGCTCAACTAAGTGACGTTGTTAGAGGTGTTTTGTATATGGAGACTCTAAGACTATGTGTAAAACCATGTGTGCTTTGATGCTACCTTATGATCCAAGGGGAGTTATAAGCTATGGCATGCTTCAAAGATATTATGGCTTAACTATACAAGTTCATCTAGGTGGTTCTATCATTTTCTTAGAATAGGATACATATGGATATGTGCTATTTGGGATACATGAACTTTTCATGCCATATGATCTAGGAGGATGTCATGATGCTCAAGACCTATGGTGGTTTACCTTCTAGCCATTTAATCCAGGAGGTGGAAATTGGTTTGTATGCTTGGTTGTTTGGGAGATTATTATTTGGCCTTTTGATCTAGGTGGGTATTAGATGTACCATACTAAGATGTGGCACATGTCGAATGATGTGCAAGATTAGAGGGGATACATACCATGTGGCTTGGAAGGTAGGACATAGATACCCTAATATGGATTGATTTAAGTGACCTCGCTAGAGGTACATTTGCATTGACTATTTTATAGGACTTAGTTTTGCTTTACAGGAAGATATAGAATGCTCTAAGACAATGTATAAAACCCAATGTGTATGAAGATTAAGATAGGGAGTTAAAATTGGGTAAAAAGTAGAACTTTTGGGGAGCTAGTTGGTAGCAAACAATGCATGAACACATATAGGAGGGGCACTATAAATTTTAGCTTGTTTGTGAATAGCATACACATGGATGTAGGTGCCTTTCAGGGAAGGGAAGTCATGGATTGCATGCCTAGGAAATAGGGGACTACTTTGAACTATAAGGGGCTGCTCTTTGGGGCTAAATAGGAATCACTTTGGGCTATTCTCGAGGGAAAAATAGGGGCAGATCTAGACATCAACAAACATGGACAACATATGGGGTAAAATAAGTGCTTGATCTAGGGAGAGAAATAAGTGGCTATGAAGGGGTGCTCTTTAAGGGCTGAATAGAAGAAGAATAGAGCTGGAAATAGGGCAAAATAGGGCTGAAATAGAGCATCTTGAACTGTGGGAAAATAGGCATATATTGTAGTACTTCATCAAGAGAGGTGAAGGACTAATTAGAGGAATATCTCTTCACTATTTTTCTTAAGGCTACAACTTCAAAAGGACTTTGTGCCCATGAAAGAGATTGTTCATAGAGAAGAGAAGAACTAAGGATTCTAAGTGCTATCTTGAATTGTATAGAGAGAAGAATGGGTTGTTTCAAAATAAGAATAGTTCATTGTTATCCTGAAGCATAATAGGGGTATTTTGGGCTGAATTAGAGGGATCTGCTACCCATATCTTGGAATAGGGATGATCTTTCTCAAATGAAATATATATACGGCTATTGATGATTAAAAGAATTCTAGAGTTGGTTTAGAACAATGTATACAAGCTATTATTGATGAAGAAATGTGTAGGGATGATTTGTTTCAAAGCACACAAGCTGTTAATAAACCTTTTATGCTAAAATTTTCATGTTAGAATGGTATTCCATGGATTTATCCACTTAAGTGAACTAAAACTCTCTTCTTTCCTCCTTTTCATAAATTGCCATAGCTAGAGACCTAGCATCTGGCTACACTCACAAGAGACTCTTCTAGATCATGGAACATAGTGTTTGAACTCATGCACCCTCGATACTCAAATCACACTCAAACCACTAGGCTATGACCCCATTAGTCCTCAAGTCTATCTTTGAAGGGATCCACTATTGTAATATTAGTGAATTTATGATCTGACAGTGAATCTCTAGGGCATTACTAGGTAAATCCATCATCATGGATATTTCATCTATCATGATATAATTTAGCCATAGCATCATATGCATCATCATGCCTTATGCTTGATTTTGTGTGGGTCACAAGTATAATGCCAGATCATCCACATGTTGAGATGCTCATTCATCACATCCACATGCTCACTAAAGAATATCCATCAAGGCCACATGTTGAGCAGCTGACTCAAACTTGCAATTGCCCACAATCCAATTTATTGATCAACAATTTAGTATGTTTAATCATCGACTTGGCTACATAATATCAATTGACTCATGTACAGAAAATCACCCATAGCTACTCACACTATATACACTTGGTCATACATTGCACCAAACCGTCCAACACTGCCGCCACTCACTCAGTTGCAAGCCAAATTTGACTCATCCAATAGTAGTCGAGTCATACATTGCACCAAACCGTCCAATACTGCCGCTACTCACTCAGTTGCAAGCCAAATTTGACTCATCCAATAGTAGTCGAGTCAACTCAATCGCATGTTGTTCTACCCGACCACATGTAGCGTTTCTTGATCGCATGCTACCTCACCAACACAAAATACATGGTGCATATGCTACACACACTCCACACACACTGCTACAATCTCACACATGCCAGCTCGCTTACGCACTCATGACACAATGCACACAAACACCTCACAAATGTTTAGATATTGTTGAGCCTCATTGGCTTGTGCTCAACTGTAGTCCCCCGGTTGGCCCTTGCCATGTGTTGACAACAATTGATTGCCTCAAAGACTGCTACACATGTTGCCAATCACAGTGCCTCACCAAGCGGTTGCTCCCTATGTCCATGTCATAGCAACATAGCACTCAATCACATGATCCTTTACTCAGTCACATACACAATCAATCACATTGCACTTACACTAGACCACATAGCCACTCACACTAGCACTCATCTATGTGTGTGTTGCATGTGCATGTGCGCGTTCACATACACTTGTCATATGTTCATAGGCTTAAGGCTCATTCACACTCACTCATACACACATTAGTGATTACATAGTCATATGATCATAGGCTTAAGGCTGATTCACATTAGTGATTACATTGTCACATGATCATAGGCTTAAGGCTGATTCACATGCACTCACACACATATTATTGATTTGACTCTCACATATGCACTCACTCATCCATGTAGCCACTTGTGCATGTAAGTACTAGGTGCACACACATGCATTTGGACAAATACAGATACATTTAGGACCCCTCCTCACTAACACATACACCTATTATACACCACACTTAGCTCAACACATTCACACTTATGGCCTAGGAATTCCCTTAGGATAGGTCAAAAAGGCACATACATCCTTAAGCTTTCTAGATACAATCACACTCATAGCCACTCACTCATTTGTGCATAGGTGCCACCTCCTTTAGAGTGCACACACTCCCATAGCATCCTAGTCCCATATAGGCACCATCCAATAGGATTAACCAACTGTATGCAATATGCATTTCACATTAGGCACTCGCACAATTGCATTGACATTTGGGAATGCACAATCCATTGTAGTTCTTTGAACTTAGGTCTTAGGCTAGGACCTAATATATTCACACTTTCTTAGGGCACACGTCCTTGTAGTCAAGGTCTATCCTTAGGCACTCATAGACCCTTAGATACCCTACACTTCTACACCTTTAGTTCTTCACAACACACTCTAGGACACCCTAAGTAATCACCTTACTTGGAGCTTTGAGCTTCCAAGTGATTACACACCACACTTTCCCTTAGGCCACTCTCCCATAGGCATTTAGGTTAGGATCACATTTCCTCTAAGTCATCATGTACACTCTTACTCTGACATTAGATTTCACATGCTTACACCTTTTTTTTAGGTGCATAATTTTTCCCACCTCTTAGGCATTCCATCCATAGGCACTACCGTGCAAATCTCGAGGACACAATATTCGGTTCCATAGCTTAAGATATAAGGAATAACCCTTTTTAGTCTCCCACATGGGCATGTTCCCCTAAGTTCAAAATCTTAGTAAGTCTTAGGAAATCGACACAACCTCATCCTTTTTATAACCATTCCAAGGTCCATCCCATGGTCTTATGCTAAACATACCTATATAATTCCCTAGGTGCACATCTCATTTTTAGACATGTGCACTTGGGGAATATTATCTTAGGTTGAACATACCTATTGCATTCCCTAGGTGCACATCTCATTCGTAAACATTTCATTTCCACCCATTGAGTATCATACCACCCATAGGCTCATAAACGTCAACCATGGGATAGCTTCATATCACCTCTCCTAGAACAAGCCTCTTACACACTAGTGTGAAAGTGCCCTACTACTTAGGATATCCCATTTGTATAAATTTCACATCTAACCTTTGTTGAGGTTAGTTCATACCTTAGGGTATCCATAGGCAAAGGATCCTTGCTTGCACACCTAAAGTTTCGTGCATCACACATAGGGTAGGTTAGGATACTAATCATAGCTACAGAGACCAGCACTCTAGGTCATGCAACCATCCATACACAAGGAATAGCCTTTTTTTGCATTGTTAATCTCACTAGTAGCATATCATCCTAGGATCTGACTCTCACCTATACACTAGTAGCATATCCTCCTAAGATATGAGTCTCACCCAATCATTTGCCACATTCATAGGAACACTTGGATGCACCTCAGGTAGGTCCCATTTAATTGAACTTCCCCATAGGCTCATCTAGTTATTAGGATTCACCTATTAGACTCTCACACCATACTTAGGCATAGCTCCTATAGGTTTAGAGCATTAGGGTCTCATCTCACATGGAAAATAGGTACAATACATTAGGCTTTGGCCATCTAGGATCTCATCCTACAACACATCTTAGGAATTTAGCCAAATATATTTGCTTTTTAAGGAGAGAAGACAACGAAATGGCTAGAGTCTCTATTTTTTTGGGTTTCCTTCAGTCTTCTTTGCCTCAAACACATTGGTAACTTTATGTTGGATTGCTTGGTTAGACTCTAAAGCATAACTTTTGCATCAGAATCCATGCTCTCATATCTAACTTTGAGCTTGTATTATTTCATTCTTGGAGTGAGTTTTCATTTTTGTCTTATGCTTATGTAATTTCAAGGATATTGAAGATGGGATAAGTTCTGAGGGCTAAAATTCTATTTGCTCATGTGATCGAGCACCTCCAAATATTCCAACCATTATAGCTCTGACTTCACTTTGACAACTCCTATATCTGTAAGTAGTCTATCTACCTTTTTAGGTTTAGGATCTTCCATGATTTGTTCAATGGTTTTGCCATGTGAATCATATTCTCAATACTCAATATCCTTGTTGCCTTTGCCTCCCTCATCAATGAAATCTTCTTCAACACTATTTACATCTTCTTTTTCTAGCTGGTTGATCTCAAAGAAGGCGTGACCAAATCAGCATGATAGTTAAATAATGTCAAGTGCAACCTTATCCATTTCCACTCGCATTATTAAAGCAACGCTTTAAATATTAATAGATTGGCCTCAATATTTTTTCATTTAGGCATCATCGCCCGCTAAGCAAGAATTTTATTAATCGCTTATGGTTAGCAAAAATATTGAATCCTATAATGTTTGGTTTGGATGGTCTTGGATTGATCATGAATTCATGTATGATCAATTTATCCATATCAAGCTCAATTACATGTGCGGTAAGTTTTTCTTCTCTTATTTGATTCAATGTTCGCTCATCTTTCAATACTCTTCTTCCTCTGTAAATTGTAGTTCAAGCATGGCAAGAATGTGCATCCAATCTTGCTCATCATCAAAGTAGGGAATGCATTTATTCAATGAATTCAAAGGTGATGATAGAATTTGTGTCACCTTTAAGCAGATTTGATATGGTATCAAGCTTCATAAGCATGCTTTTCTAGCTTTGTATTTTTAACCTTACTATGTCTCATTGATCTCCCAAGAAGACCAATCTGTTATCCCGGTCCTTCAACAAGCCAAGCATGCCACCTAAAAGCAAGTCATAGTCCACTCCTTTCATAACCACAAAGTTGAGTGTGAAGCTAATTTTTGGAATTTTGATAGGCCAATCCTTGTCTGTGTGTAGATTATCAAACTTTGTACCCATCAACTCTCACTCTAAGGTTAAAATGTATGTTCTTAATGGATAGATTTCCTTATACTCTAGTAAGGCAACTTGATGATTGACTATGCTAACTTTGGCACCTATGTCTATAATCCCTTATCTTGATAAGCCACCTAGAGTCTCCACAGGAAGAAGGGTGTGATAATCATCTCGTATCCAAAAGGTGTTGACTCCAAGAGCTCTTGGAGAAGGCTCTAGCAAAGCACCTCAAAACTAGTTGTGGGGCCTATACTACTTGTCCTCTCTATCTAACATCATGATCCTACACAATAGGAGGATCTTGGGCCACTATATCATTGACAGCGAGTGTAGGCTATCTAACTAGGGCTGGTTGTCCTCTAACGAGGCTCCTCCTGAAAGATCACCCTGCATACTTAATCATGTGCTCTAGTCTCCTATGCATTTTATTCTCATGAAACATGATATCATGGCTATAGATAACCTTCTAATCCTATCAATCCCAAAGGTGATAGCCCATCTTACCTACACCATATCTAAGAATATACAAACTTTGGATCGACCTTGTTACATTTGTCTTTGGGAATATGGTAGAAAACCTCACATCCAAAGACTCACAAGTGTGCATATGAGGGAGGTTTACAATACCATACCTCCTATGTAACTCTACCACCAAAACCAATGCATGGGCATCTATGGTAAGCATTTTTTACTAAGCATACTACGGACTCTTTCCTCAATAGTCCTATTTATGCACTCTGCAACACCATTCTGGGATGTATGGGGCAGTTAATTGACGCTTAATACCCCTCTCATCACAAAACTGCTCAAATGACTTTAGAGACATATTCATTCCCATTAGCAGATCATAGGCATTTTAGCCTTCGCCCAGACTAATTCTCAACCATATCAAGAAAGCTTTGGAACGTAGGAAAAACTTCTTACTTTTGCTTTATAGGATAGGACCAAACATGGTGCAAATAATCATCAATAAATGTAACAAATTAATTTACACCACCTAATGAGTGACAAGGCATGGGACCATAAACATATGAATGCATAGGGTTCAATGGCTCATTGATGCGTGTAGAAACATAGTTTTTATGTGTGTTATATGTTTGCCTGCCATATAAACAATGATCACATGAATCAAAACATAAGTAGTCAGATGTGGTAAATTACTTTAAGGGATATATATCCAAGATGATGATACCAAAGAGATACATATGGAAGATTCGTCACAGGCCAAAAAATGATCCAAAAATCTAGATATAAGGGTTATAAGCTACCTATAAGCTACCAATCTTGGCACCTGTAGTAAAAATGAGGTTTCCACATCTCATCTTCCATGCACAATCACCAAAAGATACATGATACCTATCATCATCCAACTGTGCAATTGAGATTAGACTTTTAGTCAAAGTTGGGATATGATGTACATTATGTAGAACAAATGGAGCACCAGTACTAAATTACAATCTCGCATCATTTATGTCAACTGTTGAGAGTGGAAAAAAACTGAATTTTTGACTGATTTTTGTTGACTTTGAGGTCTGAATGATTGATTTTTGATGGATTTAGAGTGATGTATGGTTGTTAATGGAAGTATTCAAGAGTGTTTTGGATGATATTGATTATGTTTTGGAAGTTTATGATGATTTTCGGTGGTGATATGAAGCTCTGTAATGTTCTGTTGAGATTCTGCTTGGTTCTGTATACCTTCTGTATAGGTTCTGTTTTGTTCTGATTTTCTTCTGTATGAAGCATGGATTGATGATTAATGAAGATTGAGATCTTTTGGAAGGCTATTGAATAGTTTTTGATAGTTTGGAATGGCTTGAGTATGAGTTATGCTGATGACCTTCTGTAGAGCCTCTATCTCTGCTCTGTCTCTGTACTGTAACTGTACTGTAGCTGCTCTGGTACTATACTGTAACTATTCTGTAGACCTTCTGTAAGTCTTCTATAGAATGTATGTGTGACTTTGAGAAAGTTTTCTAACATTTGGAAAGGATGAATCTAAGTTCAAAAGAGCTAAAACAAGTGGAAGAAGTAGCTACTGAAGACTGAAGAGAAGACTAAGTGACAGTGACAGTAGTGAGCTATGAAAAGACACTGTAGTGGCTCTGGTGACTCTTCATATCAGACATACCTCTTGGGAGGTGCATCCATGATCTAAGAAGGATTATTGAGAGTTATTATGAGAGTATTGTAGTGAGGATATGATGTACTATTGATGGAGAGAGGGAGAGAGAGAGAGCCAGAGATAGACAATTTTATAAAAACAGTATAACTGTATATGAGAGATTGAGAGAGAGAACTATGAAGACATTGAAGATGAATGCTATGTGATTGATTTCCATTCAAAGATGGTGTATTCTTTTGTGTTCTTTGTTATATTGAAGAATTCTATGAAGATGTTGAAGATTATGGCTGATTCTATCAAATCCGTGGGAGAAATCTACTATGATGCTGCGTGAAGATTTGTTGTTTTCTTTGTTTTGGTCATCAAAAGAATGAAATAAAAGCTTGTTGATGTTACAAGATAGATTTTCTTGCAAGAGAATTCCCTTTTCCTTGGTGTTCCTCTTGGGGCTCCATGTTTTTGGTGCGCACCCCGGGGAAACTTGCCATCAACAAGCACCAGAAGAGGCTGAAAATGAAGGAAATGGCATTGCCAAGAAGAGAAGAATTCAATGGATGGTTGCAAAGTTCCTTCTTACACTGAAGAGTAGGAATTTCTCATAATCAAAGCCACTTTCCACAAGAAGTTCATCCCACAATGGCGGAAACATATCACCATCATGATGCATGCTCTATGTGGTGGACTGTTTTCTCTTCTTGTTGACGCAATAGAAACTTGCATCTTGGTAGCAAACTGTTTGGGAACAAACTGAAGAGTAGAAACACAGAGAATGACCATCCATGGAAGATTTGGCATTCATTGAGAAGTTTCCAAACATCATCAAGTGGGAGATCGTGAAGAAGCTTCAGGAGTCATGGTCTGTGGAGGTTCACGAAGACAAGAAGGAAAAGAGTTGGAACTTATTCGTGGATGCTCAACATCAAGATACTTGGGATGCTTGGTACACTGACAATCTTCTGTTTGTCCAATTAGCAACCCACTGGAAGTTGGTAGACAGAGTATTTTTCACAACATACACTGTTGAAACCCTCAGAAGCTGGCATTATTATAATGACGCAACAACGATCCTAAGAAGAATGAGTTTTAATACTTTCAGAACAGAATATCTTCCCCTCTGTAGTGGTTTGAAAGCCGAATTCAGAGATGTTGAAAAGAAGGAAGTAGAGGAGATGTTGGCCAGAGAATCCCCCAGAGATTGAAGCCCTCTCTGATACTATCCTGTTGAGTCCAGACCAACTGGTTGAAGCCAACCCCCTGATGAATGACGCAATCAAGAGGCAAGCGTTAGAACGAGTCTAGAGGTACGTGAGAAGAGAGAAGGCAAGAATCAAAGCTGAGAATGAGCTCGCAGCAGAAGCCTCCTTTGACGCCCTAAAAACACTCTTTATAGAAGTCCCCATGGCGACTCAAGGTAGTCCCATTGCTGACAGGCCAGCAAATGTAGTCCCATTGCCAGTTTTTAAGGGAGAGTACAATGAAGACCCTGATCTTCATGTAGCAGAGTTCATCGTAGCATGTGTGGTTAACAATTCCAGAACCCCTGAGCATTGGTTAGCAATATTCCCCGCCACTTTCAAGGGTGCAGAGTTTTAGTGGTATGAGAGACAAGCAACAAGACCTAAAGTTGGCCTTCTTCACTAAATTCAAGCGTGAAGGTTTTGAAGAGCGGGTGCGAGAGGAGTTCATGAACCTAAGTCAGTCCTCTGGAGAAAGAGTAGAAGCTTATGTCTCGCGAATGGAATCCATCCTAAAGGGATGGACTAACCATCATTTGGATGAAGGCATCCAGAAAGGAGTGTTTCTTAGAGGCCTACAACCAGAAGTTCGCAAGTTCGTGGAATTAAGAAGACCAGTCAATCTGCAAGCTGCAATGGAAGGTGCAAGATTGTATGGTGAAGTTGAAGCAAGGCTATCAATAACTCCAGGAAGAGGAGTCTTACCTCCTCCCATGCCTGGAATGGCACACCCACCAAATGCAGTCCCAGGGACAGTTCCCTACCCCTATCCTCAGATGCAAATAGTGCCACAGTATAATACACCTAACCCACTATGGTCACCGCAGACGACAGTGCCTCAAATGATGGTTCAACCACAACAACTGTGGCCTCAAACAGTTCCTCCAATGGTGACTCAACAACAGTGGAACCCTACCAACTGGAATCAACAACCCCAAGTCTCAACAGGAGCTCTGAATCAGAGCCAAAATAGAGGACCTTCTGGATCTACTCAATCAGTTTATGCAGTAATTACATATGCTTCCCAAAACCCTACTACAAGTACTTCAGGAGGTGAAAATCTAAAGGACTACTTATCCAACTCAGTTGCAAGTATCAAGAAAGAGCTTCTGGATGTGATTACAGAGTAGCTACAGATGCTGAAGGTGAATACTGCCCATATATCCACTCCTGTGGGAGCTGGAAGAGATGTGATGCGCTCTAATATATGGTGTGGAAAGTGTCATCAAGTGGAACATTTAGCTACTGAATGTACCCCAAAAACCAACCATTCCTGGAGCCTTATGTTCCTACTGTTTGCGGAAGAACCATACAGAGGATATTTGCTCTCTGAAAGAGATGCATGAACGAAGACAGAAGGATGAAAATGCAAGATTCAATTTGCTAGAATCCAAAATGACAACACATGATATTGGACCAAAGCCTAGAGAGTTTGGCCCTAATTTCGGTCCAAGGAGGTTTCCCTCTCAAAGTTACAGAGGACGATAGTCTGGCGGTGGTCAGAGATCAGAGGTGGAATGTTACAGGTGTGGAGAAAAGGGACATATCTTCTCAAATTGTCCAAACCCTAAATGATTTGTGGATTACAAGCCCTTATGTAGTCGATGTAAATGTGAAGATCACACTGCAAGGACTGTCCCAGTCCAGCCTCTGTAAAGGCCAATGCCACTGATAGCCAACAGAAGGTACAAGAACCTGCCTCCAATTTGGTAGAGTTGGAAGTTGCTGTTGTTACGCGCACCAAGAAGAAAGAACTAGTGGTTCAGGATGAAAATAACTCTCCTACCAAGACTGTGAAGTTCAACCTACCTAGAGAGGGACAGAGCAATACAAAACAGAACAGTGCAGTAAAGAGCACTACAGTGCCACAGAGAGCTACAGAGATAGTCCCAAAGACAAGACCAGAGGCCCAGGAGATAGATGATACAGAAGCACTTTCAGAAACAGAAGAAGTGCCGATGCAGCAATTGTTAGCAGAAAAAGGAAAGATGAAAATGGGTGTAGCCCCATTCCCCAGCCAGCTGGAGAAGCCTGTGGATCCTATCAAAGATTATGACTTGGTCAAAGACCTAGACACTTTTAAACCAAACTTAACATTCCGACAATTTCTGATGCTATCTCCCAGCTTCGGAAAGAGATTCAAAAGCATCTTGACAAGAAGGCGTGGGCTAAGGATCGCTCCTTCAACAACGACCAAGACCAATAAGGCCCCGGAGCTTGTAAAGGATGTAGATGTGGCTAATGCCTTCCTAGATCCTGGAACCCCAGAGATTAGTGTATGGATAGAAGGATGCTTCATTTTAGATGCATTGATTGATGGAGGCTCATCAGTAAACATAATGACAGATGTCACAATGAAGGAGTTAGGGTTGCAAGGAATTCAACGTACAAAGTGGCTTATCAGATTGGCAGACCAAAGTAGAGTCAAACCATTGGGCATCCTCCCATACGTAAAAACAACCCTTGTAGGAAGAGACTATTGGTTGACATACCTGGTGGTCAAACCAAATTCTTATGGAACCTCATGCCCTCTGCTGTTAGAAAGACCTTGGCTTTTTGAAGCAAGAGCCAGGACTGGTTCAAAGGAACCCTAACCCTAGGCAGAGGACCCAACAAAGCGGACTGGTTCAAAGGAACCCTAACCCTAGGCAGAGGACCCAACAAAGCGGTGTTAAAGCTGTATGGATCACAAAAATGCAATGGATCCACATCCATTGAAGTCATAACTGACTCCTCTAACAAGGTAGTAGATGGTACATCAGGAGATGAAGAGGCTGTTAAGCAAATCTTTCCTAAGAGAATAGAGGCACAGTCCCTAACAGTGGGCACTATAAGCCAATTGCCAAGGGAAGTAAAATCCTTGTCCATGGGTGAATACCTCCTGCCTCAACTAGAATTAACTTCTGAAATCACCTCTGACAGTGAAATAGAAGCATGGATGTACTGTTCTCCCTGTTACATGACAGTCAGAGACAGAGCAGAGGCAGTACAGAGACAATACAGTTACAGAGCAGAGACAGTACAGAGGCAGAGCAGATACAGAACAGAGATAGAGTAGATACAGAGACAGTTACAGAGACAGTAATAGAGCCAGAGCCAGAGCCAGAGTCAAAGCCAGAAGCAGAGTCACAAGCTGTAACAGAAGCAGAAGCAGATGCAGAGGCAGAACACCTGTTCTTCTCCTACAGAGCTTCTACAGAAGCAGAGACAGAGCCTCCAGAGGACGAGGATGAAAATGATGAGGAAGAAAATGAAGCTCTGTAGGAGAAGATCTGTTCTTCTCCTACAAAGCTTCTACAGAAGCAGAGACAGAGCCTCTAGAGGACGAGGATGAAAATGATGAGGAAGAAAATGAAGCAGGTTATGAAAGTGCAAATGAAGAATTCCCTCTGATAAAGGATGATCTTCTTGATGTCTCTACAAAGACCTTAGATGCCGAAGATCTCCGGGTGCTAGATGGAATGACTATGGTTCCATTTGGGTTGATCAATGGACCACAAAGTATGCAGAATCTGTATAAGAAATGGATTAAAGGCATAAAAATTAAGTTCACCAGTGGCTCCTGTCGCCCTGACCATTCAGTCCAAAGAAAAGATGATGATGATGCCCCCTGTCAATAGAAGCCAAAGGCCTCAGAGCCACGGCCTCTAGAAGGTCTATGCTATGTGATATTCCTGGATGCATCCTCTGAAGGTAAATCCCTAAGTCCAAAAGAAATCACCACTCACACATAAGCAAACAAAGCTCTGATACCCTTCCAGCGACCTCAACAGACAAATGAGTCATCTGTTCAAAAGGAGGACACTGGCTCTAGTGGAACATCAGACAAGGATACTACTCTCTTGAAAGAGTCAGACCTCTATCCCAAAGCAATCCGTGGGATGTTTATCCGCGAAGTGGAAGGTGAAAGACAAGTAACGTTCTTGGATACTGAAGGTACTGAACATCACCTGAAAGTGGGTCTCAATCTTCCTGAAGAAGAACTAGTGGTCCTGCGGGTGAGATCTACTAAAGGAGAACTTAGATGTGTTTGCTTGGTCATATAAAGACCTAAAGGGGATTGATCCCACAGTATGTCAACATCACATTGACCTAGAGCTGGATGCTAAACCTATAAGGCAAAGACAAATGCGTATGAATCCTAATTACTCCGCTCTGGTGAAGGCCGAATTATTAAACTTCTTGAAGCAGAGTTCATTTATCCCGTGGCTAACAGTGAATGGGTTTTGCCCATTGTGGTAGTACCCAAGAAGAATGGAAAACTTCGAATATGTGTCGACTTTCGAAAGCTCAATTCAAAGACGAAGAAGGATCATTTCCCTATCCCTTTTACAGACCAACTGTTGGACACAGTGGCAGGCCATGAGCTGTATTCCCTCTTGGATGGATTCAGCAGATATAACCAAGTCCAAATCGCAGAAGAGGACCAATCTAAAACAACCTTCACCATGGAATGGGGGACCTATGCCTACAGAGTGATGCCATTCGGACTCTGTAATGCTCCTGCCACCTTCCAGTGAGTAATGATGGCTGCCTTCCAAAATCATTTGCATGATTTCATTGAGATGTATCTTGATGACTTCTGTGTCTATAGTTTGATCCGAGAGCACTGGGGACACCTAGAGCAATGTTTTGACAGATGCCGCGAGTATGGGATCTCTCTCAACCCCGACAAATGTGTCTTTGGTGTCTCCTCGGGAGTTCTTTTGGGCCATATTGTCTCTGCATAAGGGATTACAACAAACCCGGCAAAGATTGAGAAGATTGCCGCCTTAACAGTACCAACAAACCTCAAGCAATTGAGAGGATTTCTTGGCCATGTGGGCTACTACAGAAGATTTATTGCACATTTTGCAACTAAGGCAGCCCCTCTGCACAAGCTCCTAAGGAAAGAAGCTGATTTCCTTTGGACTGACTGTGAAGAGGCCTTTAATAGCTTGAAACTGTGCCTGATCCAAGCACCTATTTTGCAGCCTCCTGATTGGACGAAGGAGTTCCATGTGCACACTGATGCATCAGTTGAAGGGCTAGGTGCTATCCTATGTCAAAAGGGCCCCTCTAAATTAGATCAACTGATATATTATGCAAGTCGAGAGGTCACTGATAGGGAACGGAACTATACAGTGACAGAGCTTGAGTGCTTGGCCATGGTGTTTGCACTAGAGAAGTTTCAACACTATTTATTGTCAACACATTTTAAGTTCTATGTGGATCATGAAGCCCTGTCCTTCCTGATGAACAAAGCAGATGTTAAAGGACGACTGATGAGATGGTTGCTCCTATTCCAGGAGTTCGACTTCGAAGTAGTAACTAAGCCTGGCTGTTCCCATGTCCTACAACTGATCATCTATCATGGATCCCTCAAACAGAAGAAGAGGAACAGGATGATCTAGACCTTCCTGATGCTTCTTTGTTTCTAGTTGAAACAGTTACTCCCCGGTATACAGATATAGCCAACATCTTGGCAACTCAATAGTATCCTCCTGGCATCTCAAGCCGTGAGAAGAAGAAGCTCCTGTTAGAATCAGCCCCCTATACCTTGCTAGGCGGAGCCTTGTACAAGAGAGGCAAAGATGAAGTGCTGCGAAGATGTGTTGCATGAGATGAAATCGGCATAGTATTAAAAGCATGCTATGACGAACCCTGTGGTGGACACTTTGCAGGACAAGCAACAGCCAGGAAGGCTCTGCTAGCAGGATACTGGTGGCCGACCCTCCACAAGGATGCATACCATTACTGAAAGAGATTTGATGCTTGTCAGCGAATGGGGAAACCCACCAAAACAAGTGCCATGCCACTGCAACCCATTCTTCCCCTAAAGCCGTTCAAGAAGTGGGGGATTGATTTTGTGGGTCCCATTGATCCACCTACCAGACGCAGAACAGATACATCTTAGTATGTACAGATTATGTCACAAAGTGGTGTAAAGCTAAAGCCCTGAAGCGGGATATGGTAACAGTATCGCCCTATTCATGTATGAGAATATTATCACCCATTTTGGCAGTCCCCTTGAGCTGGTAAGTGACAGAGGTACTCATTTCCTTAACAAAATCATGGAGGAGCTGACGGAACTATATAAGATCCACCATCGCAAGTCCATTCCCTATTATCCTAGAGCCAACGGCCAAGTTGAAGTCACCAATTGCATCCTTTGCTCGATTTTGACAAGAACAATTTCCGCACATCGTCACGACTGGGATGATCGACTTACAGAGGCCCTCTAGGCATACAGAACCTCTCATAAGGCAGCTACAGGACATGGAATTGTCCTCTTTACGAGTGGCAGTTAAAGAATGCTTGGAAAATAATGAGTTACTATAATGACATCTCCTGCACTTGGAATGCTTGGATGAGATACGGCAGATGGCCCTACAATGCATGGAAACCACTCAAGCACGACGCAAGGCCTATCATGACAGTTTCATCAGCACAAGGAGTTCAAAGAAGGTGATCTTGTTCTAGCCTATGATTCGAGATTTGGCGAGTTTCCTGGCAAGCTTCAACAATGGTGGATGGGCCCGTACAAGGTACTGGCTGTCAATCCTAACGGTTCTATTCAGGTACAGACCGTTGATGCTTCTGATGATCATTTCCTGATCAATGGCTATCGCCTGAAGAAGTACTTCCCTCCCTGGGAATCTTGACAATCACAGACAACCTATCCCTTTCCTTTTGGGCGTCGCACTGTCCTTCTTGTCATGCTTCTGATAGCCATTATGATTCTCCTCATGAGGCGGTCTCGTTCTACTACCCCCTCGTAGAAACATCTCAATCCAACATTGTTCTCTTCTTATCTGATCCAACAACGGTGGCGAGGTTGGTCCTGACAGATGGTATTTCTACCATTCTCTTTCTTAAGAAAAAAAAAAGAAAAAAACAACAAAACAAAACAAAAACAAAAAAATAAACAAACTGTTATGGGAGAAAAGGAAGAAATTCCCTGTCATAGCAGGCCTCGTTCCAAGAAAAGGTGGAAACACCCTTGGGCGGGAAGCTGGCTATGGAAAAGGTGGTAACACCCCGCAGTTCAGAATAGCTGACTCACCAATAGAACCTCTTCAACAAGTAATTTGAAGCCACCTCCCTTGGTGCGCTGTCTCTGCAATATCAATCCGTCTGCCCTTCTTAACAGACGACCTTTTTCTATAGATCATTGAAGTACGAGACTTGTTGGGGCTGCCTCCCTAGGTACGCCTCGTCTTTAAGATCCTCATGACAACAACAGCCGACATGATCGTCATCACCAACCCCTTGAGTGATGTGAGCTTTCATCCTAACAGGATGGGGACATGAGTATGGGCTACCCTCTGTGTCCATCTATCAAAGAGTGAGACAGAGGGTGGGGGGAGTGACCAGTTTTTCCCTTTAAATCAAATGAGAGGTGAGATGTGTGAACAGAGTGTTGCACGCATGGGATGGGCCTCTCAATGCACAATGCACGATCTGTTTCTGTGCACTGCACCATAAGGCTCCTTGGCCGTCCTTCTTGCACTGCATGCCGGCACAGGGTGGGATGCACCATTGCACCATTAATTGCGCACAAGGCATACAATCTCTGCACTAGTGGCAGTGAGGATTACATCAATGGGTTTCAGGAAAGGGTTGCCCTCTGTATCTTTCAACAGAGCGCGAGACAGAGGGTGGGTTGAGTGTGACTGGTGTTTCTTCAATCAATTACCAAGAGGTGAGGATTGAGGGACGTTACGACCTTTGGAGTCAGGTACGTTCCCATTTTCCTATGCACCCACGGGCTGGATCTCTGCCATCAGTACAGGACACATCACTCTGTTCTGAACACTCTATTACAAGGCTCCCTGGCCTTCCTACTTGCACCTATGCCAGACGAGATTGGACGCACTAATGCACCATCAATTGTGCATCTTGGCATACTCTCTTTACACCCTCCCCTTGTTGATTCCTAAACCGGGTGTGAACTATGGAGTTCATCATTATTTTCTCGAGTGATATTAATCATGGGGTGAGTGACTGCTCTTTCAATCCATTTGAGTGATCATGAGTTGAGTGCAATATCCCTCGCCATCAACGAATTTCCTGCGATTCCTTCAACCAGCTACCTCCCTGGGTGCTGCCGCATGGTCCCTACCACGAAGGATGAAGGATGGGTGCTGTGAAGACACCTTGTTACCTCCTCCAGCTGACACAACGACACCAGACGCAACCTCGATAGTCGACATTCCTCCTCGACAATACTATGGGCCAAGTTTTTCTAACCCTACACCTTCTATTTCTCAGTACTGGTCATGTCTTAAGTCTGGGGACGTCGTGGTTGGTCTGATGTGATGTACCATGTCCTTGATGTTTGGGCTACCCTTCCTGCTAAGGTTTTAAGTGTGGGGACGCGTCCCTGCGCGTCTATGTTGCATACTCCCATGCATATACTCTGTCTTGATCATGCATCTATGCCATGACTTCATTTTACCCTGATGGGGTCCCTTCCCCACCCTTCCGTTCTATTTTACCCTGTCCTCGGAGCTATTCCTTGACCGTTTGCCATTATTCTTTGTTTTGTGATTTTTCCATACGAACGAACCCTACATTCACCGAAATCCCAATTCAACCTTATAGCCCTGTTCATCCCTTTGAACTGTCTATTTTTCCTTTTTACCAATCCCTATTCCGACAGATGATTCTCAAGTTATTAATATTTGAAGCAATTTCCGTAAATGGGATGGTTTTCCATGTGAATGCGTCGTTATTGCTTCGGAACCCTGATCTGATGTATCAGGCCTATCCTACCCATTCCCCCTGACATTTCTCCTTCTTACTCCCTGTCATTCTGATGTACGCTTCATCCGTTATTAATTTTTCTACTTGTCGGGTCCTTTTTGTGTCCATTTTTCACATTTTTCCATGTGAACTTGCCCTATTTTCACCGGAATTCCATTTTAAATTGACAACCGTGTCCTGCCAGCCTTTCCCCCACTTTTTCCTTCTTCTTCCCCCCTTTTCCGACTGTCGGATTTTTAGTTATTAGTTTTTCCCGAGTGTTTTCGGATGCATTGTTTGTGTTTTTTCCACGTGAACCCATCCTAATTTCCCCAAACTGTGTTTTGATGAGTCAACCCTATGAATTCCTTTTTTTTGGACATTTTTCCTTTTTACTGTCCTCTATTCCAACGTACGATTTTTCCCGTATTAATCTCTGAGTCCATTTTCGGGCCCATTTTTGGGGCTTTTTCCATGTGAATGCGTCCTATCTCAATCGAAACTATGTTTTATCATAATAGAGTTGTTGGCGACCTTATTTTGCACACTTTTCCTTTTTTCGTACTTCATTCCGATGAGCGGATTTTTCGATATTAATGCCCGTATATGTTTTCGGGTTTATTTTTTACAATTTTCCCATGTGAACACCTTGATTTTACCCCGGAACCCGTATTGCATGTTTCCATCATTTTTCCCTCATCTCCTGGTACATTTTTCCTTTTTACGGATTTTTGATCCGACGAACAGTTTGGCTTTTATTAATTTTTCTTCATTTTTCCCGTTAACCGCATTTCTCGCCTCACACGTAAACGTGCTTGTTTTCGGTTTTACGCGCCTCGGGACACCCCCTGTGGCATTTGTGGCTTATGCGTCACCGTCCCTGCCCGTTTGACCCCGTCACTGCAAAAAAAAAAATTTAAATCCCTGCCCACGCATGCGCATGGGCCGGGGGTGTGTTTCTTGCCCCTCTAGTTTCCTTATTATTATTATTATGATTACTTATTTTCCATTTATTTAAAAAAACAAAAGATAAACAAAAAAAAACAAGAGAAGAAACAAAAAATAAAAATAAAAACAACACCCATTTATAATATGTATAATCATATTTTCAACCATTTCCGACACCAAAAACAAACACCACCTAATTTTTTTTTAAAACACAAAAAAAAAACAAAAAACAAGAACACAAAACAAAAAACAGACCACAACAAAACTAAATTTAACACTTTCAAAATTACAAATTAAAAACAAACAAAGAAAAAACAAAAAAAATCTTACCTGCCAGACCGTTGCTTCTCCCCACGCCTCGTTCTTGTAACGTGTCCACCTGTTCCCTTTCAGGACATGTCTTAGCAGTCTATCGGAAAGAGAGTCTAGAAAGCTCTGCCCGATACTCCCATGGAATGTTACGGGGTTTGCGATCTAGGACTTTCCGCGTCTGCCACGTAGCGAAAGTATCCAAGCCGTTCCCACTTAGGACTGACCTGAATCAGGGTTTCCCCTAATGGTCATTTTCCTAAAAACGACAGCTAGCGTCAATCCCCAAGAGAACTACTTTACGCAGAAACACCAAGGACGAAGCGAATTCATGCTGCACTTGGTTCAAGGAGAATGGGAAACGAGAGGGATGCAAGGCTCAACCTCTCTGCCCATAAGGCATAGTCCCATTCCATTCCCCTAAAACAGCATAAATCGGGATTCTAGTAACCTAAACCTTAGGTCAGTGCCCTTGCTATTCATTTTCTTTGAGAAGAGCTCCTTGCTGTCCATTCCGATTGAGAAAAGTTCCCGGCCAACCGGGACCACCCATCCGTAGGACGGGGACCCATGGCCACATCCACTGCACTTTCCTCAAGGGTTGCTTTAGTTGTCTAATTACCTACCACATTTAGTTGGACATGCATAAGGAAGCTTCCTTAATTAGCCCATTAGACATTGGTTCCTTCACGCAATCTTAGCACTTAATATAGAAAAACAATCTCAAACAAGTTCCTTTTCAATAGGTTATCATATTTATCTTTGGAATACATCTATAAAGTCCAGCCAGCAGGCTAATCCATAATCCGCCCGAGGGCTATCCAGCAATCCACAGGGATTACTTATCCAAGATTCCGCCCGTAGACTAGTATGCAGGCCTCGGGATCCAATCCCGAGTCACGTTGGCCTCTTGTGCAGGGCCCGGAAGGCAAGGGATTTACGGCCAGAGCCCCCCTGGCACCCAAGCATCCTCCTACTCCAAGTAGCGCTCAACGGAGAGACCTCACGTGTCGGGTTCGGTCCACGTTCCTGGCGCAGCTAACAACCCCCTTGGCTAGGGTAAAGCAAACAGTCGGGGGTAACTGAAGCTGCCTCTCCCTTCAGGCCTTCAACCTGAAGCATTAAATATATTTCCATCCTTTAGTTCCTTGAGCAAACAATGCAAACAGTGCTCCTAAACTGTTACAAGCACAATCAATTCCAGTGGTTGTTTATTTGGCCAACTGCTAAGGAGTGAATCCTTCTCTCTGAATGCATCCAGCATTCGATTTGGGATCAATTGCGACTTGGCAAGATCCCGGCCGCCTCCAACGCCTCTGACGCGCCGTCCGCTGCCCTCCGTCGGCGGCCCGTCTGCTGCCGCCCCGCCTACAGCTCGGCCTCCTCCCACTGCCTGCGGCCTGACCGCCTCCAACGCCCGCATCACCTCTTTCCCTTCCCCTTCTCTTCTTCCTCCCCTTCTTCCCTCCTCCTCAAACCTCCTCCTCTCTCTCCCTTGCTTGTCGCTCCGCCGCCTTCATCGCCATCGACCGCCACCACCTTCATCGCCTTCATCGGCTGCCACCGCCCTCAGTTCCATCGGCCGCCCTCAGCGCCCTCCTCAACGCCTTCTCCTCCTCCGCCGTCCGTCAGCGCCGCCTGTGCCACCCCGTCGTCCACACCGCCTATGGCGCCGGTCAACCGCTTGCGGCACCTCCTCCTCCTCCTCCAACCGTCGGCGGCTCCGCCTCCCCCACCCTCCTCCTCCCCCCACCACCTCTCTTCCTCCTCCTCCTCCATCTCCCTCCCCCACCCACTACCTCCACCACCCACCACCACCCTGGTTAGTCCATTACTCTAACCCTGATCAGTTATTAATCTACCCTTAATTTAACACTAATTTCACATTAATCTCACCTAATCTAACCTTAGCCCTATCCTAACTAAGGTTAGTTCCCACCCCCTAACCTAACCACAGTTAGTTCACCCTAGTTAGTTACTAATTAACCAGGGTTAGTTACTAATTAACTAGGGTTAGTTATTAATTAACTCGGGTTAGCTACTAACCTAACTAAGGTTCGTTCCTTAGTCACTAGCCTAACTCAAGTTAGTACCCCCTCACCTAACTATAGTTAGTCTCACTAACCTAACTAAGCTTAGTTCCCTACCCACTAACCTCCCTAGGGTTAGTTGACCCCTAACCTTACCCCAGTTAGTTCACCCTACTCACTTACCCCTAGTTAGTTTACACCCCACTAACGGAACCATGGTTAGTTGACTACCCCCCTACCTAACCCTAGTTAGTTAGTCTAACCACATCTAGTTAGGCCTTGACTAACTACCCTGACTTGACTAACCACCCTAGACTAACCTAGCTTACCTAAATTCATTAGACTAGACTAACTCAGACTAACCTAATCAACCCTGACGAACCTAACCACACCAGACTTGACTTACTCTGACTTAACTGACCTACCTAGCCTAACCTGACTTGACCTTACTTATCCAACTACCCTGATTTACCTCATTTAATTGATTTAGTTAATTCCAAAAAATTCATTTAAAATCAGAAAAAATTACAGAAAAAATTTTGAAAATTTACCAATATTTTTGTAATTATTTGGAATATTTAAAAGGTGGAAATTAGAACAAAAAAATTATAGAAAATTAAAAATCCGAAAATTCATTCAAAATTACATGAAAAATGAGTAAAGTTCATTAAAAAATAGTAAAAATAGAGAAAAAAATTCAAAAAAATTCCACAGAATTCCACAAACCCCCTGTCCTTTTTTCACTACTTTCTCACTTAAAAATATTTTCATAAAAGGCAAAAATATTCTTTGAAACCAAAAAATCCTAATTTTAATACTACACTTTATACAAATTTCTTTTAAATCCTAAAAAATCAGCTGAAAATCATGACTAAATTAACATCCATTGTGGACACTTGCTGAATGGTTGAAAACTCATTCTTACACTTCATAATATATTCATGTGTTATATATCCTGATTTAATTATTATTTTATATATTTTTTAAAAACATATACAATAGAAAAAAAAGAACAAAAATAATAACACAAATTAACCAAACCCAACAATATACACAAAACAAACACACCTAATATACAAAACAAACAAAATCCAAAAAAAATAAATCAAAATCAACAACAACACTAAGGTGCTTTCTTTTTTGTTCAGTACAGTGGTCTTTGCTTTTGTTTGACTGGATTCATTGCTTTTGGGGGACTACTCCGTGTGCCTTCAGTCCATTGCATACACACCCCTACCAGGTATTTATTTTTTTAGCTTTATTTATTTTCCTTACCCCCGTAATCACAATTAATTGCTAAAATGAATTTTATTCATCCACCTTTTCCACGCGCATTCGCGCTAAACACACAATTTACTAATTTAAAAATCAACCAGCCGTTCACTTTGCACGCACTACATGCACTTCAGAGGCACCTTAATTGTTAATAAAAATAAACCAGCCAACCGTCACACGAAAGAGCATGCGCTGGTTTTAAAAAAAAAAGCGCTCCATATCACTATTAATTTTTAATTAAGGAATTTGCATTTAGAGACCCAGTCTGGGAATCGTAGTCCGGGTTTCACTAAAGCACTGTTTCATCTTAATAATTTGTAATTAAAATTTTAAGAAAGAATCGTCGTTTTCTTATCAAGGTTTAGAACATAATAAAATGTCACCCATTATTAATAATTTCTTAAAATGAACCCTTCATTAAAATAATTCCCCCTCACTGCACTTTTTTCCCTTTTTAATAAACACGCTTCGTGGGATGGACGCGTAAAAGTCTTCTAAGTTGACACCGATGGTCAAGGTTATGATCAGGTCTTGATTTATATTTTTATGGTATTATGATTTGTTTATGTGTTACGATTACGGGTGCGGTGTGAAGTTCTTTCTTTCTTGCCTGATACGGGGATTTGGATGCTTGTTTGTTGCATCGCATGAAGTTTTCGATCGCATATGTGTAGAGGTCATGCCGAATTTTTTCTAGGATGTGTATTGTCTGGGGTGGTAAATGGGTTAGTTACGTCTATGTATGTATGTGTGTCCTTATTTTTATTGATTTCTTTCTGATAGCCCTTTGGTTGTTCTGCAGGCATTCTTTGTGACTGTCTGTGTTGTGGTGTGTGTGTTTTCCATCTGAATGGCGCCTCACGCTCCTCCTCCTATCCAATATGTCTCGCTGGTTAGTAGGGATTACTCTTCCCTACTGGCTTTTAAGCCTATAGCGAAAGTAGGACTTGCGACTTTCGTGGCTACTTCATTTCCCTTGATTCCAGATGATCCATCCATGTGTGATGAGTTCCTTGCCTCATACAGCAAGAAGTTGGGACTGGTCCATGGTGCTTCCATGACATTGACACCCTGAGGGTTAGGGAAGGCTTTGTCTCTTCCCTACAAAGGAGAGCCCTTTGTTACAGCTAGACAACTATTCTCCAACGATGAGATTTTCAAGTTGTTACAAAAGCAGACCAAGGAAGTTCTGGATGTCAAGAAAGTGATCAATACTTCAGGAGTCTCTTTTTCCATGATCATTTATCCTGTGTGGAAGTCGGTCTGCTAGTTTCTCCAAGATAGGTTTATGCCTGCCAAAACACCATCCCATTACTTGTCCAAAGAGCTCTTTACAGCTTCCAGGATGGTGTTAAAAGAAGAGGCTATTGATTGGAGCACTTACCTACTCACAAAGATGGATCAACATTTCGTCAAAGTAACTAGGGGAAATGTCACAAATGTTACCTATGGATCCTACCTGTATGCTTTTTTGACGTACTCAGGCTTAAAGAAGGGTATGCTTCCACCTCCTCCATCTGATCTAATACCTCCATCTGATCTAATACCTCCTCCATCGCCTTCAGAGAGTCAGAACCTATTGATATAGAGGATCTTGATTCTCCTCCTCCACTGGTCATTCAGCGAAAGCGCTTGAAGCGTGTGGCAGATAAATCTCCTTCAGTTCTTCCTTCAGTCACAATTCCTGCTACATCTGGCAGTGACCTCCCTGCTTATCTCACATGTAACAACTTGTTCAAAGTACATAGAGAGGGTTCCTTGGACATATCAGTCCCTTCACTGAACAGTCTAGTGTCGGGAGATGCCATTCCATTCCTCTGTAAAGACATCTAGAGTTCGATTGAACTTTCAGTGATAGCATGTGCTCAACAGCTGTATGCTTCCTTTTATGAAGAACTGATCCAATATAAAGACCAGTTACATCAGGCAACATCAGAGTTAGCCTCTGCTAAAGACACACTAGCAGATCTGTTTAAGCAAATGGAGCAACAAACCCAAATAATTGAGACTCAAAAAGAAGAGATATCTTTTTTGAAGATTCAGTTAACAAAAGCTCATTCAGAGGTCACTAAAATCTCAGAGGAGAAGGAGAGGATGTCCAAAGAAGCGTAAGAGTTTCAGACTCTTTTCGATGCAAAACTCTCAGCCTTACAGACTACTCATGACACACTGGAATCACAAGCTTCCCAAATCAAGCAGTTGCAAGACCAACTGACACAGTCACGGTCTGTTCCTCCAAGCCCTAATGTTCCATGATCCCTTCTCTCTCAAAGCAGGACTTGGCAGTTCTCCAGAGACAATCACGGTCTATTCCTCCAAGCCCTAATGTTCCACTGATCCCTTCTCTCTCAAAGCAGGACTTGGCAGTTCTCCTAAGACATACTACCTTATGTCCATTATTCCAAGATAAAGTGGAAAGATTGCAGTCCAGGATGGATCTGCTATGGTCTACATTTGAGCATCTCCAGGAATATGTTCCTCCGGACCATTCTTTCTTTGTCCACTATCAATTGCAGAAGTTGGCCTTTTACATGAAGCTTTCAACAATGGATCTTCCTCTTCCAGAGGATGGTTGGAGTAGGGCTTGGTCTCCTGAGTTACTGACAGAAGTGGTCTGTATGGTGTTTGAAGATTCTGTGATGACGGATACCATGTTGTTGTCATACATGTATCTACGAGGTGATCTGTTGATTCTAGATGAAGTAGATATGGCCTGGTATGTGGGAGACATGGTTTTGCAAGCTGTTTTGTATGTCAACTATTTGGAGTTGCAGATAGATGACATGTTCCAGTGTTACTCCTCAAAAGTGGCTACTTGTCTTGATAATTCCTGGCACTCAATGATTGATTCTGTGGTCCTGAATCAACGTCAAAACACAGCTTCTACCTATGTACAGAGCACTAACCAACTGAGGGTGGATCTCTTAACTCACCTTTCAAAAAAACATCCATTTGATTTAATCTTTTTTAATGCCTATCAGAGAAGATCTGTCTTAGATCCCTCTGTTCCTAGCCTATTGTACTACCAACAAATGGCTCATCGTTATGATACCTATATTTCCCTTTATCAAACCAATTCAACAGCCATCTTACCTCTTCTTTTCCAACCTCAATCTTTTCCTCAAATTCCCATATTTACCTATTGCTCTTTTATCGAAGATAGAGTATTTTCTCCTTCTCCACCATGCCCTTCACCATCTATCCATATGCCTTCTACTTTTCCTATTTATCAATTAACACCTTTCCTAACTGATTCCCTAAAATTTTTAGCCACTCCTTCTTTAACTTTTTCCTCCTTTTATGATTTTGTCTACCCATCTCTTCATCCTCTTTTACTTATTCCACTTCCATCTCCTACCGCTTCTATTTCTCAACCCCCTCCATTGGTTAGTGAATATGAAGGGTTTGATCACTAGATTCCCTGAAGAAGAGGATGGAGCTCGACTGATTCTCTAACAGGACCTCAGATAAACTGGCCAATAATTCCAGGAGATTGGACAACTGTCTGTCAAGCATACTAGAACTATCTTCATTTTGCTCACCAATATTCACAATCTCTAGATCCTTCGGTGAGATTGACAGCTCATTGTGCTTGGTATCTAGCATACATGCATAGGCATTCCCATAATGATCAAAAGGCCATTCCAAAACTTTGTATGAATTTCAATGTGAACATTGACTCCCACCAGTTGGATGTCCTGTATTTTCATGCCCTATGTCTACCTAGCAGATACCTTGTTTTGCTAGAAAGGATGTGCTGCCTGCAGTTTTTTCAAAATCCTCCAAAGACATTTGTAGATGAATCCTTCTCCATGGATCATTTTCGAAACCACCAAGCCTTCAAAAGGGATCATCTTCATTGATTCCTTTGCAATGTATCTTGGATGATTCTTAATGATATATATCTCTTTTTGGAGGTGTCATTCAGATGGTTGTGTTAGTGTTTTTGTGTGTGTTGTAATAATTGTATGTGATGAGTTCGAGCTAATTGATAATAATTTGTTCGAGAGTTTTTTTCAACCGATTGTTGGTGGATGAAAAGCCTATGGTGGAAAGCTGAAGAGAACCTCTTATATCATTTACCAATTTGTTATGGTTTTTAAATGATTAATCAGATGAGTTAATGAATAACGAAAGTTTTCCTTTAGTAGTATTTTTCTATCAGATGCAGGTGATAAGTTAGGGTCGTGGTTTAGAGAGATTATTGAAGATTCGACGGAAGATAAAATTGAGCTCTTTAATGAACTTATATTCTTCTTTTCCTTAGGTCGCGAGGATGCTTCCTTTCTAAGTGTGGGGATATGTTGAGAGTGGAAAAAGACTGATTTTTTGACTGATTTTTGTTGATTTTGAGGTCTGAATGATTGATTTTTGATGGATTTAGAGTGATGTATGGTTGTTAATGGAAGTATCCAAGAGTGTTTTGGATGATATTGATTATATTTTGGAAGTTCATAATGATTTTCAGTGGAGATATAAAGCGTTGTAATGTTCTGTTGAGGTTCTGATTGGTTTTGTATACCTTCTGTATAGCTTCTGTTTTGTTCTGATTTTCTTCTGTATGAAACATGGATTGATGATTAATGAAGATTGAGATCTTTTGGAAGGCTATTGAATAGTTTCTGATAGTTTGGAATGGTTTGAGTATGAGTTCTGAGGTTCTGATGACCTTCTGTAGAGCCTATATCTATACTGTGTCTCTGTACTGTAACTGTACTGTAGCTGCTTTGGTACTGTACTGTAATTGTTCTGTAGACCTTCTGTAAGTGTTCTGTAGAATGTATGTGTGACTTTGAGAAAGTTTTCTAACCTTTGAAAAGGATAAATCTAAGTTCAAAAGAGCTAAAACAAGTGGAAGAAGTAGCTGCTGAAGACTGAAGAGAAGACTAAGTGACAATGATAGTAGTGAGCTATGAAAAGACACTGTAGTGGCTTTGGTGACTCTTCATATCAGGCATACATCTTGGGAGGTGCATCCACGACCTAAGAAGGATTATTGAGAGTTATTATGAGAGTATTGAGGATATGATGTACTATTGATGGAGAGAGAGAGAGAGAGAGAGAGAGAGAGAGAGAGCCAGAGATAGACAATTTTATAAAAACAGTGTAACTGTATATGAGAGATTGAGAGAGAGAACTATGAAGACATTGAAGATGAATACTATGTGATTGATTTCCATTCAAAGATGGTGTATTCTTTTGTGTTCTTTTTTATATTGAAGAATTCTATGAAGATGTTGAAGATTATGGCTGATTCTATTAAATCTGTGGGAGAAATCTACTATGATGCTGCGTGAAGATTTGCTGTTTTCTTTGTTTTGGTCATCAAAAGAATGAAATAAAAGCTTGTTGATGTTACAAGATAGATTTTCTTGCAAGAGAATTCCCTTTTCCTTGGTGTTCATCTTAGGGCTCCATCAACAGTATCACATACGTGATCATCATTGAGTCTAACTAAAGTACCAAATTATGTTAGAGACCTAAAGATGTCAAATACATCGATGCAATCCCAAGCAAAGGAGTAGCATGTACATAAGCCAAATGTGTATAAGAGATCCTCAAAAGCAACAGAGATCCACTAATATGTAACTAACTCACTGCATATAAACAATGAAGCTCAAGTATATAATTCACCTAAAGCTAACTAACCCGTTTAATAGGAGGAAGTACCAGCTGTACAAAAAAAAGTTAAATGAGTCCACAATCATCAATGTCTACAAGGATAGTGTATATAGTGAAACCAATTGAGCAAATATACATAGGCACATGAGACTCCTATCATCTCAAATAAACCAAGCTCTACAATGAAAATTATCAAATTTCTCCCAAGGAAGAAAATTTGGAATGTCCAAGAGCAAAACAAAGCTCAAGACGTGTCTCGTAGCATCCAGGTGTACAAAGACATGAATCAATATATTCGGTAGCATATACCAACAATAGGCCTACAAGTTGGTAAATAGGAAACCATTGAAGCAAATAGCCACTGCAAGTATGTATCGAATGGAGCTTAAATCCAAATTTTAGAGCTCAATATAAGCATATTTGGGCATAATAATCAATGTCAAGCATGAAGACATCCATGTAGCATTCCCAAAGCGTGTGTATAAGCATTCAATACATAAGCTTTGAACCTGTAAGCTTGTTGTCCACAATGTATAACATCAAAGAACCCTTCAATGATGGATCTATTGAAGCTTTAATAGATCTAAAAACCTTTCCCAAGCATCAAATAATCATTCAAGAATTACAAACTTGCCCCATAAGCGTTAGTAGAGCATTAAACAATCAAATACTATTGTTGATCAAAAAATATACAATAGATTTGTCCTAAACAGTAGGTCAATGGTTGATCTCAATAACACTCAAAATTTTTCTCAAAATGGAAGCCTTCAATGCTAGGGAGGATGCCAAATGAGTGGCCAATGATCTTGGATTTTAGTAGAAGCTAGAAGATGTAAAGGATCTTTGAGAGACAGGGGCAACCAAACATGTTGCTATTGGTAATGCTCTTATTGATCACTTCACAATGCTCAAGGCAGGTCCTGATCAATGGTGGAATGTGTGGAGTTGATCTAGAGAGAGATGGAACTAATGCATACCTCAATGAGTGGCTCCCATGAAATTCCTAAATGAATCTCTCTTCCTAAGATGAAGTGAATGTTGGTGAATAATCCCCTCAAATGCCCGCTCTGATACTAGTTGAAAGGTGGAGCAAGAGTGAGAGGAAAAACCGAAGTAAGAGCTATAGAGGTTCAAGCAAGAGAGAGCAAAAAGGTATTTGGGAACTCCAATATATCACAATGTGTGACCTACCTTCTCTTATGCTATTCTTAATGAGAAGGTGGGCAATGTGTACAAAATAAGGTTACCTTTAAGAGAAGGTGGGCCACCTTCTCTTAAAGGTAATCTTATCAAGCACCCTTGAAAAAACCTTATTAGAATCAATAAAATTTTGTAATTACAAAATGCATGATGTTATTGAAAGGTGAGAAGGATCGAAGCTTGCTTGGAAGAGCTATGGCAGGAGAGCAAGAGCAAGAAAGAGAGAGAAACCAAATGGGAACTCCAACAGTCACAATGTGTGACCGGGCCTTCCTTTATTCAAATTCTCACTAAAAGAATAAAGAATAAAGTGATAGTGATGGGCACCCGCCACCTATAGTGTGCAATAGCGAGCACTGTCAGTGTAGTAATTCTTGGGCATCTAGGTAGAGGCACCTTTACCCCCAACAACCTCCCACTTAAAGGTGAATCTGCCCTAGTGAGGAGTGAAAATAAAAAGAAAAGACGGTACAATGTACACATGTACAATAGGATGAGGAAAAACGTCATCTCATCCAACACCCATCAATCTCCTGAGGAAGGCAAAGCCCTCAGTAGTGAGGCTTTTTGTGAGCATATCTGCAAGATTTTCATCAATGGAGATCTTGACAAGGTCAACAGACTTGTCCTCCATGACCCCACGTATGAAGTGATACCTCACCTCAATGTGTTTTGTCTTCGCATGGAAGACCGAATTCTTGGCTAGTTGAATAGCACTCATAGAATCTGAATGCAGCGTAGGTATATTATCAATCCCAAGGTCATGAACCAAATGGACCAACCATATAGCCTCCTTGCAAGCCTCAGTGGCTATAACATACTCAACCTCAGTGGTAGAGAGAGTCGTACACTTTTGAACCCTAGACATCCAAGAGACAATATCTCCAGCATAGGTGAATACATAGCCAGAAGTGGACTTCCTACTATCTACATGTCCTACATAATGGAGTATGTGTACCCCCAACTCTTGTATCCTGGCTGCCATAGCAAATACATATATCTGATGTGCCTTTCAAGTATCTCATGATACCCTTCACGGCATCCCAATGTTTCTTGCCAGGTGTAGCCATATAACGTGCCACAACACCAACTGTAAAGGCAATATCTGGTCTAGTGGCTATCATGGCATACATCAAACTACCCATGGCTAATGCATAAGGGATCTTGGCCATCTCGGCCCTCTGCTCATCTGTATGTGGACAATTGGCCAGTTCATATCCTGCATGCGAAAACGCTCAAGGACTTTATGAATGTACTCCCTCTGTGAGAGGTAGAATAGTCCCTGATGCATGTCACGCTTAATGCGCATACCAAGAATGTGAGAGGCTTGTTCCAAATCCTTCATCTCAAAGCGCAATCAGCATATCATCCACATAAAGTACCAAAATAAGAAATGAGCCATCAAGGGCTTTCTTCATGTAAAGACACGGATACATAGCACTCTTGCTGTAGCCTTGTGACTACATAAAGGCATCAAACTTATAATACCACTCCCTAGGTGCCTCCTTCAAGCCATAAAGACTTTTCTTCGACTTGCACACTAGGTGCTCCTTGTTAGGTTCTACAAAGCCCTTGGGTTGCTCCATGTAAATCTCATCATGCAAATCCCCATGCAAGAATGCAGTCTTGACATCTATCTGATACATGTCCAAGTCAAGCTGCGTGACTAAGGCCAACACCAAGCGTAGGGTGGTCACCTTGACCACAAGAGAAAAGACTTCATCAAAATCAACTCCATGCTTTTGTTTAAAACCCTTAGCAACAAGTCTTGCCTTATAAGCCCGCTTGGGGTTTCTAGGGGTACTTTTCAGCTTATACACCCATTTGCACGACAAAGCCTTCTTGCCTTGAGGCAATGCAACCAAATCCCAAGTCATATTCTTATGCAGGGATTCCATCTCAGATTGCATACCCCTCTCCTAGGAGTGACTGTCACCCATGCGCATAGCCTCATCATAGGTGAGAGGCTCTCCTACATCTATAACCAAGGCATAATGCATCAAGGGCTCAAATCGACTAGGTGGACGTCTAGCTCTAGTAGACCGTCTCACTGTTGGCTTTGCTGCTTTCCAATACCCTGGTCATGTGTACCAACTGCTACTGCAAGCTATCCAACTGGCTGTGTAGGAGCACGTGGCTCCTGGTGGAATATAACCCTGCGTATCTCTACAAACTTCTTGGGATGCTTATGCATCTTATCTTCATGGAAGACTACATCATAGCTACGGATGACTTTTCGCGCTTGTGGATCCCAGAGGCGGTAACCCATCTGTTGAGATATCGAGCTCCACTCGTGATATGCCAGGGTGACCGTTGTGCATTTATGTCACCGACTTGTCAGTTGCAGATGCAGTTGGTACACTGCCCATGAATAATAGCTAGATGACAGCTATCCTTATCTACTCTAGTTCGTGGCTCAGTTAGTATGCCACCTTAGTTAGTTGAGTTTGGTTTGAGACCCATATATAGGGTTCTTCTATTTCTATGTACTTGAGTTCTTTTGGCTTACACAACTAAGAAGAGGAAAACTGTTTTCAGCCTCCACCTTTGTGTGTATTCCCCCATTGTGCAAGCAAGAATGCTACAAGTGAGACTCCTTCCTTCTCTCCCACAATCTTGGCATGGTATCAGAGCCTTGTTCGTGGTAAGGAGCTCAAGAAAGCAAACCAAGTTCGCGGTGTTCTGGTAAGAGGACCAGTATTTCTTTCATTTTTCTATTTTGGGAGCAAGTCTCTGCAGGTAGCACAGCCGGAAAGTGCAAGAGTGCATTGTCTCAGATTGAGACGCCCTTCGCGGTGTAGCAAGAGGACAGTATATGCTACGGGAGAAGGCTTTAGCCCTTGGTTGCTCTGTTTTTTTTATTTGAGGCCATTTCGGGGCCTATTTTGGAGGCGGAATTTTTCTGCACGCACTCAGGAAAAGGTCCAGTTTTATGCTGTGCGACCACTGTTCTACAGGTCGGTGAAAAGTTACTGTAGAAATTGCATCGTATGCCTGTGCGCAGAGACATTGGGAGTTACATGTCAAGATTGTGGGAGAGAAGGAAGGAGTCTCACTTGTAGCTTTCTTGCTTACACAATGGGGGAAGACACACAAGGGTGGAGGCTGAAAACAGTTTTCCTCTTCTTAGTTGTGAAAGCCAAAAGAACTCTCATACAAAGAAATAGAAGAACCCTATATATGGGTCTCAAACCAAACTCAACTAACTAAGGTGGCATACTAACCGAACCACGAACTAGAGTAGATAAGGATAGCTATCATGTAGCAATTATTCATGGGCGGTGTACCAACCGCATCTGCAACTGACAAGTCGGTGACATAAATGCACAACGGTCACCCTGGCATATCACGAGTGGAGCTCGATATCTCAACACTCCCCCTCGAGCTCAATCCCAATTCCTGCACACCAAGCAGGTCTCTGAACTTGCGCAGCTTCTCTGCGCCCAATGCCTTCGTAAATATGTCAGCTACTTGATCCTCTGTGCTGACATAAACTAGATCAATAAGACCTAGTAAAACCCTCTCTCGCACATAGTGATAATGCACCTCAATGTGCTTTGTTCTAGCATGATAGACTGGGTTATTTGCCAAGTGTATACTACTCATGTTGTCACAATAAATGACAACTGGCCCATCTATAGACTGATGCATATCATAAAGTAGCTTATGCAACCAAGCTACCTCACATGCAGCCATTGCTGCACCCCTATACTCAGCCTCTGTGCTCGACAAGGCAACTGTAGGCTATTTCTTGCTGCTCCAAGTGACTACAGCACTCCCAAAAGAGAAGACATATCCACTAGTAGATCGTCTATCAGAAATACTACCAGCCCAATCAGCATCAGTGTATCCA
Source organism: Lygodium microphyllum (assembly GCF_053477565.2). Lineage (NCBI taxonomy): Eukaryota > Viridiplantae > Streptophyta > Polypodiopsida > Schizaeales > Lygodiaceae > Lygodium > Lygodium microphyllum. Next base: position 22,212,187 of record NC_141158.1, on the reverse strand, counting down.
TGCAGCTGTATCTCAACCCCAGTCTCATAAAATAGTCCATACTGCAATGTGGACTTCACATACCTGAGTATGCGTCTAGCTGCATCCAAATGCGGTTTCCTTGGAGCCTGCATAAACTGACTTACCAATCCAACAGCATAGCTCAAATCTGGCCTGGTAATAGTCATATAAATCAAACTTCCTACTATGCGTCTGTACATAGTAGGGTCTTCCAGAAGCTCACCTGCATCTGTGCTCAGCTTCACATTCTGCTCCAAAGGAACTGAAATAGGCTTACAGCCTGTCATCCCATATTTGGACAGCATGTCCAATCTATACTGCCTCTGCAAGAGCTGTATCCCACTTGGTGATCTAATCACCTCAGTGCCCAAGAAATAACGCAGCCCTCCCAAATCCTTCATCTCAAACTTCTGCTTTAATAGCATTTTCACATGAAGGATATCTTCATCACTGTCACCTGTCATAATCAAATCATCAACATAAATGACAAGTAGCATAATACCTTTCTCTGTTTTTCTCACATAAAGTGAGAAATCTGCCTTGGAAATCTGAAAGCCAATAGTGACAAGATACTGCCCTATCTTGTCAGACCATGCTCTAGGTGCTTGCTTCAAGCCATACAAGGCTTTCTTCAACCTGCAAACAAACTCAGGATGAACAGCATGCACATATCCTGGTGGCTGCTCCATATAGACCTCTTCTTGCAAATCACCATGTAAGAAGGCATTCTTTACATCCATCTGATGTAAAGACCATCCCTTTGATGCAGCCATAGCAATGACTGCTCTTACGGTTGCCATCCTTGCAACCGGACTGAATGTTTCTTCATAGTCAATGCCATGTGTTTGTGCATACCCCTTGATTACTAATCTTGCCTTGTATCTGTTCACAGAACCATCTGCATTGTGTTTCACCTTATAAACCCACTTACAGCCAATTGCATTCTTACCTTTAGGCAAAGGTACCAATTCCCATGTAGCATTTGCTTCCAAGGCATCCATTTCTTCATCCATGGCTTTCTCCCATTTTTCTTTTCCCATGGCTTGCTCAAAAGAAGTGGGTTCTGGTTCCTGTATCACTTTGACCATATATGCATAGTAAATGGCTGTAAATCCATCATATTTCAGCCTATCCACAGGATACCTAGCTCTGGTAGACCTACGCAAAGTAGGCTCACTTCCAGGTGCTCTCAAAACATCCCTGGTTTTCCTTACTCCAGGTGTAACAATAGAGGGGATACCCAACTCATCATCAATGCTCTGTTCTGAGCCACTGGATTCACCATCCACATAAGAGTGACCTGCATTCACATCAAACATGGGCTGATCAACCTTCTCTTTTCCTTTTCGTGATACCTGCATACCACTATCTGCATTGCTTTGAGAAGATTCTCCTGATCTCAATCTACCTGTCCATGGCGAAGAATGTGAACCACTGCTAGAGGACGCTCCAGGTCCACTAATATTTTGTGACTGCTGTGAATTCTGTGCAGCATTACCATTTTGTGCATCTACATCATCAATCACATTTACTGGTTTATACCAGCTACTCATCTCATCAAAAACAATATCTCTGCTCACTGTAAACTTACGAGTAGAAGGGTTATAGCATCTATACGCTTTTTGCTGCAGAGAGTAACCAATAAAGATGCACTTCTCAGCTTTTGGATCCAACTTGGATCTCAACTCATCTGGCACATGAACATAGGCAATGTAACCATAAATCTTCAAATGAGAAATATCTGGTTTCCTACCAGTATACCTCTCCTCTGGAGTCATCCCATGTATTGCTGCAGTGGGAGTCCTGTTCATTATATAGACTGTTGTAGCAACTGCTTCAGCCCAATAAAAATCTGGCAGGTCTTTTTCATTGAGCATGGCACGAGATACCTCTCCAATATGCCTGTTTTTCCTTTCTGCAACTCCATTTTGTTGTGGGGTATGACTACATGAATATTGCTGCTTTATGCCATGCTCCTGCAGGAACCTTGCAAACTCATTTGAGAGGTACTCTCCCCCTCCATCTGACCTTAGGCATTTTATTTGCAGGCCTGTTTCTTTTTCAACCATAGCTTTAAGAGTTTTGAAATGCCCAAAAACTTCACTTTTCTTTTTCATAAAATACACCCAAACTTTTCTGCTATAGTCATCAATAAAACTGACAAAATAATGACAGCCTCCAAGAGATGCAGCTTTAGTAGTCCACACATCAAAGTGGATTAATTCCAATGGCTTTTTACTCTCTTGAACATGTCTAGGAAATGGTTTCCTTGCCTGTTTTCCAAACTGACAGGCTTCACATACCTTATACATTTCTGCAACCTTGAATTTAGGCAATCCTGCAACAATATTTTGGGCCTGCATTGATTTAAGTCGTTGTACATTAACATGACCAATGTGTTTATGCCAGATATCAATATCTGCAACTACACCGGTCCCATGTGCAAACATTGCTGCACTCAATTCAGACATGTCTGCATCCAATGTAAACATTCTGCCCTTCTTCTTTCCTTTTGCTATCAAGCGACCTTTATTTTTCATATCCTCAACAAAGCATCCATGAGGATTAAATCTGACCTGCAAACCCTATTCAACCATTTGACCAACAGAAACTAGATTCTTGGTGATATTCGGGACATGAAATACATCGGACAGGTATTTCTTTTTCCCATCCTGCATAGACAAAGAAATTTTTCCAATCTGCACAATAGGATGTGCAGTATCATCACCAGTCTCCACAAATCCTGGTTTTTCCATTTTCCTTGCATCCTCCATCCATTCTGCATGACCTGTCATGTGGTTTGATGCACCTGAGTCAACATACCATACATCATTGCTTTCTTCTGCACTTGTCACAGAATTGTTCATGTACTGCACCATAAACAAATGCTCATTTCTGTCATCACCCTGTCTACTAGATGATGCATAATTCCCTTGTTGCAGTTTTCCATTCATGATGTCATTCTGCTTTTTATAGCAGTCTTTAGCCATATGACCCATTTTACCACAGTAGTAGCACTCAACATTACTGTTTGCATTTTGACCTCTTTGCCATCCACCACGACCTCTTTGGCTCCCCTGCCTTTAGAGTTACCACGTCCTCCTCCATAGGACTGGTTTTCTTGAGTTTGCTGCATATTCTGATTTCTACCACGGCCTCCAAATCGGCCTCCTCTACCTCTGCCTCTACCTCTTCCAGCATTTGAGTAGAAGACAGTTTCTTTTGAAGTTCCTCCTGAAGAAGATGCACCACCATTTCTCTGCTCCTCAGAAATTAGAAGAGCAATCAACTCCTCAAAATCAGGAAATCTTTCACGAACTGAAATGGATGTCCGAAACTGTGCATAATCCTTTCCTAGACCATTCAAGGTCACAGAAACTAAATCATCATCTTCCACTGGCGACCCAATGGAAGCAAATGCATCTGCAATCTTCTTCACCTTCATGTGGTAGTCATTGATGCTCATATTTTCTCTTTGCAACCGTTTGGTTTTGTTTAGAAGGGGTAGGAAACAAAGTATGCAAATTGAAAAAGGGTTTATATGGTCTGCATGGGATACTCTGTCAAAGATGTATAGCACAAATACGCAAGCCAGGAAAATGCAGCTCAAGCAAGAGTTGCACAATGTGGCGTACTTGCATCTTGAATATGCACAATCATAGAGTCTGAAATGCTGATAGACAGCCAGTACATCACTTTCATGGCTCTCTCATGCCATGCTTTGAATGCCTGAATTTGCTGTTGATTGGGAACATCAGGAAGAACTGGTTCTTCTTCATTTCCTGCAACAAATTCCCAATATCCTTTTCCCATAAGGAAATTCGTTATTCTAAACTTCCATGCTTGGAAGTTGTTCTTGTCAAGCTTTTCAGTTACAATCTGTGAAAGAGAATCAGATGCCATTACAGAACACTGCAAAAAATTCTGTCACTGTAAAAATCACAGTTTCACCCTCACAAGGGCAAATCTGCAAGACTGGCGAAAGTGGTATTTGACCACACAGTCACTTCTTAGTGACGATTTTGATAAACAGGAACCAAGGATGATTTTGTAACTCCCAATGTCTCTGCACATAAGCATACGATGCAATTTCTATGGTAACTTTTCACCAACCTGTAGAACAGTGGTCGCACAGCATAAAACTGGGCATTTTTCTGAGTGCGTGCAGAAAACTTCCGCCTCCAAAACAAGCCCCGAAATGGCCTCAAATCAAAAAAACAGGGTCGCTAAGGGCTAAAGCACTTTCCCGCAGCATATACTGCCCTCTTACTTCACCGCGAAGGGCGTCTCAACCTAAGACAATGCACTCCTGCAATTTCCGGCTGTGCTACATGCAGAGATCTGCTCCCAAAACAGAAAATGAAAGCAACACTGCTCCTTTTACCAGAACACCGCGAGCTTGGCTTGCTTTCTTGAGCTCCTTACCACGAACAAGGCTCTGATACCATGTCAAGATTGTGGGAGAGAAGGAAGGAGTCTCACTTGTAGCTTTCTTGCTTACACAATGGGGGAAGACACACAAGGGTGGAAGGCTGAAAACAGTTTTCCTCTTCTTAGTTGTGAAAGCCAAAAGAACTCTCATACAAAGAAATAGAAGAACCCTATATATGGGTCTCAAACCAAACTCAACTAACTAAGGTGGCATACTAACCGAGCCACGAACTAGAGTAGATAAGGATAGCTATCATGTAGCTATTATTCATGGGCGGTGTACCAACCGCATCTGACAAGTCGGTGACATAAATGCACAATGGTCACCCTGGCATATCACGAGTGGAGCTCGATATCTCAACATTACAGAATCATCCTTGTTGCCTGTTGATGTAAAATCGTCACTAGGAAGTGACTGTGTGGTCAAATACCACTTTCGTCAGTTTTGCAGATTTGTCCTTGTGAGGCTGAAGCTGTGTTCTTTGCAGTGACAGAATTTTTTGCAGTGTTCTGTAATGGCGTCTGATTCTCTTTCACAGATTGTCACTGAAAAGCTTGACAAGAACAACTTCCAAGCATGGAAGTTTAGAATGACGAATTTCCTTATGGGAAAAGGATATTGGGAATTCGTTGTAGGAAATGAAGAAGAACCAGTTCTTCCTGATGTTCCCAATCAACAGCAAATGCAGGCATTTAAAGCATGGCATGAGAGAGCCAGGAAAGTTATGTACTGGCTGTCTATCAGCATTTCAGACTCTATGATTGTGCATATTCAAGATGCACGCACGCCAAAGGAGGCGTGGGACTATAGCACAAATACGCAAGCCAGAAAAATGCAGCTCAAGCAAGAGTTGCACAATGTGCAAAGAGAAAATATGAGCATCAATGACTACCACATGAAGGTGAAGAAGATTGCAGATGCACTTGCTTCCATTGGGTCGCCAGTGGAAGATGATGATTTAGTTTCTGTGACCTTGAATGGTCTAGGAAAGGATTATGCACAGTTCCGAACATCTATTTCCGTCCGTGAAAGATTTCCTGATTTTGAGGAGTTGATTGCTCTTCTAATTTCTGAGGAGCAGAGAAATGGTGGTGCACCTTCTTCAGGAGGAACTTCAAAAGAAGTTGTCTTCTACTCAAATGTTGAAAGAGGTAGAGACAGAGGTAGAGGAGGCCGATCTGGAGGCCGTGGTAGAAATCAGAATATGCAGCAAACTCAAGAAAACCAGTCCTATGGAGGAGGACGTGGTAACTCTAGAGGCAGGGGGAGCCAAAGAGGTCATGGTGGATGGCAAAGAGGCCAAAATGCAAATAGTAATGTTGAATGCTACTACTGTGGTAAAATGGGTCATATGGCTAAAGACTGCTATAAAAAGCAGAATGACATCATGAATGAAAAATTGCAACAAGGGAATTATGCATCTTCTAGTAGACAAGGTGATGACAGAAATTAGCATTTGTTTATGGTGCAGCACATGAACAATTCTGTGACAAGTGTAGAAGAAAGCAACGATGTATGGTATGTTGACTCAGGTGCATCAAACCACATGACAGGTCATGCAGAATGGATGGAGGATGCAAGGAAAATGGAAAAACCAGGATTTGTGGAGACTGGTGATGATACTGCACATCCTATTGTGCAGATTGGAAAAATTTCTTTGTCTATGCAGGATGGAAAAAAGAAATACCTGTCCGATATATTTCATGTCCCGAATATCACAAAGAATCTGGTTTCTGTTGGTTAAATGGTTGAGCAGGGCTTGCAGGTCAGATTTAATCCTCATGATGCTTTGTTGAGGATATGAAAAATAAAGGTCGCTTGATAGCAAAAGGAAAGAGGAAGGGCAGAATGTTTACGTTGGATACAGACATGCCTGAATTGAGTGCAGCAATGTTTGCACATGGGACCGGTGTAGTTGCAGATATTGATATCTGGCATAAACGCATTGGTCATGTTAATGTACAGCGACTTAAATCAATGCAGGCCCAAAATATTGTTGCAGGATTGCCTAAATTCAAGGTTGCAGAAATGCATAAGGTATGTGAAGCCTGACAATTTGGAAAACAGGCAAGGAAACCATTTCTTAGACATGTTCAAGAGAGTAAGAAGCCATTGGAATTAATCCACTCTGATGTGTGGACTACTAAAGCTGCATCTCTTGGAGGCAGTCATTATTTTGTCACTTTTATTGATGACTATAGCAGAAAAGTTTGGGTGTATTTTATGAAAAAGAAAAGTGAAGCTTTTGGGCATTTCAAAACTCTTAAAGCTATGGTTGAAAAAGAAACATGCCTGCAAATAAAATACCTAAGGTCAGATGGAGGGGGAGAGTACCTCTCAAATGAGTTTGCAAGGTTCCTGCAGGAGCATGGCATAAAGCAGCAATATTCATGCAGTCATACCCCACAACAAAATGGAATTGCAGAAAGGAAAAACAGGCATATTGGAGAGGTATCTCGTGCCATGCTCAACGAAAAAGACTTGCCAGATTTTTACTGGGCTGAAGCAGTTGCTACAGCAGTCTACATAATGAATAGGACTCCCACTGCAGCAATACATGGGATGACTCCAGAGGAGAGGTATACTGGTAGGAAACCAGATATTTCTCATTTGAAGATTTATGGTTACATTGCCTATGTTCATGTGCCAGATGAGTTGAGATCCAAGTTGGATCCAAAAGCTGAGAAGTGCATCTTTATTGGTTACTCTCTGCAGAGCAAAAAGTGTATAGATGCTATAACCCTTCTACTCGTAAGTTTACAGTGAGCAGAGATATTATTTTTGATGAGATGAGTAGCTGGTATAAACCAATAAATGTGATTGATGATGTAGATGCACAAAATGGTAATGCTGCACAGAATTCACAGCAGCAGTCACAAAATATTAGTGGACCTGGAGCGTCCTCTAGCAGTGGTTCACATTCTTCGCCATGGACAGGCAGATTGAGATCAGGAGAATCTTCTCAAAGCAATGCAGATAGTGGTATTCAGGTATCACGAAAAGGAAAAGAGTAGGTAGATCAGCCCATGTTTGATGTGAATGCAAGTCACTCTTATGTGGATGGTGAATCCAGTGGCTCAGAACAGAGCATTGATGATGAGTTAGGTATTCCTTCTATTGTTACACCTGGAGTAAGGAAGACCAGGGATGTTTTGAGAGCACCTGGGAGTGAACCTACTTTGCGCAGGTCTACCAGAGCTAGGTATCATGTGGATAGACTGAAATATGATGGATTCATAGCCATTCACTATGCATATATGGTCAAAGTGATACAGGAACCAGAACCCACTTCTTTTGAGCAAGCCATGGGAAAAGAAAAATGGGAGAAAGCCATGGATGAAGAAATGGATGCCTTGGAAGCAAATGCTACATGGGAATTGGTACCTTTGCCTAAAGGTAAGAATGCAATTGGCTGTAAGTGGGTTTATAAGGTGAAGCACAATGCAGATGGTTCTGTGAACAGATACAAGGCAAGATTAGTAGTCAAGGGGTATGCACAAACATATGGCATTGATTATGAAGAAACATTCAGTCCGGTTGCAAGGATGGCAACCATAAGAGCAGTCATTACTATGGCTGCATCAAAGGAATGGTATATACATCAGATGGATGTAAAGAATACCTTCTTGCATGGTGATTTGCAAGAAGAGGTATATATGGAGCAGCCACCAGGTTATGTGCATGATGTTCATCCTGAGTTTGTTTGCAGGTTGAAGAAAGCATTGTATGGCTTGAAGCAAGCACCTAGAGCATGGTCTGACAAGATAGGACAGTACCTTGTCACTATTGGCTTTCAAATTTCCAAGGCAGATTTCTCACTTTATGTGAGAAAAACAAAGAAATGTATTATGCTACTTGTCATTTATGTTGATGATTTGATTATGACAAGTGACAGTGATGAAGATATCCTTCATGTGAAAATGCTATTGAAGCAGAAGTTTGAGATGAAGGATTTTGGAGAGCTGTGTTATTTCTTGGGCATTGAGGTGATTAGATCACCAAGTGGGATACGGCTCTTGCAGAGGCAGTATGGATTGGACATGCTGTCCAAATATGGGATGACAGGCTGTAAGCCTATTTCAGTTCCTTTGGAGCAGAATGTGAAGCTGAGCGCAGATGCAAGTGAACTTCTGGAAGACCCTACTATGTACAGACGCATAGTAGGAAGTTTGATTTATATGACTATTACCAGGCCAGATTTGAGCTATGCTATTGGATTGGTAAGTCAGTTTATGCAGGCTCCAAGGAAACCGCATTTGGATGCGGTTAGACGCATACTCAGGTATGTGAAGTCCACATTGCAGTATGGACTACTTTATGAGACTGGGGTTCAGATACAGTTGCATGGATACACTGATGCTGATTGGGCTGGTAGTATTTCTGATAGACGATCTACCAGTGGATATGTGTTCTCTTTTGGGAGTGCTGAAGTCACTTGGAGCAGCAAGAAACAGCCTACAGTTGCCTTGTCGAGCACAGAGGCTGAGTACAGGGACACAGCAATGGCTGCATGTGAGGTAGCTTGGTTGCATAAGCTACTTTATGATATGCATCAGCCTACAGATGGGCCAGTTGTCATTTATTGTGACAACATGAGTAGTATACACTTGGCAAATAACCCAGTCTATCATGCTAGAACAAAGCACATTGAGGTGCATTATCACTATGTGTGGGAGAGGGTTTTACTAGGTCTTATTGATCTAGTTTATGTCAGCCCAGAGGATCAGGTAGCTGACATATTTACGAAGGCATTGGGCGCAGAGAAGCTGCGCAAGTTCAGAGACCTACTTGGTGTGCAGGAATTGGGATTGAGCTCGAGGGGGAGTCTTGAGATATCGAGCTCCACTTGTGATATGCCAGGGTGACCGTTGTGCATTTATGTCACCGACTTGTCAGTTTGCAGATGCGGTTGGTACACCACCCATGAATAATAGCTAGATGACAGCTATTCTTATCTACTCTAGTTCGTGGCTCGGTTAGTATGCCACCTTAGTTAGTTGAGTTTGGTTTGAGACCCATATATAGGGTTCTTCTATTTCTATATACTTGAGTTCTTTTGGCTTACACAACTAAGAAGAGGAAAATTGTTTTCAGCCTCCAGCTTTGTGTGTATTCCCCCATTGTGCAAGCAAGAATGCTACAAGTGAGACTCCTTCCTTCTCTCCCACAATCTTGACACCATCTTGCCTGCATCTCCATAGCCAAGGAAAATGCATTTGACACTCTTAGGATCCAACTTAGTCCACTTGTCCTTGGGCACATGGCAGAATGCCTCACATCCAAAGACACGTAGATGCACATAAGGTGGAGGTTTCCCAGTCTCCATACCTCCTCTACAACCTGAAAATCCAAACCACTAGAAGGTGATCTATTGATGACATGCACAGTTGTACTAACTGCCTCAACCCAAAAGCTCTATGGTAAGCCTGCATGGCTAAGCATACTGTGTACATGCTCGTGGATGGTTCTATTCATCCGCTCAACCAAACCATTCTAGGGTGGGATATAGGGGGCGGTCAACTAACACTTAATACCCCTCTCGTCACATAGCCACTCAAAGGCATGTGACATATATTCTCCCCCATTGTCAGTCCTAAGGCATTTCAGTCTATACCTAGTATGGTTCTCAACCAATGCAAGCCATCTCTGAAACACAACCAAGACATCTAACTTAAGCTTAATGGGGTAAGCCCAGACTTTATGAAAAAAATCATCAATGAACATCACAAAATACTTTGCACCACCCATAGACTGACAGGACATGGGCCCACAAACATCCGAATGTTAGTCCTAAGACATTTCACCCTATGCCCAGTCTGGTTCTCAACCAATGCAAGCCATCACTGAAACACAGCCAAGACATCTAACTTAAGCTTAATGGGGTAAGCCCAGACTTTACACAAAAAATAATCAATGAACATCACAAAATACTTTGCACCACCCATAGACTAACAGGGCATGGGCCCACAGACATCCGAATGTACCAATGCCAAGGGCTCACTCATGCGTGTCCTACCAGACTTCCTATACGTATTCCTAGTCTGTCTTTCATAAAGGCAATGGTCACATGAATCAAAACATGCATAGTCAAGGGGCGGTAAGTAGTGCAAACCAGAAAGCATTTTCATTTCCTTTAAGGACAGATGGCCCAAACATGCATGCCAAAGAGATACATGTGGGATGGAAGTGACTGACAAAACATGGTCAACAGAGGATCCATCAACTACAAGAGGATAGAGGCTACCAGCCTTGGCACATCTAGCAAGCACAAGTCTGCCACCATGGGTGATCTTCCAGGCAGAATCCCCAAATGAAACATGAAACCCAACATCATCAAGCTGCCTTACAGACATAAGACTGCATGTAACCACATATACATGACGTACATCCTGTAACAAAAAAATATTACCACCAGTAGAGATTTGCAGACATACATCCCCAATGCCAACAATAGCAAGTGACTTGTCATCACCCAAGCAAACTGAACCAAAGACAGTATGGTAGGAATGGAACCACTCACGGTATGGTGTAACATGAAATGAAGCACCAGAATCCAAAAGCCAGCATTGCGCATATAGAGTGAACCTCAGTCAACAGGGTAACATCACAAGAACTAGCTACAAGTATGTACTCCCCATCAAAGTCCTTAGTCTGCATGACATTTATCTCCTCGATTTTTGCACTGGATTTTGCAAGCATAATGCTGGGATCAAAGGACTCTTCATGTACTTTGTCTTTCCCCTTCTCTTGGTGCTTCTCATTGCATAACTCATGTCACTATGGACATTATGGACGTATATGACCCTTCTTGCCGCAATGATGACATGTCGTATTAGCATTTCTCCCACAAGACTTGCTGCGCAACTTACAATGTGACTTAGACCTAGACTTCTGTGAGTCTCTACCACGTCCATACCCACAGTCATTCTTTCCATTACCATCTCTGCCTCTAACAGTCAAAGCATGCAACACACGAGAGGCATCCAAGTTCTTACAGTTGATCTCTTCCTGCAAAAAAGCACTCTCTACATCAAGTAAGTTCAAAATAGTAGCAGGAGCACATAAGACAATGTGAAATACATCCCATGACTCACTCACAGTCCCAAGCAAAAACAATGGAGTAACCTCATCGTTGAAAGTAATGCCCTATGAAGTCAAGTTTTTGAGAATAGCATGGAACTGGCTCAAATGAGCAAACATTGTCATATTCTCCTTCATGCACAGATCCATAAGCTTCTTCAGCCATGCATCTGACTTGCTGGACTTTTCTTGTCATAGAGATTCTTGAATTTATCCCAAAGTTGCCAAGCACTTGCATAACTCATCAAGCTCATCCCATTCGTCATCAATCATAGTTTTAGGCTGCTCGCCATGCATCCTTATTCGCTTTATCTGTGATTTCTGCACCATTACTTGCCAAACTTGGCTCTTCTAGTAGGCATAATTCATACCATCAAGCTTGGTGATGTTGAAGATAGCACTATCAATAGAAGAAGATGCCATATTGCAGTCCAAAATAGTGCAAACAATTCAAAACTATTTGCTATTTTCTGCTTTAAACAGCCAAAATACCACCAAAACCAAGGCAAAATGACCATGAACTAATAGCCAATGATGTTGCCCACCAAGTACCATCAAAATTACATAAAATCAAGATGATTCAGCATGAAAACTCCATGTCAGTCCATGCATAACTGCTTGTTGTAATAAATTACAACCATGTACAATGAGAGCAACAAATTGTACGCAAAATGAATGCACCAAGTCAACCACTAACTGTCAAAGCATAACCAGCATCAAGTGGGCATAAATCAGTATGTGACAGTCATACAAACATCCAGCAAACACCCAAGCATGTCAAAAGAATTCGTCAATAAGCCGACACACCCCCTGTGTAATAGGGCAAAGTGTACATAACACTGGCAAGAACTGACACAAAGAGGTATATGCTCAGGGAGTGCAAAACCCAAATCAACCCAAGTACATCTGTGAGGATCACTGCATATCAACCATGCAACATCCAAGTGAAGATCCCAGTCTCAAGTAGTTGAATGCTCAAATAGCATAAACCGCCTGCTGTCAAGCGTATCAAGATGCTCCCACTGGCACAAAAGCCGTAAATATCAAGCAAAGAAGCTCAACAAGGGCATATGATAGCACCAGTGCCCAGAAGATCCAAGATCAAGCATCAATAAGACCTCATGAGCATATAGGCCGTATAGCATCCGTACATAGCATCCATAGACATCAAGTACATCCAAACTATAACTCTGACAAGCCGAGAAATAGCCAAAGTAAGCTCCGAAAATCAAATGTCAAACCAAAGCAAAGCTCAATAGCATCCAACTCAAAACAATGTAATGAGCATGTAGTACTACCACACCACAGGCCAAGCATGTCAAGACTAGTCAGACATAAGCAAAGTACATGCCATAAGTACAAGAGAGATGAAGATCCAAATGATATGCAAAGTGAGCTCAAGCTCAACCAATGATTTGGGAGCACATCCAAGCTCTATGTCGATCCCCGAGAGTCACTACATCAATGTATACATCCAAGACATAGCCCAAATCCAACAGGCATATCCAAACATAAGCCAATAAACTTCAGCCATGGATATTCCAACAGCAAATAAAAGTCCAAAACTGAGCAAACAGTGGCTCAATCCAAGCTCAAAACCATAGACAAACCATAGGCATACTTTCCTATATGTATAGGCACCAATTGGGCATAATTGGGCATCAAATGGCTATGTAGCATGAGCATAAAGTGTAATGACAGGGGGCTTCCATGTTTTGGGCTACCTATGGACTATGTAAAATAGTCAATGACTGAGCAAATTCAACCCCAAAAGCATCTCATATCATAGGCATACATTCCCCTAGCATTTGGGGAGCATTCGAGACCACCAACCGAGCAACCAATGTCAATGCCAACCAAGCATAAACATAAACTATTGATGTATCACTGTTTGTGGCTACCTATGGACTGTGGAAAATAGTCTTGGACTGAGGTAAATCAGTCCACAAATCAATACCAATGATAACCACCAATGTCGAGTATCAAGGGGGTGTTCCCAAGTGCCAAATGAAGTCTTTTCAATGTGCCAATGAGTGCCAAGGGAGGCCTGAAGTAAAAAAAGAATTTTTTTGCAGGTCTTCAAGCTGGCCCAAACTTATATGGGTCCTATGGAAGGGCTGGGCAAGGTCAAGGCAAGGTTGGGGGAGTAGTCAAGGATCCCAAAAGCTTCCTCTTGAAGGGCAAAGTCACCGGTAGAGTGTAGGCATCACAAGAAGCAAGGGGACATGGCTGCCCTGCTTCACAAAACCTGTGGGCTAAAGTAAAATAAAAAAAGAGAGCTCCAATACCTCTAAAGGAATGCCCTGAGGGTACCCAAATGGGTCAGGTATGTGCTTAGGAATCCGAGGAATGATGGGAGCTCGAGAGAGTCGACTATGGCTGTCCGAAAGGAGACCCAATGAATGTAGGTAATCGATAGGAAGCTGAAGGAGTCATGAACCAAGTCTGAATGCTCGAGCAACCATGTTCTGATACCAGTAAAAAAAGGTGAGAAGGATCGAAGCTTGCTTGCTATGGCGAGAGAGCGAGAGCAAGAAAGAGAAAGAGAGAGACCAAATGGGAACTCCAATAGTCACAATGTGTGGCCAAGCCTTCCTTTATTCAAACTGTCATTAAAAGAATAAAGAATAAAGTGATGGTGACGGGCGCCCGCCACCTACAGTGTGCAGTGGCGGGTACTGTCAGTGTAGCAATACACGGGCGGCTAGGCAGAGGCGCCTTTACCCCCAACAATTACTATGCAATTGTAGGCTTCCTTGAATATCACATGTATTACTACTCCACTCAATGATTTAAGGTTAGCTAAAGGAAGTTCATATATAAAAAGTGGCTTGATTGAAAATCATTCAAGTTCATGGAATTAGTGTATTCCCATTACACATAAAAATACAATGGGGTCTTAGAAAATAGTAACCAAGCCAAAATTGTGGTCGCATGAGCATGATCACATAACTTAATTGTGAATGTGCTCTTTACAATTTAAGCATATAAATGTTGAAAGAGTTTAACCATTGGCCAACAAGAGTACACTAGATTGGCTCACCAATCCAACAATTGTTCACACTTATGCATGCTAGCATCCTAGCCTAAAACTTTTAAGTTATCATGATAAATATCAATGGATTTGTGCACCCAAAAATAGAAATCTTGTAGCTATATGAGTCAAATAAGTATTACATAAAAGTTGTAAATAATACCCATTACATGCATTAGTACTTTGAACAACATGTTAGTAGATGTGGAATACAACACACTTATAATGTCAATGACTATAGATAATATGTGTCCACTAGGAGACAACCCAAAAAACAAGGTAACCAAAGGGAGCACCAACTTCTATACCTTCACCAAACAAAGAAGCATTGACTTTGATACATCATGTTCCCCTTCGAGTTGGTAATATGCACCCTCGCGTCCCATGTCAAAGTCAAATGTGTTATGTCGATATCTACATTCCACTTTCTACCTAGTGGTAATATCACTCCTCTCTAAACCATTGGTTTAAAAGGTAAATTAAAGTTCACAATTCCTTCTTACAAACCCTCACTAGCAACTTCCTTGTATAACAACTTCTTTGTGTTGGAAGTATGCTCAATGTATAATCAAAACCTCACCATAGAGTAATAAAAATGAGCAACCCAACATCCTCCAGTTGCAACTTTTGGTTGGGGTACCAATCAAAATCTCATTACTTCATCATGAAGAAAGACATTATCAGTCCTTTTGAGGTGCTCCTATAATGCACAAAAAGGGTGTTGCAAGAAATAGATAGGATGATGTCATCCTTGCACTATAATACTAACTAGTTGCTCCATATATACTGCCTTCTAAAGGACTTCATCAAGGAAGGTTGACTTGAGATCCATTAAATATGGTGGGTTGAGGGGAAAAAGGTCTCCACATAAACAAGTTGTGGCCATTGAGTGAATCGCTTGGCAAAATGCCTAGGGTTTATAAACTAGTACTTTATCTTGACAATTCCCTTACTAATACCTAAGTCTTGCACCTCAAAGAGGGGGGAACTAGCTTCATGTGTATTCCTCTCAATGGAATTGAGCTCTTCTTTAGATTTCATGTCTTAACTTGCCACATCTAAGAGAAGCATCATCTCGTGATGCTCCAATGTCTTAACCTTGGACATCAAGGAGGATGTCCATGTTTACCTAGAGAAATTTCAAACAATGTCCATGTAGAAGTGGCCCTTTGAGTGATATTTTGAGGATTATATCGATGCTTGCTTGTGGGTAGTGCCACAAGAGTGACCCCATTAATTTGGTAACCACTCAATTAGATGGTTTATCTTGCCTTTTGCAAGGCCTCTTAATAAATATATCCATAAATATGGGCACCATCACTTTATAACCCACCCTCTTGTCTAATCTATCCAAGTGGCTTGCTTGTCATTGCACCTTCCTTTCACCTTGGTGGTGGAGGTCATTGTCTTCTTTGAACTAGGAACCCTAAATAAGACCAAATAAAAACTATATAACCCACCATCGCTTTATAACCCACCCTCTTGTCTAATCTATCTAAGTGGCTTGCTTGTCATTGCACCTTCCTTTCACCTTGGTGGTGGAGGTCATTGTCTTATTTGGACCAGGAACCCTAAATAAGACCAAATAAAAACTATATATTCTACCATATTAAATGAAGAGAAAACAAATAGCAAATTTGAAAAGTCTTGTTTGTTGTTGTTGTTGTGTGTCTTCTTCTCTTCCTTGTCATTGCCCCTTTGTGCATGTGTATACATAAATTAAACATTTAACAAATAAGAAAATAAAGAACTTAAGTATACCAAATATTAACGCAAGATTCTTTGGATTAAAAAACTTAAAAGAGAACTGAATAGAATTCCATATTCTTCCATATCAACGAAAGAGAAAACAAATATCAATTTTGAAAATCCTTATTCGTCTTGTTCTCTTTCTTCTTCCCTTTCTCGTACATATCTTTCTTTTTCCATGAAACCTCTCAACTGTCTCTACCATTATGCGTTAACCATAAAGTTTCCTAGTTATGTCACCAATGATGAGATAGAGGTTCTTCATGCTCACCACTCAATTTCAACTCCTTCCCCAAAATTTCCAATACTGTGCATATTCACCCCTCCACAACTATGGGGCCAATGCTCCTTCGAGCCTTTCGTGTGCCCTAGAAGACTTAGAACTTTCATCATCCACTTTGCTCAATACCACATGGTTCCAAGATAGAACCCATAAGGACAAACATCTCTCCAATTACATTGAACAAGAGCACGTTATTGTTGTCAGCTAGGCCATTCAAATTCTACATGCAACCTCTTCCACAATAAACTCACCAAACATGGTCCCTATTTTGCTTCTAGCTTCTTACATATTCATTCTGCATCTCGAGAAGTTCCTTACCTTATTGCTACATTGTTATTTCTCACCACCCAATCACTGAATTGTTTGAATTAAAACCTTTCCTTGAATCTCCTTAAATTTTGGGAGTGTCAATATTGACTACTAGAAGTATGTGTAACATGGCTTATCACAAAACGTTGCTACAACTTCTGTCTCTTTTCAAACAAGACGTGAAGCTTTCTTTCATTACAACAACAATGACTTCGGAAGACTTGGGCACAAAACAATGAAATATTCACAATGATGATAAGATGGCAATGTGTGGGGTTAAATAATTTTTAACTAGAATAATATAGCAATGTGTAGGGTCAATTTACTCACAATCAAAGGTTTTCCATTAATGCTTAAAAGACAAAATCGAATTAAATTCAATATAGCACAAAAGAATAAAGGTAGAATACAAATAATGCCTCACCTATAGAGATTTGTAAGAAAAGCCACTATCTTCTACCTATTATACAAGGGAAGCACTCTCAAATGAATGTGTGCGAGAGAGAGAGAGAGAGAGAGAGCTAGGCGACTGGTATGGTCTTCTTCTTGGCTGTAGATCTGTAAACAAGGATCTTCTTCTTCTTGGAGGAGGAGTTGTCGATGGTGATGATGATCTTGCCTGTCTCAGCTGCTTTGAAAGAGTTGCGGATGGGCTCTGATCCAGGGCTCACTTTCTTTGCCTTGCTGATGATGACCGCGTAGCTCTTCTCGTCACTGGGGCTGAACTCCTCCCCATACACCACGTCCCACCCCACCACGCCCACGTCCCACACCGACGTCCAGCCAGCCTGCAATTAACCGCGCAACGCAGACAATCAATCACATAACCCATCAACATTAACTCACTCAATCCTGCGGGCATTATTATATATAACATTTGCGTGAGAGGAAATACTAAATACTATTACCTCCACGGATAACTCGATCGTTTGCTTTGCTCCTGGCTTGATAACACCTTCAGTCACAGGGGCTTCCACACCTTCGAATTCAGCATCTCCTTGCCTGCTAAGCCCTCCGTATTTGACAGGTACCTGGTCAGGTGAGATATACCTGCACTCCAATCGTGGATTGGGTTAAAGCTTAGCACATGGATAAACATATATATATATATATATATCACTTCACAGCTCAAAGCAGTATGGACTGCAAATTAAGACTGTAGAGTAGAAGCAGCAGACATATAAAACCAGGCCCAAGGTCTTTTATCTTACTTGAAGAGGGTCTCGGCCGTCTTCCCTGGCCTCACCAACACCACCTTCCGTTGCATGCGCGGGGTGAGCTGGCGGCCGAATGCAGCGTACCATGAGAGGAAGGCGCTGTACCATGGGATGTTCAGGATGATCTGCGTAAGGATATCATTGCAGCAGAAAATGACAGAGATGTATTTAGAAGACGATAGATAGATAGATAGATAGAGATATCCTCGGCCCTTAGAAGACAAGGCATCAGAAATGGAAGCATCGACAGAGATAAGAAACCAAAAGGCATCATATATGCAGAGTATGTAGCAGCCCTCCTACCTGTTTGTGGACGAGCTCGGGGTAATTGGCCTGGAAGAGAGTGAGCGCCTTGTTGGTGGCGTGGCGGCCCCTGGAGAAGACCGGGGAGTGCTTCAGGTCGATCACCTGGACCATGGAGTGGATGCCCCCCGGGGTGAAGTCCAGGGACGACGCGATGGTGCGCTCCAGCATGCCGATCCGCCACCGCAGGAACCGCCCCACCTTGGCCGCATCCCCATAAAAGGCCTTGCTCTGCAGGGCCCCGTACTCGTTGTAGCACACCGGGTGGCCCTCGCGCCCGCTCCCGTGCAGATACGCCAGCGACGCGAACTCCACCTCCTCCTCGGCGGAGAGCGCCGCCCCCTCGACCGCCACCGGCGTCGCCTCCTCCGCCGCCTTGGTCACGTCCACGCCCAGGTCGCGCCGCCACGCCACCGCGCTCTTGAGCATCCCGAAGGCGGCCTCCACCTTGAAGTCGCGGGCGCGCAGGAATTTGAGCAGCACCACATCAGTGCGCTCGTCGGCGGCGGCGGCGTGGATGGGGACATCCCAGAGGTAGAACTCCTTGGGTCCCTCGAGCGCGGGAACAGGGGCTACCGCCTCCTCCGTGGGAGCAGAGACTACTCCCTCTACCTCCAGCTCTCTGTCCTTGATCACCACTTCTGTTTCCTTCTCTTCAATTGGGACCTCTTCTTCATCCTTCTTCTCCTCCGTCCCTACAACTGCCTCTTCTTCAACCTTCTCTTCCAATTTCCCCCCTGTCTCTGCCTTCTCTTCTTCCTTGCCCTCTTCTGCTGCCTCCTCTTTGGTCTCCAATCCTGCCTCCTCTGCGGCTGGCGCCGGCGCGGCCACAGCCACCGCCTTCTCCTTCTTGTAGATCGTCTTCCCTTTTATCGCCTCCTCGACCTTCAGCCTGAACGCCTCCAGTGCCTTCTTCTCCCACTCCTTCAGATCACCCACCTTATAGCTCTCCTCCTTGAACGATGGTGTCCCTTCTGTGCTTGGCGTCTCCGTCAGGGGCTCGCTCGCTGCCACACCCTCCTCTTCCGCCTTCGCTGCTGCTGCGCCTTCCTCCACCTTCGATTCTTCGGTCACTGTAGCAGCTTTCTCCTGCTCCTCGACTATCACTTCTTTCTCCACGCTTTCTTCCACCTTCTCGGGGTGAGGAGGAGGGACTAGTTGCTCTGTTTCGGCCATGGTGATGGTGATATTCCGAATTCGGTAACCACCGGCAAAGCTGGCTCAAATCTGCGCTGGTCAAATGAGACAGAAGCACAGAGGAGGTCACTGACACGCACACTGAGGAAAATTGAGAAGGAATTCAAGCAGGCTGTTTCATCAAAAGGGCAACTTACAGTATCTAACACAGCACAAGAAAAATTCGCAAACAGAGCTCGCAAGACACTCTGTAAGGAAGAGAGTAGACTGTAATAATAATAATGAGAGGTGCAGGACCACCCTATAATACTGGAAACGGAAACGCTTTCTAAAGAGGTCGAAATCTTCACTCAATCGCAGGCATGTGGCTTTCCCAGTTTGGGTAGTCCCCCCTCCCAAACTTGCACAGTAAAGATCAGGGATAATTACAAGCCCCAACCACCCGGAGCTAATAACTCTGAGAGAGAGAAGCGTTATGCAAATTGTCGTCGCCGAGGGTAATTCAATTCTAGCACAGCTGGAAGCTTAAAGGCGAGAGAGTAAATGGATTTTGCCTTTACAAATGGGAATTTTGCCTCTACCAAGTAGCGAAGTAGCGTAGTAGACCAAAGGGCAAAAAAAGAAGAAACAAAAAAGATGCACGTACCACAGAAAACAACAACCAGAAACTTGGAAGGAAGTGATTCTTTATGGGTTATGGAGGGAGATGGGGGCACAATTCTCTCAGAAGAGCGTTGGCCGTCTCAGGAACTAAGCCAACGCAGCAAGACCTGTCGTGTATTGGGCGATGCGATGTGAGCGGGGGGGGGGGGGGGGAGAGGAGGAGGAGGGGGATTAGGGAGAGGATCAGAAGAAGAAGCAGAAAAGGGTAGGAGCAGCAGCACCAAAATTGAGCCTGCTGTGACAATATAGTTGTTGGCTGGTCCTTTTCAAGCTAGCAAGGCGTGCGCGTCCTACCAGGCTAGTATCTAAAGCAAAAGAAGTGTGTGAGGGGGACCAGGAAAACATAGACAGACACAGACACACACTCAGAGAAAGGCAGAGAGAGAGTGAGAGAGAGAGAGGCCTACGCTGTTAAAATGGATATTGGAAACGGAATTCCTCTGACAATCTGTCCTCTCTTTGATAAACTCTTGTCCACAGAAACTTCCTTGCCCTCAGCCCTGTCTGTGTGAGGGGGTTTCGAAAGTACCAAACCTCTTTTTGTCGACTTATCGAATGGCTGAACTCTGAGAGCTCAAAGCCCAGAAAGAGAAGCTTAAGAACGGGAGCCTAGAGGGGCTCGCGTGCAGAAGAGAGCCAGCTATGGCTACGGGGGGTGGGGGGGGAGGCCTAGGCGAATTGGGGCGGGGGTGTAATGATGAAGATGAAGCATCCAATGTTGTTGGAACTGCCGAAGGTGGCAAAGCGAAGGACAAAAAAGGATGGAGGGCTGAGGGTAGGAGAATAGATATGACTCGGAAGGTGGCAAAGCGAGTGACAAAAAGGATGGAGGGTAGTAGATAGATATGACTAACAAGAGAGAGAAACAACAGCTATCATGTATAATGCGATCATGTTACCTGGTTCATGAGCCAACAGATTAGTCATATATCGTAATATATTATCATATCGGTCACTGGCCAATATTCGATAGAACCCAGGATAAGGGATGAGATCAAGCTCATGATACTGCTATTCCAGAGATTATTGGGGGGGCGCCGGCTCTTGAGACGGCAAACAAGCCACAAATCCAGGGTCCAATTTGCACTCTCTCAGCAAACGTGCGCACGAGTGGGAGCCATCTTCACACTGTTGGGCCTTGGCTGTTTTATGCATGCCATTTCTATGTATCCCATCGATCAAAACTACTTGCAAATGTGACACCCACCCCCTTCCCCTCCACGCCCCCATACACTTTAGACAACAAAGCACCACCACCTTCTATGAATATATTCCATCAATGCCCTCCTTCCCCATTCTAACTTTTACCATGTCCAAGGTAGTTGCCCCAATCATATGACATATGGAAAAGCACTTAAAAATAATGTGCATCCCTTGTTCATGCTTCCCTGGACACTTGTCATCTCAGCTGTCAAAGGGTCTAAAAGGTAAAGGCCAGGAGTTTGGAAAAACCCAGTATAAAAAGTAGAAGGTTTTCCACCACCCTTTTGGCTTCCATTTTTGCCATTTCATACATGCAATGATACACAAGCTTCCTTAATAAATCAAAGGCCTTAAGAGTTTCCATATTCAAGTCAATTGTGCCATTCAACACATCTAGCTTTGCTAATGGTGAAGTTATACAAATCTGCTGATGGATTTTCCATGGCAAGATTTGTACTTGGGTGTCAATACTAAAATGAGCTTCTTCTAGAGACATATTAATAAAACGTGTAATTAAGGAAACATTCTACTTACGTCCACAACACGGCACAAGACTAGTGGTATTGAAGACTTATTAATCATCTTAAAGTGTGGAACCTAACTCTTATCTCACCCTCTACTACCATGAAGTGAGGTTTGCCCACCCCCCCCCCCCCCCCCCCCCCCCCCCCACTTGCCTTTCAACAAGGCCCCCACACTCCATTGATTCCTTCCATGTGATGATGTGTTGTACAAGCCCACTTTATCCTTTAAATCCAACAAGCACATTATCTGGCAACAATGCCAACTCTTTGACTATCCACAAATAAGTTTCTTGC
This sequence comes from Lygodium microphyllum, assembly GCF_053477565.2. Taxonomy (NCBI): domain Eukaryota; kingdom Viridiplantae; phylum Streptophyta; class Polypodiopsida; order Schizaeales; family Lygodiaceae; genus Lygodium; species Lygodium microphyllum. The sequence goes on along the minus strand of NC_141158.1, from coordinate 22,189,959 downwards.
TCGAATTATGATCTTATAGCTCCTTTTAGTTTTTCAAAAGTCATGCGCTTCCTTACAAACTCAGATAGGCAAGGCATATTCAAATACTTGCAATCATCCTCTTTGCTTTCTTAGGAGTGCTACACATGTGTAAGTGTAGATCCGTTGAGATTTCCTCAAAAAGTTATTCTTGCACACATAAACTAAACCTAGGGGTCTAGAAACAGCCCATCAATACTAGAACCCACATCAAGTGAAGAACATAACTTTGTTCCTTTGCATAAAGAGGTAAAAGCCATCCACGTTCAAAAAATATCCAAAATCTATTTTGACTCACGAGCAAAACTTCCCAGTTATACGATCCTCAAAAATGTTGGTATCTTGTTTCCTACGATCATTCGTTCTAACGAGTTCAAAGTACATATCGATTTATAAATGAGAAAGAGGAGAATCTATTTGTTAAACATGGCAACAAGCATTAGACTTAGAATGCTCTAGCATGAAGAAAACTTGTGCTAGAAGCACAATACATACTTTTGAATTAAAATGGCTCCATGAATGGAACCAAATACTCAACTAGACTAGGTAGTTCAACATAGACGAAAACTATACACATGTATTGTAAAGCATAGGATGAAAAAATGAAATGTACATGCAAGAGTTTTGTGTATCTTGTCTACTTCTAAATAGTAACAAAGATACAAGAACTTAATGATTAGGTTGACTTTTCATCGATTAAGTTCATGCACATCTAACGCCCAATCAAACCAAAAAAATGAAGTGATATACTTGTCCACATTGTGAATATCAAGTGACCCTACATTTTGAACCAAGTATGAAAATGACTTGAGAAAACAAGGCTTCCATTAAAAATCTATCTATGCTGCCTTAAATATAAAGAATAAGGATCCAAAGTTAATTATGGGCGAGAGGACCTAACTTTTCTTAGAACAAGTATAGTTAGAACCAACTCTTTTTAAAGAAATCTTACTTCTCTATTATTTTGATTTTAGGTTTAAGAAGCCTCGAACTTCTAGAGGGCTTCTCAAACCTACCCCCTTTTCCAAACCTCCCTTTTTTAAATTAAAACCCCTCTCTCTCTCTCTTTCTCTCTCTCTCTTGTAATCTCTCCTTTTATCTTTCCCCTCCCCCTTTTCTCTCTCATTGTAGGGTCTAGGCTCTCTCTCTCTCTCTCTCTCTCTCTCTCTCTCTCTCTCTCTCTCTCTCTCTCTCTCTCTCTCTCTCTCTCTCTCTCTCTCTTAATAACTTTTTTAAATCAAATTTGTTTTTCTCTCTCTCTCAAATTAAATTTTTTTAATTAAATATTTTTAAAAGTTTTTTGGACATAGTTTTTCACACACTTTGAGAGGGAGATAATAGAAGAAGAAGGAGAGAGAGAGAAAGAGAGAGAGAGAGAAGAAGAAGAAGAAGAAGAAGAAGAAGAAGAAGAAGAAAGAGAAAAAGACGAAGAGAGGGAGAAACGAGAGAAGAGAATAGTATTTTTTAACTAAACCTTTTTTAATATAATTTTTTACTTAGAGAGAGAGAGACAAAGGAATAAAAATTTAAATGAGAGAGAAAATAGGGGGAGAGAAAAGGGAAGAGAGGAAAGAGAAAAATAGAGAGAGAAGTAAAAACATATAGAGAGAAAAGAGTGTGTGAGAGAAAAACTTGAAAGAGAAAGAGAGAGGAAAAGAAAAATAAGGAGAGAGAAAGAGAGAGAGAGAGAGAGAGAGAAACCGAGAGAAATGTACAAAGAGAGCAAAAAAGAAAGAAGAGGAGAGAGAGGGAGAGAGAGAGAGAGGGAATCGAGAGAAGGAAAATTATAGAGAGAGGAAAAGAAAAAAGGAAAAGAGAGGAGCGAGGGGAGAGGGGGGAGAAGAAAAGGGGGGAGAGAGACAGAGAGAAGAAAAGTGGGGAGAGAAGAAAAAGAGAGAGAGAGAAAAGAAGAAGAAGAGAGATTTTGAACACACAAAGAGAATTATAAAGAGAGAAAAGATAAAATTTAAAAGAAAGAGAAAATAAAAAAATGTAAAGAGAGAATGGAGAGAGAGAGAGAGAGAGAGATAAAGAAAAAGAAGAAGAAAAAGGAAAAAAGAGGCGAGGGAGAGAAGGAAAGGAGAGGAGAGGAGAGGAGAGAGAGGGGAGAGAGAAGAAAAGCAGGGAGAGAGAAAGAAAGAGAGAGGAGGAGAAGGAGAAGAAGAAAGAGAGATGGGGGAAAAGAGAAAAGAAAAAAGTCTATTTTTAATTTAAACATTTTTTTAGAGAGGGGGTAGGGAGAGAGAAGAAGAAGGAGAGGGGGAGAGAGAGAGAAAATATAAAATTGAAAAAAGAGAGGGAAAGAAGAAAAAAAGGAAAATTAGGAGAAAGGGGAGGAGAAGAAAAGGGGGCGGAGAGAGAGAAAGAGAGAGAATAAAAGAAGAGAGAGATGAGAAAAAGAGAGAGAATTATATACAGGGAAAAGATAAAATTTGCATACTTTAAGAGAGACTGAGGGGGGGAAGGAAGAGAAAGAAGAAGAAGAGAGAGTGTGTGAGAGAGAGAGGGAGCATGGAGAGAGAATGATAGAGAGAGGAAATATAAAATTTAAAAAGAGAAGAAAAATAGAGGAGAGAGAAGGAAAAGTGAGGAGAGAGAGAGAGAAGAAGAAGAAGAGAGAGAATATAAACACACAGAGAGAGAGAATAATAGAGAGAGGAAAGATAAAATTTAAAAGAGAGTGAGAGAGAAAGAGAGAGAAAAGAAAAAACTTAAAAAGAGAATGAAGAGAGAGAGAAGAAGAAGAAAAAAAAAGGAAAAAAGAGGAGAGAGAGAGAGAGAGAGAGAGGAAACCAGGAGATGAGAAAAAACAAACTAAAATAGAAGGTACAGAGAGAGAGAGAGGAGAAAAAAATTAGAAACATAGAGGGAAAAGAGGAGAGAGAAAGAGGAGAAATGGATTGTTGAGCGTATCGCATGATAACTTTGCTTGCCGCTTTGGGGCAGTGAGTTGCCACGAAGCAGCCTACATGGAATGCTAGTGTAGGGGTTAAAGGAAATTCAAATCTCCACTCCCATACCCACCCCCTCACATGGTTGATATTGCCACCCTCATCAGAGCCTCATCACAAATAGTACATGATTGGAACCTTTGATACATTCAAATTATTTTGATTTTTCAACTTTTAGCAGCTAAAAAAACTTTCACAGACATGGATTCACTATAACTATGTTGGGGATGAACCTCAAGCTACTACAAGGCTAAATCATCACTAATTAAAAACTCTCTTAGAACAACCCTTGGATGGAACTTATAGGAACACAAATTAGAAACTGTGATGGGTCAAAGGCCAATTATATTCTTAGATGAACCAACAATAAAAGCTAATGGCCAAATGTGTAACATGGTTTACCTAATATTAGGATGTATCATCTCTACTTTGAGAAAGTACAAGATTATGGAAGACCTTATCCTTTTGCATATGATAGTCACTAGGATATAAGAAAGAAAGGTGAGTTTCTTTGCCTACAAATTAAGGAACATGAAACTGTGTGGATCAATATGAAATAGTTGATGGTACATATAAAATAAATTTGGTAAATGTCTCTAATGTTAAACTCTACATGCACTTTAATTATGAACCAAAGTGAGGATCTAGTGCACAAAGATAGGGTGACAAAATGTGGGTTCAAGTGCAAAGAAGTAAGGATATAATCTCTCACATTGTAGCATAAGTTCCCAGTCATTGTGTGGAATACATATTCTTATCCTAATTAAACTATAATATCCCCCACCACATGAAACACCTCCCCTTCTTTTTTCAAAATATTCGATTTTTTTTTAAAACCTTCTCCCCTCTCATCGCCGAATAGGTGGCAGGGGAGAAGGAAGGAGAAGACGGTGCCATCAACCAGATGACGTGGAGGGGAAGTAAGAAGGAGGACAGCAGTGATGATAGCTTCAAGGGAGGGAAGGAGGTGATGACGTGGAGGAGAAGGAGACGTTGAAGAGGGAGAACGCGGTGACGACGACGAGGTGGGAGAAGTAGAGGATGATGATGAAGTGAGAGAAGAGGACGATAATGCCGAGTCCACGTGGCCAAGCACCCTCCTTGGACTTAATGGCCAGTCCATAGGCCGCCACCACCACGGACAAAGACAAGTGGAGGGTGGTGGCACCACCACCACTACCCCATGTTTCCCCCCAATAATACACCCCCGAACCCTTATAAACCCCCCTCCTTAAGCAAAGGAAATTACCATCCTTTCCCCCCTTGCTGCCGACATGTAGGAAGGGAGAGAGAGAGAGAGAGAGAGAGAGAGAGAGAGAGAGAGAGAGAGAGAGAGAGAGAGAGAGAGAGAGAGAGAGAGAGAGAGAGAGAGAGAGAGAGGTGAGAAGAAGAAGAAGAAGAAGAAGAAGAGGGAGAGAGAGAGAGGGAGAGAGAGGGTGCTAGGGTGGGAAAGAGAGAGAGAGAGAGAGAGAGAAAGAGGGAGAAGGAAGGTGCTGAAGATTCCTCCCTTCCCCTCCTTAAAGGGTGACCACACGCAACTTATTCCCTTTTTCCGTGGGTTAAACCCCCTTCGCAATAGAGGAGAGTCACCCCGGTACGCCATCTCTCCGATGAGAGAGAGAGAGAGAGAGATTTATAAGCCGATAGTATGGCCCCCAAACGGAGGGGGACACACACCAACGGTAATCCCGCATCCAACAGTGGAGCCACCGGCGAGGGTGTTACTAGAAATACGAATACAACGTCAGGTATGGATAATTCATATCCGAATTTCTAGGTACTGATTGCCAACTTCGCTATTCATTGAGACATAGGGTATATTGCTTTGGCATGCACATGAGTTCATTTCAACAAGTAACCTGAATTTATTTCTCAATAGTTAACAAACTCATAGGGGATAACTCTTTTCATAACCAAAGATGACCTTACATAGATTTATGTATATGGCGCATCGAGGTTCTCACAAAACCTTGTACCCAAATACAATAATTGCATCCCAATGCTACACAACAAAATCAAATGTAGCATGACGGGCATATAAGGTTACCTTCAGGGTTGTGCACATAGATGGTACATACATGGAAAAGGTTATAGGAAATAAGCATCGATGGTACACAAGTTGATCTTGCATTAAAGCCTTGCATCCATCCTATGAAGGTTTCACATTGAGTAATGGTTAAAGAGTTATCTTGTGCTGCCAAACCGTGAGATGAGTACAACTCACACAATAATTCAAGGATTACTTTGCATTAGAAGATAGTCTTGCATTGTTACAAATTTGTCTCGCATTCTTTAGGGGAAAGGAAGATAGAGTCTCTGCATAGTATCGCTCTTTGATCCCAAGGGGGAGAGCAGTTATGCGATGGAAAGGTTATCGCGACTATTCCTGCAAAGTTTGGAAAAGGATACCATTGTTTTTGTTATTTGAACAAACAATGTCCTAAATGCTTTTGCATTAAACTGATTGTTGGGTTGTGATTTGGATGATTATTCCAAGTGCTTATATTGATGGTAAATGCATGGCAAGGGTTAGTAATGACAAGTTGCCATGGGAAATAAAGGAATGTTTTCTTGGAAGATGATATTAGGTTGATCGTCTTGATTGTGCTTGATTCTTAATTGATTAATTAAGGAATGATATTTTGTGCGGGTGGATCATCTCCATGGTCACGCCGCATTTCGATCCGAGAGGGCACTACTCGATTCACGGGCTGAAGGTCGAGTGGTGAAAAGGCCAACCATAGAAGTTGTGTCTCACTCCTAGGTCACTTCGGATTAGTGGAGCTCTGTGCACCCCTTGCCTAGTCTGGAATGGAGTTGTAAACTACTGTGAGCCCAACGTCTAGGGCATTGGAAGATCCTATTCTAGATAATGGATGGAAATTATGGTGCCATGTGATTTGTACCAGGTACTTCTATTGGATAGAAGGGATATATAAATTCTCTTGTATGGGCAGGAGACAAAGATTAACTTGAAGATAAGTTAAGGAACTTGTTTGTCAAAAGGACTGCTTGCTCCTATATTTGTGTCTATGCCATAAATTATGCAAGCGAACCTCGTTCTCAAAAAGGCCTAATTAAGGAAGCTGATTTTAAATGTCACACATAAATGTGATAGGACCTAATTAGAAAACTAAAGCTATCAAGGGAAGCGGGTGGGTAGAACTCCCGACGGGGGTCCATCCTATGGCAAGGTGGTCCCAGAGAACTGGGAGGCTTCTCACAGGGTTTTACCGACGTCCGCGACCCGTAAGAATTGTTGTGTTAGAACCCCGATTCATGCTGTATAGAGGTTGAGCGACACATCCCTCTCATTTCCCATTCTCTTTGAACCAAGTGCGGTATGGATTTGCTTTGGATTGGGTATCTCTACATGAAGTAGGATGTCCAGAATCCAACGCTAGGATGCTGTCAGGAGACCTTATCCACTAGGAACCCAAACTTCAGGTTGATCCTAGTGGGTTTGGTCGCGGATGTTTCGTTGCGAGGCGGACTTGGGAAACCCTAGGCGACAAACCCCATGACAATCCATGGGAGTGTCGGGCGGCGGCGTCGCTTAGACTCGTCTCTCAATGGACAAAACGTGCCTGGACAGCACGTTACAGTTGGTATCAGAGAGAAACTTTGTAATGGTGTGTGACCGATTAATGTATGGTTTATAAACATATCCTAAATGAAAATAACCTGTGGTATGGCTTGATTATCACGCACCTTCTGCACGCACGAATGCTGACATGCAAGAGAAGAAATTCATTCTCAAGAAAATTAAGGCACTTGAGTTTGATGGAGAAGGGATAGACATCACAGGAGAGGCGGAGATATGGATTGAAACTATGGATGATTATTTCTCTACTTTGGGAACTACAACTACCAATCAGACAATGATAGCCAAACTTAAGCTAGTTGGCCAGTGCGGTTATGGTGGAAGCAATGGTGCAAAGATCAAGGTGTTTCTGAAGCCGCTATCACTTGGGCTCAGCTAAAAGATGTTATACGTGGACGATACCTTCCGCCAACCTACTAGACTTTGAAGATGAATGAATTCTTCAAGCTCAAGCAACTGGAATTAACCTTGGAAGCCTACTACTCGAAGTTTGTAACTCTACTAAAACACGCACCGCCTATGGATATTATGCAACAAGTATCCAAGTTTTGCCATGGCCTGAACACTCCTTTAAACCACCATCTTGAAGCAATGTGTCCAATGGACTTGCAAGATGTGTTACTTCGAGCAAAGCCAATCGTCCAAGAACTTAATTTGGGCAATTGTGACAAAGGAATTTTGGGATCAAGGCAAGAGATGCCATATGTGCGAAAAGATAGGGCACATCCGTAGGAGATGTCCCTACCGTCAATGCTTCCACTGCAATGGGCTAGGACACGTCCAAGTTGACTTCCCTGACTTAAGTCCAGAAGACTCCCCCAAGGAAACGAAGCTACACAAGCGCAGTCTATGGATATATAGAGGAATCATATGAAGATGAGGGCCTAGAACCTACTACACCTTTTCAGGATGACCAAAAATCCTAGAAGTTTATCGATATGTAATACAACTTACATTGGGAAATAAATCCTACTCTTGTACCTACGGTTAATTGCAATAATATGAGTTGCACTACTTGAATCCTTAATATGTGTAGCGGACACATGGTGGGTCTTAACCCACGGGCCCTAAGCCCCATTAATGCTTGTCTTCCCCAGTTCTTCCGAGATGAGGACATCTCAAGGTCTCTAAGGGGGAGAGGATGTAATATCCCCTGCTGCATGAAACACCTCCCCTTCTTTTTTCAAAATATTCAAAAAAAAATTGAAACCTTCTCCCCTGCCGATGCCGAATAGGTGGCGGGGGGAAAGGAAGGACAAGAGGCGCCATTAGTCAGAGGATGTGGAGGGGAAGTAAGAAGGAGGACGACAACGATGATAGCTTCAAGGGAGGGAAGGAGGTGATGACATGGAGGAGAAGGAGACGTCAAAGAGGGACAACACGACGATGACGACGAGGTGGGAGAAGTAGAGGATGATGATGAAGCGGGAGAAGAGGACGATAATGCCGCGGCCACGTGGCCAAGCACTCTCCCTTGGACTTAACCATCACCACCATAGATAAAGACAAGTGGAGAGTGGTGGCACCACCATAGGCCGCCACCACCATAGACAAAGATAAGTGGAGGGTGGTGGCACCACCACCACTACCCCATGTTTTCCCCCAATAATACACCCCCAAACCCTTATAAACCCCCCCTCTTTAAGCAAAGGAATTACCAACCTTTCCCTCCCCCCTTGATGTCGGCCTGGGAGAGAGAGAGAGAGAGAGAGAGAGAGAGAGAGAGAGAGGGGGGAAGAGAGGTGAGAAGAAGAAGAAGAAGTGGGAGAGAGAGAGGGAGAGAGCGGGTGATAAGGTGGGAAAGAGAGAGGGAGAGAGAGGGAAGGTGCTGAAGATTCCTCCCTTCCACTCCTTAGAGGGTGACCACACACTTCATCTCTTCCCCGCAACTTATTCCCTTTTTTCGTGGGTTAAACCCCCTTCGCGATAGAGGAGAGTCACCCCGATACGCCATCTCTCCGACGAGAGAGAGAGAGAGAGAGAGAGAGAGAGAGAGAGAGAGAGAGAGAGAGAGAGATTTATAAGCCGATAGTATGGCTCCCAAATGAAGGGGGAAATGCACCAACAGTAATCCCGCATCCAGCAATGGAGCCACCGACGAGGGCGTTATTAGAAATACGAATACAATATCGGGTATGGATAATTCATATCCAAATGTCCAGGTACTAATTTCTATCTCCGCTATTCATTGAGACATAGGGTATATTGCTTTGGCATGCGCATGAGTTTATTTCAACAAGTAACTTGAATTTATTTCTCAATAGTTAATGAACTCATAGGGAATTATGGGATAACTCTTTCTGTAACCAAAGATGACCTTGCATAGATTTATGTATATGGCGCATCAAGGTTCGCACAAAACCTTGTACCCAAATACAATAATTGCATCCCAATGCTACACAACAAAATCAAATGTAGCATGACATGCATATAATGTTACCTTCAGGGTTGTGCGCACATAGATGGTACATGCATGGAAAAGGTTATATGAAATAAGCATCGATGGTACACAAGTTGATCTTGCATTAAAGCCTTGCATCCATCCTATGAAGGTTTCACATTGAGTAATGGTTAAAGAGTTATCTTGTGCTGCCAAACCATGAGTTGAGTACAACTCACACAATAATTCAGGGATTACTTTGCATTAGAAGATAGTCTTGCATCGTTACAAATTTGTCTCGCATTCTTTAGGGGAAAGGAAGATAAAGTCAATAAAAATTCTGCATAGTATCTCTCTTTGATCCCAAGGGGGAGAGCAGCTATGCGATGGAAAGGTTATCGCGACTATTCCTACAATGCTTGGAAAAAGATACCATTGTTTTTGTTGTTTTATCAGACAACGTCCTAAATGCTTTTGCATTAAACTGATTCTTGGGATGTGATTTGGATGATTATTCCAAGTGCTTGTGTTGATGGTAAATGCATGGTAGGGGTCAATAATGACAAGTTGCCATGGGAAATAAAGGAATGTTTTATTGGAAGATGATATTAAGTTGATGGCCTTGATTGTACTTGATTCTTAATTGGATTAATTAAGGAATAATATTTGGCACAGGTCGATCATCTCCAAGGTCACGCTGTGTTTCAACCCTAGAGGGCACTACTCGATTCACGGGCCGAAGGTCGAGTGGTGAAAAGGCCAACCACGGAAGTTGTGTCTCACTCCTAGGTCGGTTGGGGTCAGTGGAGCTCTGGACACCCCTTGCTTAGTCTGGAACGGAGTTGTAGACTACCATGAGGCCAATATCTAGGGCGTTGGAAGATCCTATTCTAGATAATGGATGGAAATTATGATGCCATGTGATTTGGACCATGTCCTTCTATTGGGCAGAAGGAATATATAAATTCTCTTGTATGGGCAGGAGACAAAGATTAAGTTAAGGAACTTGTTGTCAAAAGGACTGCTTGCTCTATATTCGTGTATGTGCCATAAATTACGCAAATGAACCCCGTTCCCAAAAAGGCCTAATTAAGGAAGTTGATTCTGAATGTCACACATAAATGTGATAAGACCTAATTAGAAAACTAAAGCTATCAAGGGAACCAAGTGGGTGGAACTCCCGACGGGGTCCGTCCTACGGCAGGGTGGTCCTAGAGAACTGGGAGGCTTCTCACAAGGTTTTACCGACGTTCGCGACCCATAGGAATTGTTAGGTTAGAACCCCGATTCATACCATTTTAGGGGACCAGAATGGGACTATGCCCTACAGTCAAAGAGGTTGAGCGGTTGCATCCCTCTCGTTTTCCATTCTCTTTGAACCAAGTGTGATATGGATCTACTTCGGATTGGGTATCTCTGCGTAAAGTAGGATGTCCAGACTCCAACGCTAGGATGCTGTCAAGAGATCTTGTCCAGTAGGAACCCAAATTTCAGGTCGATCCTAGTGGGTTTAGGGCTGTAGATGTTCGGTTGTGAGGTGGACTCGGGAAACCCTAGGCGCGACAAACCCCGTGACATTCCATGGAAGTACCGGGCGGCGCCGCTTAGACTTGTCTCTCAATGGACTACTAAAAACATGCATGGACAATCAATAGGCAGGCACATTACATAAACATAGAAATGAGAGGCACCAAGCAAGGAGTGAGGGACACCAATATGTTTCATCATGTATATAGTATGGCACAACGGTGTCTTCATTATGCTTAGATGACTTATCATAAGAGCGGGTTTATGATGAGTAGCACATGATGATGGAGGGATCTATCATATCATGATGACCATGTGATGATGATACAACAGTAGTAGCAAAAATGATAAAGACTCACATGTTATCGAATTTGGCCATTTTGTTATCAAATTTAGATGGCCAGATTTTGGTTGTTTGAAAGTTGTCAACATACATGATGATGAGCCATGAGCCATTTACTTAGGTAAGTTACATTTTTCCAAATGTTATGTACACTTCATGGTCTTGTCTAAGTGGTACATTGCACTTTTTGCAAACATGAAGCATTAAGTTCAACTCCTAACATTCACTCTTGTACAATCCCTGGGTATTTAGGCCTTACCTTTCGCAATTTCATTTTTCATTACTCTTTTTAGGCATTCAATTTTCGTCATTTTTTAGTAAATAATGAATGTTTCATAATAACCCTTTTGATCATCACTTTCTTTTATGCTTGAAATCAATAGCACAAAAGTAATAATTAATAAAAATCTTTGGTCATATGTTAGGATTAAAAAATAATTAGCAAAAAAATTATATATGGGATTGTCATGTGCTAAAGTTGAAAATGTATTAGCAATATAATAATAATAAATTCACAAAAAAGTGTACATAAGGCATGTGAGAAAAGGTCATATTGCAAAAGGACCATTAGGAAAATCGCACTTAGAAAAACAAACAGGTAACAGACAATCCACAAAGAAAAATGTGTATAAGCATGTGACATGGAATAAAACAAAAAGACAATTATAAGATCACAACCAAAAGAATAAATAGCTTGAATTTGAGATTTTGAACCCACAACTATTCAAGTAATAGTCTATAATTGTATCAAAGGCCCACATTAGATTTCATATCTATAATTATGACTTAATTTTTTTCAAAAAATAGAGAAAGGAATCTCCTAAATGTGTAATTCTAAACTTATAACCATTCTAATAACCATCATCTAAAGGTGATTTAATATAATGGAAAGTTTTTCCATCAAATTGTACAAAAACATGACTTTGGTGCTTGGCCCTGCACACTTCCTCCGGCCCTCTCTAGCACCATTGCCAATACTATGTGATTATAGAACATGCTCCATGGCCCTCCCACTTCTCATCACCATTGTTGCTAACTCCCCATTGGAGGATAACATCAAGAAGGTCATCAATGAAGTACCTCTTGATGGCGAGGAGCTTATTGCAACCGACAACATGGCTAGGGGCTTCACGCATCTTGTGGCGATGCATGAGATGGTGAACTCCATCTCAAACCCAATGATGTGGTCAATGTTCAAGAATTCAAGAGGCAAAGGACTCTAGAAGCAAGGATTGGTGGTGACAATGCAGCACTTGCTAACTAGAGAAGACACACCATGTGGTGGGCTTGAGGTTGTCTAATAGAGCTTGGGTAGGGTGGTGCAAGATCACAAAATGAGTGGGGATGCCTCCAACAAGCCTTCGCACAACGTGAAGAATAGTACCTAGCCGATGGTTGATTCCTTCGGCACCATGCGATTTATGAAGGATACTACCAATGCCAACCAAGCAATGGCTCAAACCTTGCTAGACAAGAGGCCTCCCAAGTCACTACCATGAAGTATGAGCAAAAACTACTCTATGGTGAGCATGGAAGGGTGTTGCTGCTTTGTGTGTGTGTGTGTGTGTGTGTGTGTGTGTGTGTGCGCGCGCGCGCGCGCGTGCTTGTGCATGCGTGCGTGCGTGCATGTGTGTGTGTGTGTGTGTGTGTGTGTGTGTGTGTGTTCATTCCACCATATGGAGGAATCCTTCTTCATCTCCTCTATTTTCTCTCACCTCCATTTTTTTATGTTGCCACACATAAGCTCACCCATCCTTCATCTCCTCCATTTTCTTTCTTACCATGCCACCTGGTGCACAGATCGGATGTCGTAAGCACGCGTAGTGAGCGTCAGAATGTCCCCAAGAACAAAAGAACTCTACTTTTTGCATACAAATCAATGTAGAAAGCTTGCACGACATGAACAAGAGACCAATTGGGTGCAATCTCCCCCCATGCCTTGTGTGAACGCTCCACAAAGCATGTATTTTATGTATTAATTATCTTCAAGCTCAAAAAATAGTCCAAATTACAAAATAGCATGCTTTTGGCTTTTGAGTTTGCTTTTGTGCCAAATAGAAATAAAGCTAATGGGCGCCCAAGAAGTCAGGTGTATCCAAATACAATTGTCCAAGTACAAATATCTAAATCGTGCGCCCATGCACATACAAAAATAATAAATAAATATCAAACACCTTGATAAATAGGCACGACAAAATATAGGCGCCATGCCTAAGGTATGCGCCCATCAAAATATTGACGATAACTTGAATACATACTATCCTCTAATGCTTTCCACTGCCACCACTTCTATCTCTACACATCAACTGAAGCATTCACAATCGTTAGTAAAATAATACAATTAAACCGAGAAAAGTGAATACCTAGCAATATTCAGCTATATAAATAAATTAATTGGTTAGAAATCAATCCTAACCTTAATTTATCACGAGTGCGCACTCTAAACTCATAAACGTTTATTAATTAAATATGTATTTTGCAGAATCACCCGCTATGGAATCACCCATATACACATAAAATTGACAAAATGCCAAAAAGGATAGGCGTCCCCATCGACTTCTCACACAAAGAATGCACTTTGTGTATGAGCCCCGGTAATAAAAGTTTACCGAATCCACTGTAAAACCTCACAGAATCCATCGTGGCACGGAATCCACCATGTAATATGCCTCCTGGCATCATACCCCCGGGGTGGGATAGCAATTGTCCTCAATTGCTATTAGCTCAATATGTCGGTCAGATATTTGGGGTTGACTAAGGAGATGTCTAATACTTTGTTGGTCAGTTTTGATCATAAACTCAAAACCCATTAAGTAATGTTGCCATTGTCGTAAGGCTTGTACTACATCTAGCAAATCTTTATCATATGTAGAATATTTAAGTTCAGATGGTTTCAGTTTACAGCTAGAGTAGGCTATGGGATGATTATCTTGCATAAGTACTGCTCCTATTCGAGATCCGCTAGCATCAGTAACTACTAAAAAGAATGGTCTATTGAAATCAGGTATTTGTAATACAAAAGCATGGGTTAATGCATGTTTCAATAAATCAAAAGATTTTTGTTGATTATCAGTCCAATTATACACAATACCCTTCTTTAAAAGTTTAGTTAAAGGTAATGCAAGCAATGAAAAGTTTCGCACAAACTTTCTGTAAAAACAAGCAAGACCTAGAAAAGAACGTAACTCATGCACATTTTTGGGTATGGGCCAGTTTAAAATTGCTTCTATCTTTTTAGGGTCAACCTTAATACCTTCATATGAAACAATATGACCTAGAAATTCAATTTCTGTTTGAAAGAATTCACTCTTTTCTGGATTAGCATACAATTGATTATCTTTTAACAACTTGAAAACTAAAGACAGATGTTCATAATGCTCATTCTCATTTTTACTGAATACCAATATATAATCAAAGAATACTATAACACAATGCTGATATTTCAAGAATATGCGATTCATCATTCGACTAAATGTAGCTGGTGCATTAGTTAGACTAAAAGGCATCACTAGAAACTCATAGTGTCCAAATTGTGTTCTAAATGCAGTTTTGAATATATCAAATGTATCCAATCTCACTTGATGATAACCGGATTTAAGATCTATCTTACTGAATATGGCAGAACCTTGTAGTTTATCCATAAGATCATCTACCCTAGGAATCGGATATCTATTCTTAACAGTAATTTTATTTAGGGCACGATAATCAATGCACATGCGATAAGTATTATTCTTCTTCTTTACTAATAAAATAGGTGCGCCAAATGGAGAACTACTAGGTCTAATTAATCCTCTATTTAGCAATACCTCTACTTGATTTTGAATTTCTTTCTGTTCAATTTGGTTATGACTATATGGTGCTTTACATGGTGGTTGTGTACCAGGAATTAAATCTATTTTGTGATCTTCAGGACATGAAGGTGGTAGTCCAGGTGGTAAATCATCAGCAAAACAATCTTTAAATTGAGCAAGAAATTGTGTATGCCTAGGATGCATATGTTTTTCTTTAGCTTGAAGTTCATTCACCCAAATTAAATAATATTTGCTACTTTTACGTAATGCACGTTTAGCTTGAGTATGAGTAAGCAGTGGAAAATTATTGAAAGCGTGCATACCATGCAATGTGATTTGTTTTCCTTGAAAATAAATTTTAATTGAATGCGTAGAATAATCTATGTCAGGATTATACTGATGACGCCAAGGCATACCTAAGATTATATCACTAGACTGTAAAGGTACAACTAGAAAATTTATTCGTTCAGTATATTTACCAATTTTAATTTCTAAGTTATGCACCTCTTGTGTTCCATTATATCTTGTGCTTAGGAATGCTGCTTTAATGCGATAATGTGTAGAAACAGTTTGTAAATTGAATTCTTTCACTAACTTTGCAGAAATAAAATCATGTGTGCTACCATCATCATGTAAAATAATCTTTTCTTTACCATGCACAAAACATTTCATTGTCAACAAGGAATGTGGAGATCATCATGTAAAATAATCTTTTCTTTACCATGCACAAAACATTTCATTGTCAACAAGGAATGTGGAGTTGGCATACCTGGCAAAGTATCCGAAGTAGTACCAATGGCGTCATCATCTTCTGTAAAGTCAAGCATTTTCTCACGTTCTTCATCTTCCATTGCTCCAAGATAATTGATATGGAAAGGTGGCTTTTTCGATTGACAATTGGCTTCTAGATGTCCAGGTTGATGGCATTTGTAACAAACTATGGGTTTGGCTTTAGATACATTGTTGGCAATGGCAGGAAGTCTAGGAATATTGGGATTTGGCTGTGAGGATGGCTTAGGGTTCGGATTGGTATTTGATGGCAAAGCAGGTGGTCGTGTCCAAGACTTATGGAATGAAGATGGAAGAAAACGGCTTTGATTGAATCTTCTAAAATTTGAATTGAATTGCTTGGAACCATAGTTATCATTAGCTTGAAATTGTTGTGGACGCTTGTCTCTTTCGCAAATTTTGTCTTCAGTGTCATGAGCCAAAGAAATTGCATCTTCAAGGGTTGTTGGCTTGAACATATTGACTTCAGCATAGTAATGTCCAAGTAAGCCGGACATAAACTTGTGTTTGTGAGTCACTTCAGGTACATCTTCAAGCATGCGTAGTTGTAGTAGGGCATTCCAAAAACGTTCAGTGTATTGGGAAATAGGTTCACGATCTCTTTGCTGTAGAAGATCCCATTGCTTTATGGCTTTTTCATGGAATTGAGGAGGAAGGAAATTCTGCAAAAACTTCTTTTGGAAACTCTCCCAGGTAGTGGGACAATCAGTGCTCTTGCGAACCACAGTCCACCATAGAGATGCTCGATCGACTAAATGATTAGTGACACATTTAATTTTGTCTTTCTCAGCATATGTTTCTTCATGAAAGTAATCATCAAACTGACTGATAAATGCAAGTACAGTCTTTCCATCTCGAGTTTCATTGAAAGTATGAAATTTGAAGTTTCTTTTACTTATCTTTGTTTCTTTGCGGATGGATTGAGCTTCAAGCGTCGCATTGATGGTACGTCGTATAAGATCTTCGAGTTGCGGGCCATCTTTGTCGGTGGTAGTTCGTTGCAAATTGGCCAATTGTACTTGCAAAGCTTGTCGGGCTCTTCGTTCTTCATCAAGCTACATCATAATTAAATCCAATTTTTGTTCCATCGTTGGTTCGGGTAAATCACCTTCAGCCATAAAATCGTCCATGTTTTGTTCCGTCATCCTGTAAAATCCAAAAGACCTCGAGTATACAAGGCTTATAAATTTTTGTTTGGTTTTTGTAGTCTTTGTCTTTTGCAATTGCAGTATTCGTTGTCTTTGTAAAAACTGTGTATGAAGTGCGTATAACCTTTTGCGTTTGTTGAAACTGGTTCAGCAAGTCTGCAAATAGGAACAGGGTCTTCCAGAGAGCAATTCTATGATTCTGTGCTTCTGCGTGTGAACAGTCTTTATGGGAATAGTTGGATAAGTCTATGGTGACTTGATTGACCTTTGCGACTTGCAGGAATTACAAGACTTGGAGGACTTGGGAGATTAGGAAACTTAGTAGCTTAATAGGACCTGTATGATCGTCGTGTATAAGAGGACGTTTGCTGTCGTTTTGACGCCGACAAGTACATATTCATGCCGCTTGATGGCGAATTTCGTTGTGCTGATGCTTTTTAAAGCTTCTTATTAAGCTTTTTACTAAGGCTTAATAAACTTTGAAGTAAAGCTTTTAAGCTTTGTAGCTATGGAGGCTTACTGTTCTCTGTTGAAAAAACAACTTGAAGAAGGAGATGTACAAGTGGTCATCCGCCTCCTCAGGTCAGTCCTTCGCAATCAAGGCTGTAGATAGAGGTTCTTGACCGCCAAAAACACACCGGTATCGACCGTTCGCGATGAAATTGACTGTAGAGCTTGTTCGTTCCAGGAGCACCGCCTTCGCACAAGATGGTAGGCAATTGGAAGCTCTCGATCTCAGCTTTGCTCTGATACCACTGGTGCACAGATCGGATGCCGTAAGCGCGCGTAGTGAGCATCAGAAGGTCCCCAAGAACAAAAGAACTCTACTTTTTTGCACACAAATCAATGTAGAAAGCTTGCACGACATGAACAAGAGACCAATTGGGTGCAATCTCCCCCCATGCCTTGTGTGAGCGCTCCACAAAGCATGTATTTTATGTATTAATCATCTTCAAGCTCAAAAAATAGCCCAAATTACAAAATAGCACGCTTTTGGCTTTTGAGTTTGCTTTTGTGCTAAATAGAAATAAAGCTAATGGGCGCCCAAGAAGTCAAGCATACCCAAATACAATTGTCCAAGTACAAATATCTAAATCGTGCGTCCATGTGCATATAGAAATAATAAATAAATATCAAATGCCTTGATAAATAGGCGCGAGAAAATATATGCGCCATGCCTAAGGTATGCGGCCATCAAAAAATTGACAATAACTTGAATACACGCTATCCTCCAATGCTTTCCACTGCCACCCCTGCTATCTCTACACATCAACTGAAGCATTAACAATCGTTAGTAAAATAATACAATTAAACCAACAAAAGTGAATATCTAGCAGTCTTCAGCTACATAAATAAATTAATTGGTTAGAAATCAATCCTAACCTTAATTTATCACGAGTGCGCACTCTAAACTCATAAACGTTTATTAATTAAATATGTATTTTGCGAAATCACCCGCTATGGAATCACCCATGTACACATAAAATTAACAAAACGCCCGAAAAGGATAGGCGTCCCCATCGACTTCTCGCACAAAGAATCCACTTTGTGTATGAGCCCCGGTAATAAAAGTTTACGGAATCCACCGTAAAACCTCACAGAATCCATTGTGGCACGGAATCCACCATGTAATATGCCTCCTTGGGACCCAAGCTAGAATGCTGTCAGGAGACCTTGACCACTAGAAACCCAAGATTCAGGTCGATCCCAGTGCATGCTATAGAAGTCATAGATAGCTATGGTAGCCTGACAACACTGTCATATTTTGGCTATAACTTTTGCATACGGTATCGGATTTAGGCATTCTATAGCTAGAAATAAAGAGTGTGACGAGAGCTACAAATTTAGGCACTCACAAAGTTGATTCTATGTAGTTTTCTATTCTCTATTTCATAGAGAACTGAAATGTTCTAGTTTGGATAGTAAACAGTAAATTCCATGCTACATATTTGATGCTTTGGGGATATTGTTTCAGTGCCCGGATGGTGCCATTATGCTTTTGGGCTGATTTGAGAACATAGTTGGCTAAGTTTTCTCAAAGATTTTATTGTTATAATAATAGGTCTGAATGTCATTTATTTGAGAAAAGCATATGCCTCGTCATTTGATGCTTCTGAAGCTTGGTATTGATGCCCAGATGTTCGCTTGACACTTGGGGATACTTGACCCATGTCTTAGACTACTTTTGGGCTTTGATTGAACTCGAATTCACTTAATTTTGACTAGCATATCCCTATTGTTCATAGTGGATAACAAGTCATTGTCTAATAAAGATTATGTTCATTATGCTTTGAAGCTACTGGGCACCAAAAATAAATGTGCCAACACTTTGGTTGTCATGTATACCTATGGATATGTTTACAATATGCTGCTGCTAAGTTGAGATTGGAGCTTGGATGCTTTGACATTGGTTGTCATTCCTATCCTTGGATATTAGTTAGATGCTACAATCAGAGTCTTGTAGACTACTTGGGTTCAATGCTTGTGGATATATGCTCTATGGATCTTGGATACTGAGCTATCATTCACATGATGTTTTGAGCTTTGCTTGCTCATTTGGCATTCAAATTTTTCTTCAGTGGGAGCTAATCAACTTTAGGTACTAAGCCACATCTACACTTGGATGTACTACAAAGTATTTGGTTTTTGTAGTTGAGCTTGAGCTTTTTATAGTGAGATAGTGGGACTCATTGTGATATGTACATGCTCTCTTGATATTTATTGGATGCCATTATCCTATCTTGGGCTAAATTGATCTCTTGGCTTAGACCTGATACTTATGTATGTTAGGGAGTTGTCATTGGTATTTATGTGCTTCTGGGTTATGTATTGAGCTTTGTTCAGTGGGTTATGCATGTGGAAATTCTCTTCATTTACCTTTGAGACCTACCCTATGCATGATGTCTATGCCTATTGCATGTATGGTTTCTAACACACTGCAGTTGTGACAGTATTTAGTGCAAGTTATTCTTGGTTTCTCCCTTCTTGGTTGCTCACAGTTGGTTGTTGGCATATTGCTGCAGTTTATTACAATAACTTGTCATTTCAATTTTATGCATTATATCTTGAGGGCAGTCACCTATACTTGATTGTCTTCTGTTTATAGGTTGTGGACAGGTCATTACTTTGGCAACATCTCCTATCTCCCCTTGATTTAGCAGTGGTTTTGGGGATGATTTGCAAGGTATTATAGCAGCATGACATGCCCTTCTATATGTATTTGCTTGGTCTCATTCTCGCTAGTGGTTCTCATGACAATGCTATCTTTAATATAGAGAAACTGGATGGGACCAATTACAACTATTAGAAGACCTAGATATGGTAGGTTTTAGTATAGAAATTGCATGTTAGACCACTCAAAAATGGGGGTGCCAAACCCAAAAACATTGCAACCGAGGATTAGGATGAACTGGATGAGCTATGCAAGTCCACAATCATTTTATCACTCTCTAAGTAGGTCCAATACAATATTCTAACTAGAAATCAGATTGCATATGAGCTTTGGACACATATTAAGAATCTTTATGACAAGCAGAGTCTTGCATCTCAAATGTATTGTGGTGGTGGCTGATTGATGGACCTTCACATGAAGAAAGAGAGTTCTATCTACACACTTGAATGATTTTCACTCCATCATTAGCCATTTAGCTTTGCAGGAGATTAAGTTCAAGGATACTTTACATCCTTTATTTCTACTTGGTACTCTCTTGAGGACACATTTCGCACGGCTCTTTGTGCTGCTAAGGATGGGTTGAAATTGCAAGATGTTGAGAGTGCTCTCTTGGTAGAAGAGGTGAATAGAAAGAATGTGGATGCTTCCTGTTGTCGAAGGGGTTTTTGTCGAAACGTCGAATCCACCGGGGATCAGAAGTAGAAAGAAGTAGAGATAGGAGATGGAAGAGAAGATAGAGAATACCCAAGTGGTAAACACTACAAAGACAAAGCACAATGAATTGAATCAATATGTATTGAAAGAACCTGGAATCTTCGCACTACTCAGAAGCAATCTCCAAGCATTAGATCTCCTGGAGCTTCTTCCTAAAACAAAACGTGCATAAAAATTACATCTCCTTCTTTGCTGCTCAAAACCCAAATCTC
This sequence comes from Lygodium microphyllum, assembly GCF_053477565.2. Lineage (NCBI taxonomy): Eukaryota > Viridiplantae > Streptophyta > Polypodiopsida > Schizaeales > Lygodiaceae > Lygodium > Lygodium microphyllum. The sequence continues at coordinate 22,169,310 of NC_141158.1, read as the reverse complement.
ATGGCTCCGTTGGCTCCGAAAGGGGGATAAGACCCCAGGACACCTGATCACGGATCTCCCTGATCACTCCTTCTTCTTCTTTCAATTCAATCTGTAGTTTTCAGCCTGTTTACAGCGATTGCAACGCACGTGATTTCGTCAATCTGTCCCTCTTGTGAAAATCCCATAGTGGCTGAAAAAGCCACTAGCTTTTTGCATGCCATCCTAATTTAGAAGCTTTTCTAACTTTGTCATATTCTTGCAATAAATCATATTTAAAAATACTAAAATTATCCAAAAATCTAGTATTTTTGGATAATCCATGCAACTCGCACTGGTACTAATGGCTCAGATCACATTGACTCTCTAGATCAATAAAGAAGTCGGATGATGATGCATTCCGTGCTTTTTCACACTGTGTCCTCATAACATCATGACATCCACCCCCTCTGAACTTGCACATCCTCTTGTATGTGCCAAAATCCTAGTTGTCACCGAATTTTGAGTCCTTCTCATACTGTGCAATCATATCCTTTGCTTCTTCATCTTCCATATCTTTCTAGCTAGCCCCTGTATCATGAACACTATTTTCTTCCAATTCTAGCAACTCATAGGCAGTAGATTCCCGCCTTTTGAATATTTTGATTCTTTTTCCTGCTACTAAAGTTTGATGGCTATCCCATCCAGCTCATTTAATGCATAAGTAGCATTGTCAAACACCTGTCTTACCACATAGGGTCCAAACCATCTTTTGGAAACTTTATGCATGGCACTATGCTAGTTGTCTAAACTGCTATCATAAACCAATACCCAATCCCCATCTTGTATGGTTCTTGGTCTCAATCTATGTCTTTTGTCAAATCGTTTCTTGTTCTGTATCCTTGCTGCCCTTAACTTTGCAATTGCTGCCTCTATGTCTTCTAACTTTCTTTCCAACCATCTAATGCACAAGGCCAATAACTCCTCTCGATTCAACTCCTCCTCCCAAGGTAGCACACTCCATGTGACTATCATCTCTTCTATCGACATGATAGGTTTTTGACCATACATCAATTCTGCAGGCATATATCCTATAACAGCACTATATGAGTTGTTCTGTCAGCCCACAAAGCATAAGGGAGCAATCGTGGCCACTCTTTTACCTTCTCTCCACATGCTTTTGCCAATGCCTTCACAATAGGTGGATGACCTCTTTCACTTTTTCCATTTCCTTCAGGGTTATAGGTTGAAGTTAAAGTAAGCTTTATCCCCAACCGTGCAAAGAAATCATGAGCTTCATCTGCATCCAACTCACCCCTATCTGCTGTAATTTTTCCCACACAACCATACCGACAAAAGATATCTTCTAAGAGAAAAGTATACACAGCATTTGTTGTCTTAGTATGTAAAGCTTTCCCTTCCACTTGATTAGTCAAGTCTTCACAAGCAAGCACAAGATACCTCATTTGCCAAAGACCTGTAGGCATTGTGACCAAATCCACCACCCACTTAAAATGAAGAGACAATGGATATGTGGGTTGCAATCCATCCCCATGTCTCACAGATGAATACATTTGACATGTCGTACATGTTTCCACAAAGTGAGCAACATCCTTATACATACCCTACCACCAATATCTTTCTTTGATCTTTGTAAAAGTACGCCAAACACCTCTATGACCAGCCCACAAGCTTTCATGAAATTCTTGCATTACTTTTACTTGTGAAGCTTTGTCACCCAAAACTCGCAATGGCATACCCTGTTTCTTTTTAGAATGTTTCTTTAAGTATCCACCTTTTTAAAAAAACTCATACGCTTTCCTCTTGATTTTCTTAAACTCTTCATCTAACTATTCATCTCTCTTTGTTAATGTACTGAGGTATTGACCAATTCTCAGCCACTCTCCTGCATATTTATCTTCCAAAAACACTTCTACACAATATACAAAACATCTAAAGTGACTCCTCTTTATTGTCCAAGCTTGTGTTAATGCTGTAGCAACACCTTGCATTGCTAAATTCACTCTTGCAACATCATTTTCAGTCATAAGAAAGTCATCTTCTTCCTCCTCATCCATCATCCCATCTTCATTCTCATAACGTGCTCGAGATAACATGTCTGCCACTGGGTTATCTCTTTCTGCAATATGTTGAAATTCAAGGTTCAAAGATTTGATGTATGCAATCCATCGGAGCATAGCAATGTCTGCAGTAGCACAACTAGTAATCATACCCAATATCGGCAAACAATCGGTCTCAATAACTACATGAGCATCCATAAAATACTCCTTGTCACATTTAAGGGCTGTCACAATTCCCCATAATTCTCTTTTAACCTGTGGATACCTTCTCTGTCGTTCAGTCAATACTTTAGCACCAAAGCGAATTGCATATCTTTGCCCTTCCTCATCATCTTGCCCAATTGCCCATCCAATCCTGATTGGGCTTGTATCAGTAGTAATAATAATAGGCTTTCCATGTGAATAGTCAGCCTTTCTCAATGTAGGAGCAAATTTTAAGAGTTTCTTTAATTTCTTCATTGCTTTCTGATGCTTCCTTTCCCAATGAAATTTCTGACCTTTCCTTAGAAGATGATAAAGAGCATCGGGTACATGTGCAAAGTGAGGAATCCATATCAAATAGAACACACATGCACCCAAGAATCTACGCACCTCTGATACATTTGTGCATACATCTTGCATCCTATCAATCTCATCTATTTTTGTTGGTGATGGTCTTCGCCCATAAGGCCCACACATATGCCCAACAATCAAAACCTCTTCAACTCCAAAGACAGACTTTTGTCCAGAAAGAGTTAAATGCACCTCTTCTAGATGTGTCAAAATCCTCTCACAATCCACAATATGGTCTGCAACAAACTGTCTGCATCCATGACCAACCATCTCTTCATTCTTTTCATCTACTACTGCACACCCTTTGATTGGAACATCATCCAAGAAGGGCATAGTCAATTGTGGTATAAAATCCCTGAGTACCCTATTCATAGCATTTGTCATGTGTGCCACTGAGTTTGTTACACCTTGTGGGAGAGTACACATCCGTGCTAACCCCAAAGGAGTCTTAATGGTTGTGATATCCCTGCTTTCAATTGCAAGATGAAACTGATCATAACCCGATCACCCAAAGAATAGATCGCTCTGCCTGCAAAAGTCTCTGCAAATTCATCAACCACAGGACCTGCACCCACATTACTTATGGTTACTTTATTGACCGGTTTCATGTCTTGAATAAATCTCAAAGCCCAATTCTTTTTGGACACAGTAAACCAATGATTTGAGTGCGGGGCTGAAGAAGGCTCTAAGATCTTCATGCAAATCTTTTCATTTAGCAAATCCATCAACTTTGGCAAGTAAGCTTTAGGCACTAGAATAGGCCTCAAGTCCCATGGTACATGTGGCACCATAAATATGACCATAGGAGAGACAACATTTGGATCCACACAACCTATTTCACTTGGCTGAAATGCAAATGCCATTCCATGTCTAGCCAACATCTACATAAAACAGTCTCTCTCAGCAGGCAAAAGAAACCATCATCAAGCACCTTTGTTTCCATATGCACACCTGTAATATTGGGCTGTCCCAAAATCATTGCATATGAGAAATTATCTTGCACAAAGAAGTGTTGCTCTTCTTGTACATCACCAATCGTCACTTTTACATTAGGACATGCATCATAGAGCTCCCCTAAATAATTATTTGTAGCCCTCATTCGCCAACCATGATCAGTGTCTATAGGCCATGCACCATTTTCATGCAATCCACACTCAATGATATTTATCTTAGACCCATGGTCAAGTAAAGCAACACAAGGAGTTTCATGCTCCCCTATTTTCACTACCGTTTCAGTAGTAGCTCTAGCCCAATGATTTCTTGTGTAGTGACTTTGAGGGATGTTGTCCACTGATTAGTAGCATCCCACATAGACAATCCTGTACTTATTTCATGCTCATATTCAGCCCGAATATCCAACAAACCAGTTTTCTCTTCAAATTGTAGCAATGCACTAGTGGTATCACCAAGAAATTGACGCTTCCTTTTAATTATGTCAATGATCTCATCATGAAATTCTCGCTTGACAATGACAAGCACCTCTCCCAAGGTAAATTCTACCCGACTATTTAAGATCCGTTCTTCAAGAACCTTCTTAAGATCTGTGGATGTCTTAATGTCATATTGAAACTTATATCATGGCTGCTTGCCCTTCTTTTTGCCCTCTTGTTTGTTATCTTGTTTTTTCTCCTGACTGACCTCTTCCATAACATGCTCGGGAGGTGGCTAATTTGCAGCTTTAGGCTGATCCACACTTTTTCTTGTCATTCTTTTAGATGTCCCTGCAATATCTTCATCTCTTTTTCATTTTTCTTCCACAAGTACATCTGTGTTTTGAACCTTTGTTAAATATGCATAGACTGAATATGCATCTACCAGTGATTCCCAACCAGTTATGCCACGAATGTCTTGCCCTACATGAGACATTTCACTATCAGTGACCTTTCTCTTTTCAGCTGAATGTAAAGCATGTGTCCATATTTCAGCCTTTGGACCAACCATCACTTGGCCATGCATTCTATCCAAATGTAGACCAAAATGTAATGGGCCATAGGACCCCTCCCCTAAAGGAAAAGGGAAAAAAAAAATTCCAATAAACTCAAAATTTTTTAACTCCCCCCTCTCTCCCCACCGACAACAATCGGGGGAGGGGGAGAGAGAGTGGGAGTGGTGGATGATGGGGGGGAGGCATGCAATCTCCAGGTGGAGGGGTGGCCATGCCACCTACCTCCTCCCCTCCCCTATATAAGGGGAGGCTTCTCCCCTCCCCTGGAAGAGAGAGACAAAGGAGGCTACGCTGGTCCGCCGTCGCCACTTTTTCCCCCCGTCAACTGCTACCTCGCTGGACGGCTGCTGTCAGAGACTATGGGCCCCCCCTTTACGTCAACCCCCTCCGCCAGCAATCAGGCAGGATCTCTGGGCCTCCGACAGAGGGTTCTCCTCCTCTCCTCACTAGCAGGCACAGGCACTATTGGGCCCTCTGACTGGGCATCCCCCCCCGACCGTGCGTTGAAACGGCCCTGGGGCCTTCGAATCTAGGTGCCACCATGGTTACCACCGTGCTGCTAAACGGCACTGGGCACATTCACAACCACCTTCCCCTAATCGCCAGCTGCGGGGCCCGTGTGAAGGAGTAGTGGGAGCGCAGGATCAGCCCTGGGCCAATGACGATAGCCAAACCCCCCCCGGTGTCAACTAGCGGCCGACAGAGGCTACGGCCCTCCTTACGTCACCCCCCTTTTTGACTGAAGATACGGGACCCTCCTTGGGCCCTCCAAAATAAACGGCCTCCTTGTTTGGGCCGTGAAGAGAAAAAATAGAGAAAGAGGATAAGAAGAAGAGGGTGGGAGAAGAGAAAAAAGGTGAGAGAGAGAGAAGAGGAGGAAGAGGGAGAGAGAAGGAGAAGGTGAGAAGAAGGAGTGGAAGAAAGAAGAGAGAAAAGAAGGAGGAGGTGGAAGAGCAAGAAGGAGGGAGAGGGAGGAGTGAAGGAGTAGGAGTGAAGGAGAAGGAGGAGAGAAGTAGAAGGAGGAGAGGATAAGAAGTAGAAGAAGGAGGGGATAAGAAGTAGAAGGAGGAGAGGGTAAGAAGTAGAGGAAGGAGAGGATAAGAGGTAGAAGGAGGAAAGAAGTAGAAGGAGGAGAGGATAAGAAGTAGAAGGAGGGAAGAAAAAGAAGGAGGGAGAGAAGAGGAAAGAAGAAGTGGGTAGAGAAGAAGAAGGAGGTAGAAGAGCAAGAAGGAGGGAGAGAGAGAAGAGAAGGAGAAGGAGTGAAGGAGGAGGGAGGAAAAGAAGGTAGAGGAAGAGGGAAGTAGAGGGAGAGTAGTAGAAGAAGAAAAGGAGTAGGAGAGAGGTAGAGGAAGAAGAAGAAGAGGTAGAGGAAGAGAGGTGAGAAGTGGTAGAGGAAGGAAAAGAGGAAGGAGCAGAATGAGAAAGAAGTGGGAGAAGGACAAGAAGAGAGGTAGAGGAAGAAGAGAGAAAAAGGGGGTAACAGCTACGAGTCACCCAAAGCACTCTCCTGGCAACGAACCACATCCGGTGGTCTTCCCAACCGATCGTGTCTAACTGAAATCGTTAAGGTCCGCACTGCCCAATCTCCACGAGGCGAATGGCTCCCAAGAAGAAAGTCGCGGGAAGCATAGGTGCCCAAGCCAGTGGTAATGCTGGAGGGACGAGCAGAACAACCAATGCAGCGCACACAAATCAAGCCCAAGTTCTAAGCGTTAAAAATTTTAATTTAGGACTTATTTCTTGTGGAAGGGATAATGTCGTGCATAAGGCTTTGTATTATTCTAAGAACTAAGTTGCATGCGCGAAACAGTAGAGGTTGAATTCCCATAAGATTTTACGCACGTAAAATGATAAGGTTAACACCTTACCTCACATGAAATGATAGCTTTTACTCACATAAAATGATAAGGTTATCGCCTTACCTCACATGAAATGATAGCTTCTACACACATAAAATGATAAGGTTATTGCCTTACTTCACATAAAATGATAGCTTTTTAACCAGTTCAGTGCATGAATAGTCATTTAGAATTCATGTTTTGCAATCATGGTTAAAAGAAACACATGAAATGTTAATTTCTGTTCATAAGATACACTTTCATCATTAGACAAAACCCTAGACTTTCATAGACGCAAGTCACATGTGAACCGGTGCATTAGAAATAAGTACTCATTGCCAGGACTAAAGAGAGATAAAAGTCGATTAGGGGTATAACTATACTAAATGCACAACGTGCATGATGGTTGGGAAATCCTACGTAGAACCACTCTAAGAGAATTGGAAGAATCGCATGCATCTAGATTGCATCTTGAAAGTTTAAATGAAGAATCATGTGTTGTCATGTGTGTTAACTGAGCTTGGTTGGAATTAGAGATTAAAAGACCCTTGGTTGGGTTGCAAATAAGGCATGTCCGTTGCCTTGACCGACCAGCTAATGCTTGAGTTAGGGACTAAGATACCCTAAGGTAAACCCAAGGAAAAGGGCAAGTATAAGTCAACTTACCCAAGACCATTTGATCTTGTTGAAATTATTGGAATCTCGCCAAGTCACGAAAAGACCCAAGATCGGGTGCTGGGAGCATCCGAGAAAAAAAGAGAATCACACCTTAGCAGTCGGTCGCTCAAGCGACTTCCGAAATGTTCATGCTTGTACTTAGGGGCATTATTTGATCTCTTTGCTCAAGGAACTA